>NC_091284.1:432671664-433271664 GCF_032444005.1 Ranitomeya imitator
TTTATAATGCAGAACCGTAAAAATAAAAAAATCATATTTTTTCACAAAAATTATCTTTTCGCCCCCAATTTTTTATTTTTCCAAGGGTAAGAGAAGAAATTGGACCCCAATAGTTGTTGTACAATTTGTCCTGAGTAAGCTGATATCCCATATGTGGGGGTAAACCACTGTTTGGGCGGATGGGAGAGCTCGGAAGGGAAGGAGCGCCGTTTGACTTTTCAATGCAAAATTGACAGGAATTGAGATGGGATGCCATGTTGCGTTTGGAAAGCCACTGATGTGCCTAAACATTGAAACCCCCCACAAGTGACACCATTTTGGAAAGTAGACCCCCTAAGGAACTTATCTAGAGGTGTGGTGAGCACTTTGACCCACCCAGTGCTTCACAGAAGTTTATAATGCAGAACCGTAAAAATAAAAAAATCATATTTTTTCACAAAAATTATCTTTTCGCCCCCAATTTTTTATTTTTCCAAGGGTAAGAGAAGAAATTGGACCCCAAAAGTTGTTGTACAATTTGTCCTGAGTGCGCTGATACCCCATATGTGGGGGTAAACCACTGTTTGGGCGGATGGGAGAGCTCGGAAAGGAAGGAGCGCCGTTTGACTTTTCAATGCAAAATTGACAGGAATTGAGATGAGACGCCATGTTGCGTTTGCAGAGCCCCTAATGTACCTAAATAGTAGAAACCACTCACAAGTGACACCATTTTGGAAAGTAGACCCCCTAAGGAACTTATCTAGATGTGTGGTGAGCGCTTTGACCCACCAAGGGCTTCACAGAGGTTTATAATGGAGAGCCGTAAAAATAAAACAAAATTTTTTTCCCACAAAAATTATTTTTTAGCCCCCAGTTTTGTATTTTCCCGAGGGTAACAGGAGAAATTGGACCCAAAAATGTGTTGTCCAATTTGTCCTGAGTGCGCTGATACCCCATATGTGGGGGGAAACCACTGTTTGGGCGCATGGGAGGGCTCGGAAGGGAAGGAGTGCCATTTGAATGCAGACTTAGATGGAATGGTCTGCAGGCGTCACATTGCGTTTGCAGAGCCCCTAATGTACCTAAACAGTAGAAACCCCCCACAAGTGACACCATTTTGGAAAGTAGACCCCCTAAGGAACTTATCTAGATGTGTGGTGAGCGCTTTGACCCACCAAGGGCTTCACAGAGGTTTATAATGGAGAGCCGTAAAAATAAAACAAAATTTTTTTCCCACAAAAATTATTTTTTAGCCCCCAGTTTTGTATTTTCCCGAGGGTAACAGGAGAAATTGGACCCAAAAATGTGTTGTCCAATTTGTCCTGAGTGCGCTGATACCCCATATGTGGGGGGAAACCACTGTTTGGGCGCATGGGAGGGCTCGGAAGGGAAGGAGTGCCATTTGAATGCAGACTTAGATGGAATGGTCTGCAGGCGTCACATTGCGTTTGCAGAGCCCCTAATGTACCTAAACAGTAGAAACCCCCCACAAGTGACACCATTTTGGAAAGTAGACCCCCTAAGGAACTTATCTAGATGTGTGGTGAGCGCTTTGACCCACCAAGGGCTTCACAGAGGTTTATAATGGAGAGCCGTAAAAATAAAACAAAATTTTTTTCCCACAAAAATTATTTTTTAGCCCCCAGTTTTGTATTTTCCCGAGGGTAACAGGAGAAATTGGACCCAAAAATGTGTTGTCCAATTTGTCCTGAGTGCGCTGATACCCCATATGTGGGGGGAAACCACTGTTTGGGCGCATGGGAGGGCTCGGAAGGGAAGGAGTGCCATTTGAATGCAGACTTAGATGGAATGGTCTGCAGGCGTCACATTGCGTTTGCAGAGCCCCTAATGTACCTAAACAGTAGAAACCCCCCACAAGTGACCCCATATTGGAAACTAGACCCCCCCGGGAACTTATCTAGATGTGTTGTGAGAACTTTGAACCCCAAGTGTTTCACTACAGTTTATAACGCAGAGCCGTAAAAATAAAAAATCTTTTTTTTCCCACAAAAATTATTTTTTAGCCCCCAGTTTTGTATTTTCCCAAGGGTAACAGGAGAAATTGGACCCCAACAGTTGTTGTCCTATTTGTCCTGAGTACGCTGATACCCCATATGTTGGGGTAAACCCCTGTTTGGGCACACGGGTGAGCTCGGAAGGAAAGAAGCACTGTTTTACTTTTTCAACGCAGAATTGGCTGGAATTGAGATCGGACGCCATGTCGCTTTTGGAGAGCCCCTGATGTGCCTAAACAGTGGAAACCCCCCAATTATAACTGAAACCCTAATCCAAACACTCCCCTAACCCTAATTCCAACGGTAACCCTAACCACACCTCTAACCCTGACACACCCCTAACCCTAATCCCAACCCTATTCCCAACTGTAAATGTAATCTAAACCCTAACTGTAACTTTAGCCCCAACCCTAACTGTAGCCCTAACCCTAGCCCTAACCCTAGCCCTAACCCTAGCCCCAACCCTAGCCCTAACCCTAACCCTAGCCCTAACCCTAGCCCTAACCCTAGCCCTAACCCTAGCCCTAACCCTAGCCCTAACCCTAACCCTAACCCTAGCCCTAACCCTAGCCCTAACCCTAGCCCTAACCCTAGCCCTAACCCTAGCCCTAGCCCTAACCCTAGCCCTAACCCTAGCCCTAACCCTAACCCTAACACTAGCCCTAACCCTAGCCCTAACCCTAGCCCTAACGGGAAAATGGAAATAAATACATTTTTTTATTTTTCCCTAACTAAGGGGGTGATGAAGGGGGGTTTGATTTACTTTTATAGCGGGTTTTTTAGCGGATTTTTATGATTGGCAGCCGTCACACACTGAAAGACGCTTTTTATTGCAAAAAATATTTTTTGCGTTACCACATTTTGAGAGCTATAATTTTTCCATATTTTGGTCCACACAGTCATGTGAGGTCTTGTTTTTTGCACGACGAGTTGACGTTTTTATTGGTAACATTTTCGGGCACGTGACATTTTTTGATCGCTTTTTATTCCGATTTTTGTGAGACAGAATGACCAAAAACCAGCTATTCATGAATTTCTTTTGGGGGAGGCGTTTATACCGTTCCGCGTTTGGTAAAATTGATAAAGCAGTTTTATTCTTCGGGTCAGTACGATTACAGCGACATCTCATTTATATCATTTTTTTATGTTTTGGCGCTTTTATACGATAAAAACTATTTTATAGAAAAAATAATTATTTTGGCATCGCTTTATTCTCAGGACTATAACTTTTTCATTTTTTTGCTGATGATGCTGTATGGTGGCTCGTTTTTTGCGGGACAAGATGACGCTTTCAGCGGTACCATGGTTATTTATATCTGTCTTTTTGATCACGTGTTATTCCACTTTTTGTTCGGCGGTATGATAATAAAGCGTCGTTTTTTGCCTCGTTTTTTTTTTTTTTTTTCTTACGGTGTTTACTGAAGGGGTTAACTAGTGTACCAGTTTTATAGGGCGAGTCGATACGGACGCGGCGATACTAAATATGTGTACTTTTATTGTTTTTTTTTTTTTTTATTTAGATGAAGAAATGTATTTATGGGAATATTTTTTTTTTTTTTTTCATTATTTAGGAATATTTTTTTTTAATTTTTTTTACACACTTGGAAATTTTTTTTTTTACTTTTTTACTTTGTCCCAGGGGGGGACATCACAGATCAGTGATCTGACAGTTTGCACAGCACTCTGTCAGATCACTGATCTGACATGCAGCGCTGCAGCCTTCACAGTGCCTGCTCTGAGCAGGCTTCTGTGAAGACACCTCCCTCCCTGCAGGACCCGGATCCGCGGCCATCTTGGATCCGGGACCTGGAGCAGGGAGGGAGGGCGGCAAGACCCTCGCAGCAACGTGATCACATCGCGTTGCTGCGGGGGGCTCAGGGAAGCCCGCAGGGAGCCCCCTCCCTGCGCGGTGCTTCCCTGCACCGCCGGCACATCGCGATCATCTTTGATCGCGGTGTGCCGGGGGTTAATGTGCCGGGGGCGGTCCGTGACCGCTCCTGGCACATAGTGCCGGATGTCAGCTGCGATAGGCAGCTGACACCCGGCCGCGATCGGCGCCGCTCCCCCCGTGAGCGCTGCCGATCGCATATGACGTACTATTGCGTCCTTGGGAAGTAGGGCCCACCCCCCATGGACGCAATAGTACGTCTGATGGCAGAAAGGGGTTAATAATTTCCATAGTTTGTTTCGTTTATGGGAGAGATCAGTGAAAATAAATGTTGGTCAGAGATTGTAGGCAAGTTTAATCGAGACAAAAAACTATTAATAGCCTGCCTGCTGGGTTGTTGGGTTCCATCTTCAAATTTGAGGTTGTAAAGGGATGTGCAATATTCTGCAAACATGTCTACTATGTCTTTAGGGTGTTGTGTTTAATTTTGTTTATTCTGTTTTTAACTTTAATTGCTTTAAATTGGGCCATTAATCTTGTCGGTTTGTTAGATTTAATTATTTTAGCATATTTTTCATACTCGCCAAACAGTTGTTCTAAGTTCTCAGTTTAAGAATTTCAATGTGAATAGCAGTTGAGGGAGTATAGAACTTGTTGGTGATCTTTATTTTTGAGATCCATTTGTAGTTTACTAATTTTCTCCTTGTTTTGCTTTTTGTTTATAGATGCTATATGTATTATGAAACTTCTAATTACCGCCTTATGGGCGTTTCATAATGTAAATTGGCATATATTTTCTGTTTTGTTTCCTCTGAAGTAGCTGGATATAGCTTTTCACTTTTTTTAAATTTAGGGGATTGTAATAAAATGGAGTTACACTTCCAGAGAGAAAGAATGAGCCGATCTTCCCAGCAAAATTTCGCCTACAATAGGGGAGAAAGTAACATTTCTAATTAAAATGGAGCAACTTTTGATGAAATTGTCGAGCGTCACTAAGCCCTAGCTATGCTTCAGCCACTTTGGGAAAGCTGATCTGGACTAGCGTGAAAATGACAAGTATCACAAATGTTTTGGGTATCTGACATTCCAAACTGTTTTACACCAGAAAATTACTGTAACCACTTTGTTTCAGAAAAAAAATTTAAAGGCCTACTTAGAGCATTTCAGATTAAAAACATACCTATTCTGCAATTGTGCATCCAGGCTCTGATAGGCAGCATAAATCAACTGACAGGTTCCACTTAAAAAGTAATCGTTGCATTAATTTTTATTTAAATCGTACACATGAAAATAAGCAACCTCGTAATATATCTCAGAAATGTACTTTCTCTTCCTAGACCGATCATTCACAAATCTATAAACTGCACTCGGTGAGGACAGACTTTCCCATACTGAGATAGGAGATGGCAGCTGCTGAATGATCGATCGATCGATCAAGTCCTGAGGGAGAAAGAAGCAGATTTCGCTGACAAAATATATTAAAAAGTTGATTTTCAAATGTACTGTGGATATATGAAACTAAAAACAGTCATGCTTTATGTGGGGAGGCCAACCCCTTCACGACCTATGACATACACAAGTCATAGATCCTGTCCTTGCACCCTTAGGAGGGCTCTAGCACTGAGCCCGCATGTTTTCTGGCACATGTCAGCTGATTTCTTCAGCTGACAAGTGCCCCTAACAGCCATGGGTGAAATTGCGATCCACTTGCAGCTGTTATCATGTTGAATGCCGCTGTCAATCTCTGACAGCGGCATTTTACATGATAGCGCTGGAAGCGCATCACAAACACCCGCCCATAGGCACCCATGTCACATGATCATGGGTCGATAATCGGTTGTCATTAGTGATGAGCGAGTATACTCGTTACTCGGGTTTTCCCGAGAATGCTCGGGTGGTCTCCGAGTATTTGTAACTGCTCAGCCAGGCTGAGTACGTGTCGGGGTTGCCTGGTTGCTAGGGAATCCCCACATGTAATTAAGCCGTCTAGTAGCTGCAAATCATGCAGCTGCGGCAAGAAAAACTAAATCTCCGAGCAGTCACAAATACTCGGAGACCACCTGAGAGTGCTCAGGAAAACCCGAGCAACGAGTATATTTGCTCATCACTAGTTGTCATAACAACCAGAGTTCTGCAGGAGACCCATGTGGTTGTCATTGCCGGATTGCTATGAGCGCCGCCCTGTGGCTTTAGCTACACATAGCAGGGCTATAAGTATAAGCCGAGGCAACTAATTTTTCCACGAAAAACTGGGTAAGCTTATTGACTTGCGTATAAGCCAGGTATTCCTGTCCTGCTATATGTGGCTCCTTCGGTCCCGCATGGCTCACACCCCAGTCCTATTTGCCCTCCTTGCACCATCTCCATTGTCCCAGCGTAGCAGCTCATGTGCTGAGCGGTCACATGGTACTGCTCATTAAGGCAATGAATATGCGCTCCACGCCTATGGTGGAGGAGAGGTGTGCATATTCATTACCTTAATGAGAGGTACCATGTGACCGCTCAGCACAGGGGAAAAGCTGCCAGCACCCGGACAGAGTTGCAGGGACTGAGATGTAGCGACGGGGAGGGCGAATATGATGTCTTCTTGAAACTGGTGGAGCCATCACTGTGCCACAGCCGCCGGCTGCTGCCGCTGCTCCCCCTCCAGCTTTCTAGACAATGACTTGTGTATAAACGGAGGGGGGCGTTTTCAGCACAAAAAATGTGCTGAAAATCTCAGCTTATACACGGAAAATGTATATTTTATACATACATATACACATCTATATATAGTATTTTTCAGATTATAAGACGCACTTTTTTCCCCAAAATATTTCTGGGGGAGAAATGTGGGCGCGTCTTATAATGCAGATATATCTAACCAGTACAGTTGCTGCAGGCCGCAGGCTGGGATGAGTGGGTGCCAGAAGGTGCTGCGGGGGGCTCTGCCGACATTTTGTGAAAGGCCAGAGCCCCTGCAGTTTAACTGTTTCCTGTGCGGCGGACTCTGGGGAAAAAGGCCGCCGGGGGGGCGGCACATGTGCAGGTGGAGATCTCGGCACAGAGATGTCATCTTCCGAGATCTTGGTGCCGAGATCTCATCTGTGCATGCGCCGCCCCCCGGCGGCCATTTTCCCGGAGCCCACGGTACAGGAAACCATGGAACTGCGGGGCCTCTGGCCTTTCACAAAATGTCAGCAGAGCCCATGCAGCACCGTGCACCCGCACAGCGGTACGCCAAACATCAGAACACCCCCTCATCCCAGCCTGCGGCATGCACCATCACCCCACTCCTGCCTCCTCCAGCAGCAACCCTGGGACCCCACCTCACCGCAGCCAACACCCCGGTAAGCAGTAAGACGCACCACCATTGTATTTAACTTTTTTTCTTATTTTTCTCCTCAAAATTTCAGGTGCATCTTATTATCCGAAAAATAAAAATTAAATCTAAATAAAAAAAAATATATATATATATATATACATACATACATACGTGTATATGTGTGTGTGTGTATATATATATATATATATATATATATATATAATCAGAGAAAAGAAAAGGAGCGCACTCACTGGTCATCCGGTGCAGGTAACTTTATTCAAACGTTGAAGCACCAGCCAGGCGCGAAACGGCCGTCGTCTAGCTTCGCCGCACTCTTTGTATAGCACCCCCGGTCGTGAAGATGTATCTCACAGCGTTTGAATAAAGTTACCTGCAGCGGATGACCAGTGAGTGCGCTCCTTTTCTTTTCTCTGGGATTTACACGTGGATTTTGTCCAGCGGAGCACAGCACCCAGGATCATATACCTTGGCCGACAGGACACAGGTGAGCGGTTCCCACTATATTCTTATAGGCGGTAGTGCTGTCCGGCTGTTCTCTTCACGTGTGTGTGTGTGTGTGTGTGTGTGTGTGTGTGTGTGTGTGTGTGTGTGTGTGTGTGTATATATATATATATAAAAATGAAAAATAAGAAAAGCAGCACAAAAAATAAGAAAAAAGTGGACTTGATTGCCTGAACGGCGTGGCAACGTTTCGGATACAACAATCCTTTTTCAAGCCTTGGCAATAAAGTCCACTTATTTCTTATTTTTTGTGCTGCTTTTCTTATTTTTTTCATATTGTTGGAAGCCATTGGATCACTGGCTGGGAAAGCTTTGCACTGCATTAAGGTATTCTGTAGATGCTGTTCCAATTTATATATATATATATATATATATATATTTTTTTTTAGATGGTGGCCCGATTCTAACGCGTCGGTATTCTAGAATATGCATGTCCACGTTGTATATTGCACAGCCACGCCGCATATTGCACAGCGACAGAGTATACAGCACAGAGCCATGTAGTATACAGACTTAAAAAAATAAATATACTCACCCTCTGTTGAAGTCCTGGCCCTGTGTGCGGTGAACCCGGCAGCTTCCGGTCCCAGGGTTGGTATGGGCGCAGGACCTGTGATGATGTCGCGGTCACATGACCGTGACGTCATGGCAGGTCCTTGTCGTATACCATCTTTGCCACCGGAACCTGCTGCTTGCATGGACTTGTCACCGGAGCGTCACGAGGAGCGGGAAAGGCGCTGGAATGTGAGTATATGATGATTTTTTATTTTTTGTTTTATTTTTAACCTTAGATCTTTTTACTATTGAGGCTGCATAGGCAGCATTAATAGTAAAAATAAGTTGGTCACATAGGGTTAATAGCAGCGTTAATGGAGTGCGTTACACTGCGGCATAACGCGGTCCATTAGTGCTGCCATTAACCCTGCGTGAGTGCTGACTGGAGGGGAGTATGGAGCGGCCATGTTGCCACCAGACTGCGCCCGTCGCTGATTGGTCGTGGGCGTTTTGCCACGACCAATCAGAGACTTGGATTCCATGACAGACAGAGGCCGCGACCAATGCATATCCGTGACAGACAGAAGGACGGAAGTGACCCTTAGACAATTATATAGTAGATATATACATATTATATACACACACACACATATATTCTATATAATTATTATTATTTATTTATATAGCACCATTGATTCCATGGTGCTGTACATGAGAAGGGGTTACATACAAGTTACAAATATCACATACAGTAAACAAACTAACAATGACGGACTGATACAGAGGGGCGAGGACCCTGCCCTTGCGGGCTTACATTCTACAGGAATATAATAAATATTATACATAATTATAATATACAGTCATGGCCAAAAGTATTAACACCCCTGCAATTCTGTCAGATAATACTCAGTTTCTTCCTGAAAATGATTGCAATCTCAAATTCTTTGGTATTATTATCTTCATTTAATTTGTCTTAAATGAAAAAACACAAAAAGAATTGTCCTAAAGCCAAATTGGATATAATTCCACACCAAATATAAAAAAGGGGGTGGACAAAAGTATTGGCACTGTCCGAAAAATCATGTGATGCTTCTCTAATTTGTGTAATTAACAGCACCTGTAACTTACCTGTGGCACCTAACAGGTGTTGGCAATAACTAAATCACACTTGCAGCCAGTTGACATGGATTAAAGTTGACTCAACCTCTGTCCTGTGTCCTTGTGTGTACCACATTGAGCATGGGGAAAAGAAAGAAGACCAAAGAACTGTCTGAGGACTTGAGAAACCAAATTGTGAGGAAGCATGAGCAATCTCAAGGCTACAAGTCCATCTCCAAAGACCTGAATGTTCCTGTGTCTACCGTGCGCAGTGTCATCAAGAAGTCTAAAGCCCATGGCACTGTGGCTAACCTCCCTAGATGTAGATGGAAAAGAAAAATTGACAAGAGATCTTAACGCAAGATTGTGCGGATGTTGGATAAAGAATTTAGACTAACATCCAAACAAGTTCAAGCTGCCCTGCAGTCCGAGGGTACAACAGTGTCAACCCGTACTATCCGTCAGCGTCAGAATGAAAAGGGACTGTATGGTAGGAGACCCAGGAAGACCCCACTTCTTACCCCTGAGGCATAAAAAAGCCAGGCTGGAGGTTGCCAAAACTTACCTGAAAAAGCCTAAAACGTTTTGGAAGAATGTTCTCTGGTCAGATGAGACAAAAGTAGAGCTTTTTGGGCAAAGGCATCAACAGAGTTTACAGGAGAAAAAAAAAGAGGCATTTAAAGAAAAGAACATGGTCCCTACAGTCAAACATGGCGGAGGCTCCCTGATGTTTTGTGGTTGCTTTGCAGCCTCTGGCACTGGACTGCTTGACCGTGTGCATGGCATTATGAAGTCTGAAGAATACCAACAAATTTTGCAGCATAATCTAGGGTCCAGTGTGAGAAAGCTGGGTCTCCCTCAGAGGTCATGGGTCTTCCAGCAGGACAATGACCCAAAACACACATCAAAAAGCACTAGAAAATGGTTTGAGAGAAAGCACTGGAGACTTCTAAGGTGGCCAGCAATGATTCCAGATCTGAATCCCATAGAACACCTGTGGAGAGATCTAAAAATGGCAGTTTGGAGAAGGCACCCTTCAAATATCAGGGATCTGGAGCAGTTTGCCAAAGAAGAATGGTCTAAAATTCCAGCAGAGCATTGTAAGAAACTCATTGATGGTTACCGGAAGCGGTTGGTCGCAGTTATTTTGGCTAAAGGTTGTGCAACCAAGTATTAGGCCGCGGGTGCCAATACTTTTGTCTGGCCCATTTTTGGAGTTTTGTGTGAAATAATCAATGTTTTGCTTTTTGCTTCATTCTCTTTTGTGTTTTTTTCATTTAAGACAAATTAAATGAAGATAATGATTTTAAAGAATTTGTGATTGCAATCATTTTCAGGAAGAAACTGAATATTATCTGACAGAAATGCAGGGGTGTCAATACTTTTGGCCATGACTGTATATTATCTAAAAGATATAATTTTTTCAATTCTGAACAGCCAATCGCAGCCTCTCTCATTGGCTGAAACAGTGTGGTCCCAGGCTAGGATCGAGTACCGATTCTTAGATTGGATCGATCAAACACATCGATTGCGCAAACCGCAGGCCATAGCAGCAGTGTTACCGTGCTGTGCCCTGCCGGTACCGGCCTGGTTTGGTGCTGTAATAGCACCGATCCTAGGCCAGAGCCTAGGCCAGGCCTACAGCTGCTGATTCGAGCGATTGATGTAATCGCCAATCACAGGGCACAACTGTGGTGTGACTGCCCTGCCGTCACCTGCTGGTGACCTGCCTAGGATTGAAGCTGTGAGCTCCAATTCTAAGCTGGTGCCTAGCAACCCCGGCGTCACCGGGGCCACCTCTGATTAGTGGGATCGATGTGATCATCGATCCCACCAATGACAGGTCACAGCAGTGGTATGACCACACTGTGACCTGTCTGACTGCATTGCAGGAATCCTCACACTAGCTGAGGATTCCTGCAGAGCGGTCACACAGCTAGATCTCCTCCTGTGCTGCGACTTGTGGTGACACTGTAGCCTGTGACACCACAATTTCTGCTGAAGACAGACAGAAGAGACCACAACCCTAAGTGTTGATCCCCGAACCCTGCCCGATCTCTCTTCATCCACCCCAATCACCCCCCTTAGCACCGCCTCAGTGGACACATTTAGCAGTCACCGAGAGTTGATTGGTGATGCAGTTCACTTAGAGCTCGTGCCTGCAGTTTTCCCTCCCCCCCTTTGTGCCACTTGACTACAACCGTAAGTGCTGATCCCTGCCTGATCTCTCTTCATCCACCCTCCTCCACCCCCTTTGAACCACCTCCGTGAGCACATTTAGCAGCCGCCGAGCGTCGATTGGTGAAGCAGTTCATTTTTCAGAGCTCGTGCCGGCTGTTTTCCCATTTTTCTTTCACACCCCTCCCTTGCTCCACTCCCGTGCGCACATGCCACAGCCGCCAAACTTTGATAAGTGACGCAGTTCACTTATCAGAGCTCGTGACAAATGTTTCCCTGTTTTCTTTCATTCTCCCCCCCCCCTTGCGCACATCCAGCAGCTGCTGAAGTTTGATAAGTGACAGTTCCCTTATTAGAGCTAGGGCCTGCTTTTTTAGACTTTTCTTTTCACAGGCATTTTTTTCTCCCTATTTGCTTTTTTCTTTTAGCTTTTTCTTTTCAGATAATAGTTTGCACCAATCACTATCCCCCCCCCCCCGCACACAGTTATAAAGTACACAAAGCACCATATTCACAAAAAAAAAAAGCCCCACCCCTCTCATTCATCCCAACAGCGCTATTCATTGGAGGCGGCACATTCTTTCCTTGCCTCCGACACTGATGGCGAGGGAGAGGTTTCCACATTTCTATACTTTTTGGATTCTTCATCCTCCTCCTCGGGTCCTGCTGAACCGCCACACAAACGTCCCAGGACAGACGATGAGGCAGCGCCAACTCCTGAAGATGAACCAGCGCAACCCTCTTCGGACCCCATATGGACCTCGTCCCCTGAAAATTACGAGCCACTGATTCCTGATTTTGTGGCAGAATCAGGAATCAAGTTTGACACCACCAGACTCACAGAACTAGATTTTTTCAAAGTCTTTTTCTCTGAGGATTTTGTTAATCTCATGGTGGAGCAAACTGATTTGTACGCTAGGCAATTTTTGGCGCAAAACCCGGTTCATCATTTTCTAACTGTTCTCCTGTAGACGCAGTTGATATGATGCAGTTTTGGGGACTGGTCCTTCATATGGGGATCCTGAAGAAGCCAGAACTTTGGCAATATTGGAGTGTTGATATTTTATACAACACTCCAGGGTTCCAAATGGTCATGACCTGGACGCGTTTTGAGGCCATCCACAAAATCCTGCATTATACCGATAATGCAGTGTAACACACGAGATGACCCAAACTTTGGCCATCTGTTCAAAGTTCAGCCGGTCATCGAACACCAACAAAAAGTTTCCTGAAGTGTACATGCCCCAAAGGAACATCTGCGTAGACGAGTCCTTGGTTCATTTTAAAAGGGAAGGCTCGTATTCCGTCAGTACATGCCCAGCAAGAAGGCCAGGTACGGAATCAAACGCTATGAGCTGTGTGAGAGTACCTCAGGGTACACCCACAGCTTTAGAGTGTACAAAGGAAGGGATACCAGGATTGAACCCCCTGAGTGTCCCCCTGTCATGGGAGTGGGAAAATTGTGTGGTGCACCCACTACTGGATAAAGGTTATCACCTCTACACCGATAACTTATTCCAGCATCCCACTCTTCAGAGCCATCTCTGCGTGAGGTACCGCGGCCTGCGGCACTGTCCGCAAAAATCAGAGGCCTCCAAAAAAACGCTACTGTGGACAGATGCTCAGAAGGGGTGACAGCAGAGCCCAATGTAGCGACCACCTGCTGGTGTGTTGTGAATTCTGTGGCTGAATTCACTCCTGTGGTCACAAGTGGTACTGCAGCTTCTGAGCTTCCTCTCTCAGGTGTTCTGGTGAGCTCGTTGGCTGCTTTGTTATTTAAGTCCACCTGATTCTGTCTTCCTTGCTCCTTGTCAATGTTCCAGTGTTGGATCTGAGCTTCTGGATCTTACCTGTGGCCTGCTGCTCTGCTTAGATAAGTGCTTTTTGCTTTTGTTGCTACTTTTTCTGTCCAGCTTGTCATTTCGTTTTGCTGGAAGCTCTGAGACGCAAAGGGTGTACCGCCGTGCCGTTAGTTCGGCACGGTGGGTCTTTTTGCCCCCTTTGCGTGGTTTTTTGCTTTAGGGTTTTTTGTAGACTGCAAAGTTCTCTTTGCTATCCTCGCTCTATCTAGAATATCGGGCCTCACTTTGCTGAATCTATTTCATCCCTACGTTTGTCTTTTCATCTTGCTAACAGTCATTATATGTGGGGGGCTGCCTTTTCCTTTGGGGTATTTCTCTGAGGCAAGTCAGGCTTGTTTTTCTATCTTCAGGCTAGTCAGCTCCTCAGGCTGTGCCGAGTTGCATAGGTAGTGTCAGGCGCAATCCACAGCTGCCTTTAGTTGTGTTTAGGTTAGGTTCAGGTATTGCGGTCTACAGAGATTCCACGTCTCAGAGCTCGTTCTATTGTTTTTGGGTTATTGTCAGATCACTGTATGTGCTCTGATTGCTGGCACACTGTCACTGGATTGCCTACATAACAGTACAAGGAGCCAGCCTAATGATTCTCAATAGAGGGAAAAAAGAAGTTCTGACATTTTTTTTTCTCAGCTCTGTGTTCAGTCTTTTTTTTTCCCCTAGACATTTGGGTGTTTCAGGACACAGGTGTGGACATGGATATTCAGGGTCTGTGCTCTTCAATGGATAATCTCGTTACACATGTACAAAGGATTCAAGATACTATTGATCAGAAATCTATGTTAGAACCAAGAATTCCTATTCCTGATTTGTTTTTTGGTGATAGAACTAAGTTTCTTAATTTCAAAAATAATTGTAAGCTATTTCTGGCCTTGAAACCTCATTCTTCTGGTAATCCTATTCAACAGGTTTTGATTATTATTTCTTTTTTGCGCGGCGACCCTCAGGACTGGGCATTTTCTCTTGCGCCAGGAGACCCTGCGTTGAGTAATGTCAATGCGTTTTTCCTGGCGCTCGGATTACTTTACGATGAGCCTAATTCAGTGGATCAGGCTGAGAAAAATTTGCTGGCTTTGTGCCAGGGTCAGGATGATATAGAAGTATATTGTCAGAAATTTAGGAAGTGGTCAATACTCACTCTGTGGAATGAATCTGCGCTGGCAGCTTTATTCAGAAAGGGTCTCTCTGAGGCTCTTAAGGATGTCATGGTGGGTTTTCCTATGCCTGCTGGTTTGAATGAGTCTATGTCTTTGGCCATTCAGATCGGTCGACGCTTACGCGAGCGTAAATCTGTGCACCATTTGGCAGTATTGTCTAAGATTAAACCTGAGCCTATGCAGTGCGATAGGACTATGACCAGAGTTGAACGGCAAGAACACAGACGTCTGAATGGTCTGTGTTTCTACTGTGGTGATTCCACTCATGCTATTTCTGATTGTCCTAAGCGCACTAAGCGGTTCGATAGGTCTGTCGTCATTGGTACTGTACAATCCAAATTCCTTCTGTCCATTACCTTGATATGCTCTTTGTCATCGTATTCTGTCATGGCGTTTGTGGATTCAGGCGCTGCCCTGAATCTGATGGATTTGGATTATGCTAAACGTTGTGGGTTTTTCTTGGAGCCTTTGCGGTGTTCTATTCCATTGAGAGGAATTGATGCTACACCTTTGGCCAAGAATAAACCTCAGTACTGGACCCAGCTGACCATGTGCATGGCTCCTGCACATCAGGAAGTTATTCGCTTTCTGGTGCTACATAATCTGCATGATGTGGTCGGGTTGGGGTTGCCATGGCTGCAAACCCATAATCCAGTATTGGATTGGAACTCTATGTCGGTATCCAGCTGGGGTTGTCAGGGGGTACATGGTGATGTTCCATTTTTGTCTATTTCGTCATCCACCCCTTCTGAGGTCCCAGAGTTCTTGTCTGATTATCAGGATGTATTTGAAGAGCCCAAGTCCGATGCCCTACCTCCGCATAGGGATTGTGATTGTGCTATCAATTTGATTCCTGGTAGTAAATTCCCTAAAGGTCGATTATTTAATTTATCCGTGCCTGAACACGCCGCTATGCGCAGTTATGTGAAGGAATCCCTGGAGAAGGGAAATATTCGCCAATCGTCATCACCACTGGGAGCAGGGTTCTTTTTTGTAGCCAAGAAGGATGGTTCGCTGAGACCGTGTATTGATTACCGCCTTCTTAAGATCACTGTGAAATTTCAGTATCCCTTGCCATTGTTATCTGACTTGTTTGCTCGGTTAAGGGGGCTAGTTGGTTCACTAAGATAGATCTTCGTGGTGCGTATAATCTGGTGAGAATCAGGCAAGGAGATGAATGGAAAACTGCATTTAATACGCCCGAGGGTCATTTTGAGTATCTAGTGATGCCGTTCGGACTTGCCAATGCTCCATCTGTGTTTCAGTCTTTTATGCATGACATCTTCCGTGAGTATCTGGATAAATTACTGATTGTTTACTTGGATGACATTTTGATCTTCTCAAATGATTGGGACTCTCATGTGAAGCAGGTCAGAATGGTTTTCCAGGTCCTGCGTGCTAATTCTTTGTTTGTGAAGGGATCAAAGTGTCTCTTCGGTGTGCAGAAAGTTTCATTTTTGGGGTTCATCTTTTCCCCTTCTACTATCGAGATGGATCCGGTTAAGGTCCAAGCCATCCAGGATTGGACTCAGCCGACATCTCTGAAAAGTCTGCAAAAATTCCTGGGCTTTGCTAATTTTTATCGTCGCTTCATCTGTAATTTTTCTAGCATTGCCAAACCATTGACCGATTTGACCAAGAAGGGTGCTGATTTGGTTAATTGGTCTTCTGCTGCTGTGGAAGCTTTTCAGGAGTTGAAGCATCGTTTTTGTTCTGCCCCTGTGTTGTGTCAACCAGATGTTTCTCTTCCGTTCCAGGTCGAGGTTGATGCTTCTGAGATTGGAGCAGGGGCGGTTTTGTCACAGAGAGGTTCTGGTTGCTCAGTGCTGAAACCATGTGCTTTCTTTTCCAGGAAGTTTTCGGCTGCTGAGCGTAATTATGATGTGGGCAACCGAGAGTTGCTGGCCATGAAGTGGGCATTCGAGGAATGGCGTCATTGGCTTGAAGGAGCTAAGCATCGCGTGGTGGTATTGACTGATCATAAGAACCTTACTTATCTCGAGTCTGCCAAGCGCTTGAATCCTAGACAGGCCCGTTGGTCGTTATTTTTTGCCCGCTTCGATTTTGTGATTTCGTACCTTCCGGGCTCTAAAAATGTGAAGGCGGATGCTCTGTCTAGGAGTTTTGTGCCCGACTCTCCGGGTTCATCTGAGCCGGCGAGTATCCTCAAGGAAGGAGTCATTGTGTCTGCCATCTCCCCTGATTTGCGGCGAGTGTTGCAAAAATTTCAGGCGAATAAACCTGATCGTTGTCCGGCGGAGAAACTGTTCGTCCCTGATAACTTTACTAGTCCACCTATCTCTGAACTTCATTGTTCGGTGTTGGCTGGTCATCCTGGAATCTTTGGTACCAGAGAGTTAGTGGCTAGATCCTTCTGGTGGCCATCTCTGTCACGGGATGTACGTACTTTTGTGCAGTCCTGTGGGATTTGTGCTAGGGCTAAGCCCTGCTGTTCACGTGCCAGTGGGTTGCTTTTGCCCTTGCCGGTCCCAAAGAGGCGTTGGACACATATTTCGATGGATTTCATTTCTGACCTTCCCGTTTCTCAAAAGATGTCAGTCATTTGGGTGGTCTGTGATCGCTTTTCTAAAATGGTCCATCTGGTGCCCTTGGTTAAATTGCCTTCCTCCTCTGATTTGGTGCCTCTGTTCTTCCAGCATGTGGTTCGTTTGCATGGCATTCCTGAGAATATTGTTTCTGACAGAGGTTCCCAGTTTGTTTCAAGGTTTTGGCGAGCCTTTTGTGGTAGGATGGGCATTGACCTATCTTTTTCCTCGGCTTTCCATCCTCAGACTAATGGCCAGACTGAACGAACCAATCAGACCTTGGAAACATATCTGAGATGTTTTATTTCTGCAGACCAGGATGATTGGGTGTCCTTTTTGCCGTTGGCGGAGTTCGCCCTTAATAATCGGGCCAGCTCGGCTACCTTGGTCTCTCCATTTTTCTGCAATTCTGGGTTCCATCCTCGTTTCTCTTCAGGACAGGTTGAGTCTTCGGACTGTCCTGGTGTGGATTCTGTGGTGGACAGGTTGCAGCAGATCTGGACTCAGGTAGTGGACAATTTGACCTTGTCCCAGGAGAAGGCTCAACTTTTCGCTAATCGCAGACGCCGTGTGGGTCCCCGACTTCGTGTTGGGGATCTGGTTTGGTTATCTTCTCGTCATATTCCTATGAAGGTTTCCTCTCCTAAATTTAAACCTCGTTTTATTGGTCCGTATAGGATTTCTGAGATTCTCAATCCTGTGTCTTTTCGTCTGACCCTCCCAGACTCCTTTTCCATACATAATGTATTCCATAGGTCGTTGTTGCGGAGATACGTGGCACCTATGGTTCCATCTGTTGAGCCTCCTGCCCCGGTTTTGGTGGAGGGGGAATTGGAGTATATTGTGGAGAAAATTTTGGATTCTCGTGTTTCTAGACGGAAACTCCAGTATCTGGTTAAATGGAAGGGTTATGCTCAGGAAGATAATTCCTGGGTTTTTGCCTCTGATGTCCATGCTCCAGATCTTGTTCGTGCCTTTCATGTGGCTCATCCTGGTCGGCCTGGGGGCTCTGGTGAGGGTTCGGTGACCCCTCCTCAAGGGGGGGGGGGTACTGTTGTGAATTCTGTGGCTGAATTCACTCATGTGGTCACAAGTGGTACTGCAGCTTCTGAGCTTCCTCTCTCAGGTGTTCTGGTGAGCTCGTTGGCTGCTTTATTTAACTCCACCTGATTCTGTCTTCCTTGCTCCTTGTCAATGTTCCAGTGTTGGATCTGAGCTTCTGGATCTTACCTGTGGCCTGCTGCTCTGCTTAGATAAGTGCTTTTTGCTTTTGTTGCTACTTTTTCTGTCCAGCTTGTCATTTCGTTTTGCTGGAAGCTCTGAGACGCAAAGGGTGTACCGCCGTGCCGTTAGTTCGGCACGGTGGGTCTTTTTGCCCCCTTTGCGTGGTTTTTTGCTTTAGGGTTTTTTGTAGACTGCAAAGTTCTCTTTGCTATCCTCGCTCTATCTAGAATATCGGGCCTCACTTTGCTGAATCTATTTCATCCCTACGTTTGTCTTTTCATCTTGCTAACAGTCATTATATGTGGGGGGCTGCCTTTTCCTTTGGGGTATTTCTCTGAGGCAAGTCAGGCTTGTTTTTCTATCTTCAGGCTAGTCAGCTCCTCAGGCTGTGCCGAGTTGCATAGGTAGTGTCAGGCGCAATCCACAGCTGCCTTTAGTTGTGTTTAGGTTAGGTTCAGGTATTGCGGTCTACAGAGATTCCACGTCTCAGAGCTCGTTCTATTGTTTTTGGGTTATTGTCAGATCACTGCATGTGCTCTGATTGCTGACACACTGTGTCACTGGATTGCCTACATAACACTGGTGGTCAAGTACAATGACAAGAGGGATGTCCTTCTCAACCACTATACACGGTGATGACAGCGCCCTTGGAACAGTACGAGGTACCTCTACACAGGTCAGAAAACTGGACTGTGTACTTGGGTACAACAAAAACAAGGGTGGCGTTGATCTCTCCAATCAACTCCTGCAACTGTACAGCGCTTTGAAAAAGGTCAGGGTGTGGCACAAAAAGCTGGCTGTGCACATTGTACAAATGGCAATGCTCAATGCTTTTCTGCTTTCACGATGTTCACACCATACCGATAAAACATACCTTGAGTTCCAGGAGGAAGTGGATTAGGCCCTAATATTTGGCACTCGGGAAGGAACGGGCCCCAGTATTTCCGGGACCGAAGGTGCTTGTATCGTACCAGGTCAGCATTTCCCAGGGGGAGGTCCCGCAAACTGGGAAAAAAAAAAAAAAGAGGCAAGTCGCAAAAAAGGTGTCAAGGGGGTGTTACAAAAGGTGAATACGCAAGGACACCATTTATCAATGCGACACCTGCCCCAAAAAACCTGGTCTGTGTATGAAGGATTGCTTCAAATTGTATCACACCTCCATGCACTACTAATTTACTTTACAGCAAACAGTAGATTAGTTCCAAAAAAGGGGGCACATCTAGATAAGTTCCATGGTGGGTGTAGTTTCCAAAATGTCACTTGTGTTTTTTTTTTTTAACCCCTTACCGGCATCGGACGTACTATACCGTCCGATGCCGGCTCCCCTGCTTTGATGCAGGGCTCCGCGGTGAGCCCGCACCAAAGCCGGGACATGTCAGCTGTTTTGAACAGCTGACATGTGCCCGTAATAGGCGCGGGCAGAATCGCGATCTGCCCGCACCTATTAACTAGTTAAATGCCGCTGTCAAACGCAGACAGCGGCATTTAACTACCGCTTCCGGCCGGGCGGCCGGAAATGACGTCATCGCCGACCCCCGTCACATGATCGGGGGTCGGCGATGCTTGTGAATGGTAACCATAGAGGTCCTTGAGACCTCTATGGTTACTGATTGCCCGTCGCTGTGAGCGCCACCCTGTGGTCGGCGCTCACAGCACACGTGCAATTCTACTACATAGCAGCGATCAGCAGATCGCTGCTATTTAGCAGAGCCGATCGTGCTATGCCTGCTTCTAGCCTCTCATGGAGGCTATTGAAGCATGGCAAAAGTTAAAAAAAAAGTTTAAAAAAATGTGAAAA
The DNA here is from genome assembly GCF_032444005.1 of Ranitomeya imitator. NCBI lineage: Eukaryota > Metazoa > Chordata > Amphibia > Anura > Dendrobatidae > Ranitomeya > Ranitomeya imitator. The sequence goes on from NC_091284.1 coordinate 432,691,725, forward strand.
AAATAAAAAAAACATACCGTATATACTCGAGTATAAGCCGACCCGAGTATAAGCCGACCCCCCTAATTTTGCCACAAAAAACTGGGAAAACTTATTGACTCGAGTATAAGCCTAGGGTAGAAAATGCAGCATTTACCGGTGAATTTCAAAAATAAAAATAGATGCTCCATACCGTTCATTATTGCCCCATAGATGCTCCATATACAACTGTGCTATATAGAATGCTTTGCACCGTTGATTATGGCCCCATAGATGCTCCTTATAATGCTGTGCCATATATGCTCTGCACCTTTATGGCCCCATAGGTGCTCCTTATAATGCGGTGCCCCATTTATGCTCTGCACCTTTATGGCCCCATAGGTGCTCCTTATAATGCTGTGCCCCATATATGCTCTGCACCTTTATGGCCCCATAGGTGCTCCTTATAATGCTGTGCCCCATATATGCTCTGCACCTTTATGGCCCCATAGATGCTCCTTATAATGCTGTGCCCCTTATATGCTCTGCACCTTTATGGCCCCATAGGTGCTCCTTAGAATGCCGCTGGTGCGGCCATAAAAAAAAAAAAAAAAAAATCACATACTCACCTCTCTTCTCAGGACGCCGGCGCTTTCAATAATTACCTGCTCCTCGTGCGGCTCCGTCTCCAGCACTGACGCTCAGCAGAGGGCGCGCACTGACTACGTCACAACGCCCTCTAACCTGAGCGTCATTGCTAGAGGACGCTGCAGACGGAGCCGGAGCGAGGAGCAGGTAATTATAGCGCTGCGCTCCCCTTACCTGCTGCGGCGCGGTCCCTGCAGTCCCTGGCTTCTCCGGCGCTGCAGCTTCTTCCTGTAATTGAGCGGTCACATGGCACCGATCATTTACAGCAATCAATATGCGGCTCCTCCCCTATGGTGGTGGAGCTGCCTATTCATTTCTGTAATGAGCGGTGCCATGTGACCGCTCAGTGCAGGAAGAATCTGCAGCGCCGGAGAAGCCAGGGACTGCAGGGACCGCGCTGGGAGCAGGTAAGTATGATTACACAGCCTCCGCTCCCCCTCCCCTGCTGACACCCGGGTATATGACTCGAGTATAAGCCGAGAGGGGGACTTTCAGCCCAAAAAAATGGGCTGAAAATCTCGGCTTATACTCGAGTATATACGGTAAAAGTTTAAATCACCCCCCTTTCGCCCCAATCAAAATAAATCAATAAAAAAAATATCAAATCTACGCATATTTGGTATCGCCGCGCTCAGAATCGCCCGATCTATCAATTAAAAAAAAGGATTAACCTGATCGCTAAACAGCGTAGCGGGAAAAAAATTCGAAACGCCAGAATTACGTTTTTTTGGTCGCCGCGACATTGCATTAAAATGCAATAACGGGCGATCAAAAGAACGTATCTGCACCGAAATGTTATCATTAAAAACGTCATCTCGGCATGCAAAAAATAAGCCCTCAACCGACCCCAGATGATGAAAAATGGAGACGCTACGAGTATCGGAAAATGGCGCAATTTTTTTTTTTTTTTAGCAAAGTTTGGAATTTTTTTTCACCACTTAGATAAAAAATAACCTAGTCATGTTTGGTGTCTATGAACTCGTAATGACCTGGAGAATCATAATGGCAGGTCAGTTTTAGCATTTAGTGAACCTAGCAAAAAAGCCAAACAAAAAACCAATGTGGGATTGCACTTTTTTTGCAATTTCACCGCACTTGGAATTTTTTTCCCATTTTCTAGTACACGACATGCTAAAACCAATGATGTCGTTCAAAAGTACAACTCGTCCCGCAAAAAATAAGCCCTCACATGGCCAAATTGACAGAAAAATAAAAAAGTTATGGCTCTGGGAAGGAGGGGAGCGAAAAACGAACACGGAAAAACGAAAAATCCCCCGGTCATGAAGGGGTTAACTGTTTAGGCACATCAGGGGCTCTGCAAACAGGACATGACGCCCGCAGACCATTCCATCAAAGTCTGCATTCCAAAACGTCACTACTTCCCTTCTGAGCCCTGCCGTGTGCCCAAACAGTGGTTCCCCCCCACATATGGGGTATCAGCGAACTCAGGACAAATTGGACAACTTTTGGGTACTTTTTCTCCTGTTACCCTTGGTAAAATAAAACAAATTGGAGCTGAAGTAAATTTTTTGAGAAAAAAGTTAAAATGTTCATTTTTATTTAAACATTCCAAAAATTCCTGTGAAACACCTGAAGAATTGGGATTAAACTATCAGGTTTGTGAAAAAAAATATGATATTTATTTATGATATTTATAAACTTCTGTGAAGCACTAGGAGGTTTAAGGGGGTCACCACCCAAATAGATAACTTCCTTAGTGGGTCTAGTTTTCAAAATGGTGTCATTTGTGGGGGTTTCCACTGTTTAGGCACATCAGGGGCTCTACAAACGCGATATGGCGTATGATCTCAGTTCCAACCAAATCTGCGTTGAAAAATTCAAACGGTGCTCCTTCACTTCCGAGCTCTGCCATGCGCCCCAAACAGTGGTTTACCCCTACATATGGGGTATCAGCGTACTCAAAACAAATTGCACAACTTTTGGAGTCCAATTTCTCCTGCTACCCTTGGTAAAATAAAACAAATTAGATCTGAAGTAATTTTATTGTGAAAAAAAGTTAAATGTTCATTTTAAAAACATTCCAAAAATTCAGCTGTGTGAAGTTGGCACCCCATGTTCTCAAAAGATGAATAAAAATACACCATTCGTTTGTGCTGCGTTTGTGCCGCAAAAATGAACGTTTGCGCCGCTTTGGTTCCAGAGATATTGCGTATTATATTTTTATGAAGCTCCGCCCACTTTCCACCCCATGTTCTTAAATTTTAAAAATGAATACACCATTCGTTCGTGCTGCGTTTGTGCTGCAAAAATAAACGTTTGCACCGCTTTGGTTTCCGAGATATTGTGCGCTCAATTTGCTGAAACTCCGCCCACTTTCCACCCCATGTTCTTAAATTTTAAAAATGAATACACCATTCGTTTGTGCTGCGTTTGTGCTGCAAAAATAAACGTTTGCACTGCTTTGGTTTCCGAGACATTGTGCGCTCAATTTGCTGAAACTCCACCCACTTTCCACCCCATGTTCTTAAATTTTAAAAATTAATACACCATTCGTTTGTGCTGGTTTGTGCCGCAAAAATCAATGTTTGTGTTGCTTTGGTTCCTGAGACATTGAGTGCTAGCTTTGCTAATGCCCCATTTTAATTGCATCAAAAAACATAGTGGTCATCAGAGAAGTTAATTTAGCATTAAGGGATTACAGTAGCATACATGGTTTATTATGACATACACAGGGTTAATACTTCATACACCGTGACTGGTCAGTGATGGGAAGAGGTTATACCTGGCAGAGGAGGTAATGTCTGTATGTACATCTCTGCTGAGTTGTAACTCCGCCTCCAGCGATGTCATAAGCCAGGGGTCGGCATTCTGTGGGGGCTAATGTCTGTATATACATCTCTGCTACCTCCAGCGATGTCATAGTGATGTCATAAGCCAGGGGTCGGCATTCTGTGGGGGCTAATGTCTGTTTACATTTCATTATGCAGAGTCGAGGTTATTGCCTGAGCAGCATTAGTTGACACTCTGACCTATTGAGTGGGGATAGTTTCGGCTTCCACCATATTCGTGACACCAGACCATTCACCCTGGAGGGAACCGCAGACTAGTAAAGAGTTTGCACCATCACTGAGGAACAAGGTCAGGTTACTCCTGGATTTATAATCTCTACAGCTAAGCACGAGTGCCATTGGTTGTAGTCATTCATTTATTTTCACCCCAGTAGTAAGGCAGGGCGTGTTAATGGGTGGAGCCAATGGGCGGGGTCAAGGGGGCAGCAAAATTAGCTTTCACCTAGGGTGGCAAAAACCCTTGCACCAGCCCTGAAGCCCATTATACCTAGCAAACATTGTTTAGCCAAATTACGTTGCACTATAAAAAGAATTCCAGGGAAAAAAAAAAAGATTGTGATTACATAAACTGGCCAACGTCAAAAGTAAAGTGACTGTCATCTTCTATGAAAATCTTTGCATAAATATGCAATGACCGTAGACATCACCACTTTGTGTGTGATGGCTTTGGATTGCAGTGTGAATATGGCTGGGTTAACATTACATTTGGGCATACTGGGCATACGCTCCATTCATTTCTATGATCTGGCTGGGGTCCGCAAGTGACTCTAGTTGGCTCATTTTTGCTCCATATGCGGTTTTCTTGCTGGACTCAAGACCGTGGTAGACCATGATTTTGTGTCTGGCTCAAAACAAAAGTATTGTTATTTTAATATAGCTGTCCAACTAAACAGGACCTTCAGAGCTTAATAAATCTTTGCAAATCAAACACAGATAAAAATGGAATTACCAATAACAGATGAAACTTTGTAGACAGCAGAACTGTCTAAAGAACCATGAAACGGTTTATTCATAATGGGAAATCCACATTAACAAAATGTTAACAGAATAAAAAAATATTGGTAAGGCATATTTTAGGTTATTTTAAACATACACTTTAAGCACCAAAACAACCTTAGAGGAAAGCATTACTAACACTTTGTGTGGTGCCAGGATACTTTTAAACTTTCCACAACAATCTTGCAGCCTGTGACTTGCCACGGGACTCATGATGAGACAGATTCTCCACATATTCACTCCTCCTTTGTAAATATTACAACATGGGGTTGTATCTTGGTCTTTGCAGAGGCTGTTGTAATAAAGTCACACAGGTCATCATATTTCGCCCAGCCATTAAATTTTCTTCTACAATAGGCAACATAATGACCAAGAGATATTGCCAGTTCCTGGAATGAAGGCAACAACCCCTCGTAGCACAAATGAATGACTGTCCAGATGTATGTTCACAGGTATTTCGGACAGTGTATACTGTGCTTCTGCACTTATTTCAATACAAAGTACTTGTCCAGTGGTGCAGCTGTGCGTGACCGAACCACTGCAAAGGAATTTCAATGAAGATGCATCCTGAATTTTCAAGCCATTTGGACACTCTTGAGGTGACTTTAATGGCTTTAGACATTTTGAAACATTTAGGTGTAGCCCATCTTCCAATGCTAGCTGAAGTTTACCAAGTCCATTAGTTTCTAAAATATGTATATTGATTGGCAGAAGAGGGATTGCTCTTGAATTAGCTATATTTCTATTGCAGTACACAGAAGAACACTGTTTTAATTATTACACTTGGTACCTGTCTCATTGTCATTGAGATTATGTGTACAACATTACACTCAGCATTGACCTGCCTCACACCTGACTTCAGCTGAACATATTCAAATATTCCAGACAGTATTTTAGCCCTCATTGTATAAACTTCCTTTCCAACTCCCTTTGTCACAATTGTCTGCACCAATTCAAAAATTTCAACGGTGTTCTCTTTGTTGACATAATTGCAAAATAATCCACTGTCCCAGAATGCACAACAAAGACACAGGCAAAATGAATCAAATGCACAGGTATTAGGGTATGTGCACACGTCAGGTTTTTTTCCTGACAAAATCCGGAGAAATATGCCAGAAAATCGCGTTTTTTTTCCGCGCGTTTTTTTTTTCCTGAATGCATGAAATCCGCAGAAAATCCGCAAAAAGAATGAGCATGGCCATTCTTTTTGTGGATTGCGTTTTTTTTGCGGAAAAAAATGCATACATCTGCACAAAAAATGCGGAATGCATTCTAAATGATAGGATGCATAATTTGAGTGTTTTTTATGCGGATTTATAGCGTTTTTATCGGGAAAATCCGCAAAAAAAACGCGAAAAATCCGGACGTGTGCACATACCCTTAATGATACTTATAAGCTTTTTGTTTACTTGTATTGGTTTTTTAGCTAGATGGTTACCATTTTTCAAAATGCTCACCTTTTTTTTTTCGGTTAAATTTTGTGTCCATGTGCAGCAACTCGGAACATGGGGTTAGGTAGGACAATCTCTTTTTTGGAGGAATACTGAGACCTTTCCAATTTTCAACAGGCTGCTCCTGCAAGCTACTTTCATCACCCAATTTTATGTGAACTTGTGAATCCTCCTCACAGTTGCTGTTTTTTTGCCCATTCTCTTGGCTCATATTTTCACTGCTTTCGGTTTTCTTTATGGGAACTGAGGAAAGTCTCATTTTGCCTTCCATAAATTCAAGGTGACGAATTACAAATCGGTCGGTTCTAATAGGGAGACATTCATGTTTAAAGAGTCCATTTTTTATGTTCTTAAATTCAGCCTCAACATTTGCAGAACTTGCTGTCATGTTCACACTTTTAAAGTGTGGAACCATTATGGCTGTCCAAAGTGGAAGGTAACATGCCATTCTTAAAAGATTTGGAACAAGTTCTGGAAGGAAATGTAAATTGTCTCGGTCACCATGATTTGCTGCAAGCATCTTACTCCTTTCACAAATTTCTGTTGCCCATATTTTCAGGTCTGTTTGGAATGGTTGAATTGGCTCATCCTCTTGTTCTTTCATCTCTACTCCATAGTCATCTTCAGTGACAGTGGGTAAAACACGTCCCTCTGCAATCCGTCTCTTCAGTTGAACTTTGCTAGTCTACTATATAAAGCTGAATGTGTGTGTGTGTGTGTGTGTGTGTGTGTGTGTGTGTGTGTGTGTGTGTGTGTGTGTGTGTGTGTCTGTCCGGGATTGGCATCTGCACCGTCGCAGCTACAGCCACAAAATTTTGCACAGTCACACGTCTGGACCCCGAGAGCGTCATAGGCTATGTTGTGAGGCGAAATTTTAACCCCGCGCATTCCAATTCACCAAACAATTTTGCCCCTATCTACATAATGGGGAAAAAAGTGAAAGGAAAAGTGTTGGAGGCGTCGCAGCCACAGCCACAAAATTTTGCACAGTCACACGTCTGGACCCTGAGAGCGTCATAGGCTATGTTGTGAGGTGAAATTTTAACCCCGCGCTTTCCAATTCACCAAACAATTTTGCCCCTATCTACATAATGGGGAAAAAGTGAAAGGAAAAGTGTAGGAGGCAAATTGACAGCTGCCAGATGTGAACAAGGGGGACTTAGAGTGAGAGCGATGGCGCCAAAGAGTATATACCGTACAGTTGCTAAGGTGGGGCCCCGACATGGGATACTCACCACACACGGGGATATGAACACACACAAAATGCGCCACACACTACCACGTGCTTGAACACATATACCACCCTCAGCACACATTTCACCACACATACAACCACACCACATAAAAGTCGAAACACAAAAGTCGCCGCTCAAAACTCGCCACGCGCAAAACTCGCCACATGCAAAAACTAGGCTCACGCAAAACTCGCCACAAGTGCAAAACTCACCACACGCAAAACTTGCACACGCGGAAAAATTGCCACATGTACAAAAGTTGCAGCACATCCAAAAATTGCCTCACACACAACTTGTATTTACTCAAAAGGCACCACACATAAAACTCGCCATGCGCAAAACTTGCTGCACACAACTTGCTACACTAACCTGTCACATGCAACTCGACACAAAAAGTTGCTACATGCATATTGCCACACGCAACTCACCACACACAACTTGACAAACGAAACTCGCCCTAAAACACACAAAAGTCTGGTATTATCCTTCAAAAATAAAAATTAGATTAATAAGCAGACAAACTACAAGAGCAACAAATGTACCATATAGGAAATACGGCAGCTGTCAGTCACATGACCTGTCTATTATGTGTATGTGTGAGCTAATATATACTGCCAGGGGGAGGGCTTCCTGTTGGCTGGGGATTTATCAGGCTGCCAATTTAGCTTACAAATACTGAGGTAAAAATACTGAGCAAATAATGTGTGAACGAGGTCTAATACAGGAGGAGATGACACACAGGTATATACTATATACAGGGGAGATGACACAGGTATATACTATATAGAGGAGATGACATACAGGTACATACTATATACAGGAGGAGATGACATACAGGTATAAACTATATACAGGAGATGACATACAGGTATATACTATATACAGGAGGAGATGACACAGGTATATACTATATACAGGAGCAGATGACCTACAGGTATATACTATATACAGGAGGAGATGACATACAGGTATATACTATATACAGGAGGAGATGACACAGGTATATACTATATACAGGAGCAGATGACACACAGGTATATACAGGAGGAGATGACACAGATATATACTATATACAGGGGAGATGACACACCGGTATATACTATATACAGGAGGAGATGACATACAGGTATATACTATATATAGGAGGAGATGACATACATGTATATACTATATACAGGGGAGATGACACACAGCAGGTATATTATATATACAGGGGAGATGACATACAGGTATATACTATATATGTGCTGTTCCATGTATATTCCTCAGTTTCCATGTATGTTGTTATATTTTACTCTGCTGCCACCCAATGGCCTTTTTCTGTATGGCAGCTTGTTTTTCATGTATTTCTTGTGGGCATGTCTTACATCCGGTTCAGGGGTCAAATCTTCTCTTCCTCTGGCAGCCATTTCCAGTTTACTTTCTGTTGTGAGAGGACGTGCTTTTGAACTGGGCTTAGGAAGGCATCAGTCTTTCGACCACTCTCTCATGCTGCTCACACTTGCAGACACATTTGGTGCTACATCTTACTGTACCCTGTCTACCCTGCATTTCTGGAGAAGTTCTGTATTACCAGTTATACGCTGTATGTCCAGATCTACAAAATAAACAAGTCTGGATTACACAATCCCTGGAGTGCATCATCTCTCTGAACGCTGAGCAGCATTGGTCCTGTCTGCCTCACATCGAAGAAATACGGAGGTACGTTTCTCTCTCACAACACTTATTAATCAACCACACCTCCATTCGCCTCATGTGGGGACAGAACAATATACAGGAGATGACATACAGGTGTATACTATATATAAGGGAGATGACAAACATGTATATACTGAGGTGAAAATGAAAAGGTGTGAGTGCAAAATGAGAGGAGGGAAAATAGTGGAGTGATCGGAAAATGACAGATGTGAGGTCGAAATGACAAGTGTTAGGGGGGAATGAGAGGAGTGAGGGAGAAAATGAGAGGTGTGAGGGAGAAAATGAGAGATGTGAGGGGGAAAATGAAAGATGTGATTGGGAAAATGAGAGGCGTGATAGGAAAATAAGAGAAGTGAGGTGCTATAACTAACCACAGATATTTACTATGCCCAGGCAACGCTGGGCTCTTCAGCTAGTCTCTGATAAAACTGGTGTGCCTCTGTCATCATTCCCTTCTGATTCACTAAAAGCAACAACTGAAATTGAATGAATGAGTTCTCTCGCATCATCAAGTGATGTAGACTGTAGAAGTTGTGCCATTGCTCTGAGATAGAATTCCCTTACTCTGTTTCCAGCTTGCCTCAGACATTCCCATCGGCTAATAAGCTTGATACAGTGTGCAACATCAATTCTAATAAAGCATGGTGGTAGTTTTGATGCAACATTCCTGGTCAACACTCCAAAACACTGATTTATATATGTCTTCAAGTCGGGGTAAGGAGTGAAAGCCTTAACTAGAGCTCCAAGCAAAGCGAGGGAGAAATCACAAACTGCTTCCTTTGGAACAGTAGCACCTGCTTGTTTCCATTCTGTCAGCCATTGTGCTATAGAATTAATAGTATGGCTCTCAGAAAGCATCTGCACTACTGGGATATGATCTCCACTCGAACACAAAACCCCTTGGTACAAAAAGATGTGTCCAGAAATGCCAACAGGTCTTTTTAGTTTTCTCACTACTGAACCTGTTGCATCAAAACGTACATAGGAACCCAAGTTCTTTGACTTTATTTGGTACACTTGCATCTGAGACGGGGTCCAGTAATGGCAAAAAAATTTATCTAGACCAATGTTGTGTATGCTTCCAGTCTGAGGAACACTGTATTTCAGGAGATGTAATGAAAGAATTGGGTCCTTGTGCATTAACTCTCTTTCGCCAATCTCTTGCTTGGCTTTTCTTAACGTTGCTAGATTTGGTAGATGGCTAGGCTCAGGGTCACCAACATCCATAACTTTATAAGCCTCAGCTGCTCGCCATACGTGTGCTTGTTTTCGTCCTTCCCAGAGTTCTTTTGACAACCTTTTTCTTAAATCTCCTGATAATTTACGTTTTGATTTTCCTGTGTGGAGACTGTCATCAATATTGCAGATCATACACTTAAGCACTACTGGCTTAGCAATCTCTGGTATTTCTTCAACTTTTATGGATAGTTGTGCATCACACTCTGTGCAGCACCCTGTTATATCTATGTAGTTAGATACAACATTTGGATGACCTTTGCCCTCCTGAATTTAAGTGTGCACGATGACTTGATATTTTTCCAGATCTCCTCATTCAATATGTGAATCCATGTACCAGGTTTTAAGATTGTGTATTCTCTTTTATCAGCATACATAGATTTGTCATTGTAAATTACTTTTTCAGGCCAAATTTTGATCCAGCTCTGAAAAGAAAGACTGAACTCAAACTGAATGTCACAGCACTGAACTGATGAATGACTCTCTGCTCCTTCTGAGCTCTCACTGTTGGAAGGTTGTTTTGGGATATTTGTAACATCTTTGTACAGACCAAGGGCTTCCCATACATTGTGCCGATTTGTCTTTACAAACGTGTAAGGGTATGTTCACACGTTCAGGATTTCCATCCTTTTTTTTTCCTGACTGTTTTTTAAAAAACTGCAGCTCTTGGCAGAAAACGCAGGTCCTTTTTTTGGTCCTTTTTTGGTCCGTTTTTGATGCGTTTTTTTGATGCAGTTTTCTAGCCAGAGTCTGTGTGTTTTCTAGGAATTTTTTTAGGGTTAAAATGGCTGAAAATACCCTAACCCTACCCCTACCCCTAACCCTACCCCTACCCCTAACCCTACCCCTACCCTAACCTTAGTGAAAAAAAAAAAAAAAAAAAATTCTTTATTTTTTTTTATTGTCCCTACCTATGGGGGTGACAAAAGGGGGGGGGGGTGTCATTTACTATTTTTTTATTTTGATCACTGAGATATAACCTATCTCAGTGATCAAAATGCACTTTGGAACGAATCTGCCGGCCGGCAGATTCGGCGGGCGCACTGCGCATCCGCCCGCCATTTTGCCAGATGGCGGCGCCCAGGGAGAAGACGGCCGGACGGACACCGGGACGCCGGGTGAGTATAAGGGGGGGAGATTAGGGCACGGGGGGGGCATCAGAGCACTGGGGGGGGGGGCATCGGAGCACGGGGGGGCGGGATCGGAACACGGGGGGGCAGCCACACTCCGCCCACGCACTTCCGCCCGCTCCCCGCACTTCCTGCTGCAGCGGTTCTGCACATCAAACCACAGTAAAACCCGCAGATATATTTTTGATCTGCGGGTTTTACTGCGGTTTGGACCTCACAATGGAGGTCTATGGGTGCAGAACCGCTGCGGCTCCGGAAAAAGAATTGACATGCTCCCTCTTTTTTCCGGGAGCTATTCAGCGCGTCTTTTTTTTTTACAATTTCCGGACCATGTGCACAGTGTGTCTTGTTTTCCATAGAGTACAGTGTACTGTACCCTGCATGGAAAACAGCTGCGGAACCGCAGCGGCAAAACCGCCGCGGTTCCGCGGTAAAAAACGCACTGTGTGAACATGGCCTAAAGGTTTTTTGGTGAAATTTTGTTATTTAATTTTTGACACAAGTCTACCCATACTTTTTCTGAGGGGAATGCTATTGCCTGTCCTGTAATAATTTTTTTATGTGAAGAACAGATGACATTTATAATGTCATCATAGTCACAGGCTGGCTTCCTGGGCATCTGATCAAAACAAAAAATGTTTTTTTTAGTTTTACATGCAGTGTATTATATGGAAAATAATGGATTACATAATTTTTAATAGTTAAGATACAGTGGTCCCTCAACATACAATGGTAATTAGTTCCAGGTGAATCATCGTATGTTAAAACCATACTGGAGCAGCAGGTGATGCTGCATTCAACAGAGTCCTTCATATGTTGAAATGATCGTATGTTGGGGCCATTGTATGTGTTGAGGGATCACTGTACTGAGATTAAATAATCCTATTCTTAGCACGCTCACTTCTCTCTACTTTTACAGATGAAAAGTGTATTGTGTATCTCTGCCTCTCCCATAGTAATAAATGGTGGGGGCGTGCCTGCCACAGCAAAGCCCTGTGGTTGGCAGTCACTCTGCACAGGGCGGTGATTGCTCCATGCAGGGGAGCACTGAGGGCCACTGCAGGAGATTGCAGGGGGTCCCCGGGGGGTGGGATAGGGGATAAGTTTTGCAGCAGAGTACTCTTTTAATGGGTTAAAGCATTACTGTAATTACAAACAACTTGATGTGTTGGAGAACTACAACCCCCAGCATACCCGGACAGCCTTTGACTGTCCGGTCATGCTGGGAGTTGTAGTTTTGCAACACCTGCAGGCACCCTGCTTGGGAAACACTGTTGTAGACAGATAAAAGTACAACTCCATGATTGAACTAAAGTTTCTTTGCTCAGGTAATAGCTTTGCAGAAATCTACCAAGACAGTTTAGCACATTTTCAGTTCAAATAAGTAAGTACACTTGATTTACCCTGGGAGTCTCTCAGCTAGTAGTCAAATTGTTAGGCATACATTTGCTTAGGCCTTTCCCCAAGTTACAGTGTGTGGGGGAGGGGCATCACAAGCAGGAAATCGAAATGAAGTATGGGGTCTAGTAAGGAACAATTTATACATTTTTTTTTTTAATTATAAAATTGCTATGGCTAGCCGGTGGTTTTTCATTTCTTTTTATCTCACTTTATCCATATATCAGTTACAGTGAGGCACAAACTCAGTGCGAGATTTCAAAAACCAAAGCAGCACAAACCAGCACAAATACAGCACCAATGAATGGTGTATTCATTTTTGCAGCACAAACCAGCACAAACGAATGATGTATTTATTTTTAAAATTTTAGAACATGGGGTGGAAAGTGGGCGGAGTTTCAGCAAATTGAGCGCACAATATCTCGGAAACCAAAGCGGTGCAAACGTTTATTTTTGCAGCACAAACCAGCACAAACGCATGGTGTATTCATTTTTAAAATTTAAGAACATGGGGTGGAAAGTGGGCGGAGCTTCATAAAAATATAACGCGCAATATCTCTGGAACCAAAGCGGCGCAAACGTTCATTTTTGCGGCACAAACCAGCACAAACGAATGGTGTATTTTTATTCATCTTTTGAGAACATGGGGTGCCAACTTCACACAGCTCAAAAATTCCTGTGAAGCACCTGAAGGGTTAATAAAAACTTCTTAAATGTGGTTTTGAGCACCTTGAGGGGTGCAGTTTTTAGAATGGTGTCACTTTTTGGTATTTTCTATCATATAGACCCCTAAGGCTATGTGCCCACGTTGTGTTTTATGCATTTCAGCCGCAGCATAAATGCTAAAAAAAAAAGTGCTTTCCCATGCAATCCTATGGGATTCCGCACTTGCTGTGCCCATGCTCAGGGCCGTATTTAGAGTTTCTGCTGCCCTAGGCACTTTTCGTGCTGCCTTCCCCATTGGCGAGTGACTAATGCAGACACTATCGGCAGTGACTTAGGCTACTTTCACATCAGCGATTTTTGACATTTGCGGCAGATCCGGCAGTTTTTCCGCATCCGTAACGGATCAGTTACGGGAACACTATGTTCGGTCTCATTCATTCCCTATGGGACTTGCGGCACCTGCGGTTTTGCTGCGATCCGGCAAATGCGGTACTTGCAGCAACAAGAAAAAAAATGCTGCTAGCAGTGTTTTTTTTGTCTCACCTCAAGTGCTGCACATGTCCGCAAATCCCATAGGTAATGAATGAGGCCGAACGCAGAGTTGCCGGCCTGTGAGATGTTACACGACAGAGGCGGAAAAACTGCAGTATCTGCCGCGAACGGAGAAAATCGCTGATGTGAAAGTAGCCTTAGCAAACCTTTCCATTAGTTGTCATGTGAGAATCTGGTGGATCTCATACACAGTACATGGTCAGTTGATTCTGCCACGGTTGCAAGGTTTGGCTGACAAGTTTTTAAGGGGAACCTGTCAGTCGATTCATACTACCAAAACCACGGGCAGCATCACTCAGACTGCAAACAGGGAAGTTTATCTCTGCAATGCTGGGACGTTTCAGAGAGAATAGTTTGAAGAGCTGGATGGGTAATTTAGTGAGAGAACGGACTAATCTGTGGGCTTCTCACTCCATGTCTCTAGATCAGGGGTGGGCAATTTATTTTCCCGAGGGGCCAGCTGAAAGACCATGACTGCTGTGGAGGCCGAACCAATAGCATGAAAATAATTCTACTCAATATTAATTAATATTAATTGTATCACTTAATATTGAGCAGAATTAAGTATGCCGACACCCCCTATATATCTTTAAACCCCCCACAGCCCCTTAAATACAGCATGAGCCCCACACAGCCTCCCCATATACAGCATGAGACCAACCTCTCATCTCCTCTCCTCAGCAGCCTCCCCTCTCCTCACTCACATCAGCAGCCTCTCCTCACCAGCCTCTCACATCCTCCCATCACCAGCCTCCCCTCACCAGCCTCTCATCTCCTCTCCAGCCTCTCATCTCCTTTCCAGTCTCTCATCTCCAGTCTCTCCTCTCCTTACCAGCCTCTCATCTCCTCTCCTTACCAGCCTCTCATCTCCTCTCCAGCCTCTCATTTCCAGCCTCATCTCCTTTCCAGCCTCTCATCTCCTCTCCTTACCTTCCTCTCCAGCCTCTCCTCTCCTTACCAGCCTCTCATCTCCTTTCCAGCTACTCCTCTCCAGCCTCTCCTCTCCTTTCCAGCCTCTCCTCTCCTTGCCAGCCTCTCATCTCTCCTTTCCAGCCTCATCTCCTTTCCAGCTACTCCTCTCCAGCCTCTCCTCTCCTTACCAGCCTCTCATCTCCTCTCCTTACCAGCCTCTCCTCTCCTTACCAGCCTCTCATCTCCTCTCCAGCCTCTTCTCTCCTTACCAGCCTCTCATCTCTCCTCTCCAGCCTCTCATCTCCTCTCCAGCCTCTCCTCTCCTGCCTCATCTCCTTTCCAGCCTCTCCTCTCCTTACCAGCCTCTCATCTCCTCTCCTTACCAGCCTCTCATCTCTTCTCCAGCCTTTCCAGCCTCTCCTCTCCAGCCTCTCATCTCCTCTCCTTACCAGCCTCTCCTTTCCAGCCTCCCCTCTCCTGCCTCATCTCCTTTCCAGCCTCTCATCTCCTTTCCAGTCTCTCATCTCCTCTCCTTTCCAGCCTCTCTCTCCTCTCCAGCCTCTCATTTCCAGCCTCATCTTCTTTCCAGCCTCTCATCTCCTCTCCTTACCTTCCTCTCCAGCCTCTCCTCCTTTCCAGCCTCTCATCTCCTCTCCTCTCCAGCCTCATTTCCTCTCCAGCCTCTCCTTTCCAGCCTCTCCTCCCCTCACATCAGCAGACTCCGTCTCCTCTCTCACCTCACTCCTCTCTGCAGCTTCCTCTGAGTCCTCACACACTGCCCACCTCCTCCTCTCCCTGCTCACCGCCGACTTCAGTATCTTCTCCCACAAACATTACCTTCTTCTCTGCAGTCTGCTCCAGTGCTCTTAAGAAGAGCGCGCAGCGTGTGACATGACCGGCGTCAGGGGGACCATGATGCACTTGGGCTGCTGCTGCTTAAAGGTACAGCACCCATTTCTGCCCCATACAGTAGTCAGGGCAGCAATGCCCTGATGGCGGCCTTGCGCCCGAGACCCCCTCCCCCCGCAGCAGCTGGGACTGAGGTGGGTGGGCGGGGGACCCCGGACTTAAAAAAAATAAAATATTTTTTTTTAAACTTGCTCAGGTGCCACCCCCCTGCATTGTCCCCGCCCTAGGCACGTGCCCTCAAGTGCCTAGTGGCAAATACGGCCCTGCCCATGCTGCGGATTTTCCCACTGAGGAATAACGTCGCCTTGCTGACGTTATTGCAACCAGAAAGACAGTTTTGAACGTTACAGACGTTTGGTCTGCTTCATCTAGAGGTTCGTATGGAACTTGCCGTAGTTAGTTTAGTACCAAGCTGTGATTCCAGGGGGGTACTGAGCTACGTATTGTTGGCCTAATGCGTTGCGTAGCTTTAATGAACCTTAATATCCAGGGATGGTCGGCTAGTGGATAGTCATAAAAGGAGCCCAAAGCTGAAATTTGTACTTTTAAAGTACTACGTCTCAAACCTGCGTCGAAGCCTGCTTGAAGGAAATTTAAGATCTGAGGAATATTTGGTCTTTGAAAGATGGATATTGGAGTTTTGCTCTGTGTGCAATTTTTTTTCCAGATTTTTACATAAGGCCAATGCCACTGGCTTCCTGCTTTTTTGCATGGTTGAGATGACTGAATCTGATAGACCTTTTGATCTTAGGATCTCCTTTTCAAGATCCACGCTGAAAGTTGTAGCATCTCTAGGTTTTGATGGACCAGCAGTCCCTGCGTCAGAAGGTCCCACCTCGATGGTAGCAGGACTAGATCTTCCCAACGCCATCCACTTCAAAAGTGGAAACCAGCTCCTCTTGAGCCAATATGGCATTATTAAGAATACTGCTGTAGGACTTTCCTGTATTTTCCTCAAAATTCTCGGTATTAGGGCGAGTGATGGGAATGCATAAGCAAGTTCCATGTTCCAGTTTTGTGCCAGGGCATCCACCCCGGTTGGATGGTCTCTTGGATTTAATGAAAAAAAAAAATAACTTGTCTTTGTATTTCGCTTTGAGGCGAATAAGTGTATCTGTGGAGTGACCCATCGCTGGGTTAGCTGAACAAAGACTTTCGTTTAAAGACCATTCCGAGGGTAGCACCCTTTCTCTGCTGATAAAGTCTGCTATTTGGTTCTTTAAACCTTTTAGATGTACCGCTGTGATGGACTTCACAGTGCGCTCTGCCCAAGCGAATATTGATTTGGCTAATCCCTGCAAGTGACGGTACCTCGGACCTCCTTGATGAAGAAGGAAAGATACCGTTGTCGAGTTGTCCGAGAAGATTCTGAGATAACGCCCTTGCACCTCCTTATGACATCTTTTCAGTGCTTCCCAAACTGCTCTGAGTTCCCTGTAATTGGAGAAACTGTTGCGTAGAGATGTGGGCCATGTTCCCTGAAGGTAAGGTCCTTCTATGTGAGCTCCCTAGCCGCTTAAGCTTGCATCTGTGGTTACTTTTATGCATGGAGACACTCTCCAGGGTCCCCCTTTTTTGAGGTTCTCTATGTTGACCCACCATGATAGGGGTTGTTTTTCCTCTCTTGGTAACATCTTGTTGTCCAATGAATCTTTCTTGCCATCCCATACTGAAAGGACCTCCCGTTGAAGGGTTCTTGGGTGAAACTGGCTCCATTGTATGCTGGGAACACATTAGGTTATTAGACCTAGAATCCTCATAGCTTTCCTGATGGATATGTGTCTGCGTTTTATTAGCGCCTGAAATTTTTGCTTGTTCGTGGTTTTTGATCTGGTAGGAAAAAGTATTCCCGTTCGGAGTCTAACAGTACTCCCAGGAATATTTTCTCCCTTTCTGGAATGAGACTTGATTTTTTTGAATTTATTATCCACCCCAGTCTCTTCAGGAGTGACGTGGTCAATATTAAAGATTCTTCCATCGGATGTGGCGAGTCTGCTATCAACAACAGATCGTCTAGGTATAGGGCGATGAGAACGTTCTTTTCTCTTAAGTGAGCCATGACTTCGGCCATGAGTTTTGTGAATATCCGTGGAGCCGAAGCAAGACCGAATGGTAGGCACTGGAACTGATGAATTTCCTTGTGGTCTTTTATTGCAAATCGAGGAATTTCTGGTGTGAGGCATGGATTGATACATGGAAATACACATGTTTTAGATCTATCGTGCACATCACTGAGTTCTTTTTTTTATTAAAGGTATGATTGATCGGAGAGACTCCATCTTGAAGCGTTAGTAAGCTACCCACTGATTTAATGGGTTTAAGTTTATTATTGTACAGTATTCTCCACTCTTTTTATGGAGAAAAGACTGGAGTAGTGTCCATGAAACCGCTGGTGATGGCGTAACGGAACTATGACCTGTATTTCTGAAAGCTCTTGAATATCTGTTAACAGTCTTTGGTGGACTGCTGGTGAATGTACGTTTTATGCAGTACCTTTTGGGGGTAGTTGAGTGAACGCTATCCTGTACCCTTGAGCGACCGTCTGTAGGATACACTGATTTTGAGTGACCCAGCCCTCTAGGAAGTACTGCTGCCTCCCTCCTATACTGTTGTCG
Organism: Ranitomeya imitator; assembly: GCF_032444005.1. NCBI lineage: Eukaryota > Metazoa > Chordata > Amphibia > Anura > Dendrobatidae > Ranitomeya > Ranitomeya imitator. The sequence goes on from NC_091284.1 coordinate 432,709,939, forward strand.
TCATTGTCTGCTGGGTCCCGACAATTGGTCTCGAAAGGAACCTCTACCCCTGCCACCTTTAGGGTAGCTCCATCTGCCGGACTTTCCCTTACCTTTATAGTCCTGTCTAGGGTGGGAGCGAGTTTTCCGAAAGAATGGCATCTTTTTTGGCTTCTCTTCGGGAAAGCCCTTTTTTATCAGATGCTTTCTCAAGCAGCTCATTAAGACGGGACCAAATACACAAGAACCTGAAAACGGAATCGAACAGTTTGTTTCTTGACTGAGTATTTCCCATCCAAGATCTTAGCCACAAGGCTCATCTTGCTGAATTTGACAGCGCATTATTTCTAGCTGCAAAAACGTACCGACTCTGCTGAGGCATCTGCCATGAAATCAGTCGCCATTCTTACTACTGTCAAAGACTTCAGAATTTCTTCCCTGGGAGTCCTCTCTTTAATGTGACCCTCCAGCTCATCTACCCAGAGACTCTGATCTTGCTACAGAGGTAACAGCTATGTTTGTTTTCATAATGGCAGCTGATGACTCCCAGGCTTTTTTAAGAAGATCTTCCGACCTCTTATCCCATCAGGTCTATTAAATCAGATGAGTCTTCGAAAGGAATAGATGTTTTCCTTGAGACTTTAGCTACCAGAATGTCGATTTTTGGTATGGACTCCCAGACCTTAGTCTCTTCCGGATAGAAGGGAAGACGGTACTTGAAGTCCCTCGGGACTACTAGTTTTTTCCCACATCTTCCCATTCTTCCAGAATCATTGCAGTTATATGATTGTTAACTGGAACTACTCTTGTTTCTGTGTGTTCTCAGACCGAACATCTAGTCCTGAACTGATAGTGGTTCAGTGGAGTCTTCTACTTTCATGGTACTCCTAACTGCTTTTAGGAGCACGTCCCTGTATTCGGACTAGTAAAAGGTATCTTTTGCGTTCCTCTGGGAATACTACTGAGGAACTGTCACCTTCACCCGGGTCGGAATAACCTGATACCTCTCCCTCTTCCGAGCTCAGGTCCACATCCCATCTGGGCCTTTTAGGATGAGGGGATTGGGATGGCACCAACGTAGAAACAGTAGCCTGGACTTCATCCCTAATCAAGGTTTTTATGTTAGTTAATAACGAATCCTGTTAGTCTTTGAGTAGTTTAGCGAATCACACTTCGCATAGCTTCTTGTTATAACTGTTCGGGAGTTTAGCGGTACATAACGGACATCTGTTAGCCTTCTTAGTGGTCGTAGCAGACCGTTTAGGGATGTCCTAAAATATAATGTAAAAAGAAGGCCCTGTAGCTATCGGAACTAAAGTCCTGCTAGGTACTTCCCCCACCATGTTTACTCACATGGTCCATGGGCAGCTCTAGGGACTGGATGGATAACACCTTACATCTTACTAAGTCAGGTGTGCTGTCAACCATCAGTCATTAAATAGTCAGTCTTAGGCTACTTTCACAGTAGCGTTTTGAGGAACTGCGGACTTCCTCAGTGAAGCCCCACCCTTGGCCGCACCTCCACCGCTAGCTCTGCCTACTTCTGCATGGAGCCTGGGTACCTATCTTTAACATTAGGTACGCAGGTCGTGACGCTGTATGTGGATGCTTCCGCATGCGTCGTTTTGACGATGCGGAGAAAAAAAATTGCTACAAGCTGCGTCCTAAGCTGGTCGCCGCATCGTTAAAACGACGCATGCGGAACCATCCGCATATAGCGGCACGACCTGCATACCTAATGTTAAAGATAGGTACCCAGGCCGCATGCAGAAGTAGGCAGAGCTAGCGGCGGAGGTGCGGCCGAGGCTTCATGGAGGAAGTTTGCAGCCCTCCACAGCTCCTCAAAACGCTAATGTGAAACCGGCCTTACCCGACTTCACAACATCTGATTCGTCCTCCTTCCGAGCTCAGCTGCTGCCAATCTTTGGTGTTTGCAGATCCCTAGTTGTACCACGTATGCGTCATCTGGAACGGACGCTGATCAGCCTGGGCCCATCTGCTTTCGGCGCCATCATGCCTAAGACCTCCCTGCTTCACTGACATGCCCCGCCCCCCGGAAACCGCCGGCGTCGGAACTCCGGAATTTGGCACGTCCCCTAGAAGTAGTCACCGGCGCACTCCAGATGACGCGGAAGTTCAGGGAGATGCCGCCGGACTCATGCGGAGACAGCATGGACTGGGGAATCGGTGTCCAGACACCGCCGCCGTAGCCGCTGCCCAGAGCCCTTGTAACAGGTTGAGGCAGCTGACGGGAGCCCACAGCTCGACCAATATCGCGTGAGGGAGCTCCATCAGTTTCTTGCAATATGATGGACTGATGGAGTCCCTCGACCGGGACTCCCCCGACCTAGAGCCCCCTCCAGGAGGATATGGCCGAGCATGGGAGCACCTGCTCAACCGAACCCGACATCCAGCATCAGGTAACTCCTTATATCTTGCGTCTGTCCCTCATAGGGACAAGGAAAAACACTTAAGGGTGGAGGTGGGAAGGAGCTATTTAACCTCTTCTGTTTTCCTGTCCCTGTGTATGAAGACTATGAAGGACAACCTCCTGGTGGTGCTGTCAGGAGGGACATCCTGGAAAAAAGAATTAAAATAAAAAATAAGGATATATACTTACCTTCTGATGGCCCCCGGAGTCCTCCCGCCTCTCAGCGATGCACTCGGTGGCATCCATTCCCAGGGATGCATTGCGTGAATCACCTGGGATGACGTCACAGTCACGCGACGTCACAAAGGTCCTTCGCGCAAAGCATCCCTGGGAACGGAATGTACCGGGAGCGCCGTTGAGATCGGGGGCCGTCGGAAGGTGAGAATAACCATTTTTTTTAAATTTATTTTTAACATTCTATATTTTACTATTGATGCTGCATAGGCACACTTGTCAAGCATTATGCTTGACAAGTGTGACCAACCTGTCAATAACTTTTCCAAGCGATGGTTCAAATCACTTGTAAAGCACAAGCGTTCTGCAAGCTAAAAACGCTTGCAAAACGCTTGTGTTTTGCGGGAAAACGCATGCGAATTCTGCATGCGTTTTACCCGCGGCAGGGAGTTGACATTTCCGCAGCATTTCTGCAACCAGGGCAAATAGCCTCAGAGTGACTTCAAATGGGATGTGGTAAATAAATAATAATAAAAAAATAATAATATAAATATATAGTGAAATCGCTGGTCAACTTTTAAACCTTCTAACTCCCTAACAAATAAAAATTTGTGTTCCAAAATTGTGCTGATGTAAAGTTGACATGTGGAAATGTTACTTAATTTTTTGTAACACATCTCTGATTTAAGGGCATGAAAATTCAAAGTTGGAAAATTGCAAAATCACAATTTTCATCAAATTTCCATTTTTTTTTCACAAGTAAACACAAGTAATGTTGAGAAAATGTTATCACTATCAGAATTGTAAAAAATGGCCCGGTCATTAACGTGCAAACCAGCCTTGGGGGTAAAGGGGTTAAAATGTATTTTGTGATAACATCGTGGATGTGTGGTTTGTTTGGCTGTTTTCTTGCTGAAGGGGGCAAGTTTACCTTTCAAATGGTTTATCTTGTGTGTTGGTGCATTATGAACGGAGATACAAAGTAATCACTGAACAAGTGTTTTGAAATATAGAAGGATTTGAGGATGGGGAATAAGTGAGGCCGGTTTTGTGCACACACAATGTTTTTACTATGTTTTTTTTTTAATGGAGGGGAGGTTTCCCAAAAAAATTCAATCCTAGCTTATCAAATTTTCTTGCCATCTTTCTCTTAAGTGTTTACAGACCTGTTGATTCAATTTTGTAGTAAATTGAACTTATAAATGTAGTGAAACAAAATTGTTTTTTCCCCCTTTTTATTTTTAACCCCTTTCTGACATTAGACGTACTATCCCGTCGAGGTGGGGTGGGCCCGTATGAACAACGACGAGATAGTACGTCATAGCGATCGGCCACGCCTATCGCAGCTGACATCTGGCACTATGTGCCAGGAGCGGTCACGGACCGCCCCCGACACACTGCGATCAAACATGATCGCAGTGTTCCGGCGGTATAAAGAAGCATCGTGCAGGGAGGGGGCTCCCTGCGTGCTTCCCTGAGATGCTGATCTGACACAGTGCACAGCAAAGTGTCAGATCAGTGATCTTACACTATAACATGTTTCCCAATGTTATAGTGTAAAAAAAAAAAAATATTCACATGTGTAAAAAAATAAAGAAATGTATAGGAACAATATATATTTTTTTTATTAATTTTTTAATCTAAATTATAAAATATACAAAAAAACAATAATAAGTATCTATTTTTATTATCGCCGCGTCCGTAACGACCCAACCTATAAAACTGTCCCACTAGTTAACCCCTTCAGTGAACACCGTAAAAAAGAAAAAAAAAAAAAAAAAACGAGGCAAAAACACTTATACCGCCAAACAAAAAGTGGAATAACATGCGATCAAAAAGATGGATATAAATAACCATGGTACCGCTGAAAACATCTTGTTCCTCAAAAACTGAGCCGCCATACAGCGTCAAAGAAAAAATAAAAAGGTTATAGTCCTCAGAATAAAGCGATGCAAAAATTATTATTAAAGTTTTTATCGTATAAAAGCGCCAAAACATAAAAAAATGATATAAATGAGGTATGCAGCATCAATAGTAAAAAGATATGTTAAAAAAAAAAAAAAAAAATGGTTATTCTCACCTTCCGACGGACCCCTGATCTCCTCAGCGGTGCTTGCGGCGGCTTCCGTTCCCATGGATGCTGTGTGCGAAAAAGACCTAGGATGACGTCACGTGACGTCATCGCAGGTCCTTCGCACACAGCATTCCTGGGAACGGAAGGTGCCGCGTGCACCGCTGAGAGGCGGGAGGACTCCGGGGGCCATCAGAAGGCGAGTATATCACTATTTATTTTAACCCCTTCCCGACCTGTGATGCCACGTAGGCGTTATGAAAGTCGGTGCCAATCCGACCTGTGACGCCTATGTGGCATCATGGAGGGATCGCGTCCCTGCAGATCGGGTGAAAGGGTTAACTCCAATTTCACCCGATCTGCAGGGACAGGGGGAGTGGTACTTCAGCCAATCAGCAATTCACAATATTTCACCGATGAAACTTGGTGAAATATTATAATCTAGCCATGGCCGATGCTGCAATATCATCGGCCATGGCTGCAGACCCCAATCTGACTCCCCCTACAGACGGACAGCGGCAATCTGCAGCCGCCGCCAGTGATTCCTACCCTCTGTCCTGTCCAGTGCCCCCCCCCCGCTGTCCGATCTCACCCAAACCCCACCCCCCCGGGTACCTCCGGAGTCCCTCCCAGTGTCCGTCCGGCATCTAGGATAGGCGCTGCCATCTTCCAAAATGGCAGGCGCATGAGCAGTGCGCCCGCCGAATCTGCCGGCTGGCAAATTCGTTCATTCATTTTGATCACTGATTTGATCACTGTGGTAGAACCTAATAAAAAAAAAAAAAAATTGTAAATAGCCCCCTCCTCTATCACCCCCATAGGTAGGGAACATCATAAAATAAAGAAAATATATTTATTTTTCTACTAGGGTTAGAACTAGGGTTGGAATTAGGGTATGTACACATGGTGCGGATTTGGCTGCGGATTCGCAGCAGTTTTCCATGCGGTGTACAGTACCATGTAAACCTATAGAAAACCAAATCTGCTGTGTCCATGGTGCGGAAAATACCGCGCGGAAACGCTGAGTTGTATTTTCCGCAGCATGTCAATTCTTTGTGCAGATTCCACAGCGTTTTACACCTATTCCATAATAGGAATCCGCAGGTGTAAAACCGCAGGTGAAATCCGCACCAAAAAAAACGCAGGAAATCTGCACTAAATCCACAGGTAAAATGCAGTGCGTTTTACCTGCGGATTTTTCAAAAACTGTGCTGAAAAATCCACCCCCGAATCCGCAACGTGGGCACATAGCCTTAGGGTTGGAATTAGAGTTAGGGTTGGAATTAGGGATAAGATTAGGGTTAGCGGTGTGTTGGGGTTAGGCTTAGTGTTGGAGTTAGAAATGAGGTGTTTCCACTGTTTAGGCACATCAGGGGGTCCCAAACGAAATGGCGCCACCATTGATTCCAGCCAATCTTGCGTTCAAAAAGTCAAATGGTGCTCCCTCCCTTCCGAGCGCAAACAGTGTTTTACCCAAACATATGGGGCATCAGCGTACTCAGTAAAAATTGTACAACAAATTTGGTGGTCTAATTTCTCCTATTACCTTGGGAAAATAAAAAATTGGGGGCTTAACCCCTTTACCCCCAAGGGTGGTTTGCACGTTATGGACCGGGCCAATTTTTACAATTCTGACCACTGTCCCTTTATGAGGTTATAACTCTGGAACGCTTCAACGGATCCCGGTGATTCTGACATTGTTTTCTCGTGACATATTGTACTTCATGATAGTGGTAAAATTTCTTCGATATTACCTGCGTTTATTTGTGAAAAAAACGGAAATGTGGCGAAAATTTTAAAAAATTTCGCAATTTTCCAACTTTGAATTTTTATGCAATTAAATCACAGATATATGTCACACAAAATACTTAATAAGTAACATTTCCCACATGTCTACTTTACATCAGCACAATTTTGGAACCAAAATTTTTTTTTGTTAGGGAGTTATAAGGGTTAAAAGTTGACCAGCAATTTCTCATTTTTACAACACCATTTTATTTTAGGGACCACATCTCATTTGAAGTCACTTTGAGGGGTCTATATGATAGAAAATACCCAAGTGTGACACCATTCTAAAAACTACACCCCTCAAGGTGCTCAAAACCACATTCAAGAAGTTTATTAACCCTTCAGGTGCTTCACAGGAATTTTTGGAATGTTTAAATAAAAATGAACATTTAACTTTTTTCACAAAAAATTTACTTCAGCTCCAATTTGTTTTATTTTACCAAGGGTAACAGGAGAAAATGGACCGCAAACATTGTTGTACAATTTGTCCTGAGTACGCGGATACCCCATATGTGGGTGTTAACCACAGTTTGGGCGCATGGCAGAGCTCGGAAGGGAAGGAGCACCATTTGACTTTTCAATGCAAAATTGACTGGAATTGAGATGGGACGCCATGTTGCGTTTGGATAGCCACTGATGTGCCTAAACATTGAAACCCCCCACAAGTGACACCATTTTGAAAAGTAGACCCCCTAAGGAACTTATCTAGATGTGTGGTGAGCACTTTGACCCAATAAGAGCTTCACAGAAGTTTATAGTGCAGAGCCGTAAAAATAAAACAAAACATTTTTCCCACAAAAATTATTTTTTAGCCCCCAGTTTTGTATTTTCTCGAGGATAAAAGGAGAAATTGGACCCCAAAAGTTGTTGTCCAATTTGTCCTGTGTGCGTTGATACCCCATATGTGGGGGGGAACCAGCGTTTGGGCGAATGGGAGGGCTCGGAAGGGAAGGAGCGCCATTTGGAATGCAGACTTAGATGGAATGGTCTGCAGGCGTCACATTGCGTTTGCAGAGCCCCTAATGTACCTAAACAGTAGAAACCCCCCACAAGTGACCCCATATTGGAAACTAGACCCCCCCACGAACTTATCTAGATGTGTTGAGAACTTTGAGCCCCCAAGTGTTTCACTACCTTTTATAACGCAGAGCCGTGAAAATAAAAAAATCTTTTTTTCCTACAAAAATTATTTTTTAGCCCCCAGTTTTGTATTTTTCCAGGGGTAACAACAGAAATTGGACCCCAAAAGTTGTTGTCCAATTTGTCCATATTTTGGTCCACAGAGTCATGTGAGGTCTTATTTTTTGTGCGACGAGTTGACGTTTTTATTGGTAACATTTTCGGGCACGTGACATTTTTTGATCGCTTTTTTTCCGATTTTTGTGAGGCAGAATGACCAAAAACCAGCTATTCATGAATTTCTTTTGGGGGCAGCGTTTATACCGTTCCGCGTTTGGTAAAATTGATAAAGCAGTTTTATTCTTCGGGTCATTACGATTACAGCGACACCTCATTTATATCATTTTTTTTAATGTTTTGGCGCTTTTATACGATAAAAACTATTTTATAGAAAAAATAATTATTTATGCATCGCTTTATTCTGAGGACTATAACTTTTATTTTTTTGCTGATGTTGCTGTATGGCAGCTCGTTTTTTGCGGGACAAGATGACGCTTTCAGCGGTACCATGGTTATTTATATCCGTCTTTTTGATCGCGTGTTATTCCACTTTTTGTTCAGCGGTACAATAATAAAGCGTTGTTTTTTGCCTCGTTTTTTTTTTTACGGTGTTTACTGAAGGGGTTAACTAGTGGGACAGCTTTATAGGTCGGGTTGTTACGGACGCGGCGATACTAAATATGTGTACTTTTATTGTTTTTTTTTTATTTAGCTAAAGAAATGTATTTATGGGAATTTTTTTACACACTTGGAAATTTTTTTTTAAACTTTTTTACTTTGTCCCGGGAGGGGGGGGGGGGGGGGGGGGAAGGGGGACAGTACCGATCGGTGATCTGACAGTTTGCACAGCACTCTGACAGATCACCGATCTGTCAAACAGCGCTGCAGCATTACCAAGTGCCTGCTCTGAGCAGGCACTTGGGAAGGCACCTCCCTCCCTGCAGGACCCGGATCCGCAGCCATCTTGGATCCGGGACTTGCTGCAGGGAGGGAGGCAAGAGACCCCCGGAGCAACGCGATCACATCGTGTTGCTGCGGGGGTCTCAGGGAAGCCCGCAGGGAGCCCCCTCCCTGCGCGATGCTTCCCTGCACCGCCGGCACATCGCGATCATCTTTGATCGCGGTGTGTCGGGGGTTAATGTGCCGGGGGCGGTCCGTGACCGCTCCTGGCACATAGTGCCGGATGTCAGCTGCAATAAGCAGCTGACACCCGGCCGTGCTCCCCCCGTGAGCGCGGCCGATCGCGCTGGACGTAATATTCCGTCCTTGGGAATTAAGGCCCACCCCACATGGACGGAATATTACGTCCAATGGCAGAAAGGGGTTAAAAAAAATTTTTTGTGGAAAAAAAAGACTTATTTTCACGGCTCTACGTTATAAACTTCTGTGAAGCAATTGGGGGTTCAAAGTGCTCACCACACAGCTAGATAAGTTCCTTGGGGGGGGGTCTAATTTCCAAAATGGGGTAACATGTGGGGGAGCTCCAACAATCTTTAGGCACACAGGGGCTCTCCAAACGCGACATGGTGTCTGCTAAAGACTGGAGCCAATTCATTCAAAAAATAAAGTGGCGCTCCTTCCCTTCCGAGCCTTGTCATGCGCCCAAATAGTGGTTCCCCTCCCCCCCACATATGAGGTATCAGCGTACTCAGGACAAATTGGACAACTTTTGGGGTCCACTTTCTCCTTTTACCCTTGGGAAAAAAAAAATAAAAAATTGTTGCTAAAATATTATTTTTGTGACTAAAAAGTTAAATGTTCATTTTTTCCTTCCATGTTGATTCTGCTGCTGTGAAACACCTGAAGGGTTAATAAACTTCTTGAATGTGGTTTTGAGCACCTTGAGGGGTGCAGTTTTTAGAATGGTGTCACTTTTGGGCATTTTCAGCCATATAGACCCCTCACACTGACTTCAAATGTGAAATGGTCCCCAAAAAACAAACAAACATGGTTTTGTCAATTTTGTTGTAAAAATGAGAAATCGCTGGTCAAATTTTAAGCCTAATAACTTCCAAGCAAAAAATTTGCCAAACTTCCGTTTTTTTTCACAAATAAACGCAAAAATTATTGACCTAAATTTACCACTAACATGAAGCCCATTATGTCACGAAAAAAAAAAAAAACAATCTCAGAATTTCTAGGATCAGTTGAAGCGTTTATTACCTCAAAAGGGACACTAGTCAGAATTGCAAAAAATGGCCAGGTCATTAAGGTCAAAATAGGCTGGGTTAAGAAGGGGTTCTTTTTTTTTTTTTTTTAACAATTATATGGTGCCCAGTCCGTGGAGGAGGAGTCTCCTCTCCTCCACCCTGGGTACCATCCGCACATGATCAACTTACTTCCCGCATGGTGGGCACAGCCCCATGCGGGAAGTAAGCGGATCAATGCATTCCTATGTGTGCGGAATCCCCGCGATTCCACAAATTAATGAACATGCTGCGTTTTTTTTCCAGAATGTGTTCCCGCTCAGGAAAAAAAAGCAGCATGTGCATACAAAATGCGGATTGCATTCTTTTAATAGGATGCTTCGTGTGAGCGTTTTTTTTTTGCTGTTTTATCGCTTTTTCTAGCAAAAAACACAATAAATCCGGAACGTGTGCACACAGCCTTAAGTTCATGAGATTCTCGTGCTCCGGGGTGAGGGGCTTTATGTGGTGCTGTGTTCACATTCATTCTTATTGGCTTATGACAGATCACTGATCCTTCACTGGCGTGCCTCCTATTTTCCATCATGCATAGAATATTATTTCTACTCAAAGGTGAGTAGACACGAAAATATTCAATAAAAATACATAATTTTATTAATACATTAGAACAAAATAGTTATCTTTGAGAACAGTGAAGGAACATCCAAGAGGGGGATAAAAAATCCTATATTGTGAAATCACAGGAAAAACAAGGTGGGTATAATCAATAGATTGCATTAAGCTTCCACAATACGGCCAAAGTGAATATAGTCAGAGTTCACAAAACCATATATAGCATTACACAGCAACTCCCAGTGGACATATTATAGTAATAGAAGGAAGTTCCATTACAAGTACTCTGACTTCAACATACGTTTCGACAGGTGGCTTTCTCAAGGACTATAGGAATGATATTGAACAGTGAATACTCACTTTTTTAATTTTTATGTTGCCTATAATGCATACAATATTGTTGCTTAGAAAAAAAAATAACTTCAGCAAAAGGTGCTTGCCGATAGCTGTTACTGCGCAAGCACTGCCGCAAAAATTTTTTTTTTCTCCTCCAACAAAGTCTTTGGCAGTGCATGCACAGTAGTGTCTATCGCTTGCCAACAGATGCTACTTTTTTGGCGTCAGCAAAATGATGGCGCTTGTGCAGTGCATCTGTCGACAATCACTAGATGCTACTGTGCAGGCACCATTTTGCAGAAGTTTTTTTTTTTAACCCAAAAATACATGCATTATGTAAAATAGGTGGCGGGTCACCGACAGTCCAGTGACCTGTCATAAGCCCAGAAGGATGAATATGTTAACAGAGCACCACATAAAGGCCACCCTGAAGTACGACAATCACATTAACTGAAAACTGCAAATACAGATTAAACCACCAAAAAGACTGATTTCATCAACCAAGGTATCATTTTAATCAATGTAACAGTGCCAATCCGACAGGGTCTGTAGTTTACTGAGCAAAGTGCTGCTGGCAGGTTTGCTTTAATATTTTTTTTTTGCACACCCTTTGCAATAAATAACTGCAATCAATTATTTCCTATAACCATCAACAAGCTTCTTACACCTCACAACTAGAATTGTGGACCAATCTTTTGCAAACTGCTCCAGGTCTCTCATTTGAAGGGAGCCTTTGCCGAACAGCAATTTTAAGATCTCTCCACAGCTATTCAATGGTATTTAGATCTGGACTCATTGCTGGCCATTTCAGCACTCTCCAGCGATTTGTTTCCATCCACTTCTGAGTGCTTCTTGAAATATATTTGTGATCATTGTTATGCTGGAAGACACATGACTTAAAACGCAAACCCAGCTTTCTGACACTGGGCACTACATTGCGACCCGAAATCCCTTGGTAATCTTCATGATGGTCCTTTTTACTGAAGTTGTTCTTGTAATTTCAAAACGCGTAGAATATAGCCACAATTATTAAACTACACATGAACTTATCTTTTCAATCATCCAGCAGCGCACAGGATCTCCACTAAACATTTCTTCTGGATTAAAGTCTTCTACGTTACGCTGTAATCCATGAATCTGCAGCAGTCGTTAAATACGATAAGCGCAAAATAAGTTTAATCAGGTTAGCACAATCTAACGCTTATACCCTTAGTCTATGAAGATAAAACCCTATTTTGCGCCATCTTCTCTCCCCAGCATTCTTTCTACCAGTTGTCTGTTTCATTTGCACAACAGCAGGAGAAACTGATTCACAATCAGTGTTGCTTCATAACTGGACAGATTGATTTCACAGAAGTGTGATTGACTGTTACATTGTGCTTCCTTTATTATATTTTTTTAGCAGTGTTTGTGGTTTTTTCTTTACTGTAAAATATCTTTTTTAGTACACTTGAATCTGCAGTTGTTTTGATCACATACTGTATATCCTGCAATACCAAGGTACTGTAGAATACAGTGAGAATCTGCTGTGAAGCTCAGCCTACAGATGAGCTTCACATGAGGGCCAAGATGAATGATAGGGAGGTTTTCAACAGACTCACAACTGTCATAGCAAACTAATGCGATTTGTCATGAAGCTGACGATGTTCAATTTAAATGCCACTGTCAGACTGGCAGCGGCATTTATATGGCTAAAAGTTGTGGCAGGAATTCTGCTAGTTAAGAGACAGATGCCTGCAATTTTGGTATTCTAGTTTTCTTACAGCATTACTTCAGTCAGTGCTTTTTTGTTTTATTTCAGCACTGGAGTGGTTCTGCTTAACCCCTTAATGACCGCCAATACGTCTTTTAACTGACCTGAGATATAAGAGAATAGTCTCCCCATACAGGTGACAATCCAGCAGCTGTCCACTGTACACTATAGGTGACAAGTTGCTGCATTAGCCATGATTAGTGTTTGCACCTTCCAAATCTGTTTAACCCCTTAGATGCTGCTGTCAATAGTGACTACATCATTATAAATGGTTAACCGAGTGTGGGGGCTTCCTCTTTGTCCAAACTTGTGCCCTCAGATCATGATTGTGTGGTCCTGATGTTTTCCGTGGCAATTCACGACCAAATAGCGGCCTTACAGTCTGACAGCTCTAGTAATCTGTTCAGAAGTTAGAGGCATTTAGGTGGTTAAAATACACATTTTCATTTCTGTCATACCACTTTGCATTAATTCCTGTAAAGCACCTGAAGGGTTAATAAACTACCTGACAGCAGTTTTCAATTTGTCTAGGGGTGCTGTTTTGAAAATGGTATCACGTTTGAGGTTTTCCCAATATATAGGACCCCTAAAGTCACTTCACACATGGATAGGTCCCTAAAAATATAAATTTTGTAAATTTCCTTGAAAAAATGAAAAATTGCTGCTACATTTTTAAACCTCTTAAAATGCTAAAAAAATAAAAGAACATTTTACAAATGGTAATGATGTAAAGCAAACATGAGGGAAATTTGATTTATTAATGTTTTCCTGTGGTATGACCATCTGGATTAAAGGGATAATCATTCAAATTTAGAAAATTGCTAATTTTTTAACATTTTTCTAAAATTTTTGATATTTTTAATAAATAAACACAAAACATATTGACCTAAATTTACCATTATCATAAAGTATAATGTGTCACGAAAAAACAATCTGAAAATCACTGGGATTTGTTGAAGCGTTGCAGAGTTATTACCACATAAAGTGACACTGGTCAGATTTAAAAAATTTGGCTCCGTCACTAAGGGGTTAATCTAAGTTGCCTGAGCCTAGTCTACTTACCAGCCACCATCTTCAGCTTTTCCTGGTGCGGCTCTGGTCCCACGCTACCATCTGGCGACCACACGTTGAGTGATCAGAAGTAATGGACACAAGCACTCAATGCAAGTCTGAGAGCCTCATTCTGGCTCTCATACCTCCATTGAGTTGTGACTCCAGGATTGCTCTAGCAGGTCACTAACTGCAGAAGGCCTGCATGGTCAGCAACTAAGTATACGACTAGGGGCAGGGAGCATAGATTATTAACACCACTCCAGTGCTGAAATAAAAACAAACATGCTGAAGTGGTGCTTTTAAAACAATCAAATTATAAAATTAACCCAAATGGTGAACTGTAAAGCGAGAGAAATTTCTAACGCCAGGCTTGTTCTGTATGTCACTATACCTCCCAAAAAAAAAGAAAAAAAAAAAAAAGGAATTCAAAGTATATTGGACTAAAAGGGTATAGATATTATTGATTTCATGGTGCTGTACATGAGAAGGGGTTACATACAAGTTACAGATATCACTTACAGTAAGCAAACTAACAATGACAGACTGATACAGAGGGGCGAGGACCCTGCCCTTGCGGGCTTACATTCTACAGGATGGTGGGGAAGGAGACAATAGGATGAGGGTTGCAGGAGCTCCCGTGTTGGTGAGGAAGTATCTCCGGTAGTGATGAGGAGGCAGTGGGGTCAGTGCAGGCTGTAGGCTTTCCTGAAGAGATGGGTATTCAGGTTCCGTCTGAAGGATCCAAATATGGTTGATAGTCGGACGTGTTAGGGCAAAGAATTCCAGAGGATGGGGGATATTCGGGGGGGAGAAGTCTTGGAGGCGGTTGGATGAGGAGCGAATAAGTGTGAAGGAGAGAAGGAGGTCTTGGGAGGACCGGAGATTAGGTGAGGGAAGATATCGGGAGATTAGCTCAGAGATATATGGAGGAGACAGGTTATGGATGGCTTTGTAGGTCAGTATTAGTAATTTGAACTGGATACGCGGAGGGAATGGGAGCCAGTGAAGAGATTTGGAGACGGGGGGGGGGGGGGGGAGGAGTGATGGAGTAGCGAGGAGAGAGATGAACTAGTCGGGCAGCAGAGTTAAGGATGGACTGGAGAGGTGCAAGGGTAATAGCAGGGAGGCCACAGAAAAGATGTTGCAGTAGTCAAGGCGGGAGATGTTGAGGGCATGCATAAGCATATTAACAAATTCACATTAAAATTAAACAGTATCACTGCTATTGCAGGAAAACAGAATCAAAGAAAAAATACCACAAGAGCACAGTAATGAATAAAGTGTAATTATATGAAAAGCAATATTTGAGCTAATTAATAAACGCTGCACCGCACAAGAGCGGTTCAAACCACTATTCTGTATTCAGTTTTACCTACTATAAGGAAGCCTGTAACACGCGAAACGCGCGTCGGGGCTATCTAGAGGACACCCCAGACGGAGGATTGCACACACATGGGTAAGCGCGTCACTGGACCCGTGGTTCGGCTATATTGAGCCATGATTTTTGCACTTTATGGGCAGGTTGCAATATATGGGAGGATTATATAGATTTTTTAGTATAGGGCAAACCGTATTACTTTTTGGTGACTATCTGTAGCCCATCCCGGTGTATACATACACCTCCATGTTATGCTCCTAGCCCTGCTAGTGTGCCCGTATATAAATATGTGTCAGCGTCCCTCATTTCGGTGTTTCTCCTGAGTCATTTCACCTCTTTTACCCATTTTTTGATGTTTGTATATATATTTGTCTATACTTTGTCTAAATAAAATTTGTATGTTTCAGATGAAACAGTTATTGGCATGTGTTCTTGTTTGGGGGCAATATGCTCCTGGTAGCTTATAGGTATAAGGGAGGGAGTATAGGTGGGAGTTCTTGTCCCCTCTTTTCCCCATCGGAGTATAATGGACACTTCGAATAGTAGGGAATGTGCTATTGATAATTACATCCGTTTGGTCGGTATTTGTTATATAAGGAAATTAGTATCTAGTGAAGGAATAGAAGACGGGATACTAAGGTGCAGATGTCTAGTGCTACATAAAGTGTGTATAGTGCATAAGTAAACACCAATAAGGTGCTATGTTGCGTAACTACATTTTTAATACAGTAACCAGATCCCCTGGCCTGCCGCCCCTACGCGCGTTATGCCGCAGCTTCGTCAGTAAAGGAAGAATGTACCGACCATGTACATTGTTGGATTTGTCTTTCAGAGAGCTACATGTGCATATAAATGGTTTAGTGGTTAAATCCTGCTGACCGATTTCTTCGAAGAGTTAATTTCCCAATTGGGACAAAAGTCCCTTAACCTCTTCCTGACCGTCAATTGGAAATAAACATAGGCACTTGCTGGGCTTTGTGCAGCGCCACCTTAAATTTACGGCTGTCGGGCAGGGGTAGGGTCCGGGATCGTGGTGCTACCGATTCAGGCCGGTGACCTCACCGGGATTGGACTGGCTCCGGTCCTGATGATATGCCTTGGTATCCCACTGGCTGTTATCTTCTAGATGCCACGATCGCAGCATCTGAAAGTTTGTGAGAGGGAGTGGACTGTCACCCCTCCAGAACTTCCACAACTTGATCACGAGTAGCCAAAGCTTGTTACGGTAGCCAGAGATGAAATAATGACCTTTGGGTCTGCTGGCTACTGTAAAACCCAGCCAACAACACTTTCAGGAGATCTGCCTGTGTAATCGGATAGGTCTCATTTATTGCAGGACTTGTTTCTTGCAATGCATGAGATCAGTGATTTAAACGTTATAATCTCATCAAGGGATAAAAAAAATAAATAAAAAAAAAATAACACGCAAATATATTAATCCCTTTACCCTTGAAAATGGTATGCACGTTAATGACCAGGCCAATGTTTATAATTCTGACCACTGTCACTTTGTGATTATACAGTGTCGGCAAAAAAAAAAATCTTAAAATAAAATCCACATCATAATTTCACTTTTTAAAAATGTACATAATGGGGGAGATAATAAAGAACTGTCTAATATTAAAGGGAACCTGTCACCCCGTTTTTTCAAGAAGAGCTAAAAATAGCGTTAAATAGGGGCAGAGCTGTGCTTTACATTAGTGTATTTTGGAGCATTTATTCCCCACCTATGCTGCCGAAATACCTTTGTAAAGTCGCCGTTTTGGCCTGTCACTCACGCTGGTCAGGTCATATGGGCGTGGTGACAGCGCTGTTTCTCCCCCAGATCTCAGTTGGTGGCGCAGTGGTGTGCGCATGTCCAAGTGGCGAATCCACTGCGCAGCTTCAAGGAAAATAGCGCGATCTCCGCTATTCAGCCGTTTATCGTGGGCGCGGCCATGTTTGTGAGGCCGCGCATGCGCAGAAGGTTCTTCTCGGCTTCCCGGGGCTTCAGGAAAATGGCCGCGGGATGCCGCGCGTGTGCAGATGGCGATCTCGACGGCCATTTTCCTGAAGCAGAGTTCGCATCTCGGCTGCAGGAAAATGGCAGCCGCGATCTCCATCTGCGCACGCGCGGCATCCCGCGGCCATTTTCCATAAGCCCCGGGAAGCCGAGAAGAACCATCTGCGCACTCGCGGCCTCACAAAGATGGCCGCGCCCACCGAGTGACACCATTTTGGAAACTATACCCCTCAAGAAATGTATTTAGATGTGCGGTGAGCACCTTGAACCCCCAGGTGCTTAAAATAAGTTTATAGTTGGGCCATGAAAATAGTCACATTTTCCCCACAAAAATGTTAATTTTGGCCCCAAATTTTCATTTTCATAAGGGTAACCGGAGAAATTGCACCATACAATTTGTTGTGCAATTTCTCCTCAGTACGCCAACACTCTATATGTGGGGTAATACTACTTTTTAGGCACAGTGCAAAGCTCAGAAGGGAAGAGGCGCATTATTGGAGTTAAGATTTAGCTGGAAATGGATTGAGGGTGCCATGTCACATTGGCAGAGCGCCTGAGGTGCCAGAGCAAAAGAAACCCCTATATGTGAACTCATTTTACAAACTACTGTCCCCAATGAGTTCATCTAGCGGTGAAGTGATGATATACATGTAACATAGTAAGGCCGAAAAAAGACATTTGTCCATCCAGTTCAGCCTATATTCCATCATAATAAATCCCCAGATCTACGTCCTTCTACAGAACCTAATAATTGTATGATACAATATTGTTCTGCTCCAGGAAGACATCCAGGCCTCTCTTGAACCCCTCGACTGAGTTCGCCATCACCACCTCCTCAGGCAAGCAATTCCAGATTCTCACTGCCCTAACAGTAAAGAATCCTCTTCTGTTGGTGGAAAAACCTTCTCTCCTCCAGACGCAAAGAATGCCCCCTTGTGCCCGTCACCTTCCTTGGTATAAACAGATCCTCAGCGAGATATTTGTATTGTCCCCTTATATACTTATACATGGTTATTAGATCGCCCCTCAGTCGTCTTTTTTCTAGACTAAATAATCCTAATTTCGCTAATCTATCTGGGTATTGTAGTTCTCCTATCCCCTTTATTAATTTTGTTGCCCTCCTTTGTACTCTCTCTAGTTCCATTATATCCTTCCTGAGCACCGGTGCCCAAAACTGGACACAGTACTCCATGTGCGGTCTAACTAGGGATTTGTACAGAGGCAGTATAATGCTCTCATCATGTGTATCCAGACCTCTTTTAATGCACCCCATGATCCTGTTTGCCTTGGCAGCTGCTGCCTGGCACTGGCTGCTCCAGGTAAGTTTATCATTAACTAGGATCCCCAAGTCCTTCTCCCCGTCAGATTTACCCAGTGGTTTCCCATTCAGTGTGTAATGGTGATATTGATTCCTTCTTCCCATGTGTATAACCTTACATTTATCATTGTTAAACCTCATCTGCCACCTTTCAGCCCAAGTTTCTGTGCTTCACAGAATTTTATACCATTGAGCGGTGAAGAAAGAATAAATTACCCTATATACTCGAGTATAAGCCAAGAATTTCAGCCCATTTTTTTAGGCTGAAACTGCCCCCCTCAGCTTATACTCGAGTCATTGTCCCAGAGGGGGGAGGTCGGCGGGGGAGGGGAGCAGCGGCTGTGACATACTCACCTGCTCCTGGTGAGGTCCCTGCATCTCCAGTCTGACAGCTTCTTCCAGTGTTGAGCGGTCACATGGTACCACTCATTACAGTACTGAATATGGACCTGACTCCGCTCCCATAGGGGTGGAGCTGCATATTCATTACTGTAATGAGCGGTACCATCTGACCGCTCAACACAGGAAGAAGCTGCCGGCGCCCGGAGAACCAGGGACATGCAAAGACCGTGCCAGGAGCAGGTGAGTATAACAAGGGGGATTTGCACGATCTTCACCTGTCCGCGTTCCACCGCCGGGCTCCGTCTTCCACGTCCTCTGCAGTGACGCTCAGGTCAGAGGGCGCGATGACGCAATTAGTGTGCCGCCACCCTCTGCCTGAACCTCAGTGCAGAGGATGCGGAAGACAGCGGTGGAACGGGGAAAGGTGACTATAGCAAGTGCAAGGGGCCTGAGCGACGAGAGGTGAGTATGTGATTTTTTTTATTTTTAATCGCAGCAACAGCACGTGGTGAAAATGTCTCTATGGAGCATTTTATGGGGCCATAATCAGCATTTGTAGAGCATTATATTGGGCTACATCTTATGGGGCCATAATCAGCATTTGTGCAACATTATATGGGGCAAATGTCTGTATGGAGCATCTTATGGGGCCATCATGAACTGTATGGAGCATTATATGGGGCTCCTGATTCAATATGGATATTCAGAAACACAACCCTACTGATGTCTCAATTTTACTTTTAATGGTATCTATTTTTATTTTTGAAATTTACCGGTATCTGCTGCATTTTCCACCTAAGGCTTATACTCGAGTCATTAAGTTTTCCCAGTTTTTTGTGGCAAAATTGGAGGTCTCGTCTTATACTTGAGTATATACGGTACACTTTTACCATTAAAATGTTGTTTTAGCCCAAAGTTTTTAATTTTTTTCTTTACAACAAACTGAGGTCCATTTTTTCTTGAGTGCATCTAAACACTATGAGATGCCCTTAATCTGGTAGACTGGGACAATATCCTCAGAAATGAGAATACAGATAATAAATGGGAAATGTTTAAGAACATCCTAAATAGGCAGTGTAAGCGGTTTATACCTTGTGGGAATAAAAGGACTAGAAATAGGAAAAACCCAATGTGGCTAAACAAAGAAGTAAGACAGGCAATTAACAGTAAAAAGAAAGCATTTGCACTACTAAAGCAGGATGGCACCATTGAAGCTCTAAAAAACTATAGGGAGAAAAATACTTTATCTAAAAAACTAATTAAAGCTGCCAAAAAGGAAACAGAGAAGCACATTGCTAAGGAGAGTAAAACTAATCCCAAACTGTTCTTCAACTATATCAATAGTAAAAGAATAAAAACTGAAAATGTAGGCCCCTTAAAAAATAGTGAGGAAAGAATGGTTGTAGATGACGAGGAAAAAGCTAACATATTAAACACCTTCTTCTCCACGGTATTCACGGTGGAAAATGAAATGCTAGGTGAAATCCCAAGAAACAATGAAAACCCTATATTAAGGGTCACCAATCTAACCCAAGAAGAGGTGCGAAACCGGCTAAATAAGATTAAAATAGATAAATCTCCGGGTCCGGATGGCATACACCCACGAGTACTAAGAGAACTAAGTAATGTAATAGATAAACCATTATTTCTTATTTTTAGTGACTCTATAGCGACAGGGTCTGTTCCGCAGGACTGGCGCATAGCAAATGTGGTGCCAATATTCAAAAAGGGCTCTAAAAGTGAACCTGGAAATTATAGGCCAGTAAGTCTAACCTCTATTGTTGGTAAAATATTTGAAGGGTTTCTGAGGGATGTTATTCTGGATTATCTCAATGAGAATAACTGTTTAACTCCATATCAGCATGGGTTTATGAGAAATCGCTCCTGTCAAACCAATCTAATCAGTTTTTATGAAGAGGTAAGCTATAGACTGGACCACGGTGAGTCATTGGACGTGGTATATCTCGATTTTTCCAAAGCGTTTGATACCGTGCCGCACAAGAGGTTGGTACACAAAATGAGAATGCTTGGTCTGGGGGAAAATGTGTGTAAATGGGTTAGTAACTGGCTTAGTGATAGAAAGCAGAGGGTGGTTATAAATGGTATAGTCTCTAACTGGGTCGCTGTGACCAGTGGGGTACCGCAGGGGTCAGTATTGGGACCTGTTCTCTTCAACATATTCATTAATGATCTGGTAGAAGGTTTACACAGTAAAATATCGATATTTGCAGATGATACAAAACTATGTAAAGCAGTTAATACAAGAGAAGATAGTATTCTGCTACAGATGGATCTGGATAAGTTGGAAACTTGGGCTGAAAGGTGGCAGATGAGGTTTAACAATGATAAATGTAAGGTTATACACATGGGAAGAGGGAATCAATATCACCATTACACACTGAACGGGAAACCACTGGGTAAATCTGACAGGGAGAAGGACTTGGGGATCCTAGTTAATGATAAACTTACCTGGAGCAGCCAGTGCCAGGCAGCAGCTGCCAAGGCAAACAGGATCATGGGGTGCATTAAAAGAGGTCTGGATACACATGATGAGAGCATTATACTGCCTCTGTACAAATCCCTAGTTAGACCGCACATGGAGTACTGTGTCCAGTTTTGGGCACCGGTGCTCAGGAAGGATATAATGGAACTAGAGAGAGTACAAAGGAGGGCAACAAAATTAATAAAGGGGATGGGAGAACTACAATACCCAGATAGATTAGCGAAATTAGGATTATTTAGTCTAGAAAAAAGACGACTGAGGGGCGATCTAATAACCATGTATAAGTATATAAGGGGACAATACAAATATCTCGCTGAGGATCTGTTTATACCAAGGAAGGTGACGGGCACAAGGGGGCATTCTTTGCGTCTGGAGGAGAGAAGGTTTTTCCACCAACATAGAAGAGGATTCTTTACTGTTAGGGCAGTGAGAATCTGGAATTGCTTGCCTGAGGAGGTGGTGATGGCGAACTCAGTCGAGGGGTTCAAGAGAGGCCTGGATGTCTTCCTGGAGCAAAACAATATTGTATCATACAATTATTAGGTTCTGTAGAAGGACGTAGATCTGGGGATTTATTATGATGGAATATAGGCTGAACTGGATGGACAAATGTCTTTTTTCGGCCTTACTAACTATGTTACTATGTTACTACCTGTAATCGGAAAATATTATTCAGGCACAGTGCAAAGTTTAGAGGGTAAGGAGCGCCGGATTTTACGGTTATGGTTTGCAGGTGCCATGACCCACTAGGAGAGCCCATGAGGTGCCAGAACAGCAGAACCCCCCCTCCCCCCCCAATAACTGACTCCATTTTACAAACTACACCTCAATAAGTTCATCTAGTGGTGCAATGATCATATTGACACCACAGGTGGATCACAGAATGTTATACCATTGGGCAGTGAAGAGAAAAATACCTACATTTTAAACAAAATGTTATTTAAGCCCCAGATTTTGCATTTTCAAACACCATAATTTGTCCCACAATTTCCATTGAATGTGGCAATACCCCATATGTGGCTGTACAGTACTGTAAACACCTGCTCCTGACGAAGCCACCTTTGTGGCGATACGCGTTGGGGTTCCAGTGCCCCCAAACATCTGGCTCGCACCTTCACTGGTCATGCTCTTTGGATATTTATTCCCCACGTTTGGTGTTAGCATCTTTCTCAGCCTTATCTAAGGCCTTTGGGAATCCTTGTGGCTCTTTAAGCCCCAAGCTCTGATCCTTTTGTGCCCCTCACAGACATGTTAGGAGGTTGTTTGTCACCTGCCTTTACTCTACTACTCTACATACTGCACCTGGCATTCTATCCTAATGCATTTGAATGTCTTCTAAATCATTTATAGGTAAAATTGTGTCTCCCCCTGACCGAGTCTGAACAACTACATAGATACTTTTTGTAGCCGATTATTCAAACATAGCGCTTATCCTTAATGAGCCTTCCCGATAGATGCTACTGCGCAAACACAGCCGTCTTGATGGAGAAAAAAAAAAAATGTCTCCAAGATGGCGCCGGTGGCACCTACGCAGTAGCATCTATCGAATCACCGATATATGCTACCACGCAGGCACCGCTGGTATCATTAGACATAATTTTTTTTCCCTGAATAAATTTATATCAGCAAGTAAAATTAAATGCAAGTATACATGAGATCATGCTGCAGCATAGGCACCGGCGCCAGCCTGTCGAATTTGTTTCCTCTCCTCCCCCCCCCCCCCATACATATTACACTCACTATATAAAATAGAGGGCAGGTCACTTACCTGCCATAAGCCAGATGAATATGTAAGCAGGGCACCACAAAGAACACACTGACGCTAGTCTTTGTGACACAATTTTAATGGAAATGTAATAAAGCTGCCAAAATTTTTATCAGAAACCCCAGTTTTTTGGTTTTGTTGGATTCATTTGCCCACGCCCAGAGGCTTGCTGCATCTCTGAAACTTAAGGTACCGTCATATTTAGCGACGCTCCAGCGATATAGACAACGATCCGACCTAAACTAGATCGCTGGAACGTCGCTGTAGAGATGTCAAACACAGCAACTCAAGAACGATGCAGGAGCGATCCAGTGACGTACTAATAATAATAATAATAATTTTTATTTATATAGCGCCAACATATTCCGCAGCGCTTTACAAATTCTAGAGGGGACTTGTACAGACAATAGACATTACAGCATAACAGAAATCACAGTTCAAAATAGATACCAAGAGGAGTGAGGGCCCTGCTCGCAAGCTTACAAACTATGGGGAAAAGGGGAGACACGAGAGGTGGATGGTAACAATTGCTTTAGTTATTCGGACCAGCTATAGTGTAAGGCTCAGGTGTTCATGTAAAGCTGCATGAACCAGTTACCTGCCTAAGTATGTAACAGTACAGACACAGAGGGCTAATACTGCATAAAGTGTATGAGAACATGATGCGAGGAACCTTTTTTTTTTTTTTATTATAAATAGGCCACACAGGGATCGTTAGGTTAATGCATTGAGGAGGTAGGCCAGTCTGAACAAATGAGTTTTTAGGGCACGCTTAAAACTGTGGGGATTGGGGATACTTATCATTCTTGCTGGTTGTTAGCTCTATGAAAAAACATTGCAGGCATTGTTGCTTTTGCTGTCAAACATGACGAATCACGCCGACCTGATGACCAAATAAAGTTCTGGACTTTCAGCTACGACCAGCGATGTCACAGCAGGATCCCGATCGCTGCTGCGTGTCAAACACAACGATATCGCTATCCAGGACGCTGCAACGTCACGGATCGTTGTCGTTCTCGTTGTAAAGTTGTTCAGTGTGAAGGTACCTTAATGTGATGGTGAATGCCTACAACCAGGGCTGCGGAGTCAGTAAGCCAACCCACTGGTTCCTTAATTTCCCCTGACTTCCTTTGATTAATCTCAACTAAAAGCAGAGATCCTTCGATGAGAGATAGAACAGACATTCATAGTTTTCCCAAATTATTACGAACACATTTATAGTACATCCTGCACAACTACTAAAGAGCCCCGGCGCATGCACACTGCAGTACAGGGCAGAGAAGTACGCCTGTGCAAGAGCGCTGTGCCGAGGAAGACTGTGTGGATGACGATGGGATGAATCATCCACACGAAGCAGGCAGGAGGATGGGAGGCACCAGAACAAAACCAGCGACACCCATCGGATTAGATCGCCCCGCCCCACAGGAAAGTGTAATAAAAGTTATTTTTCTTCTCTTACAGGTTGGGGGCAAATACACAACATTATAGAATGCTGTATATCAGCCCTGAAACGTAATGGCCGTATCCCTTATTGGCCAAACCTGGTGACAGGTTCACTTTAACCCCTTTCTGACATGTGACGTACTATCCCGTCGAGGTGGGGTGTGCCTGTATGACCGACGAGATAGTACGTCATAACGATCGGCCGCGCTCACAGGGGGAGCGCAGACGATCGCGGCCGGGTGTCAGCTGACTATCGCAGCTGACATCCAGCACAATGTGCCAGGAGCGGTCACGGACCGCTCCCGGCACATTAACCCCCGGCACACCGCGATCAAACATGATCGCAGTGTGCCGGCGGTATAGGGAAGCGTCGCGCAGGGAGGGGGCTCCCTGCGGGCTTCCCTGAGACACCCACAGCAACGCCATGTGATCGCGTTGATACGAGGGTCTCTTACCTCCTCCTTGCAGGCCCGAATCCAAGATGGCCACGGCATCCGGGTCCTGCAGGGAGGGAGGTGGATTCACAGCGCCTGCTCAGAGCAGGCACTGTGAAGCCTACAGCTGTGCATGTCAGATCGCTTATCTGACACACTGCACAACAAAGTGTCAGATCTGCGATCTTACACTATAACATGATGCCCCACCCCCCCCCCCCCACCCCCACGGCAATGTTATAGTGTAAAAAAAAAAAATTTCACATGTGAAAAAAATTCCCCCAAAATTCCCCCCCCCCCCCCCAAAAAAAATATATTGTTCCTATAAATACATTTCTTTAAATAAAAAAAATAAAAAAATAATAATAGTACACATTTAGTATCGCCACATCCGTAACGACCCCACCTATAAAACTGTCCCGCTAGTTAACCCCATCAGTGAACGCGGTAAAAAAAAAAACAAAACAAAAAAAAAAACAAACGCTTTATTATCATACCGCCAAACAAAAAGTGGAATAACACGCGATCAAAAAGACCGAAATAAATAACCATGGTACCACTGAAAATGTCCTCTTGTCCCGCAAAAAACGAGCCGCCATACAGCATCATCAGCGAAAAATAAACAAAGTTATAGTCATCAGAATAAAGCGATGCAAAAATAATTATTTTTTTCTATAAAATAGTTTTTATCGTATAAAAGCGCCAAAACATAAAAAAATGATATAAATGAGGTATCGCTGTAAACGTATTGACCCAAAGAATAAAACGGCTTTATCCATTTTACCAAACGCGGAACGGTATAAACACCTCCCCCAAAAGAAATTCATGAATAGCTCGTTTTTGGTCATTCTGCCTCACAAAAATCGGAATAAAAAGCGATCAAAAAATGTCACGTGCCCGAAAATGTTACCAATAAAAACGTCAACTCGTCGCACAAAAAATAAGACCTCACATGACTCTGTGGACCAAAATATGGAAAAATTACAGCTCTCAAAAATGTGGTAACGCAAAAAATATTTTTTGCAATAAAAAGCGTCTCAGTGTGTGACGGCTGCCAATCATAAAAATACGCTAGAAAACCCACTATAAAAGTAAATCAACCCCCCCCCTTCATCACCCCTTTAGTTAGAAAACCAGGAAAAATTAAAAAAAAAATTAAAAAATGTATTTATTTCCATTTTCCCATTAGGGCTAGGGTTAGGGCTAACGTTAGGGTTTGGATTACATTTACGGTTGGGAATAGGGTTGGGATTAGGGTTAGGGGTGTGTTTAGGGTTACCGTTGAGATTAGGGTTAAAGGTATGTTTGGATTAGGGTTTCAGTTATAATTGGGGGGTTTCCACTGTTTAGGCACATCAGGGGCTCTCCAAACGCGACATGGCGTCCGATCTCAATTCCAGCTAATTCTGCGTTGAAAAAGTAAAACAGTGCTCCTTCCCTTCCGAGCTCTCCCGTGTGCCCACACAGGGGTTTACCCCAACATATGGGGTATCAGCGTACTCAGGACACATTGGACAACAACTTTTGGGGTCCAATTTCTCCTGTTACCCTTGGGAAAATACAAAACTGGGGCTAAAAAATAATTTTTGTGGGAAATTTTTTTTTTATTTTCATGGCTCTGCGTTATAAACTGTAGTGAAACACTTGGGGGTTCAAAGTTCTCACAACACATCTAGATAAGTTCCTTGGGGGGTCTAGTTTCCAATATGGGGTCACTTGTGCGGGGTTTCTACTGTTTAGGTACATTAGGGGCTCTGCAAATGCAATATGACGCCTGCAGACCATTCCATCTAAAGGTACCTTCACACTAAACGATATCGCTAGCAATCCGTGACGTTGCAGCGTCCTCGCTAGCGATATCGTTTAGTTTGACACACAGCAGCGATCAGAATCCTGCTGTGATGTCGTTGGTTGGGGCTAGAAGGCCAGACCTTTCTTTGGTCGCTGGCTCTCCCGCTGACATCGCTGAATCGGCGTGTGTGACACCGATTCAGCGATGTCTTCGCTGGTAACCAGGGTAAACATCGGGTTACTAAGCGCAGGGCCGCGCTTAGTAACCCGATGTTTACCCTGGTTACCATCCTAAAAGTAAAAAACCGCTCTGCTTTCCGGCCGCTGTGCTCACAGCCAGACCAGAGAAGCAGAGCGCCGAGGACAGACAGCGGTAGGTAAGTATGTAGCGTTTGTTTTTTTTACTTTTAGGATGGTAACCAGGGTAAACATCGGGTTACTAAGCGCGGCCCTGCGCTTAGTAACCCGATGTTTACCCTGGTTACCGGCATCGTTGGTCGCTGGAGAGCGGTCTGTGTGACAGCTCTCCAGCGACCAAACAGCGACGCTGCAGCGATCCGGATCGTTGTCTGGATCGCTGCAGCGTCGTTTAGTGTGAAGGTACCTTAAGTCTGCATTTCAAATTTGTGGGGAAAAAAAATGATTTTTTTTATTTTCACGGCTCTGCGTTATAAACTGTAGTGAAAGACTTAGGGGGGGGGGGGGGTGGTTCAAAGCTCTCACAACACAGCTAGATGAGTTCCTTAGGGGGGTCTACTTTCCAAAATCGTGTCACTTGTGGGGGGTTTCAATGTTTAGGCACATCAGTGGCTCTCCACACGCAACATGGCGTCCCATCTCAATTCCTGTCAATTTTGCATTGAAAAGTCAAGTGGCGCTCCTTCCCTTCCGAGCTCTGCCATGCGCCCAAACAGTGGTTTACCCCCACATATGGGGTATCAGCGTACTCAGGACAAATTGTACAACCACCTTTGGGGTCCATTTTCTCCTGTTACCCTTAATAAAACAAATTAGAGCTGAATTATTTTTTTTGTGAAAAAAAGTTAAATGTTCATTTTTATTTAAACATTCTAAAAATTCCTGTGAAACACCTGAAGGGTTAATAAACTTCTTGAATATGGTTTTGAGCACCTTGAGGGGTGCAGTTTTTAGAATGGTGTCACACTTGGGTATTTTCTATCATATAGACCCCTCAAAATGACTTCAAATGAGATGTGGTCCCTAAAAAAAAAATGGTGTTGTAAAAATGAGAAATTGCTGGTCAACTTTTAACCCTTATGACCCCCTAACAAAAAAAAAAATTTGGTTCCAAAATTGTGCTGATGTAAAGTAGACATGTGGGAAATGTTAATTATTAAGTATTTTGTGTGACATATCTCTGTGATTTAATTGCATAAAAATTCAAAGTTGGAAAATTGCGAAATTTTCAAAATTTTCGTTTTTTTCATAAACGCAGGTAATATCAAAGAAATTTTACCACTATCATGAAGTACAATATGTCACGAGAAAACAATGTCAGAATCACCGGGATCGGTTGAAGCGTTCCAGAGCTATAACCTCATAAAGGGACAGTGGTCAGAATTGTAAAAATTGGCCTGGTCATTAACGTGCAAACCACCCTTGGGGGTAAAGGGGTTAAGGCTATGTGCACACGTCTGTAATTGCCGCAGACATTTCCCGCTAAACTAGCGTTTTACAAGCGTAATTAGCTTGCAGAACGCTAGCGTTTTCCAAGCGATCTGTAGCATCGCTTGGAAAACTGATTGACAGGTTGGTCACGCTTGTTAAACATAGTGTTTGATAAGTGTGACCAACTTTTTACTATTGATGCTGCCTATGCAGCATCAATAGTAAAAAGATCTAATGTTAAATAATAATAATAATAATAATAACAAAAAAAAAAAAATTGTGATATTCTCACCTAACGGTGTCCTCCATAGGCTTCCCGCTCCTCGCGATGCTCCCGTTCCCAATAATGCCTAGCGGCAATGACATCAGATGGCGTACGGTCTCGCGAGACCGCTACGTCATTATAGGTCATTGCCGCAAAGCATCTGTGGGAACAGAAGCATCGCGAGGAGCGGGAAGCCTGCGGGGGATACCGGAAGGTGAGAATATCACGATTTATTTATTTTATTTTTTTTTACAATTATATGGTTCCCAGGGCCTGGAGGAGAGTCTCCTCTCCTCCACCCTGGGTACCAACTGCACATGATCCGCTTACTTCCCGCATCCCCACTATGCATGCACCGGCACCCGCGGCTTCCCTGCGGAGTCGGACATGTGGCACGTCTTTCCAGACCACAGCATGTCTATTTATCTTGCAGAGACGCGAGTCTCCGCAAGATAAATATCACCCTTACAATCTATTGGGCGCAGTGATTCTGCACGGTTCAATTAACACATGTGGATTCACCTGCGTTCAAAAGCCAGCAGCGCTTTGGATGCAGTGGACATGTGCTGCATCCAAGACGCTGCCTAATACTGAACGGGTGGCCATTGCCCAACAAATTTTAGGATCCATTTTATCCTGTTGCCCATGAAAAAAAAAAAAAAAAATTGAGGCTAAAAGGAAATTCTTGTGAAAAAGAAACAAAAAAAACTTTTACATATCAATTTGTGAAGCACCTGGGGGTCCAAAGTGTTCCCTATGCATCTAGATAAGTTCCTTGGGGGGGGTCTAGTATCCAAAAAGGGGTCACTTGCGGGGGAGCTCCAATGTTTAGGCACACAGGGGCTCTCCAAACGCGAAATGGTGTCCGCTAAAGAGTGCAGCCAATTTTACATTTAAAAAGGCGCTCCTTCCCTTCCGAGCCCTGTCGTGCGCCCAAACAGTGGTTCCCCACCACATATGGGGTATTGGTGTACTTAGGACAAATTGGACAACAACTTTTGGGGTCCAATTTCTCATTTTACCCTTGGAAAATAAAGAAATTGTTGCTAAAAGATCATTTTTGTGACTAAAAGTTAAATGTTCATTTTTTCCTTCCATGTTGCTTCTGCTGCTGTGAAGCACCTGAAGGGTTAACCCTCCGTCACATACAACTGATCTGACAGGCGCTTCTCTTTTACTTTCATTTCTCCTTCCTCACCAGATTGTGAGGAAACCCCCTCCTTCCAGGTAGTCTCCTGTCTCTTGAAGGTCTGTGAAACCTGATATCACAGTTGGATTTCAGAGCTTCAGGGGAGAGGATATAGCTGCACAGATCTCTCAGGCTCATTGTATGTGAATACGTCACATTCAGTAAGGTTGGTATTTTATGTTTTTATTCATCACAATAGTTTATTTAGCTTGTTTTATGAATGTATAGCACAAAATGTGAGGATATTTCATAGAAATAAGGGAGATTTTATAAAAGAAAGTGTGCTGCTCAGGCATATACAGTAGTTCCCTAACATATTCCTTCTCTTGCTTCAGATTATCTGCTGAAATGGAGAGGAAAATGTACAATTTATCCAAACAACTTGATGTTGAGGAAGTAACAAACATGCTGTTAGATGATAGAGACCTCACACTGAATGAGGATTTAGGAGAGGAAAGTGAGATTGATTCTCATGATGAGGTGGAAGAATGTGTCCTGGATTCTGAAACAGAGCAAGATGGTGACAGTGGTGAGGATGAAGAAGTTGGATCATATTATATTGGAAAAGATAAAAATACTAAATGGAACAAGAAGCCATTCCAGAAAAAACGTAGGGAACCTTTAAACATTATTACTCACCTTCCTGCAGTAATAGGAACTGCACGTAATGCAAAAACTGCAGTTGAATGCTGGAACAGTATATTTACAGATGACATTCTGGACTCTATTGTCACATATACCATTCAATATATAGACATTATAAAGGACAAGTACATCTGCAACAGAACCATCAAGCCCACAGATGAAATAGAACTGCGTGCTTTTTTTGGATTACTGTACCTTGCAGGAGCTTATAGGGCAAATAGACAAAGTTTGGAGGAACTTTGGGGTAAAGATGGGGATGGAGTTGAAAAATTTAGCCTTGTTATGTCCATAAACAGATTCAAGATTCTAATTCGTTGCCTTCGGTTTGACGACAGAACTACCCGAACCGAACGCAAAACACATGACCGACTTGCTCCAATTCGTGATATATTTCAAAGATTTGTTGTAAACTGTAAACAAAGTTATTACCCTGGAGAGAATCTCACTATTGACGAAATGCTCCCTGGTTTTCGTGGTAGATGTGCCTTTCGTCAATATATTCCATCAAAGCCAAACAAATATGGAATAAAAATGTATGCCCTTGTTGATGCCAGTAAGACCTACACTTACAACCTGGAAGTTTATGCAGGAAAACAACCAGAAGGTCCTTACTGTGTGAGCAACAAACCCATTGATGTTGTAAAAAGACTGGCTGAACCCTTATTTGGATCGGGTCGCAATATTACAGCTGACAATTGGTTTACAAGTTGTGATCTGATTGATTATCTGAAAATTCAGAAGCTGTCATATGTGGGAACTGTAAGAAAAAACAAAAGGGAATTGCCGCCACAGTTTGTAAGTGTGAAAGAGAGACAACAGTACAGCAGTATGTTTGCATTCCATAATGGAAAGGCTTTAGTTTCCTATGTACCACATGCCAAAAAAATCGTACTTCTTCTATCAACACTTCATGATGATGCTGCCATCGATCCTGGGACTGGGGCAGAAAAAAAACCGGAGATAATTACATTTTACAATGCCACCAAAGGGGGTGTGGATACAGCAGATCAGATGTGCTCCACTTTCAACGTCAGCAGAAACATCAAACGCTGGCCAATGGTCATATTTTTTGCTATGTTGAATTTGGGTGGTATAAATTCACAAGTAATTTATCTTGAAAACAAGCTTAAACCACTCCGTAGACGATTGTATCTGAAAAAATTGGCCCATGAACTAGTACTTGGAGAGCTACGCAGGAGAAGCGTGAAAACAATCGGTATCCCCTCTCGCCTTCAAGTTCAGCTCAAAAGGTTCCGCCCAGAAGATGATGGTGAAAAGTCACCATCTGCACCACCTCACAAAAGAAGGAGATGCACCACCTGCCAAACGGAAAGCGGAACCAGTAGGCTTTCAAATTATGAATGTCTCAAATGTCATAAAGCAATTTGCCTGACACATGCAAAAATGGTGTGTAATTCTTGCTATTTGCTCTGCAAGTGTGACTTTTCTGGGGAAACCTCAGCATCTACTTCTGATTGAATATGTTTTTAATAGTACTTAAGGTACCTTAAAATTAAGTTTGTGTTCAAAAATTTTCTTTGTACATTTTTTTGAGAGAGTCGAACTGGGGACTATTTGGCGGGAGTTTTGAAAAGTTTGTATTTCATAGTTATTAGTTTTATGTTAAGTAAATGTTTTTTTTGCAACTGATTATGTGTAGTCTCTTTTATTACATCCCTATGAAGGTCACTGATCACTTTTAGAGCACTGAAATTGCAAACATTAGATATTATAGGTATTTTTCCAGCAGGCGCCTGACAGGCACATTGTATGTGAACTCGTTAGTCCGAATATTGTATGTGACGGAGGGTTAATAAACTTCTTGAATGTGGTTTTGAGTACCTTGAAGGGTGCAGTTTTTAGAATGGTGCAGGGTGGATTTGATTTAAATCTAACTGATTTAAATCACAATTTAAATCACTAGTCAGTAAGGCTTGATTTAAATCAGTGATTTAAATCAAAGTTTCTACCTAACTGAATTTGACTCCGCCGAGGTCCCAGCCTCTTCTTCACGGCAAAAATGTTACAACATGAACAGAGTTGAGAAAAAGACCTTAATCCTATTGTTCTACAAACCTATGAATACAGAATCAACCCCTTCAGTGCCAAGTCCAAGAAGTTAGACAATATGTTTCTGATTGTTTAGAGTGGAATAGATCTGCACAACACAAGAAGAATGTGAATCCAAGTGTGAGGAGGAGGAGGAAGGGCAAGCAGACAAGAAAATGAAAGTGAAACTTTGAGCACAATACTGCAGCATAGCCACAGACAGACAAGTCTGGATCTGTTTGTGTGTACGATCTGAGGTTTATTACATTCTTTCCTTATAATGGCAGCAGGCCGTAAAAGAGACCCAGTTTGGGAATATTTTAATGAAGCTCCTTCGCCTATCGGTAAGGCAGGCATGCGTGCAAAATGCAAACGATGCAACAAAGAGATGCAAGGCCTGGTGGCGCGAATGAGGCAACATCATGAGAAGATGACTCATCTTCATCACCGCACTTCTCATGATGTTGCCTCATTCGCGCTACCAGGCCTTGCATCTCTTTGTTGCATCGTTTGCATTTTGCACGCATGCCTGCCTTACCGATAGGCGAAGGAGCTTCATTAAAATATTCCCAAACTGGGTCTCTTTTACGGCCTGCTGCCAATATAAGGAAAGAATGTAATAAACCTCAGATCGTACACACAAACAGATCCAGACTTGTCTGTCTGTGGCTATGCTGCAGTATTGTGCTCAAAGTTTCACTTTCATTTTCTTGTCTGCTTGCCCTTCCTCCTCCTCACACTTGGATTCACATTCTTCTTGTGTTGTGCAGATCTATTCCACTCTAAACAATCAGAAACATATTGTCTAACTTCTTGGACTTGGCACTGAAGGGGTTGATTTTGTATTCCTAGGTTTGTAGAACAATAGGATTAAGGTCTTTTTCTCAACTCTGTTCGTGTTGTAACATTTTTGCCGTGAAGAAGAGGCTGGGACCTCTGCGGAGTCAAATTCAGTTTTGAGAACTGCGTAAGTAAAGCGAGCGTCTGTGATAATATAGTAGAGAAACTGCCCACTAATCCTACAGAAACCTCTGGAAGAGCATGGTATTGTGAATGTTACACATATACAGCCTTTATTCTACTGAGTTAAACAACTCAGCTTTATCTCATGATGGAAGAACCTTTGGATGGTAAAATATTTTCCTCAAAAAGCAGTTTATTGAAAAAAATCCGATTTAAATAAAAAAAAAAAAAACAGATTTTTTTTTTTTTAAAACATTGATTTTTATCCACCCTGGAATGGTGTCACTTTTGGGTATTTTCAGCCATACAGACCCCTCAAACTGACTTTAAATGTGAGGTGGTCCCTAAAAAAATGGTTTTGTAAATTTTGTTGTAAAAATGAGAAATTGCTGGTCAAATTTTAACCCTTATAACTTCCTAGCAAAAAAAAAAAAAAAAATATGTTTCCAAAATTGTGGTGATGTAAAGTAGACATGTGGGAAATGTTATTTATTAACCATTTTGTGTCACATAACTCTCTGGTTTAACAGAATAAAAATTCAAAATTTGAAAAATGTGAAATTTTCAAAATTTTCACCAAATTACCTATTTTTTCACAAATAAACGCATAAATTATCGACCTAAATTTACCACTAACATGAAGCCCAATATGTCACGAAAAAAAACCTCAGAATCACTAGGATCCGTTGAAGCGTTCCTGAGTTATTACCTCAAAGGGACACTGGTCAGAATTGCAAAAAATGGCAAGGTCATTTAGGCCTCTTTCACACTTCCGTCTTTTCAGATCCGTTGCAATGCGTCGTTTTGGGAAAAAAAACAGATCCAGCAAGTGTATCCGCAGGATCCGTTTTTTCCCCATAGACTTGTATTAGCGACGGATCGCCACACGTTGCATCCGTCGTGCAACGGACCGTCGTGTTTTGGCGGACCGTCGTCTGGAAAAAAAACGTTCAATGTATTGTTTTTTGCCTGCGTCAGGAAAATGTGTCGCGACGGATCCTGCGGCATGCGTCGTTGACTAGAATGGAAGCCTATGGACGCAGGATCCGTTATGACACATCGTATGACTGAATCCAGCGCTGGAATCCGTTTTTTTTTTTTTACACCGAGCATGCTCAGAATCAGGAATTTGAAGTTAATTGGCCAGACAGGCCCCAAATCTATATAAACCTGGCCTGGGGCGTCACCCACAAATGTGCCAGCAGGACTCCTGCCAGCCTGAAAGGGAACCTGTCACCCCGTTTTTTGAGATATAAATACTGTTAAATAGGGCCTGCGCTGTGCGTTACTATAGTGTATGTAGTGTACCCCGATTCCCCACCTATGCTGAGAAATACATTACCAAAGTCGCCGTTTTCGCCTGTCAATCAGGCTGGTCAGGTCGGGTGGGCGTGGTGACATCGCTCTTTTCTTCCCCAGCTTTCCGTTGGTGGCGTAGTGGTGTGCGCATGTCCAGAGTTCCGAATCCCCTGCGCGCACGTGAAGCAAAAGCGTGCGTTCTGCGCTATTGCCCCTGTCATCGGTGGGGGCGGCCATCTTCCTGGGGCCGCGCGTGCGCAGATCGAGTGCTCTGCTGCATGGGGCTTCAGGAAAATGGCCGCGGGATGCCGCGCGTGCGCATTAGAGATCGCGGCGGCCATTTTCCCAAAGCCGAGATGCAAACTCCCAGGAAGATGGCCACCCCCACCGATGACAGGGGCAATAGCGCAGAACGCACGCTTTTGCTTCACGTGCGCGCAGGGGATTCGGAACTCTGGACATGCGCACACCACTACGCCACCAACGGAAAGCTGGGGAAGAAAAGAGCGATGTCACCACGCCCACCCGACCTGACCAGCCTGATTGACAGGCGAAAACGGCGACTTTGGTAATGTATTTCTCAGCATAGGTGGGGAATCGGGGTACACTACATACACTATAGTAACGCACAGCGCAGGCCCTATTTAACAGTATTTATATCTCAATCTCAAAAAACGGGGTGACAGGTTCCCTTGAAGACAGCCAGCCAGTCAATATATTGGTTTCCCTATTTTCCAGTAGCCAATCACATTTGGGAGACTCCCATTTTTAGGCATGGAAAACGGATCCGTCAAAAAAACGGATGAAACGGATGGTAAAAACAGACAAACCGGATGCAACGGATCCAGTTTTTTGACGGAACAGTCTAGCGGATACCTCGAAATACAGGATGCGTTGCATCCATTTTTCACTATTTTTGACACATCCGTTGATACGACGCACCGACGCTTTGTGACTGATTCAAAAAAACAGAAGTGTGGAAGTAGCCCAAGGTCAAAATAGGCTGGGTCATGAAGGGGTTAACAGCTGACATGTGCCAGCAATAGACGCAAGCAGAATTGCGATGCGCCCGCGCCTATTAAGTAGTTAAATGCCGCTGTCAAATTGACAGTGGACATTTAAATGCACTTTCGGACGCCGGTCCGGAAGTACGCGCAGCGACGACCCCCCGTCACATGATTGGGGGGGGGGGGGGGGGGGTCATCGCTGCAATTCCATCACAACCAGAGGTCTCCTCGAGACTTCTACGGTTGTTGATGGCAGATTGCTATGAGCGCCACCCTGTGGTCGGCGCTCAGAGCAAGCCTGTAATTCTGCTGCATAGAGGCGATCTGAGCATCATCTCTATGTAGCAGAGGTGATTGCGCTATGGCAGCTTCTAGCCTCCTATTGAGGCTATTGAAGCATGCCAAAAGTAAAAAAAAAAAAAAAAAAAATAGTGTTAAAAAATTAAAAAACCCATAAAAGTTCAAATCACCTCCCTATCGGCCCAATCAAAATAAAACAAAAAAATTGAAACCTACACATATTTGGCATCACCGCGTTCAGAATTGCCAGATCAATAAAAAAAAATTAACATGATCGCTAAACAGCGTAGCGATAAAATCAAAACGCCAGAATTAAGATTTTTTTGTCACCTCGATATTGCATTAAAATGCAACAACGGCCAATCAAAAGATCGTATTTGTACAAAAGTGGTATCATTAAAAACGTCCGCTCGTCCCGCAAAAATTAAGCGCACACTGCCATATTGACGGAAAAAAAAAAAAAAAGTTATGGCTCTGAGAAGGAGGGGAGCAAGAAACGAAAACAAGCTCCGGTTATGAAGGGGTTAAAATCCTTACGTGATAGACTTTTTGAGCACATATTGGTGTCCAGCATATCAAAATCTATAAGATACAATAACATTTTCTCGGGGGACAAGAACTTCCCTGAAATTTGTTGCGCAATGTAATTATATGCAATTACGCCAGATTTCTGGTGCAAAAACAATAGTAAAGATGGGTTATTTTCAGATGCAAAAGTGTTATATTGTCCATGTAAGTAGGAGTTATGTCTCCAAGACTAGTCTGCAAGTAGGAAAACGCTGCACAGGCACTGGTAGAAGTAGGCGAGTCATGCAAGTCACAAAAACATGGATACTGCATGTGTCACCTATACGATAGGCTGTACAAGTATGCAACCCATAGGCCTTAATATTTTTCAATTTGCAGGATTATTTTACAGCCATAAACCAATCCGAATAAACGGGAGCAAATGCCAATATAAAATTTCAACACTATTATAGATAATATTTAATAACAAAAGTACAATTATATATGAAGATACAACTGCACAATACAGCCGCTTTCCTAGGTAGCACACCCCTTGTGTATCCTAACTGTCATAAGTTAACGCCCATTT
Source organism: Ranitomeya imitator (assembly GCF_032444005.1). Lineage (NCBI taxonomy): Eukaryota > Metazoa > Chordata > Amphibia > Anura > Dendrobatidae > Ranitomeya > Ranitomeya imitator. The sequence continues at coordinate 432,746,880 of NC_091284.1, forward strand.
GGCTAAGTACCACATATATACTTGAAACTCCTACTTGTATATAAAATAATTGGTTAATATAATGCCCCAGTGTGTATGTCACTTGTGTCCTATGTGGCTTATCTTAGGCCTAAAAACACTATGGGTGCATTTCCAGAAGGTTTATATGGTCATCAAAGAGCTATAAAGAGAGCTATATGTGTAAGGCTATGTGCACATGTTGCAGATTATTTGCGGTATAAAATCGCAAATAATCTGCATACATTAAGCATCCCATCATTTATAATGGAATCCGCAATTTCTGTGCATATGATGTGCGTTTTTCCGCATGAAAAACGCATTGCGGAAAAATAATGAACCTGTTCATTAATTTTGCGGTTTTTTCGCCGATTTCCCACTGTCTAAGGGCAGTCTCACACGTCCAGATATTTCCGGTACCGGAAAAATCGGTACCGGAATTATCTGTGTCCGTGTGCCGATGCGTTTCTGTGTCACACGTGTGCCCACTGGGTACCACACGCACCGTGCCGGAGACAGCGCTAAAGTTTAGCGCTGTCCCCGGCATCGTGCTGAAGCCCCATTCATCTTCCCTGCAGCAGCGTTTGCTGTAGAGAAGATATGAATATTAGTGTGTAAAATCAATATCCAGGTCCCCACCCCCTGTGTGCCTTCCCAGCTGTGATTAAAATACTCACCTAGCTTCCGGATGCCTCGCAGCGTCCTCTCCTGGCCGCACCTTGTACTGTATGAGCGGTCACGTGGGGCTGCTAATTTACAGTAATGAATATGCGGCTCCACCCTTTTGGGAGGTGGAGCAGCATATTCATGATTGTAATCGGCGGCCCCACGTGACCGCTCATACAGTACAAGGTGCGGCCAGGAGAGGACGCTGCGAGGGATCCGGAAGCTAGGTGAGTATTTTAATCACAGCGGGGAAGTTGCACAGGGGGTGGGGACCTGGATATTGATTTTATACATTAATATTCATATCTTCTCTACAGCAAACGCTGCTGCAGGGAAGATGAATGGGGCTTCAGCACCAGTGGGGGGGACAGCGCTTAATGTAGCGCTGTCTCCTGCACGGCACACGGACAAAGTCCGTGTGCGGTACGTGTTTTACACGGCCCCATTGACTTTAATGGGTCCGTGTAATCCGTGCGCTCTCACGAACACTGACATGTCTCCGTGTTTGGCACACGGAGACACGGTCCGCAAAAAAGCAATGACATCTAAAAAGATGCATTGATTTTAATGTGTTTACGTGTGTCAGTGGCTCCGGTACGTGAGGAAACTGTGTGACACACACAAAGCATACATTCAGTAATGCTGGAGCAAGCGTCTCCGGTATAGCAATAGCAGCAACCATATATAACATCAGTCTAAATACATCAGTCTAAAGTAAAGGATGTAAGGGTATACGACCTAGTATGGCGGCGTTCTGCTTCTTCCTGGGGGTTTCTTATCGGTAAGAAACCCCCAGGAAGAAGCAGAACGCGAAACGCGCGTCGGGGGACCCACGCCGCCATACTAGGTCGTATACCCTTCCATCCTTTACTTATTTAGACTTATGTCATATATGATTGCTGCTATTGCTATACCGGAGACGCTTGCTCCAGCATTACTGAATGTATGCTTTGTCTGTGTGTGTCACATTGTGACTATACTTTGGCATTTGCCTTAACTTTGAGCACATTACACTTTATCTATAGTCTGTTACTATTTTGGGACTGCCACGTCATAATTATATGGGAGTTGTGTTACCCTGCTATACTTGATATATGATTTGTGACAGATCACATACTAGCACTATGCACTTTATTTTGTGGTAATAATCTATCAGTAACCATTTGGGTATATTGTCAGCTTTACACATATAGCTCACTTTATAGCTCTTTGATGACCATACCAACCTTCTGGAAATGCACCCATAGAGTGTTTTTAGGCCTAAGATAAGCCACCTAGGACACAAGTGACATGCACACTGGGACATTATATTAACCAATTATTTTATATACAAGTAGGAGTTTCAAGTATATATGTGGTACTTAGCCAAATGGGCGTTAACTTATGATGACAGTATACACAAGGGGTGTGCTACCTAGGAAAGCTGCTGTATTGTGCAGTTGTATCTTCATTTTTAATTTAATTGTACTTTTGTTATTAAATATTATCTATAATAAAGTGTTGAAATATTATATTGGCATTTGCTCCCGTTTATTCGGATTGGTTTATGTATTGATGTGGGAAGCGCCACGTATTAAATGGAACCTGTCACCCCGAAAATCGCGGGTGAGGTAAGCCCACCGGCATCAGGGGCTTATCTACAGCATTCTGTAATGCTGTAGATAAGCCCCCGATGTTAGCTGAAAAAGGAGAAAAAGACATTAGATTATACTCACCCAGGGGCGGTCCCGCTGCTGGTCAGGTCAGATGGGCGTCTCCGGTCCGCTGCGGCGCCTCCTATCTTCTTTCCATGACGTCCTCTTCTGATCTTCAGCTCCGGCGCAGGCGTACTTTGCTCTGCCCTGTTGAGGGCAGACAAAGTACTGCAGTGCGCAGGCGCCGGGCCTCTGACCTTTCCGGCGCCTGCGCACTGCAGTACTATCCTCTGCCCTCAACAGGGCAGAGCAAAGTACGCCTGCGCTGGAGCCGTGGCTGAAGATCAGAAGAGGACGTCATGGAAAGAAGATAGGAGGCGCCGCAGCGGACCGCAGACGCCCATCTGACCTGACCAGCAGCGGGACCGCCCCTGGGTGAGTATAATCTAACGTCTTTTTCTCCTTTTTCAGGTAACATCGGGGGCTTATCTACAGCATTACAGAATGCTGTAGATAAGCCCCTGATGCCGGTGGGCTTACCTCACCCGCGATTTTCGGGGTGACAGGTTCCCTTTAAGCCTAGTTCTGCGTATGTGAACTTTATTTTACAGCCAACAGCAGAAAAAGCCACTCTTTAGATTTTTCTAATCAATTGGCTTCCAAAAGAGCACTACTAATAAATTACATTATCGTTAACTCTAATGTATCTCTCCTAACTAAAAAAAGGGGAATTGTAATTTCAAGATAAAATTGGAAAACATTAACTGCCAATCAAAAGCTGGTTACATGCAGCTTTGTAGATCTATGATAAATCTGATCACTGCAATATCCGCATTGTTGCTACTGTAGCATGTCTCTCACTTCCAAAAGGGCTTCCTCCAAAAAAATTCCAACATAAAAATATAAAATATATTATATATTCATTATTAATCCATATCCTATATTACAAGCTCCACTTGACAGGGGGGCACGGGAGAGCAGGAAGCGTACGTCACTCTGGAAGATGTCTACCTGATCTGTCAATGAAGCAGATAATCATTTAAGATCATGCTACTGTTGGCAGCTGACATGGATTTCATCATTGCAATGCCTTGGATAGCGGCCATACATGCTGTCTGGTACCAACCACCTGGGTGCAATGCAGATTTAGTCTCCAAATGACATCACTGGTTGCTATGGAGATAAGTGAGGTAACAAATGTCAGTGCGCGAGGGCAGAGAAGGACATACTTCTGCCTGCATGCATGCCATCCACATACAGAAGCGGCAGTTACAGAGGTGCATGGGTGCCAGCTGCTCCGTTACATGGCATCGGATCTGGAAGGAGACTTTATCATGAAGTCTTCAGCTTAAGTGGACAATACAGAACCTTTCCATCAGGATGGTGCCATGTGTGAGGGCAGCAACACTGAATGGTCTATAGAAAAAAATAGGTGCTCCCCTACTAAGAATATTGCACCCACAAACCAGAGCAGCGCCATGAAATCCATTTAAACAATTGCTTGTTCCCGATCCCCCTCCCTCCTCCAGACAGTCCAGCCTCTCCTCTGCAATATGACAAATGCAGAATCTTCTGGAAAGGCTGGCACTGCCTCCCACCACTGCTCAGAAAGGAGAGCCAGTGGATGTGATGGGCGAGGACTGGCAGTGCCAGGTACTGGGGCGTCTATGGCAGCTCCTGTCCCCGGTCACGCCTCACAGCTGCCCACATGCCCCCGGGGAGGTAGCCGGCAGGTCTGCGGCGATGCGGAGTAACCGGCCGCCCGGTGTCAGCTGCTGGTGCCGCAGTGTGGCGGGAGACGGGTGCACGTGTGCAGCCATTCATACAGCGCTCCCTCACTCACCGCTTTCATGGCAGCCGCCATATCGTCGTATCTCTCGGCTTGTTCGGCCAGTCGGGCTTTCTGCACCAGCTGCTCGCGGTCCACCATCTTGTATGGAGCGGTGCGGCGGGAAGGGCTCGGTTGCTGCTTAGCGGTGTATGTGGCGCCGGGAGCTACGCCCTTCCTAGTGCTGCCTAGATATTCTACTAGCACGCTCTGCTGCTCGTCGTGTCCTCTGCTACTGCTGAATAACGGTCTCTCCACTAGCCGGTTACTCCCCGCTGACAGTGCGTGCTCCGGGACCGCCCCCTCCTATCGTGTGTGGAGCCGCCCGGTGGCGTCAGTCCCTCTCTCCCGCCCTCTCTAGCCCACAGCTGATGTCAGCTGCTGAAAAAGGACAGCCGCCGGCTCCGCCGCTTCTGAGAGGAGCGTGCAGGCTTCTGGGCGGCGGCTGAGGAGACGGTAGACGGACAGGTAACGCCGCAATGCGTCCTGGGACATGTAGTTTCTGTAGGCTTGCGGTAGAGGCGTCTGTAGAGGGAAACGCCTTTGTGGTAAAACTACAACTCCCGGCGAACGCAGCAATAGTCTGTCTTTATGTCAGCCCTATTTTTACATCCCCATGTTACCTCACACATTGGAGTTCTGCATAACATGAGGTCAGTCCTGCAAAAGGCCATAACTGAGGTATGCTGACGTAGCCACAATTTGTAGGGCATAAATGAGTTATCTACTTTTTTTCTGACCTGCCCCTCCTGGTCAGAAAACGCACCTGCGGATTTGTCGCGATTTTTTGTGCGGTTCCGCAGCGTTTTTTGTGCTTTTTTGCTGCGGTTTTCTTGCAGATTTGCTGCGCTTTTTACCCCTGCGGTTTTCTATAATGGAATGGGTACAAAAACGCGGCAGATTCACAAAAAAGAAGTGACATGCTACTTCTTTTAAGGCTAAGTGCACACGTTCAGGAATTCATGCAGAAAATTCCTGTGAAAAACCGGACATTTTCTGCATGAAATCCGGAAGAAATCCGCATGCGTTTTTTGACGCGTTTTTTCCGCCTTTTTTTCCGGACACTTCCCAATGCATTTTGTAGTGGGAAATCCGCATAAAAACCGCAAAAAGAATGAGCATGTCCGGATTTTGTGCCGATGCGTTTTTTATGCGGAAAAAAACGCATCATGTGCACAAAACATGCGGAATTCATTCTAAATGATGGGATGCTTCTTGTATACGTTTTTTTTGCGGTTTTATAGCGTTTTTATAGGGAAAAACCGCGAAAAAACCGGAACGTGTGAACACAGCCTAAACCGCAGCGTTTCCGCAGCGGATTTTCCGCAAAGTGTGCACAGCATTTTTTTTTCTCATTGATTTACATTGTACTGTAAATCAATTGAGGTTTCTGCACTGCAAAAAAACGCTGCGGATCCGCAGAGAATCCGCAACGTGTGCACATAGCCTAAAAAAGAGGGAAAAGAGCCAGCACCAAGGGAAAATGCGGTTCTGTGTATGCCAAATGTGGAGTTGTTCGCCAAGCAATAGGAATTGTGTGCTCACCCAGGATAAGTCCATAAATTGTAGAAAAAATAATAAAAGGTGACATTCCCCGATCCTGTTAAAAGATTCAAAGCTTTATTCAAACATCAGGTTAAAAACTAGTGGCAAGGGAGAGTGAGTAGCACGTGTGCCGGACGTTTTCGTGCCTGTCTGCTCTTCAACAGGTCCTGGATTGATATGGCATGAGAAAACAATTGCAACATGCTACCAGTGCACCTGATCGGATCACGCGTACCCATTCAAGTCTGTGGGTGCGTGTGAAACATCGCACTGCACTCTGATATTATACCAGTGCAGTTGGACATCTGCAGACACAGACAAGTTTTCCATCTTCTCACCTGTGCTGCGATTCTCACATGCAAGAGAATCAGATCACGCTAAGGTGACCCGCTCAGAATGATGTCATAATCGACCCGATTCTCTCACATGAGATAATTGGTGGCCGTGTGATCCCAATCTAAGCAGGTATCTCTCTGCCAATGTTTCTTCATGGTTTTCTATCGGTGCCTGTGCTTCTACAGCTGGGATGGCACGGCCATTGTTATTTGGATCAAACTCTGTCTGGGCTTTGCATCCCTCAGATTATTACAAAATTATTATCAAGTTGTTGCCCTGCAGAAGGCCCTAACTTGCAAAGGCTCTATTTCCTAGAACTGTTCAGAATCATCCGTTCAAGCCTTTTAAGAACTCAAGTATTGTTTTTTTTTTTTACTGCACCAGTCCTGCACCATCCTTATGTGAACACTTTCTTGAAGGTGATGCCTCTGCTAATGATGTAAGAACAGTTCTCTTGCAAAATTCTTGTAGAACAAGAAATCATCTCTGTGGTTTTCTCTCCAGGAAATTTTCTCCTGCAGAGCGGAATTATTCCATTTGTGACCATGAACTTTTAGGCATTGACTCTTGGGAATTGAGTAATGGCGACGACATCTTGATAGAGCTAAGTTCCCAGTGACTATACTGACCACAAAAACCTGGAGTATCTTCAGTCTGCTCATAGGCTGAATCCGCATCAAGCTTGATGGTTGCTCTTTTTCTCATGATTTGATTTCATCCTCACCCTATCTCCCAGCCGAGGAAAAAAAGCAGAACTGACGCTGTATCCAGATCCTCTGCTCCATCTAATGTTGCTGATGATCTGCCTTCATATATAATTCAACCTTGTTTATTATGTATACCCCTCCTCACATGTAAAGCGCCATGGAATAAATGGCGCTATAATAATAAATAATAATAATAATAATAACCTGAAAGTATTGCTGTTCTTCTTCCAGTTAACCACCTATGAGATTTTCCTTGGTTTCAAAGGCACTCCGCTGGAATGTCTTATCATGGGCTCATTCATCCCTTTGGTCAACCGGTAGCTGAAGGTACTGCTGAACTTCTCTCTCACTTTTATTGGTTGCCCAAATTGAGACAAGACATCAATGAGTTCGTAGCATCCAGTCCTCAGTTTGGTCAGTTCAAACCCTCTCATCAAGCACTACTCGGTCTAAATTTTTTTCTAATTCCACAAAAACCTTGGGCTGAGATCTCTCTGGACTGTGTTACTGATCTTCATGAGGCGCAGGGGTTCACCACTATAAAGGATGAAGTGGACCAATTCTCCAAAATGCCTCATTTTGTGTCTGTTCCACAGTTGGGTGCAAAGTTTTTAAAGACATTTTCCGGTTCCATGGTTTTCCAGCTTGTATCATCTCTACCCTTGGTGTGCAATTTGTTTCCTGGATCTGGAGGGTGCTCTGCAAGAGCTTAAACATTTCCCTGGATTTCTGTGTTATGGAAATTTGGTTTGGATAAATCTATCCCTGTGTGTGCTGCGGCCGTTCCCAATAAGACTGAGTATTTTGAGCGCTCATCAAGAATGGACTGTACACCATTGTGACAATAACATTCCACCAAAACTGATGATTTATTGTACATACATGGATTTATAATTGCATATAGAAAGGGAGTGGTTAGTTAATTACCATATTGTGTAGCTCCTTTGTTATTGGTTATCTAAATATATATGGAATATGTGATTAATGCACATATGAATGCTGATTAAGCAACTAAAATGTAGCTGTCACATTTATCCTGCTAATTCTTAGATATTCAAGACATCTGGCCTAAGTTCCGTTTTTTGGGTGTCTGGAAAGTACCGAGGAACCATCTAGCCTAGCTCATGTGGTCAAGTTGAGCAATTGATTATAAACTATCTGAGTATATTGATATATTTGCGTTTATATGAGTATATATGATTATAATGGAGTATACATGCAAGTGAGATCTACATGATATATATATATATTTCCATCACATCTGCTCAGTCTATCTTCCTCAAAGTAATGGACATACTGAAAAAATGATGCAGTCCATGGAACAGAATTTATAAATATTCTCCGACTTCCACCAAGATAACTGGCCAGACCTGCTTCCTTGGGCTAAATTCGCGCAGAACAATTCTGTTTCAGAGTCTTTTGAGAAACCTCCATTTGTTACAGTGTTCAGCTGAGAACCTCATCTCCCTCTTCCAATTCTGACGAAAAGCCTACTTCGTTCTGTGAACCGCGTCTATCAGGACATCCATAACATCTGTACTCAGGTGCAAGCTAATTTATCTGCAGCTGTAGCAAGAGCTAAGAAGAGTGCTGACAGACATCGCCAACTGGTTCCACTGATCGCTCCTGGAGATAAGGTATGGCTTTCTACAAAAAACATCCGCAAGTGTCATGCGAGTACAAAGCGATTTTTCTCACATAGCATCCGTATGACATGCGTATGCAATGTGTTTTTTTTCTCTGCTACTATTTTTCTACAATCATTTACAGGGCCATTTACAGTGTTCTATGACACAGAATGGTAAGGTATCTGTAAAAAATCGGAGGCATATGGATGATCTGGCTGTCGTGCAATTTTTTTCTCGCACCCATTGACTTGCATTGGCGAGTCTCATCCAAGATACGCAGCAAACTGCAGCATGCTGCAATTTTTTTCTCAGTCCGATTTCAGCTGAGAAAAAAAATCGCAGATGAGATGTAACCCATTGAATAACATTAGTCAGAGTGCAATCCAATTTTTTTTTTTTTTTTTTTTTTATCGGATTGCACTTGTCCGTTTTTGTCGCAAATGAGTATGAGCCCTGAGACGAAGTATAGGATCGATAAATTTCTGGACTGTAAGCAGGTTCGCAGTAATCTCCTCTAGTTGATTGACTGGAAGTCATACAGTCCTGAGGAGAGATGTTGGGAACAAAAGAAGGACCTAAATGCTCCAATGTTGCTCAGAAAATTTCATGTTAAGCATCCGCTTTCTTCCATTATGGACTCATCTGGGAGTGGTCCTTAGAGGGGCAGTAGTCCAGCAGACCTGTCCTGAATCCGTGCTTTGCTTCCCTCAACTCATTTTCGAAAAACCCTTTTGTGCTCCCTTTCCGGGTTTATACGTGAACCCATGTGATCATCTATCTGCCTGCGCCTATATACACTGCTGTGCAAAAGGGTAACAATGTTTCGAATTTTGACTTTCAGGCTCCATATCTCACTATTCATTACTGCTTCGATCGTGAGACTACCATCATTTTATAGACAAGCATATTGGCTATCTGATACATAAATTTGACATACAACTATTTTGCACATGATTAGTTATGCAGATTCTTGTCATGTCACTACATTGTTACTCTTTTGCTCCTAAAAATCTAAATTTACATTTTTATTATTTTGTAAATCTTCCTTTTGGCTTTTAACACTCCTTCATCCTTCTGGGCATGCTCTCGATCATATTCAATCATGTCTTGACCGAAATATGTTCCCAATCTCTTCTACATGTTTCCAAAGTTAGTGCATACTGGTCGACTCACTTGGGTATGTATGCAGTTTTTTCTTTAACTCTAACCACAAATGTTCGATTGGGTTGAGGATGGGGAACTGTGGGGACCAGTATATCATTTCTACCTCACTGTCATTGAACCATTTCTTTGCCAATCTCAACATACGCTTCGAGTCGTCATGCTGGAACACTATGTTTTTCTTTTTGTACCCATAGTACTCAAGTGTACGAAGTAGCTCCATCTTGTAGGATATTCAAATATAGCTCAAAAATGAAAACACCATTGATCCTGGTCAAATATCCACGCCTTTTAGCTGTAAAACAACCCCATATCATCAGGCTTCCGCCACTGAACTTGACAGTTCTTTCAACTTCTAGATCCATTAGCCCCTTTTCCCTTTTTTTTCTTCCAGACCCATTTGCACCATCAGAGCCTAGTCTATTGACTTTAATCTCATCGCTCCAAATCACCTGTTTCCAATCTTCTATTGTCCACTTTTTGTACTTTTCTGCATTATCGAGCCAACACTTTTTATGACGATATTGAAGTTGAGGCTTCTTAGCATTTTTTCAGGCTGCCATTCCAAGCTTGTGTAATGTTTGTTGCGCGATGCTTGCATTGACGCATGTAATATCACTATTATGAAGCATACACGCCACCTCCACGTCCGTGTTTGTCATGACAGAATTGACAAACCTTGTGATGAGCCAATTTGTTGACTCCAATATTTTGCCAGGATGTCCACCTCTTGGCATTTGAATGGATGGGTAGACTTCATTTTGTATTCTTCCAACTGTCATTGCACGCACTTGGCGCAGTTGGCAATTTTCTTGACCTAGTGTTAGGGACAGGGAAGGAGACCCTGGTTCTGGGACACCAAACAGAGTCGTGACACATATAATGTGGTATATCTTCTGAAAAAAATGAATCATGTGAAACAGTTTTTTTGTATAGAGCACTCGAGTTACATACAAAAGAGAAAAAAAAAACACCATAAGAGAAAAAAACCTCCACTATTCTTGACAAAAAAAACCAGTACACAGGCAAAGATGCTTACCTGTCCAAGGCCTCCAAACAATTACACTAACCAAAGTGCAGCAGACCCAAGTTAAGATGGTGGATGACAGATGCACAGGTGCAATAATACCGATAATGCAGCCAGCCTACCATCAGGATTTGGCCACCTGGCACACCTGTGCAAAATGATCTGTATGTTGCATGTTCACACAGAAATGCAGAGCATATGGCTCAAGGCCTATTAGTGACGCCATAAAGCGGGCCAGCCATTGCTATAATGCATCCTGTGTGAACAGAGGCCACAGTTTACAGAGCCATCTAGGGCCCAGCTGCACCCTGAAAAAATGACGTGCCCAAAAACATAACGATGTATGTAAGGTATTGGTTGGTATTATGGCCACAATATTTAAGATGGCAACCCACGCCAAGGGTCCTTACGTATTGCCAGTCCTACTCTTAACAAAAAAACACCATAAGCGGAAAAAACCTCCACTATTCTTGACAAAAAAAACAGTACACAGGCAAAGATGCTTACCTGTCCAAGGCCTCCAAACAATTACACTACATACAAATTACATTACATACAAAAGTGCAAATGATAAATGAAAATTTAAAACCAAAAACAATGAGAGGGAAAAGTAGAAAAACCTAAAGCTTGCTATGACACTGGTATTGGCACCCTTTACATTTAATTAGTGTGGAAACACATTTTGACTCGCCTGTGGTAAATCACAAATGAGGATCGCTTGTGATTAGTTGTCGGTTCCCATGTGACATGAAGAAGCCGATGAATGATGGCTTCAGTTTTTTGAAAAGCCACATGGTAGTCCCTGTTCCTTTGTCACAATGGTGACAACAATGGAGCTGTCTGAGGACATCTGAACTGCCATTATTAGCAAACGCATGACTTCCAAAGGGTATAAGACTGGTATCCCAGTTTCAACAGTGCACCATGTTGTTAAGAAATTTGCCAAGCATGGAACCATCAAGAACCTCCCTGGACGTGGGGGAAAGAGGAAAACTGACAAGACATGTCTTCGAAGGTTGGTGCGAATGGTGGAAAAAACACCACTTCAAACATCCAAAGACCTGAAGGCCAACCTGGAACAGTCTGGGGTCATGGTTTCAACAAGTACCATATGCCGCACACTAAACCAAGCAGAGCTTTATGGGCAAAGTCTAAGGAAGAAACCATTGCTGAAGAAAGTACATGAAACAGAATGACTGATCTTTGTAATAGAGTACCTTGACAAGCCATAATTCTTCTGGGAAAATATTCTGTGGACAGATGAAACAAAAATAGAGCTCTTTGGAGATGAAAAGCAACAGTTTGTTTATATACAAAGCAATTCTATAAGGAAAACAACACCCTACCAACAGTTAAGCATGGTGGATGATCCATAATGCTGTGGGGTTGCTTTGCTGCGTCTTGTACTGGAGACCTTGACCGTATCACAGAAATCAAGAAATCAGAGAATTATCAGCAAAAATTCCTACCCAGTGTAAGAAAACTTGGTTTGAATTGAAGATCATGGGTGCTCCAGCAAGACAATGACTTAAAGCACACATCCAAAAGTACACAGGAATGGTTGAAAAAGAAAATATGACTGTTTTAAAATGGCCTGTAATGAGTCCTCACCGCAATCCCATTGAAAATCATTGGGATGAGCTGAAATCTGCCATTGGGAAAAAGAACAAACTGCAAAGAGTAGGAGAAAATAGCAGATGAGAAATGCAAGAAGCTTATAGATAGCTGCAAGAAACATTTGAAGGGTTTGCAACCAAGTATTAATTAGGGGTGCCTGTATTGCTGCACATTCTGTTTTTTTTCTGTTTCTTCTTTGAAATTGCAGCATGTAAGTTGAAAAACAATGATGTGTTGCTGTATTATTTTCAACCACTAATTAAAAAATCCTGAGGATATAACTTTGATATATTAACATTTATTTCTGAAGATATTGTACAGTCTATGAAAAAAATGAAGGGGTGCCAATAATGGTGAACAGCACTGTATACAGGAAGAGAAAGTTTTTCCAACACCAGGAGCAAAACAGTAACAATGCAGTGACATTACAAGATATATACACATATATATATATATATATATATATATATATATATATATATATATATATATATATATATATATATATATATAGAATATTAATAGCCTAGGAAGGTGCCATGGATATTGGCTCCCCTTCCAGACTAAGAACATCAGCCCTCAGCTGTCCTACAAATGGTGCATCGATTAGATGTGCCAATTCTGACTCTTAGCCTTAGCTCTTCTCACTCGACGTAGTGGGGTGGCAAGTGAGGTAATAGTATTGGAGTTAATGTCAACTGTTTTATGGCCACTGACATCTAACGAATGTGTTATTTCTGCGGCAGATGAGGGGGCCAATATCCATGCCCCCTTCCTAGGCTATTATTATCAGCCCACAGCTGTTTGCCTATACTTTGTTGGTTATTAAATATAGGAGGAGGGGCTGCATCATTTTTGGGGGTTCACCCCTTCTAAATAATCAGTAAAGGCTAAGTAGACAGCTGTGAACTGATATTAATAACTTGGGAAACTCCATGTTTATTACCCCCTTTCCAGACTGTAAACATCAGCCATCAGCTGGCAGCTTTCCTCAATTAAGAAAAATATGGAGCATCCCACACCATTTTTTCCCTTTATTCTATCTATATATCTATTCTATTCTGACGGTTCATGCTCTGAATTTACTGTACTCGGCTGTTAAAGTGTCAGGTTTCCCATGAGATGGTCCGTGTGCCGTGTAATTTTTTTCTTGCCCCAATTGACTTTCATTGCTGAGTCTAGGCCGTTTTACTCGGCCATATGCAGCATGTTGCAATTTTTCTTCACCCCAATTCCAGGTGAGGAAAAACTTAAGGTACCGTCACACTAGACGATATCGCTAGCGATCCGTGACGTTGCAGCGTCCTGGCTTGCGATATCGTCCAGTGTGACAGGCAGCAGCGATCAGGCCCCTGCTGTGATGTCGCTGGTCGGGGCAGAAAGTCCAGAACTTTGTTTCGTCGCTGGATCTCCCGCTGACATCGCTGAATCGGCGTGTGTGACGCCGATTCAGCGATGTCTTCGCTGGTAACCAGGGTAAACATCGGGTTACTAAGCGCAGGGCCGCGCTTAGTAACCCGATGTTTACCCTGGTTACCATCGTTAAAGTAAACCACTACATACTTACCTACCGCTGTCTGTCCCCGGCGCTGTGCTTCTCTGCTCTGGCTGTGAGCACAGCTGCCGGAAAGCAGAGCGGTGGCGTCACCGCTCTGCTTTCCGGCTGCCCGGCGCTCACAGCCAGTGCAGAGAAGCACAGCGCCGGGGACAGACAGCGGTAGGTAAGTATGTAGTGGTTGTTTTTTTACTTTAACGATGATAACCAGGGTAAACATCGGATTACTAAGCGCGGCCCTGCGCTTAGTAACCCGATGTTTACCCTGGTTACCGGCATCGTTGGTCGCTGGAGAGTGGTCTGTGTGACAGCTCTCCAGCGACCAAACAGCGACGCTGCAGCGATCCGGATCGTTGTCGGTATCGCTGCAGCGTCGCTTAGTGTGACGGTACCTTTACTGATCAGTACTGCCTAATTGACTAACATTGTAGCGAGTGCAATGCGAGGTTTTCTCACATTGCACTCACCAAGTTTAAACGCTGATGTGAGCGAACTCTATAGCGCTTTCTTAACACTCCGAACAGCATAAAAAATAAATCAATGAAAGCAATTCTTGAACTGCTGTTATTGCTCATCCTGCCTCCCAAAATCTCAGTATAAGATTTGATTCACATTTATCTTTTTTCTTTCTAAATTGTCCCCAAAAAATGAAATGTGATTCTGACCAAAACCCTGAACCCAACAAAACCATTTAGTACGGTGTGATAGCTGAAAACACTCTGGACTTTGTCTAGCCTCTATTATGGCGGTGCCTGTCTTTTTAGCTCACAAAAGTGTGGTTGACCATAGTGTACCTGTTACGCAATCTTCCTCATTTTAGTAAATGGTTCTGTCGTTTCCATCAGGAAATCTCATTTTTGGAGGAATTAGATGGGTACACTGAGGTAAGTGCTGACTGAAGAGCGCAGAATAACTGTGAATCAAGCCTAAAAAAAATCACACATTTTTCATCAGCCCCAAAATAGTATCAGGTGGAGTTGTTGTTTGTATCTTGTTGTTTGTGGCTGGCATACTTAATCACGGTTATGGCAGAGACAGACTGCCGTATTTCTCTTATCAAACTGCACGGATTGATCTGGCACCTCCCTGACCTGAGCAAGACAGAGCGATGGATTACTATGCAGCTGTCAAGCTCAGGTCAGGAGAGCCGACAGCCTGTACAAGGTTTACAGGTTTACAAAGCGATTCTCGCATGAGAAATACAGCAGTCTGTCTGTGCCCTTAGTCGCAGTAACAGAAGAAAAGTTGGCACCGCTGTAACAGCTGTGGCTAGCTGGTTTAGCTGACAGTGATTTACACCATGCCTCTGGATGATTGGGTGCAGACCATGAGACGCTATGCAGATGGACCAGTTGAAGTGCAGGAGGCGCAAAACGGCCATCAACCAGAGTTTTTCTCTTTGAGTACCTTCCTGCGGGCATGTATTAACTAAGTGTACCAATAAAGGAAGTTTTTTACTTAGTACTGGTAAGTGTAACCAATTATCTTTTTGGGACATTAATCCCGGGTTTAGCCAAACGCTCTGGGATTGAAGAGCTGTGAATCTTTCTTCCCCTATTGTCCATGATGGCTCTTTGCAGGTCAGATGCATCCTTGCCATGCTTATGGACTGCGCTCCTGTGGGACTATGTTTGCCAACGAGGTGATTTTAGCACCAGTCCCGCTCTGATCCCCATTCAGTGGTATTTCTCAGCACTTGGACTCTACCCAGAAGTTGTTTGGAGGTGTTACGTAGTGCTTTGGGAGATCAGGTGTTTTGCAGTAGTAATATCTGTTATGAACAGGTGGCCTTGGAGCAGCATGAAATGACCTTCGCTGGTGCAGTGGTAACTTTACTGACCGCAAACCCTGATCCTATCACCACAACTAGAAGTAGCCGTGGGGTGTGCCTAACCAGACCTAGACACCTCGACACAGCCGGAGAACTAAATATCCCTAAAGATAGAAATAGAAAAACTCTCTTGCCTCAGAACAGACCCCCAAAGGATAGGTAGCCCCCCACAAATAATGACTGTGAGTAGGAGAGGAAAAGACACACGCAGACAGAAAACGGATAAGCAAAGGAGGCCACTTCTACCAAGATAGGAAAGGATAGTACAGGATACTATGCGGTCAGCATAAAACACTACAAAATATCCACAGCAGAAAAATACAAAAACTCCACCACCCAACTAAAGATGTGGAGGGTATATCTGCGTCTCCAGCGAATCCAACTAGAGTGAGAAAAACATCAGGCACAGTCTAGCAGGAACAAAAATAGAAACAAGATCAGCACAGAAAATAAACACACAGCAGTGTGTCTAAAAAATGAAGCCAAACACTTATCTTTGCTGAATTGGCAGCAAGCAGGAGAGGCCAGGCAGAGGACCAACACTTCCAAAGGAGCATTGACTACTGGCAAGGACTAATGAGTCCTGCACAGCTAAATACCCCAGTCAGAATTGCAATTAGCAGAAACACCTGTCCAAGACTGCTGCTCAGGAACAACTGAATTACCATCAACAACCACCGGAGGGAGCCCAAGAGCAGAATTCACAACAAATATCACCAAAAAAACTGAATCAACATACCTGATGGTATAAGTGCCTTGGTTAGGTGCACATCCACACTGCAGCCATTAACAGACACAACCTAAAATTAAAACAATAGCTGCCCTGGAATAAATGAATAATAGCAATACATGTAAAAATGCAGGGTGTTTAGTTGACACTATTTTGAATAAGAGTGTAAAAGCCATCACACTGTGTAACGAATGGAAACGGAGGCACAGATGGTGAAGTTCACATTCCTTATTATTGTAATATAAAGGGGAACCTCAGGACCATGGACCGGGGGTCTCCGAAAGGGGCGTGACTACGTGAGTCCCTGACACCCGTGTAAGACCCCTTGAACAGGGTCAGAATGGGATGCCTGGGGGACATGGGTGCTACCTCCAGTTAGACCATGGACTCGTGGTAGCTGACCCAGCGGGACAGATGGACTAGCAGGGTTAGCGGGTGACGTAGAGCAACCGGTGGGTACCAGGGGTACAGGTAGAAGCTGGTTCCAGCGGTACTGACATTGTCCAGAGGTTCAAGTAAATGAATGGTGGGATGGGACGGAACTGGAGTAGGCAGATTGGAGATCGTCCAGGAAAGCCAGGAAACGGGTAGCAGATAGTCTGTGGAGACAAACAGTGTAAGCGGAGCACTGGCAGAGAACTTCAGAAACAGAAGCACATGCTAGCAGGAACCCAAAGATAGCAACTGAGGATACTTGTTGCTCCAGCACCCTCCCTATGATGGAGGGGCTAGAATAATGATCATTTACACGCCGTTGGTCAGAAGCACTTTTTGGAAAATGCGCGCAGTCTCTTTAAAAGACGGGAGCGAGCGCTTGCATGCGACCTAAGCACATAGCCTGAGGACCTGCTGGCTGCACGCCAGGAGGCAAGGGAGGAAGGGGAAGCAGAGGGCCTGCCAGGACAGCGCCGAGGCGGCACAGAGTGGGAGTCCCGACGGGGACCCCGCGAAGGTACAGGGTCCGGACCGGGTGTAACACACTTCGACAAGGCATGCACAATCAAGATAGTCCCTAACGCTAGTAACTCACTATGTGTCAGTAAGCCTCAAAATAGAGGAAGAGCAGAGCCAAACCTGGACCTGACTGTTTTTCACCTGCCCATGGAAAGTTAAATAGACAACCCAAAGGGATGTGGACCCTCCTCTAAATGTGCCCTGTACAATAAGCTATGGCAAGACTGAAAAGACTAAGCCAGCATAGCTGTTAAAATAAGTGCAATGTGTATGTGCACATTCACACTGAAACCATTAAAGGGAACCTGTCACCCTCAAAATCGAAGGTGAGCTAAGCCCACCATCATCAGGGGCTTATCTACAGCATTCTGGAATGCTGTAGATAAGCTCCCGATGTATCCTAAAAGATGAGAAAAAGAGGTCAGATTATTCTCACCCAGGGGCGATCCAGGTACGATGGGCATCGCGGTCCGGGGCTTCCCATCTTATGATGATGTCCTCTTCTTGTCTTCATGCTGCGGCTCCGGCACAGGCGTACTTTGTCCACCCTGTTGAGGGCAGAGCAAAGTACTGCAGTGCGCAGGCACCGGGAAAGGTCAGAGAGACCAAGTGCCTGCGCACTGCAGTACTTTGCTCTGCCCTCCACAGGGCGGACAAAGTACGCCTGCGCCTGGAGCCGCAGCGTAAAGACAAGAAGAGGACATCATCTGATGAAGATAGGAGGCGATGGACCGGACCGCGACACCCATCGGACTGGGACCGGGACCGCCCCTGGTCAGTATAATCTAACCTCTTTTTCTCATCTTTTAGGATACATCTTGGGCTTATCTACAGCATTCCAGAATGCTGCAGATAAGCCCCTGATGCTGGTGGGCTTAGCTCACCTTCGATTTTGGGGGTGACAGGTTCCCTTTAAGGGTATATGCACACGCTGCGGATTTTGCTGCAGATCCACAGCGGATTGGCCGCTGTAGATTTGCAGCAGTTTTCCTTGCGTTTACAGTATCATGTAAACCTATGGAAAACAAAATCTACAGTGCACATGGTGCAGAAAAAAATGTCACACATGCTGCGGTTTTACCAAAATCAGTCTGGAAAAACCCGCAAGACTTTCTGCAATGTGTGCACGTAGCCTAACAGACATCATCACTACCTTAGGTGTCACGGGGATACTGCAGCAGAGAGGAGCCAGACGATTGCGGCATTTGGTTTTACTAACTCATGCATTGGTTAGAAGTACTTCACCATCTTATTAAAAGGGCAGATTTTTTGCTTCCCTACATGGTTTAATCTGTTCAGTTGAAGCCCCTAGAGCTTTGCTACCTGGATTGTCTCAGCTATTCAGTGTTTGCCACCACTCCTGTCTGCTATATATGCTCATCTCTGGAACGTAGTAATTGCCAGTATTGGTTCTTTCTGCCTGATTTACAGTTGGAGGTGTAGTTCATGGTTTAAGTTGGCGTTTGGAGTTTTGTTCAGGAGATTGTTGTTTGTAGTTCTTTGTGTGCCCATCCTCATCCTCTCCTACTAGGTTTTTCCTTCCTTTCCTTTTGCTCCCTGTTTTCCACTCTGTTGTTTGATGAGTGTATTTTGTGTTGTGAATTCTGCTTTTGGGCTCCCTCCGGTGGTTGTAGGTGGTAATGCAGTTGTCCCTGGGTTGCAGTCCTGGTCAGGTGTATCTGCTGATTGCAGTTCTGACTGGGGTATTTAGGTGTGCAGGATTCATTAGTCCTTGCCAGTTGTCCATGGTTGTTGGGAGGTGTTGGACCTCTGTCTGGTTCCTCCTGCCTTGCTGCCAAATCAGCAAAGATAAGTGTCTGGTTTTTGTTTCTGTGGCACACATGCTGTGTGCTTGATAATTCAGTGCTATTCATTTGTTTTTTCTTGTCCAGCTTAGATTGTGTCAGTATTTTCTCAGTCTTGTTGGATTCTCAGGAGTTGCAGATATATGTTCCACGTCTTTAGTTAGATGGTGGAATTTTTTGTATTATCTGCTGTGGATATTTTTGGAAGGGTTTTAATACTGACCGCTTAGTATTCTGTCCTATCCTTTCCTATTTAGCTAGAGTGGCCTCTTTTGCTAAATCCTGTTTTCTACCTGCGTGTGTCTTTCCTCTCCTACTCACAGTCAATATTCGTGGGGGGCTGCCTATCCTTTGGGGTTCTGCTCTGAGGCAAGGTAGAATTCCTATTTCCATCTATAGGGGTATTTAGTCCTCCGGCTGTGTCGAGGTGTCTAGGGTTTGTTAGGCACACCCCACGGCTACTTCTAGTTGCGGTGTTAGTTCAGGATTTGCAGTCAGTACAGTTTCCACCTACTCCAGAGAAAGTTTAATGCGGCTCCAAGGTCACCGGATCATAACAATTTTGTATGATTGTTATTTTCTTTTCTTCCTGTCCATCTTCCCTTATTTGTCTGGTTAGTGTTATCCCATAGCATTCAGCTTCCCACCTCCCTAGGTGGGTGAAGGGAACAGATAAGGGTTGATATAGAAGCATAGCAAGGCATGTGAATCCGCCATCTCCACCTTCAGGAGTAATCCAGGGGACAGTGATAGAGCACCACTAGTTCTAGGGACCTGGCTGGTGCCTACAATCCCGAAGCATTGTGTGACATTATGCTTACAGGTTCCCGTCAAGTTGCGGTGCCATGTTCAGTGGATTACACCATTTTCTTTGCTGGGAGGAGCCACGTTCAGGAAGAAGTGCTATCTTGCGGGGGCCTTATTTTTAAGGTAATGGAAGGAGGCAGTCATGATGCCTTATGTTTGTGGAAGATTTGCATCTATATTATGGAAGGTTCTCCTTATACCACGATTCGAATCTGTGGGGAAGTCCAATAATGTCAGCCCAGTGAATGTCTAGGGAACACTTCTGAGGACCTTGTTGCCCTTTAAAAAAATTATTGATTTATAGCGAGGTTCCATATTGTTGCCTTCTTTTATAGGTGGAAAAATGATCCTCTCAAAAAACTTAGAGGAAACCTTTAAGGTATGCCATCTGTTCTAAGAAGCTGGCTGAATCCTATAAAAAAAATCTCCTTTGCAAATTATGCACGCCAAAATTGTGAAGGAAATCAATCGTCTGTTTCATTCAGATGAGCTGTGCTCCCTTCTATGGGAAGAAGTCCAGTCTTTTATTGCAAAATGAAGATTTATTATAATGGAGAGGGGGAAGATTTGAGGACAAAGTATGGGGAGGGAGTGAAGAGATGGGTACAGATACAGTATGGGGAGCGAGGGAAGAGGATGGGTGCAGACAGTATTGGGAGGGAGAGGTGGAATGGATGCAGGCATAAAATGGTGAGCGAGGAGGGATGGTGCAGACACCGTATTAGGAGTGAGGAAGGGGGGAAATGGTGCAGACACAGTATTGGGAAGGAGAGGTGTTGCAGACACAGTATGTGGAGTGAGGAGGAGGATGGGTACAAACACTGTATTGGGAGGGTGGGAATGGGTGCAGACACAGCATTGGAAATATGGGGATGGGTGTGGACACAGTATGGAGAGCTAAGAGCGATGGGTGCGGACATAATATAAGGAGTAAAGCCAGATGTTGCGGACGCAGTATGAGGATAAAAATTCTTGACTAATGAGCAAAACAGGGTGGGTGCAGACACAGTATGAGGAACGAAGTGGGATGGATGTGGACATAGTATGAGGAGCAAAGTGGGATGGGTGTGGACACAGTATGAAGAGCAATGGGGATAGGCATGGACACAGTTTGGGGAGCAAGGTGGGATGGTTGCTAACATCATATTGGGAGTGAGGGGGAATGGGGCAGACCGTATTGGGAGTGAGGGGGTGCAGAAAGGGGGATGAATGTGGACAGAGTATGGGGGATGGATGTGGACATAGTATGGGTGGTAAGGGGATGGGTGCTGACACAGTTATGGGTAGTATGGGGAGTGAGGGAAATAGGTGAAGACATAGTATGGAGAGTTGGGGGATGTATGAAGGATGAATATGATGGGGGTTGGGTGCAGGCACAGTATGCTGAGTGGGGTGGGGGATAAATTTGTGGACAGTATGAAGAGCGAGGGAGATGGGTGCAACCACATTATGGGGAGCGAAGGTTAGTATGAGGAGGTAATGGGTCTAGACACAGTATAAGGAGTGAGGGAGGATGTATGAGGAAACAGTATGGGGAGAGGAAAATGTGAGGAGACGATTTAGGACAATAGTGTGAGGAGACAGTGTGGGGGAGAAAAGTGGGAGGGGGCACAGGAATACGAGTCTGGGTAGTGTGGGGGTGCAGTAAAGAGAGAGAGGGAAGCATGGGGGACAGCATACCAAGGAGGCACAATGTGATGAGGGGACACAGTACAGAGACTGAGCCCTATAAGGGGAACATAGTGTGAGAGAACAGTGTCAAGGTTGGGCCCAGTATGGAAAAGAGAGTGCGGTGTGGGAGGTATGTACCATAAGAGGGATAGTGCGTTAAAGTCAAATGTGCAGAAAACACAGTGGGGAGCAGATATTTATTCAGGTACTAAGCGTAGGGCAATTTTTTTTATTCAGGAGCATTATAATCACAATGCTATTTTTAAGGGCATTGTGAGGGAATGAGCTGTAGAAGACTGGAGAAGATGGAAGTCTGCAGAGATTAGCTGTGGATGTGAAAAGTCATGGCATGTGGACAAGATGAAAAGAAAGAGAACAATTCCAATCAGAGATGACATCATCTATAAGTTACCTATATGTAAAGATTTGTTTCTGATACTGACTAATTTTCATTAGTACTGTGGTTAGGGTTGAGCGAAACGGGTCGGTCATTTTCATAAGTCGCCGACTTTTGGCAAAGTCGGGTTTCATGAAACCCGACCCGATCCCTGTGTGGGGTCGGCCATGCGGTACGCGACTTTCGCTCCAAAGTCGCGTTTCAATGACGCGAAAAGCGCCATTTCTCAGCTAATAAAGGTGGACGCAGAGTGTGGGCAGCGTGATGACTAAGGTCTCAGTCCCCACCATCTTAGAGAAGGGCATTGCAGTGATTGGCTTGCTTTCTGCGGCGTCACAGGGGCTATAAAGGGGCATTCCCGCCGACCGCCATCTTACTGCTGCTGATCTGAGCATAGGGAGAGGTTGCTGCCGCTTCGTCAGAAGCAGGGATAGCGTTAGACAGGGTACATTAACCCCCAAACCACTTGTGCTGTAGCGATTTCCACTGTCCAACACCACCTTTTGTTTGCAGGGACAGTGGAGGCTACATTTTTTTTTCCTCAGCGCTGTAGCTCATTGGGCTGCCCTAGAAGGCTCCCTGATAGCTGCATTGCTGTTTGTACACCGCTGTGGAAACCAACTGCTTTTTTCAAAGCACAAATCCTGTTGCTCCTTCCTTTCTGCACAGCTATCTTGTTTGTTTGTCCACACTTTTGACTTTTTTGTGCAGCAGTCCACTCCTTGTTATTGCTGCCTGCCATACTTTGCTGAGATTACTGCAGGGAGATAGTAATTGTAGGACAGTCCCTTTTTTTTTTTTTTCGTTATATCTCTTCAAGCCACTTTCTGGCACAGAAAATATACTCTAATACAGTGGCCCAGATTTATTCACTAGTCTCCCTGAAGAAAAAAAAAAAAGGGTGCAGATTAAAATTGGCAAATCTGTATCAGTGGCAGTCCTGTGTGTGGCATCTGTGTCTCATTTTCTGGCACAGAAAACAGTCTAACAGTGGGCCTGATTTCTTGCCAATTCTCCCATAAATAAAAAAAAATAGTGGGAGATTAAGATTGGCATTTCTGCTTCAGTGCCAGTCCTGTGTGTGCCACCTGTCTCAAATGTTGTGCCACAATAAACCTAGTGTGTAATACTGGGCCAGATTTCTTTTAAATTCTCCCTGAAAAAATAAAAATAGTGGGAGATTAAGATTGGCAATTCTGCCTCATTGCCAGTGCTACAGTATGTGTGCCACCTGTCTCAAATTTTGTGCCACATTAAACCTAGTGTGTAATACTGGGCCAGATTTCTTTTAAATTCTCCCTGAAAAAATAATAGTAGTGGGAGATTAAGATTGGCAATTCTGCCTCATTGCCAGTGCTGTGTGTGCCACCTGTCTCAAATTTTGTGCCACATTAAACCTAGTGTGTAATACTGGGCCAGATTTCTTTTCAATTCTCCCTGAAAAAAAAAAATAGTGGGAGATTAAGATTGGCAATTCTGCCTCATTGCCAGTGCTGTGTGTGGCATCTGTCTCTAATTTTGTGCCACAGAACATATACTGTATAAGGGTGGGCCACATTTCTTCAATATTCTCCCAGAAAAAATAAAAAGGGGGAGATTTTTATTGGTAGTGTCTGCATCAGCGTCAGTCCTGTTAGTGGCATATCTGTCTGCCACTAAAGCTGTGTACTGTTATACCTTGGGCCTGATTTTCCCTGCAGTCTCACCCACCTATAAAGGGATATATAAATCCAACAGAAGTTTGAGTTCACCTTGTAACTGGTTTTACAGTAACAAATACCGTTAGTTTGGTTACGTTTTTCAAACAATGAGGAAGTCTGGTGGAAGAGGTCGTGGCCGTGGGCGGTCATTGCCAGCTGGTAATGATGGTAGTGGTGGTGGAGCATCAGGTGGTCGTGGGAAAAGCAATATAGCACCTAAGTCTCGAGTTGTTGAGCCAGGTTCGTCGTCTGGCTACACAAGGCCTCGAACGCTCCCTTTTCTGGGAGTAGGAAAAACGCTTTTAAAGCCGGAGCAGCAAGAACAAGTTTTGGCTTTCCTTGCTGACTCAGCCTCTAGCTCTTTCGCCTCCTCTTCTGAAACTGCTAAATGTAAAAGCAGCGCGTCGTTAGTGGATGTTCACGGTCAGGGACAAGTCGCTTCCTTGTCTTCTTCACCAAGAACAACAGAGAAGGATGCGTCAGGCGACACAACGGGTTACTCCATGGAGCTCTTTACACATACCGTTCCTGGGTTAGAAAGGGAAACAGTTAACAGGCCATGCCCATTACAAGTTGAATCGGACATGGAGTGCACAGATGCACAGCCACAGCCAGATTACTATGCTGTTCCTTTGACTCAGACCAGAACATTGCCCTCGCAGTGTACCGATCCAGAATCAGACCCTGATGAGACTATGGTGCCCCGTCACGAATGCTATACCACTGGCTTTCACGGTGACACAGACAAAGTTGCACACGAGATAGAAGAGGAGGTCATAGATGACCCATTTGTTGACCCCGATTGGCAGCCATTGGGGGAACAGGGTGCAGGCGGCAGTAGCTCTGAAGTGGAGGAGGAGGAGCCGCAGCAGGCAACAACATTGCAACAGGTTCCATCTGCCAGGCCTGTATCTGGCCAAAAACGCGTGGCAAAGCCAAAACCAGTTGTAGGACAGCGTGGCCATCCGGTTAAAGAAGCTCAGTCTTCAATGCCTGAAAAGGTATCCGATAGTAGAAAGAGTGCAGTCTGGCATTTTTTTAAACAACATCCAAATGATCAGCGCAAAGTCATCTGTCAAAAATGTTCAACTACCTTAAGCAGAGGTCAGAATCTTAAAAGTCTAAATACAAGTTGCATGCGTAGACATTTAACCACCATGCATTTGCAAGCCTGGACTAACTACCAAACGTCCCTTAAGGTTGTAGCACCCTCGGCCAATGAAGCTAGTCAGCAACGCTACATCCCTTCCCTCACTGTAAGCCCACCATTTCCCGCACCACCTGCAGTAAATGTGCAGGTTTCGTCGCCAGGCCAAAGCAGTCAGGGAATCACCAGTTTCGTAGTAGGAAACACTGCATGTCGGGCACCAGCAAGAATACCATCTCCAACCCTCTCTGTCTGCCATGTCCACCGGCACCCCCGCTATTTCCATGATCTGCAGCTCTCCAGTCCAGCTCACCCTACATGAGACTCTCGTTAGGAAAAGGAAGTACTCATCCTCGCATCCGCGTACACAGGGTTTGAACGCCCACATTGCTAGACTAATCTCATTAGAGATGATGCCCTACCGGTTAGTTGAAAGCGAAGCTTTCAAAGCCCTGATGGACTACGCTGTACCATGCTACGAGCTACCCAGTCGACACTTCTTTTCGAGAAAAGCCATCCCAGCCCTCCACCAGCATGTAAAAGACCGCATCGTCCATGCACTCAGGCAATCTGTGAGTACGAAGGTGCACCTGACAACAGATGCATGGACCAGTAGGCATGGCCAGGGATGTTACGTGTCCATCACGGCACACTGGGTTAATGTGGATGCAGGGTTCACAGGGGACAGCAATATTGGGACAGTTCTGCCTAGCCCACGGTCTAGGAAACAGTTGGCTGTAGGCGTTCGCCTCCCCTCCTCCTCCCCTCCTCCTCCTTGTCCTGCAGAAGCGAAAGCTCGTCCACAGACCGCAGTCGCACAACCACTCCATCCGCAGCTGCCACTGTTGCACACGAGGAGTCCCATTATGGGACAGCTAGTGGCAAGCGTCAGCAGGCTGTATTGGCAATGAAGTGTTTGGGCGACAACAGACACACCGCGGAAGTTCTGTCCGAGTTCTTGCAGAAAGAAACTGTCATGGCTGGGCAGTGTATTTCTTGAGGAAGGCAAGGTAGTGAGTGATAACGGAAGGAATTTTATGGCTGCCATAGCCCTTTCCCAACTGAAACACATTCCTTGCCTGGCTCACACCTTAAACCTGGTGGTGCAGTGCTTCCTGAAAAGTTATCCGGGGTTACCCGACCTGCTCCTCAAAGTGCGCAGATTTTGCACGCATATCCGCCGTTCGCCCGTACACTCCAGCCGTATGCAGAACCATCAGCGGTCTTTGAACCTTCCCCAGCATCGCCTAATCATCGACATTGCAACAAGGTGGAACTCCACACTGCACATGCTTCAGAGACTGTGCGAACAGAGGCGTGCTGTTATGTATTTGTGGGAGGATACACATACACAGGCAGGCAGTTGGATGGCAGACATGGAGTTGTCAGGTGTGCTGTGGTCGAAGGTACAAGACCTGTGTCAAGTCCTTCAGTGTTTTGAGGAATGCACACGGCTGGTTAGTGCAGACAACGCCATAATAAGCATGAGCATCCCCCTAATGCGTCTGCTGATGCAAAGTTTGATGCACATAAAGGAGCAGGCGTCTGCAGCCGAGAAAGAGGATAGCATTGATGACAGTCAGCCATTGTCTGGTCAGGGCAATCTACAGGACGAGGTAGCGGGCGAAGAGAAGAAGGATGATGGGGATGAGTATTTTTGGGATGAGGAAGCTTTTCCGGGGCCAATAGAAACTGGTGGCGTTGCAAGGCCGGGTTCAAGTTTTTTGAGGGAGACAAGTGACGTAGATTTGCCTGAAACTGCCCCTCAACCCAGCACAACTGCAGATTTGACAACTGGAACTTTGGCCCACATGGCGGATTATGCCTTACGTATCCTCAAAAGGGACCCACGCATTATTAAAATGATGACCGATGACGATTACTGGTTGGCCTGCCTCCTTGATCCTCGCTATAAAGGCAAATTGCAAAATATCATGCCACATGAGAACCTCGAACAAATATTAGCAACCAAACAAGCAACTCTTGTAGACCGTTTGATTCAGGCATTCCCAGCACACAGCGCCGGTGATGGTTCTCACACGAGCTGCAGGGGGCAACAGGGCAGAGGTGTTAGAGGTGCACAAATCAGAAGTGGCGTTGGACAGAGGGGTTTTCTGACCAGGCTGTGGAGTGATTTTGCAATGACCGCAGACAGGACAGGTATTGCAGCATCAATTCAAAGTGACAGGAGACAACATTTATCCAGTATGGTTACTAACTATTTTTCAGCCCTTATCAATGTTCTCCCTCAACCCTCATTCCCATTTGATTACTGGGCATCCAAAATAGACACCTGACCTGAATTGGCAGAATATGTATTGCAGGAGCTAGCTTGCCCAGCAGCTACTGTGCTATCAGAAAGAGTATTCAGTGCTGCTGGTTCAATATTGACCGAAAAATGGACTCGTCTGGCTACCCAAAATGTTGATGATCTGACCTTCATTAAAATGAACCACTCATGGATTTCGAATTATTTTGCCCCACCTTTCCCGGCTGACACCAGCTTTCCTATAAAAAGGTCTCGCTTGTGGACTGGTCTTACTGACTGTTCCAATCTCTTAATTTGCAGCAGCTGTTTGTCCAGTATACGACATGTTTACACCTCCCTAAATGGGCTAACTCCCCCCACGGGGCCGTGGTCTCGCCACTTGGCGCAAGCACCCGTGAGAGTGCCGTTTGTCTGAAGAGGGGGGTGTGCCCGTTTTTGGTCGACGGCACTGCCATTGGGTCCCTCATAGTACAATAAAGTGTCTCTGGCGGTGGTGGCATGCAACCAACGTCAGACACACCGTTGTAACATGAGGGGCCCTGGGCCTGTACCGCCGGCCACAAGAGAGTTTCCCCCCCAGCTCAAACACTGTTCTACCACTTGCAAAATTATCTCACAGCTCCACCAATGTTTAGTCTATGCGCTGACATCCTTCAATGCCTGGCACTGACAATGCCAATTTGTTGACATGTATGATGCTAGTTAAAATAGTCAGGGTCAGTGTCCTATATTGACACCAGTAAATACTTAGCGCCAAATTACTATGTCTGAAACTCAGCAGAGTAGCCCACCCCTGTACCTAAGTATGTCACCCTTTTGTTTTTTGGTTTTGTTTGTTTTGCGAGACATTAACATCTATTTATTTTTTGGGAGTACTAACTGTGTCAGACACTCCTTCCAATCGTCCTCCGCTGACCACACCAATGCTGCCTGTGTACCCCTGCAAGATAATTCAAACTGCTTTGAGCCTATTTTTTAAAATTTTAGGCCTACTAAGTCTGTCTGCAGTCCCTCCTTCCATTTGTCCTCCGCTGAGCACACCAATGCCAACCGTGTACCCATGTAACTTTTTTTCATCCTGCAGTGAGCCTACTTTGTGGTGTAAGGCCTACTAGCAGTGTCTGTCTGCGCCACTTAATACAGCTGTCCTCTAAAAAAAAAAAAAAAAAGGCTGATTTTCTACTTGTCAGAATTATAAAACTGCATTGGGGCCACAAGTTTCGTTGTGGTCTACAAACTGAGTCTTCCGCTCCAAGGTGTTCTCTCTGTTGCCTCTCCCTCGCTTCTGTCTTGAAGCTCTTGTTAAGTAGTTGTTAGGCCTACAAGTTGGGTCTGGGTTGTAGAGACGGTGTCTGCCGCTCCAAGGTGTTCTCCTGGTTGCCTTTCCTGAGCTTCAATCTTCAGGCTCTTGTTAAATAGTTTTTTAATCGAACAACTGCAGTGGGGCTACTAGTTTGGTTGGGGCCTACTAACGGTGTATGCCGCTCCAAGGTGTTGTCCTAGTTGCCTTTCCTGAGCTTCAATCTTCAGGCTCTTGTTAAATAGTTTTTTAATCGAACAACTGCAGTGGTGCTACTAGTTTGGTTGGGGCCTACTAACGGTGTATGCCGCTCCAAGGTGTTGTCCTGGTTGCCTTTCCTAAGCTTCAATCTTCAGGCTCTTGTTAAATAGTTTTTTAATCGAACAACTGCAGTGGGGCTACTAGTTTGGTTGGGGCCTACTAACGGTGTATGCCGCTCCAAGGTGTTGTCCTGGTTGCCTTTCCTGAGCTTCAATCTTCAGGCTCTTGTTAAATCGATTAAAAAACTAACAACTGCAGTGGTGCTACTAGTTTGGTTGGGGCCTACTAATGGTGCATGCCGCTCCAAGGTGTTGTCCTGGTTGCCTTTCCTGAGCTTCAATCTTCAGGCTCTTGTTAAATAGTTTTTTAATCGAACAACTGCAGTGGTGCTACTAGTTTGGTTTGGGCCTACTAACGGTGTATGCCGCTCCGTGCTATTCTCCAGGTTTCCTGTCCTAAAATTCCATTTTCAGGCTCTCGTTAAGTATTTGTTGAAACAACACTGCATTAGGCCTACAAGTTGGGTCTGGGTTGTAGAGACGGTGTCTGCCGCTCCAAGGTGTTCTCCAGGTTGCCTCTCCCTAGCTTCTATCTTGAAGCTCTCGTTAAGTAGTTGTTGAAACAACACTGCATTAGGCCTACAAGTTGGGTCTGGGTTCTAGAGAAGGTGTCTGCCGCTCCAAGGTGTTCTCCAGGGTGCCTCTCCCTAGCTTCTATCTTCAAGCTCTTGTTAAGTACAGTCATGGCCAAAATTTTTGAGAGTGACACCAAAATTATATTTTCACATGATCTGCTGCCCTCTGGTTTTTATTAGTGTTTGTCTGATGTTTATCTCACATACAGAAATATAATTGCAATCATATTATGAGTTCCAATAGGTTATATTGACAGTTAGAATGAGTTAATGCAGCAAGTCAATATTTGCAGTGTTGACCCTTGTTCTTCAAGACCTCTGCAATTCTCCCTGGCATGCTCGCAATCAACTTCTGGACCAAATCCTGACTGATAGCAGTCCATTCTTGCATAATCAATGCTTGCACTTTGCCAGAATTTGTTGGTTTTTGTTTGTCCACCCGTCTCTTGATGATTGACCACAAGTTCTCAATGGGATTAAGATCTGGGGAGTTTCCAGGCCATGGACCCAAAATCTCTATGTTTTGTTCCATGAGCCATTTAGTTATCACTTTTGCTTTATGGCAAGGTGCTCCATCATGCTGGAAAAGGCATTGTTGGGCGCCAAACTGCTCTTGGACGGTTGGGAGAAGTTGCTCTTGGAGGACATTCTGGTACCATTCTTTATTCATGGCTGTGTTTTTAGGCAAGACTGTGAGTGAGCCGATTCCCTTGGTTGAGAAGCAACCCCACACATGAATGGCTTCAGGATGCTTTACAGTTGGCATGAGACAAGACTGGTGGTAGTGCTCACCTCTTCTTCTCCGAATAAGCTGTTTTCCAGATGTCCCAAACAATCGAAAAGGGGATTCATCAGAGAAAATGACTTTGCCCCAGTCCTCAGCAGTCCACTCCCTGTACCTTTTGCAGAATATCAGTCGGTCCCTGATGTTTTTTCTGGAGAGAAGTGGCTTCTTTGCTGCCCTCCTTGAAACCAGGCCTTCCTCAAAGAGTCTCCGCCTCACAGTGCGCGCAGAAGCACTCACACCAGCCTGCTGCCATTCCTGAGCAAGCTCGGCACTGCTGGTAGTCCGATCCCGCAGCTGAAACAGTTTTAAGATACGGTCCTGGCGCTTGCTGGTCTTTCTTGGGCGCCCTGGAGCCTTTTTGACAACAATGGAAGCTCTCTCCTTGAAGTTCTTGATGATGCGATAGATTGTTGACTGAGGTGCAATCTTTGTAGCTGCGATACTCTTCCCTGTTAGGCCATTTTTGTGCAGTGCAATGATGGCTGCACGTGTTTCTTTAGAGATAACCATGGTTAACTGAAGAGAAACAATGATACCAAGCACCAGCCTCCTTTTAAAGTGTCCAGTGATGTCATTCTTACTTAATCATGACTGACTGATCGCCAGCCCTGTCCTCATCAACACCCACACCTGTGTTAATGGATCAATCACTAAAACGATGTTAGCTGCTCCTTTTAAGGCAGGACTGCAATGATGTTGAAATGTGTTTTGGGGGTTAAAGTTCATTTTCTGGGCAAATATTGACTTTGCAAGTACAGTAATTGCTGTTAAGCTGATCACTCTGACATTCAGGTGTATATGCAAATTGCCATTAGAAAAGATGAAGCAGTAGACTTTGGAAAAATTAATATTTGTCTCATTCTCAAAATTTTTGTCCATGACTGTAGTTGTTGAAACAACACTGCATTTGGCCTACAAGTTGGGTCTGGGTTGTAGGGATGGTGTCTGCCGTTCCAAGGTGTTCTCCAGGTTGCCTCTCCCTAGCTTCTATCTTCAAGCTCTCGTTAAGTAGTTGTTGAAACAACACTGCATTTGGCCTACAAGTTGGGTCTGGGTTGTAGGGATGGTGTCTGCCGCTCCAAGGTGTTCTCTAGGGTGCCTCTCCCTAGCTTCTATCTTCAAGCTCTTGTTAAGTAGTTGTTGAAACAACACTGCATTAGGCCTACAAGTTGGGTCTGGGTTGTAGGGATGGTGTCTGCCGCTCCAAGGTGTTCTCCAGGGTGCCTCTCCCTAGCTTCTATCTTCAAGCTCTCGTTAAGTAGTTGTTGAAACAACACTGCATTAGGCCTACAAGTTGGGTCTGGGTTCTACAAAAGGTGTCTTCCGCTCCAAGGTGTTCTTCAGGTTGCCTTTCCCTAGCTTCTATCTTCAGGCTCTCGTTAAATTGTTTTTAATATAACACTGCATTTGGCCTACTTGTTTTGTTGGCCCTACTAATGGTGTCTGCCGCTCCTTGATGTTCTCCTACACTGAACAAACCAGTGCCGCCTGTTTACTTCTGTTACCAATTTTGAACTGCATTTTGCCTACTTACTGATTTGGGCCTACTCACTTTGTCAGCCTCTCATTACAGTTGTACTCCACTGAACAAAGCAATGCCCCCTGGTTAGTCCTGTTACCAATTTTGAACTGCATTTAGCCCACTTTATTATTTGGGCCTATATCTGTGTTTCCTCATCCTGCCCATTGCCCAGCCAGTGATAGATGAGTCTGCTGGTACATTGACCCAGAACGCTACATTCCCCGTGCACGCTACACAGCCAGAATGTGACCCTGCTGAAAGTCAGGTTCCCCTTCCCGCATACCATACCACCTTACACGGGGACAAAGAGGAAGGTGCAGATGAAAGTGCAGGTTCCTTCATCAGGTGGGGGGGAATGCTCGTTGGCGACGTCACTGGCACAGGGCCCCTCATAGTACGCAAAAGTGTCGCTGCCGGTGGGAGGCACCCCCGCCGTGCAAACACACCGCCGTACTTTGAGGAGCCCTGTGCCAGTGCCAATGCTAATGAGTGGGCCCCCCCTGCTTGCTCAGGATCACAGCACTTGCAAAGTTGAAATACTTACCTCTCCCTGCTCCACTGCCGTGACGTGGTCCAGATTTCCAGGGCCCACTAAATACTTGAACCAGCCCTACCCCCCACAACTTTAGCCAAATGACCCCCAATTTTCAATGCCTTACTATTATTATAAGGTAAATTAAGATTGACAAGTTTCAGTAGCAAGAATGGATGTTTTTGCCATTAAAATGGGCACTGTAGGTGTTTTCCTGGCCTCCACTCACTGCCGACTATGCTCCCCCATTGACTTGCATTGGGTTACGTGTAGTGTTGAGCGATACCGTCCGATATTTGAAAGTATCGGTATCGGATGGTATCGGCCGATATCCGAAAAATATCGGATATCGCCGATACCGATATCCGATACCAATACAAGTCAATGGGACACAAATATCGGAAGGTATCCTGTAATGGATCCCAGGGTCTGAAGGAGAGGAAACTCTCCTTCAGGCCCTTAGATCCATATTCATGTGTAAAATAAAGAATAAAAATAAAAAATATTGATATTCTTACCCTCTGACGCGCCCTGGTCGTCACCGCTGCAACCGCCTTTCTTTCGTTCCGAAGAATGAGCGCGTAAAGGGCCTTCGATGACGTCACGCCTTGTGATTGGGCGCTGAGCGGTCATGTGATCGCTCACGCGACCGATCACAAGCCACAACGTCATCGAAGGTCCTTAACATGCTCATTCCTAAGAATGAGCACGTTAAGGACCTTCGATGACGTCGCGGCTTGTGATTGGTCGCGTGAGCGCTCACATGACCGCTCAGCGACCAATCACAAGCCGCGACGTCATCGAAGGCACTTTACGCGCTCATTCTTCGGAACGAAAGCAAGGCGGTTGCAGCGGTGACGACCAGGGCGCGTCAGAGGGTAAGTATATCAATATTTTTATTTTTATTCTTTATTTTACACATTAATCTTAATCCCGATACCGATTCCCGATATCACAAAAATATCGGAACTCGGTATCGGAATTCCGATACTGCAAATATCGGCCGATACCCGATACTTGCGGTATCGGAATGCTCAACACTAGTTACGTATTTCGTTCGATCCCCGACTTTTCGCGATAATCGGCCGATTCCACTCGACTCGACTTTTGAGATAGTCAGGTTTCGCGAAACCCGACTCGACCCTAAAAAACTAAAAGTCGCTCAACCCTAACTGTGGTTTCTGTATGGTCCATAGTCTGATGACTGATATTAACTCACAGCACCTTTTTACCATTGTTAGGCTACGTTCACACTAGCGTTCTGCTAGTGTGCGTCGCCTTAGTGTCGGGCGACGCAGCGGCGACGCACGCGTCATGCGCCCCTATGTTTAACATGGGGGACGCATGCGTTTTTGTGTGTTGCGTTTTGCAACACTTGCGTCTTTTTTGCCGCTAGCGTCGGACCAAGAAAACGCAGCAAGTTGCATTTTTCTTGCGTCCGATTTTCGGCAAAAAACGACGCACGCGTCGCAAAACGCAGCGTTTTTGCGTGCGTTTTGCCGCGTTTTTGTGTGCGTCGTGCGTTGCGTCGCCGACGCAGCGGCGCGCAACGCTAGTCTGAACGTAGCCTTAATGACATTCTGGGAGTTGTAGGTTCATGCGATACAAATGTATATGGATCTGACCTAACATTACAATTAATGAATTTGTAAAAAAAGAATTAGACACCAGTTGCTGAAAATGACCAATGTTCACTGGTACACACCTCAATATGCCTCCTTAGGATCTCTGTAGGGTTGTGCATTCACATAGATAACATCAAGGTAAACCATAAGAAATTGAAAGAATTGGAGCACTCACCCAGATCCTTCTTGATGTGCAATTTTATTCCATGGTGAAACGTGACATCAAACCATATTAGAGTGCGGAGTGCAGGTGGCCGGGGAGCAATGCAGATGAGAGAGCCTGATGGACTACTGCCATTTTGCGCTTGTCTTGCGCTTCTACGGTTCTAGGCAAGGACCTCAAAGCCATTTTTTTTGGACTCCCATGACAGCACCACGAGAGAGGGGATCCGCCCTTCAGGAACAGGAAACCTACAGATACAAAAAGGGCAGCACCTCTCCCATGCATCAGTTGGTTTCCTGTTCCGGTAGGGACAGGATCCTACAGATGAATTCTAAAGGATCCCAGGCCGGCCAAACAAGGTAGAGGGGGGGTCTCCTACCTCGGCCGGTGCAGGAGTTCCTTGAGACGCCACGGTGGTCCTGGCTGGGCTGCACATCGGTGGCATTTTCAGCAGGGAGCAGAGTCCAGAGGATTTCTGTCTCCACCAACGCCAGCATCGGTAAGTATTCCCCATCCTCTCCTGGTCCGCGCGATATGTGGTGCTGCAGAGTTGCGGAGTACCGGTGTAAGGAGGTGGGTGCCATCCGGAGCGCTGCTGGCTGTGCCCGGCTGTTATGACCTGGTGGTCAGGACAATAATGGACCTGGTGGTTAAGAGCACACGGAATGACCTGATAGTTACTGATAATAAAGGACGAGCTCTGGGACGTGGGAACTCTGCTGACTGCAAACCCTAATCCTATCAAACACACTAGAAATAGCCGTGGATTGCGCCTAACGCTCCCTATGCAACTCGGCACAGCCTAAGAAACTAGCTAGCCCTGAAGATAGAAAAAATAAAGCCTACCTTGCCTCAGAGAAATTCCCCAAAGGAAAAGGCAGCCCCCCACATATAATGACTGTGAGTAAGATGAAAATACAAACACAGAGATGAAATGGATTTAGCAAGGTGAGGCCCGACTTACTGAACAGACCGAGGATAGGAAAGGTTACTTTGCGATCAGCACAAAAACCTACAAAAAGACCACGCAGAGGGCGCAAAAAGACCCTCCGCACCGACTCACGGTGCGGAGGCGCTCCCTCTGCGTCCCAGAGCTTCCAGCAAGCAAGACAACAATAAAAATTGCAAGCTGGACAGAAAAATAGCAAACCAAAGAAATACAAGCTGGAACATAGCTTCTGTTGGGAAGACAGGTCACAAGAACGATCCAGGAGTGAACTAAACCAATACTGGAACATTGACAGGTGGCCTGGAGCAAAGATCTAAGTGGAGTTAAATAGAGCAGCAGCTAACGAATTAACCTCGTCACCTGTGGAAGGAAACTCAGAAACACCCACCAGAGGAAGTCCATGGACAGAACCAGCCGAAGTACCATTCATGACCACAGGAGGGAGCCCGACAACAGAATTCACAACAGTACCCCCCCCTTGAGGAGGGGTCACCGAACCCTCACCAGAGCCCCCAGGCCGACCAGGATGAGCCAAATGAAAGGCACGAACCAGATCGGCAGCATGAACATCAGAGGCAAAAACCCAGGAATTATCTTCCTGACCATAACCCTTCCACTTGACCAGGTACTGGAGTTTCCGTCTCGAAATACGAGAATCCAAAATCTTCTCCACCACATACTCCAACTCCCCCTCAACCAACACCGGGGCAGGAGGATCAACGGATGGAACCACAGGCGCCACGTATCTCCGCAATAATGACCTATGGAACACATTATGGATGGAAAAAGAAGCAGGAAGGGCCAAACGAAATGACACAGGATTGATAACCTCAGAAATCTTATACGGACCAATGAAACGAGGCTTAAACTTAGGAGAGGAAACCTTCATAGGAACATAATGAGAGGACAACCAAACCAAATCCCCAACACGAAGTCGGGGACCCACACAGCGCCGGCGGTTAGCAAAACGTTGAGCCTTCTCCTGGGACAATGTCAAATTGTCCACCACATGAGTCCAAATCTGCTGCAACCTATCCACCACAGTATCTACACCAGGACAGTCCGAAGACTCAACCTGCCCTGAAGAGAAACGAGGATGGAAACCAGAATTGCAGAAAAACGGCGAAACCAAAGTAGCCGAGTACCCGATTATTAAGGGCGAACTCCGCCAACGGCAAAAAGGACACCCAATCATCCTGATCAGCAGAAACAAAGCATCTCAGATATGCTTACAGATAATAAATGGGAAATGTTTAAGAGCATCCTAAATAGGCAGTGTAAGCGGTTTATACCTTGTGGGAATAAAAGGACTAGAAATAGGAAAAACCCAATGTGGCTAAACAAAGAAGTAAGACAGGCAATTAACAGTAAAAAGAAAGCATTTGCACTACTAAAGCAGGATGGCACGATTGAAGCTCTAAAAAACTATAGGGAGAAAAATACTTAATCTAAAAAACTAATTAAAGCTGCCAAAAAGGAAACAGAGAAGCACATTGCTAAGGAGAGTAAAACTAATCCCAAACTGTTCTTCAACTATATCAATAGTAAAAGAATAAAAACTGAAAATGTAGGCCCCTTAAAAAACAGTGAGGAAAGAATGGTTGTAGATGACGAAGAAAAAGCTAACATATTAAACACCTTCTTCTCCACGGTATTCACGGTGGAAAATGAAATGCTAGGTGAAATCCCAAGAAACAATGAAAACCCTATATTAAGGGTCACCAATCTAACCCAAGAAGAGGTGCGAAACCGGCTAAATAAGATTAAAATAGATAAATCTCCGGGTCCGGATGGCATACACCCACGAGTACTAAGAGAACTAAGTAATGTAATAGATAAACCATTATTTCTTATTTTTAGGGACTCTATAGCGACAGGGTCTGTTCCGCAGGATTGACGCATAGCAAATGTGGTGCCAATATTCAAAAAGGGCTCTAAAAGTGAACCTGGAAATTATAGGCCAGTAAGTCTAACCTCTATTGTTGGTAAAATATTTGAAGGGTTTCTGAGGGATGTTATTCTGGATTATCTCAATGAGAATAACTGTTTAACTCCATATCAGCATGGGTTTATGAGAAATCGCTCCTGTCAAACCAATCTAATCAGTTTTTATGAAGAGGTAAGCTATAGGCTGGACCACGGTGAGTCATTGGACGTGGTATATCTCGATTTTTCCAAAGCGTTTGATACCGTGCCGCACAAGAAGTTGGTACACAAAATGAGAATGCTTGGTCTGGGGGAAAATGTGTGTAAATGGGTTAGTAACTGGCTTAGTGATAGAAAGCAGAGGGTGGTTATAAATGGTATAGTCTCTAACTGGGTCGCTGTGACCAGTGGGGTACCGCAGGGGTCAGTATTGGGACCTGTTCTCTTCAACATATTCATTAATGATCTGGTAGAAGGTTTACACAGTAAAATATCAATATTTGCAGATGATACAAAACTATGTAAAGCAGTTAATACAAGAGAAGATAGTATTCTGCTACAGATGGATCTGGATAAGTTGGAAACTTGGGCTGAAACATGGCAGATGAGGTTTAACAATGATAAATGTAAGGTTATACACATGGGAAGAAGGAATCAATATCACCATTACACACTGAATGGGAAACCACTGGGTAAATCTGACGGGGAGAAGGACTTGGGGATCCTAGTTAATGATAAACTTACCTGGAGCAGCCAGTGCCAGGCAGCAGCTGCCAAGGCAAACAGGATCATGGGGTGCATTAAAAGAGGTCTGGATACACATGATGAGAGCATTATACTGCCTCTGTACAAATCCCTAGTTAGACCGCACATGGAGTACTGTGTCCAGTTTTGGGCACCGGTGCTCAGGAAGGATATAATGGAACTAGAGAGAGTACAAAGGAGGGCAACAAAATTAATAAAGGGGATAGGAGAACTACAATACCCAGATAGATTAGCGAAATTAGGATTATTTAGTCTAGAAAAAAGACGACTGAGGGGCGATCTAATAACCATGTATAAGTATATAAGGGGACAATACAAATATCTCGCTGAGGATCTGTTTATACCAAGGAAGGTGACGGGCACAAGGGGGCATTCTTTGCGTCTGGAGGAGAGAAGGTTTTTCCACCAACAGAAGAGGATTCTTTACTGTTAGGGCAGTGAGAATCTGGAATTGCTTGCCTGAGGAGGTGGTGATGGCGAACTCAGTCGAGGGGTTCAAGAGAGGCCTGGATGTCTTCCTGGAGCAGAACAATATTGTATCATACAATTATTAGGTTCTGTAGAAGGACGTAGATCTGGGGATTTATTATGATGGAATATAGGCTGAACTGGATGGACAAATGTCTTTTTTCGGCCTTACTAACTATGTAACTATGTTTCCAAAGTTTGATTAGTTCGTTCGGTTTGGCCATTTGTCTGAGGATGGAAAGCCGAGGAAAAAGACAAATCAATGCCCATCCTAGCACAAAAGGATCGCCAAAACCTCGAAACAAACTGGGAACCTCTGTCAGAAAGGATGTTCTCCGGGATACCATGTAAACGAACCACATGCTGGAAAAATAATGGCACCAAATCAGAGGAGGAAGGCAATTTAGACAAAGGTACCAAATGGACCATCTTCGAAAAGCGATCACAAACCACCCAAATGACCGACATCTTTTGAGAGACGGGGAGATCCGAAATAAAATCCATAGAAATATGCGTCCAGGGCCTCTTCGGGACCAGCAAGGGCAAAAGCAACCCACTGGCAAGAGAACAGCAGGGCTTAGTCCGAGCACAAGTCCCACAGGACTGCACAAAAGAACGCACATCCCGTGACAAAGACGGCCACCAGAAGGATCTAGCCACCAAATCTCTGGTACCAAAGATTCCCGGATGCCCAGCCAACACTGAACAATGAATCTCAGAGATAACTCTACTAGTCCATCTATCAGGGACAAACAGTTTCTCCGCTGGGCAACGGTCAGGTCTATCAGCCTGAAATTTTTGCAGCACCCGCCGCAAATCAGGGGAGATGGCAGACAAAATTACCCCCTCTTTGAGAATACCCGCCGGCTCAGGAACACCCGGAGAGTCAGGCACAAAACTCCTTGACAGGGCATCAGCCTTCACATTCTTAGAGCCCGGAAGGTACGAAACCACAAAATCAAAACGGGAGAAAAATAACGACCATCGAGCCTGTCTCGGATTCAACCGTTTGGCAGACTCAAGATAAGTCAAATTCTTGTGATCTGTCAAGACCACCACGCGATGCTTGGCTCCTTCCAGCCAATGACGCCACTCCTCGAATGCCCACTTCATGGCCAACAACTCACGATTACCAACATCATAGTTACGCTCAGCAGATGAAAACTTTCTAGAAAAGAAAGCACATGGCTTCATCACTGAGCCATCAGAACTTCTTTGCGACAAAACAGCCCCTGCTCCAATCTCAGAAGCATCAACCTCAACCTGAAACGGGAGCGAAACATCTGGCTGACACAACACAGGGGCAGAAGAAAAATGACGCTTCAATTCCTGAATAGCCTCTACAGCTGCAGAAGACCAATTGACCACATCAGCACCCTTCTTGGTCAAATCAGTCAACGGTTTAGCAACAGTAGAAAAGTTAGCGATGAAGCGCCGATAAAAATTAGCAAAGCCCAGGAACTTCTGCAGGCTCTTCACAGATGTCGGCTGAGTCCAATCGTAAATGGCCTAGACTTTAACAGGGTCCATCTCGATAGTAGAAGGGGAAAAATGAACCCCAAAAATGAAACCTTCTGAACTCCAAAGAGACACTTTGACCCCTTCACAAACAAGGAATTTGCACGAAGGACCTGGAACACCATTCTGACCTGCTTCACATGAGACTCCCAATCATCCGAAAAGACCAAAATACCATCCAAATACACAATCAGGAATTTATCCAGGTACTCTCGGAAGATGTCATGCATAAAGGACTGAAATACTGATGGAGCATTGGAAAGCCCGAATGGCATAACCAGGTACTCAAAATGGCCCACGGGCGTATTAAATGCTGTTTTCCATTCATCGCCTTGTTTAATACGCACAAGATTATACGCCCCTCGAAGAGCTATCTTGGTGAACCAACTAGCCCCTTTAATACGAGCAAACAAATCAGATAGTAACAGCAAAGGATACTGAAATTTGACTGTAATTTTATTAAGAAGGCGGTAATCAATACAAGGTCTCAAAGAACCATCCTTCTTGGCCACAAAAAAGAACCCTGCTCCGAACGGTGATGACGACGGGCGAATATGGCCTTTCTCCAAGGATTCCTTTATATAACTCCGCATAGCGGCGTGTTCTGGCACAGATAAATTGAACAATCGGCCCTTAGGAAACTTACTACTAGGAATCAAATTAATTGTACAATCGCAATCCCTATGAGGAGGTAGGGCACTGGATTTGGGCTCATCAAATACATCCCGATAATCCGACAAAAACTCTGGAACTTCAGAAGGGGTGGATGATGAAATAGACAAAAATGGAACATCACCATGTACCCCTGGCAACCCCAGCTGGACACAGACATAGATTTCCAGTCCAATACTGGATTATGAACCTAGACAGCAACCACAGATGTACCAATCACTGTATACCAATAATTAATAAGATTACATAAAAAGATATATATATGTGTATATTTTTGTGCCAGTGACTAGCGTACTGTGGAGAAAGAGTGTGGAAACCACTAGTAATCCAGGAAGAAACAACCACAGCCAATATAGAGTTACCCAAGAAAGGCTACCAGGCAGAGATAAGATACACAAATGCCTTTATTATATCTAATTGGCAAGAGAAAAAAATAATAATAATTATAAAATTCAAATTTCAACAATTGTGCGCACAACAGGACAATAGTAACTCATAAATAAAACAATGTGGCAGATGGTACAGGCTAACCCAATTTATACATGGAATCAAATATCAGGTACGTATAACCCCCAAAGAAAAACGTAAAATATATATGCCAAGGATCTATGTATGAGATATGATGTGAAATTTATATGTATATGAAACAACTATAAATATATGTGAGCATATACCCAATCCACACTATAATAAGATATGTGTTAATGTGTAATAAGTCACTTGGTAAAGTATTATTGCCAGGACTGAAAATGTGTGCAAAAACTGCAAAAAATTGCACAAAACTGCAACAAAAAAACTGCAAAAAAATAAAACACTTTTTAAAAAGAAGTATATGTAGCCACTCAGGTGCTCCTCAAACTATATTGTGCAAAAAATACATAAAGTGCGATGTGCAAAAATATATACGAAAAAGCAAGGAAGCTACAGCAACCATACAGGAGTGCATAGGAGAATAAGTGCAACTATTGTTAATAAAGTGCAACTGTTAATGATAATGTGCAATTAGCGCAAATAGGAAAATGCTATGAGTAGCTAAAAAGCTTCTAATAGAATTGTTCTGGCCGCAACTTGTAGTGTGCAGACTACACCAATGGGGAGAATTATAAGTAATTAGAAAGCTTCAAAATAGCACAGTGCCAGGTGCCAGAGTAATAATAGCGGATACAGAGCACTGCTCTGCAAGCCAATTATAGCCACAGTCCCACGGCAGAAGCTAGATACCAATGTGGCAATATAAAGGGGGGAGTATACGATATACCTGTGCAAATGGGTCAGCCTGGGTCCCGAGATGGCGCACCCCGACGCGCGTTTCGGATCTAAGTCCTTCGTCAGGGGGTGGCCATTGTATCAAATAAAGAGCATTATATACGATTCCCATACCGAGCGCTGCGGCCCGGATGTAACCGGCGCATGCGCAGTTGCACCGATCCGGAGCTTCCGCCGCCTGCGTCATGCAGCCGGACGTACGGGGCAGAGTACCCGACGTCACCACAGCAACAGAGACGCCATGCGGCCGAGCTCCCTCACAGCAACCGGGCATGCGCACCATCAAGGGCCGAGTCTCAGGCAGGTAAATGGAGCCCGCACACCTATCAAAACAAAAGCTCTACCGCATCTAATATGTAGTGTACTGGGGACCTATATGGATGTAATTAAAGTCCCAAAGTACCGCATACCGATACTCCTAACTATAAACCATTAAATGGTGCTACAGCACGGTATAAATGAAAAAAGTACAAACTATATAAACTATAATGTAAAGATGTATGTGTGCTTGGCATGAATGAAGCGGGGGGGGTTGGGGGGGAAGGAATGAAATCACCATATAGACAGACATGTAGTACGTGTTGGATGATATGGTGGCATGATAGCAATTAGAGACAGGCTAAAAAAAGGAAAAACATTTTTTTTATATACATGTCCACCCAAATACGTATACAATATAGTCTGAATACATGTATATGTCATATATATCCCACAACGCTTATATATATAAAAAGACATGTATAGTTTCTTATGCAGCACGTCCATGCTTGATCCGGAGAAGGTTCCAACCCCACAGCCGAAACAACCAGATCCGAACATCCGTCCCTGAAGTATCGGCGTAAATGTCAAGAGTGATTAGCATGATAAGGTGAGTAGTCACTAAATTGATAAAAAATGTATAAGTTAAAGCCACAAATAAAAAATATATAAAAAGGCATGATAAATACAACAGCACAAATAAAAAATGTTAAAATCTTTATATATGCATATGTGTCACTACGTGCACATGCGCATATAAATTTTGTGTGTACACTGGTGGTATCCATAATTAAGAACTAACTAAGAAAAAATTAAGAAGAAATTAAATAAAGACATGTTTATAAAATGGACAATGGTTAAAACCTGACAAGAGTATTCCATAAAATTTATAAAATATTCAAGAAAATTTAAGAAAATTTATAAAAAGGGAACAAAGCTCAAGTTCTCATTCAGTCCCTTAGGTGACACCGTATCCAAGGTCCAAATCCACTTGGTCTCCATCTTGGCAAGTGGTATTCCAATTTCACCACCTCGCTCATCTAGTATGATAGTATCAATTCCTATAAATTTTAAACCAGATGGATCGCAGTTGTGGTGAATTTTAAAATGTTTCGGAAGTGTCTTTAATTCCGATATATCCTCTATATCTTGTGCAGCCTGTATTCCACGCACTTGTTCTCTGACCCGCACCTTAAATTGTCTGGTCGTCATGCCCACATAAATTAATGAACATGGGCATACTGCGTAGTAGATCACGGCCTTCGATGTGCACGTTATAGCATGTTTAATTTTGAAGGTGTAAGTCCCGCTAGAATTTACAAATGTATCCGCTCTCTTTATATTTGGACAAGCCACGCATTTGCTGCATTCTCTGCACCCAGAAGGACGTTTACCATTGTCCAGAAAAGAAGTTA
This sequence comes from Ranitomeya imitator, assembly GCF_032444005.1. Classification (NCBI taxonomy): domain Eukaryota; kingdom Metazoa; phylum Chordata; class Amphibia; order Anura; family Dendrobatidae; genus Ranitomeya; species Ranitomeya imitator. Next base: position 432,789,953 of record NC_091284.1, read on the forward strand.
TAGTTGGTTCAAATTTATAGTGACTCTTAATCAGGTAGTCACTCAAATTTCTGGATCTCCGGTATGTTATACTAGGTCCCTCCCCCACATATTGGGACAGTACTGGGTCTGCTTTTAAAATGCCCCAAGATTTCCGTAGTTGGGCTCTCATCATTTCTGTCTGACCATTGTACTGCGTGATGAATCTCACCTTCTGACTTGTTTTCTGCGGTTTATTGCCATAAAGTGCTTGGTGCCGAGTAGTGTTCTTTGCTCTGTTATATCCCCTTTTAATTGACCGGCGGCTATAACCCCTCTCTACAAATCTTTCCTTCAATATTGCCGACTGTTCCTCAAAGTCCACATCATTGGAGCATATTCTCCGCAGCCGTAAAAACTGTCCAATCGGGATTGCGTTAATCATCGCTTGGGGATGGGAAGACGTTGCGTGTAACAAGGAGTTGACGGCTGTTGTTTTCCGAAAGATGTCACTGGAGAGGCAATCATCATTGTTCCTGTATATGCGTACGTCCAGAAATTCCATCTCGTTGGCATTAAATTTGTATGTTAAACGCAGATTCCGAGAATTGCTGTTCAGCTGTTCCATGAAATCACGCAGGGAGTCCACCGGACCCTGCCAAATAAAAAATATGTCATCTATGAACCGCACCCACAACGGGATGCGGTCCACCGATGGCATAAGTCCAGACATAAAAAGGTCCCTCTCCCACAGCCCCAGGAATAAATTTGCATACGCTGGCGCAAAAGAAGCACCCATAGCGGTGCCCTGGAGCTGTAGGTAGAGGGACCCCTTAAAAAGAAAAAAATTTTTTGATAGGGAAAATTCAAGTAGCTGGACAACAAATTCCCTCATAGGTTCCGGCAAGAAGGATGACTCCAAAAAATATTTAGTCGCAGAAACACCATCATGGTGGCGGATGTTGGTGTAGAGACTCTCCACATCACATGATACTAGGAGAGTATCCACACCAACATGTAAGCCATCAATTTTCCTCAAAAAATCGTTGGTGTCCTTTATATGTGAGGGGAGCTCAGTAACCATTGGCTGAAGTCTGGAATCTATGAATTTATTAATCTTTTCCAGATAATTACCACAACCCGAGATAATAGGTCTCCCAGGCGGATTAATTTGGTTTTTATGAACCTTAGGTAACAGGTATAAAGTTGGTATCACAGGTTCGGACACGTGTAGAGCTGCAAATAATTCTTTGGTGATTACATCACACTCAAGGGCTGTTTTCAAAATCTTTTTCAAGTTCCCCTTGGAACTTGATTAGTGGATTGAAAGTCATCTTCTTGTAGCATACCTTATCCCCTAGCTGACGAAAGACCTCACACTCATACAGCTGTTTAGGCCATATCACCACGTTACCCCCCTTGTCGGCCGGTTTGAATATCACATCCTTTAAATTCTGTAAACTTGTCAGAGCTTTTTTCTCACTTTTATTAAGATTTTCACCAGATGGAAATTGTGGAATTTTATCAAGATCCTTACTCACAGTTTTCACAAAAACATCAATTGTTGGACAAGCCGACAAGGGAGGAAACTTACGTGACTTAGGCCTGATAGAAGATGGAATCTTACCTCCAATTTGTTCCGTATGCTCCTGGGCCAATTCGTTAAGTACACTCAATGCCTCCTGCTCCGCCTCTGTGGGGAATAACCGCAATGTATCCTCATTATGAAAATATTTTTTGAACATCAACTTTCTTGCGAAAAGGTGTAAATCTTTGATAGCAGTAAACTTATTAACTTGGGCGGTGGGACAAAACATAAGGCCCCTTTGAAGGACATTGATTTCTACATCAGATAACACATGGTTACTCAAATTAATCACCTTAAGATTAGGATTCCCTGGGGAATATCCAAAATTACGTTTAGCAGGTGCATATCGTGGTTCACGTTTCCTTTTAGGTGTTGAGGCAACCGATGTGACCACAGAGGCGGAGCAGGAGGCACCAGAGATGTCACTCACAGCCTGATTGGATGAGACGGAGATACTTCGATCACGGCCTTCATTGCTTGGGTTTGGTCTTCGCCACCTATAGACCCTTCCATTTGAAAAGTCCTTTTGGTCTCTGATCAACTTGTTTGTCTGATTACTTCGAATGTCTTTGATCCACTGGTCCATGAACTTCTCTAATTGGCCATCCAGTGTATTCATTTGCTCAGTAGACAAGCAAGATTTGGCCTTGACAAATGTCTCGTCCAGTAGCTTATCAGTTTCTATCAGATTTTTGGAGTTATATTTAATCAACAGTTCCATTAATTGTTTGGAGGCCACATTGCAAATACCCTCCCAGTCTCTAATAAATTCTTCATCATTTACAGGGAAGGATGGGGTTATATGTATACGCAGGCCCCTGGGGATAAGATTATGTTGGATATAATTTTCTAAGAATGCTCTACTCCACCATGAGCGAGTTCTTTTATATGTTAAATTCTTAATACTCTTCAATACTTCATCAAATTTTAAACCACCAGTGTTAGAAGTTGCCATGTCATTGTTAGAGAATACCGCATTGATCTGCCCCTGCCAAGACACCTCTCTGGATTTAAAATCCATATCCAGCTGTGGAAGAAGAAGCCTGTGCGGAACACAGCAATATGAAATTAGACAGCAACCACAGATGTACCAATCACTGTATACCAATAATTAATAAGATTGCATAAAAAGATATATATATGTGTATATTTTTGTGCCAGTGACTAGCGTACTGTGGAGAAAGAGTGTGGAAACCACTAGTAATCCAGGAAGAAACAACCACAGCCAATATAGAGTTACCCAAGAAAGGCTAACAGGCAGAGATAAGATACACAAATGCCATTATTATATCTAATTGGTAAGAGAAAAAAATAATAATAATTATAAAATTCAAATTTCAACAATTGTGCGCACAACAGGACAATAGTAACTCATAAATAAAACAATGTGGGAGATGGTACAGGCTAACCCAATTTATACATGGAATCAAATATCGGGTACGTATAACCCCCAAAGAAAAACGTAAAATATATATGCCAAGGATCTATGTATGAGATATGATGTGAAATTTATATGTATATGAAACAACTATAAATATATGTGAGCATATACCCAATCCACACTATAATAAGATATGTGTTAATGTGTAATAAGTCACTTGGTAAAGTATTATTGCCAGGACTGAAAATGTGTGCAAAAACTGCAAAAAATTGCACAAAACTGCAACAAAAAAAACTGCAAAAAAACTGCAAAAAAAAAAAAAAAACACTTTTTAAAAAGAAGTATATGTAGCCACTCAGGTGCTCCTCACACTATATTGTGCAAAAAATACATAAAGTGCGATGTGCAAAAATATATACGAAAAAGCAAGGAAGCTACAGCAACCATACAGGAGTGCATAGGAGAATAAGTGCAACTATTGTTAATAAAGTGCAACTGTTAATGATAATGTGCAATTAGCGCAAATAGGGAAATGCTATGAGTAGCTAAAAAGCTTCTAATAGAATTGTTCTGGTCGCAACTTGTAGTGTGCAGACTACACCAATGGGGAGAATTATAAGTAATTAGAAAGCTTCAAAATAGCACAGTGCCAGGTGCCAGAGTAATAATAGCGGATACAGAGCACTGCTCTGCAAGCCAATTATAGCCACAGTCCCACGGCAGAAGCTAGATACCAATGTGGCAATATAAAGGGGGGAGTATACGATATACCTGTGCAAATGGGTCAGCCCGGGTCCCGAGATGGCGCACCCCGACGCGCGTTTCGGATCTAAGTCCTTCGTCAGGGGGTGGCCATTGTATCAAATAAAGAGCCTTATATACGATTCCCATACCGAGCGCTGCGGTCCGGATGTAACCGGCGCATGCGCAGTTGCACCGATCCGGAGCTTCCGCCGCCCGCGTCATGCAGCCGGACGTACGGGGCAGAGTACCCGACGTCACCACAGCAACAGAGACGCCATGCGGCCGAGCTCCCTCACAGCAACCGGGCATGCGCACCATCAAGGGCCGAGTCTCAGGCAGGTAAATGGAGCCCGCACACCTATCAAAACAAAAGCTCTACCGCATCTAATATGTAGTGTACTGGGGACCTATATGGATGTAATTAAAGTCCCAAAGTACCGCATACCGATACTCCTAACTATAAACCATTAAATGGTGCTACAGCACGGTATAAATGAAAAAAGTACAAACTATATAAACTATAATGTAAAGATGTATGTGTGCTTGGCATGAATGAAGCGGGGGGGGGCGGGGGGGAAGGAATGAAATCACCATATAGACAGACATGTAGTACGTGTTGGATGATATGGTGGCATGATAGCAATTAGAGACAGGCTAAAAAAAGGAAAAACATTTTTTTTATATACATGTCCACCCAAATACGTATACAATATAGTCTGAATACATGTATATGTCATATATATCCCACAAAGCTTATATATATAAAAAGACATGTATAGTTTCTTATGCAGCACGTCCATGCTTGATCCGGAGAAGGTTCCAACCCCACAGCCGAAACAACCAGATCCGAACATCCGTCCCTGAAGTATCGGCGTAAATGTCAAGAGTGATTAGCATGATAAGGTGAGTAGGCACTAAATTGATAAAAAATGTATAAGTTAAAACCACAAATAAAAAATATATAAAAAGGCATGATAAATACAACAGCACAAATAAAAAATGTTAAAATCTTTATATATGCATATGTGTCACTACGTGCACATGCGCATATAAATTTTGTGTGTACACTGGTGGTATCCATAATTAAGAACTAACTAAGAAAAAAATTGTGGTGACGTCGGGTACTCTGCCCCGTACGTCCGGCTGCATGACGCGGGCGGCGGAAGCTCCGGATCGGTGCAACTGCGCATGCGCCGGTTACATCCGGGCCGCAGCACTCGGTATGGGAATCGTATATAAGGCTCTTTATTTGATACAATGGCCACCCCCTGACGAAGGACTTAGATCCGAAACGCGCGTCGGGGTGCGCCATCTCGGGACCCGGGCTGACCCATTTGCACAGGTATATCGTATACTCCCCCCTTTATATTGCCACATTGGTATCTAGCTTCTGCCGTGGGACTGTGGCTATAATTGGCTTGCAGAGCAGTGCTCTGTATCCGCTATTATTACTCTGGCACCTGGCACTGTGCTATTTTGAAGCTTTCTAATTACTTATAATTCTCCCCATTGGTGTAGTCTGCACACTACAAGTTGCGACCAGAACAATTCTATTAGAAGCTTTTTAGCTACTCATAGCATTTCCCTATTTGCGCTAATTGCACATTATCATTAACAGTTGCACTTTATTAACAATAGTTGCACTTATTCTCCTATGCACTCCTGTATGGTTGCTGTAGCTTCCTTGCTTTTTCGTATATATTTTTGCACATCGCACTTTATGTATTTTTTGCACAATATAGTGTGAGGAGCAACTGAGTGGCTACATATACTTCTTTTTAAAAAGTGTTTTATTTTTTTGCAGTTTTTTTGCAGTTTTTTTTGTTGCAGTTTTGTGCAATTTTTTGCAGTTTTTGCACACATTTTCAGTCCTGGCAATAATACTTTACCAAGTGACTTATTACACATTAACACATATCTTATTATAGTGTGGATTGGGTATATGCTCACATATATTTATAGTTGTTTCATACACATATAAATTTCACATCATATCTCATACATAGATCCTTGGCATATATATTTTACGTTTTTCTTTGGGGGTTATACGTACCTGATATTTGATTCCATGTATAAATTGGGTTAGCCTGTACCATCTGCCACATTGTTTTATTTATGAGTTACTATTGTCCTGTTGTGCGCACAATTGTTGAAATTTGAATTTTATAATTATTATTATTTTTTTCTCTTGCCAATTAGATATAATAAAGGCATTTGTGTATCTTATCTCTGCCTGGTAGCCTTTCTTGGGTAACTCTATATTGGCTGTGGTTGTTTCTTCCTGGATTATGAACCTGTAGCCATGGCAACCCCAAAACGACCACATCATGCAGATTATGCAACACCAGAAAGCGGATATCCTCCTGATGTGCAGGAGCCATGCACATGGTCAATTGGGTCCAGTACTGAGGCTTATTCTTGGCCAAAGGCGTAGCATCAATTCCTCTCAATGGAATAGGATACTGCAAGGGCTCCAAGAAAAAACCACAGCGCCTAGCATACTCCAAGTCCATCAAATTCAGGGCAGCGCCTGAATCCACAAATGCCATAACAGAATAGGATGACAAAGAGCAAATCAGAGTAACGGACAATAGAAATTTAGACTGTACCGTACCAATGGTGGCAGACCTAGCAAACCGCTTAGTGCGCTTAGGACAAACGGAGATAGCATGAGTGGAATCACCACAGTAAAAACATAGCCCATTCCGACGTCTGTGTTCTTGCCGTTCAGCTCTGGTCAAAGTCCTATCACATTGCATAGGCTCAGGCCCATGCTCAGATAGTACCGCCAAATGGTGCACAGCTTTACGCTCACGCAAGCGTCGATCGATCTGAATGGCCAAGGACATAGACTCATTCAGACCAGCAGGCATGGGAAACCCCACCATGAGATCCTTAAGGGCTTCAGAGAGACCCTTTCTGAAGATTGCTGCCAGGGCACATTCATTCCACTGAGTGAGCACAGACCACTTTCTAAACTTCTGACAATATATCTCCGCTTCATCCTGACCCTGACACAGAGCCAGCAAGATTTTCTCTGCCTGATCCACTGAATTAGGTTCGTCATAAAGCAATCCAAGCGCCAGGAAAAACGCATCAACATCACGCAATGCCGGATCTCCTAGCGCAAGGGAAAATGCCCAGTCTTGAGGGTCACCACGTAACAAAGAAATAATGATCTTTACTTGTTGAACAGGGTCACCTGAGGAGCGAGGTTTCAAGGCAAGAAATAATTTACAATTATTTTTGAAATTCAAGAACTTAGATCTATCACCAAAAAACAAATCAGGAATTGGAATCCTAGGCTCAGACATCGGATTCTGAACCACAAAATCTTGAATGTTTTGTACCCTTGTAGTGAGATTATCCATCCAAGAGGACAGACCTTGAATGTCCATGTTTACACCAGTGTCCTGAACCACCCAGAGGTAAAGGGGGAAAAAGAGACAAAACACACTGCAAAGAAAAAAAAATGGTCTCAGAACTTCTCTTATCCCTCTATTGAGATGCATTAGTACTTTGGGCCACCTGTACTGTTATGACCTGGTGGTCAGGACAATAATGGACCTGGTGGTTAAGAGCACACGGAATGACCTGATAGTTACTGATAATAAAGGACGAGCTCTGGGACGTGGGAACTCTGCAGACCGCAAACCCTAATCCTATCAAACACACTAGAAATAGCCGTGGATTGCGCCTAACGCTCCCTATGCAACTCGGCACAGCCTAAGAAACTAGCTAGCCCTGAAGATAGAAAAAATAAAGCCTACCTTGCCTCAGAGAAATTCCCCAAAGGAAAAGGCAGCCCCCCACATATAATGACTGTGAGTAAGATGAAAATACAAACACAGAGATGAAATAGATTTAGCAAAGTGAGGCCCGACTTACTGAACAGACCGAGGATAGGAAAGGTTACTTTGCGATCAGCACAAAAGCCTACAAAAAGACCACGCAGAGGGTGCAAAAAGACCCTCCGCACCGACTCACGGTGCGGAGGCGCTCCCTCTGCGTCCCAAAGCTTCCAGCAAGCAAGACAACAATAAAAATTGCAAGCTGGACAGAAAAATAGCAAACCAAAGAAATACAAGCTGGAACTTAGCTTCTGTTGGGAAGACAGGTCACAAGAACGATCCAGGAGTGAACTAAACCAATACTGGAACATTGACAGGTGGCCTGGAGCAAAGATCTAAGTGGAGTTAAATAGAGCAGCAGCTAACGAATTAACCTCGTCACCTGTGGAAGGAAACTCAGAAACACCCACCAGAGGAAGTCCATGGACAGAACCAGCCGAAGTACCATTCATGACCACAGGAGGGAGCCCGACAACAGAATTCACAACACCCGGCGTCCTGCGCCGCTCTCAGTGTGAACTGGAGCGTTTCGGGTCAGAGGGAAGGAAAACCTAAATGCAGACTTTTTGAACCGCAATACCTTAAGACAAGGGGAATGGTCTCTGAACAGAGACATCTTCGATCACATTGTCCGCAAATGGGGTCAACCAGAGGTGGACCTCTTTGCCACCAGGGACAACAGAAAAACAAGAAAATTCTGTTCCCTAAATCCCAGGGAGAATCCTCTGGCAGTGGACGTCTTCCTAATAAAATGGGATTTTCGGTTGGCTTACGCATTCCCCCCCACTGGCCCTGTTGCCCCTAGTGGTCAGAAAGATCAGGGAGGATCAGGTAAGAGTCATACTGATTTCCCCATTCTGGCCCAGAAGGGCCTGGTTCACTTGGCTCAGGACCACGTCGGTAGACGACCCCTGGGTGCTTCCAGACACTCCAGACTTACTCTACCAGGGTCCGATCAGCCATCCACAAGTGAAGGGACTCCATTTAATGGCATGGAGTTTGAGAGGTCATTGCTAAAAAACAGAGGTTTCTCCCCAAATTTAGTAGATACCCTTCTGAAGAGTAGAAAACAAATAACAACAAAGATCTACTCTAGAACCTGGAAAAAGTTCCTGGCCTCTTCAGATTTCAATATTGATGAAGGGATACCCATAAATCAGATCTTAGAATTTCTGCAGAAGGGTTTGGAGCTAAATCTGTCCACAAGTACACTAAAAGTACAAGTCTCAGCCCTTGGGGCCCTGTTTTCTTGTAACATTGCTAATAAGTATTGGGTTTCAAGGTTTATTAAGGCAACTAGTAGAGCTAGACCCATACACAAGAATAGGTCGGTACCTTGGGATCTCAACCTAGTCCTTTGAGCTTTGCCTAAGGAACCGTTTGAACCCTTACATTCAACCTCAATTAAGATGTAATCCCTTAAACAGCTTTTCTGGTAGCAATAACATCTGCTTGTAGGGTAGGAGACATCCAGGCGCTTTCCAGACTTTCCCATTATACAGAGTTTTTACAAGATAGAGTAGTCCTCAAGCCAGACCCGGCTCATTTGACAAAAGTAGCATCACATTTTCACAGATCACAGGAGATAGTTCTACCATTATTTCTCCCTAATCCTTCTAATTCTAAGGAAGAAAGACTCCCTACATTTGATGTCAGAAGATGCCTGTTAGAATATATCTCAGTCACTGATGCTTGGAAGAGAGATAATGCATTATTTTTGTCCTTCCAAGTTCCTAGGAAAGAGCTTAGAGTATCGAAATACACGCTTGCAAAATGGATTAGGGGGGCTATCTCTCTGGCTTATACTGCAGGTGGAGGTCCGGCTCCGCAGAATCTGAGGGCGCATTCCACCCGGGCCATGGCATCATCCTGGGTGGAAAGATCTGGAGTGTCAATCGACCAGATATGTAAGGCAGCCACGTGGTCATCCCCTTCCACCCTTTTTAAGCACGATCGGTTGGACTTGGGGTTCTCTGATCTCACCTTCGGGTTAAGGGTGCTACGAGCTATAGTCACTCCCTAAAGTAGCTTACATCTCTGTAAATCTCTCGTGGTGCTGTTATGGGAGACCGAATAAAGCATTAGGCTACTTACCAGTAGCGGCATTTTTCAGAGGCCCATGACAGCACCCTTAGTTCCCTCCCTTTTCACGTGGGGGCTGCACTTCCTAAAAAATGTATATATATAATGAGATATATAGATCTCACGTGTGGGATCTAGTTACAATGCAACAGGATATTTTTATATATAACTGTATATAATGTATATTTGTGTGCCACTAACCACAGTAGTCCTCTCAGGCTCTGAAATACAACTGATGCATGGGAGAGGTACTGGCCTTTTTGTATCTGTTTGTTCCTGTTCCTTAAGGGCGGATGCCCTCTCTCGTAGTGCTGTCATGGGCCTCCGAAAAATGCCGCTACCAGTAAGTAGCTTAATGCTTTCGGGTCTCTACAGAGATGCTCAATTGGGTTTAGGTCAGGGCTCTGGCTGGGCCATTCAAGAATGGTCACAGAGTTGTTCTGAAGCCACTCCTTTGTTATTTTAGCTGTGTGCTTAGGGTCTTTGTCTTGTTGGAAGGTGAACCTTTGGCCAAGTCTGAGGTCCAGAGTACTCTGGAAAAGTTTTTAATCCAGGCTATCTGTGTACTTGAAGACACAAAAGAGAATAGTAAAACCAAAAACACTCAGTTTGAAAAAATGTTGCAGTAATCCGCAAGTGCTTGCGGGTTACTGCAACATTTTTTCAAACTGAGTGTTTTTGGTTTTACTATTCTCTTTTGTGTCTTCAGGTTTCTTGGTGGTGTGTGAACATGATCATACAGACTTGTTCACTGTGCAAGTAGCCCATGTGTTCCTGTATCTGTGTACTTGGCTGCATTGATGTTTCCTTCAATGGCAACCAGTCATCCTGTCCCTGCAGCTGAAAAACACCCCCATAGCATGATTCTGCCACCAACATTTCACTGTTGGGATTGTATTGGGCAGTTGATGAGCAGTGCCTGGTTTTCTCCACATATACCACTTATACCACTTAGAATTATCACCAAAAAGGTCTATCTTTGTCTCATCAGACTAGAGAGTCTTATTTCTCATAGTCTGGGAGTCCTTCATGTGTTTTTTAGCAAACTGTGCAGGCTTTCATATGTCTTGCACTGAGGAGAGGCTTCCATCAGGCCACTCTGCCACAAAGGCCCGACTGATGGAGGGCTTCAAAAATAGTTGACTTCGTGGAACTTTCTCGCATCTCCCTACTGCATCTCTTGAGCTCAGGCACAGTGATCAGATATGTGCCTTTCCAAATCAATGAAATTCAAGGGAAAAGAAAGCTGTCACTAGGGAGCGCTGTGAGGGTCACAGTTAGAATTGAAAGCAAAAGGTCCACCGCAGCTCCAGCCATTAACCTTCTAGGAGGATACAAAATGCAGTAAAGAAGTCTTCAACTTCCACCTGATGAAGACGGTTTAACCGTTGAAATGCGTTGTGGTTCAACACTAAAATCCTTGTTTTGGTCTCATTTCCAACGCTCCTAGGACCGTTATTACTATTCTTTACTGCCTTTCCAAATCAAGTCCTATCAGTTTAATTTAACACAGCTGGACTTCAATGAAGGAGTAGAACCATCTCAAGGAGGATCACAAGGAAATAGACAGCATGTAACTTAAATATCAGTGAGCCAAGGGTCTGAATACGTATGACCATGTGATATTTGTTTTTCTTTTTTATTAAATTTGCAAAAATTTCTACATTTGTTTTTTTTTTCAGTGAAGAGGGGGTGCAGAGTGTATATTATTGTGAAAAAATGAACTTTTTTGAATTTACGAAATGGCTGCAATGAAACATAGTGAAACATTTAAAGGGGTCTGAATACTTTCCATATCCACTGTATATATTGGAAAAAAAAACAAAAGTCATACCATTTTAAAAACTGTGCCCCTCAACATATTCAAAACTGCTTTTAGGTCATTTATTAACCCTTGATGTTTTTTTTCAGGAATTAATGCAAAGTGTCACCTAAATGTTGCTTACTTCTGGTCAGGTCACTATACCTTGCAGTCTCTAAGGCTAAATTCACATTAGCGTTTTTCTGCGCAGCATATTATCTGCATGCGCAAGCTCATGCCAAAACGCGTGCTCACGCTGCGGTTTTACTCCGCATTGTCTTACGCATTATGCAAAAAAATGTGTGTATGCATTTAAATGCGTTTTGGCATGTGTTTGCGTTGTTTATGCGCATGGCGGAGGTGGTGAAATAATTTCCTGGACAGTCTGAAGTACGCATGCGTATCAAACACATGCATACTCATGTTTTTGCATACCCTACAGTGCAAACACAAAATGCTCTAATATATATTTTTTGATAGGGCAATCATTTTTGGGACAGCCATCGAGGAGCGGGGGCGCCATTGCGCAGGTCTAGGGTGCCAACCTCCACTGGTAGGGTGATTTCAAGGGACATTTTTTACCTTCCATTTTTTCCTACCTTTCAGGACCACACATATACACCTTTTCCTCCCTTCTCATATAGGGATTATTAGGTCAGAAGGGATAGTCGACGGTGAGCGGGGGCGCCATTGCGCAGGTCTAGGGTGCCAACCTCCGCTGGCAGGTAGGGTATTTACAAGCGATAGGCTATTAGGGATAGGCACCTCCCTAGGTTCTTTTTCTATTTTCAAGTGTCAATAATCTGGTGTTGGTTTTGTATGCACTAGGTTTTTAATTAATAAAGAGATTTTTTAAGTATTTTGGGGGGTTTTCTGTGAAACTGTTACGCTATTTACTCCATTGGTTATTGTTTTTTCTGTGAGATTCTAGTTGTAAATCATCCAGCTGCGGCGAAAAAAACAAAATCTCCGAGCACTAAAAAATACTTCGAGGACACCCGAGCGTGCTCGGGAAATCTCGAGTAATGAGAATATTCACTCATCACTAGAGTTAAGCGACTTTTACTCTTTTTAGGATCGAGCCGGGTTTCGCGAAACCCGACTTTGTCAAAAGTCAGGTCGGGTGAAATCGGCCGATTATTGCGAAAAGTCGGGGGGCCGACCGAAACCCGAATCCCAATGCAAGTCAATGGGGAATCAAAGTCGGCAGTGAGTGGAGGACAGAAAAACACCTACAGTGCCAATTTTAATGCCAAAAACATCAATTCTTATTTCTTAAGCTTGTCAATCTTAATTTACTTTATAATAATAGTTAGGCATTGAAAACGGGGTCATTTGGCTAAAGTTGTGGATGGGAAGGGCTGGCTCAAGATTTTTGTGAGCCCAGGAAACATGGAATACGTCACGGCGGTAGAGCAGGGAGAGGTAAGTATTTCAACTTTGCAAGTGCTGTGATCCTGAGCAAGCAGGGGGGGCCCACTCGTTGGCACAGGGCCCCTCGTAGTACGGCGGTGTGTTTGACGGCGGGTGGCGCCTCCCACTGCCTGAGACACTTTTGCATACTATGAGGGGCCCTATGTCAGTGACGTCGCCAATGAGTATGCCCCCCACCTGATAAAGGAACCTGCACTTTCATCTGCACCTTCCACTTTGTCCCCGTGTAAGGTGGTATAGTATGCGGGAAGGGGAACCTGGCTTTCAGCAGGGTCAGATTCAGGCTGTGTAGAGTGCAAGGGGAATGTAGTGGTCTGGGTCAATGTACCAGCAGACTCATCTAGCAGTGGCTGGGCAATGGGCAGGATGAGGAGGAAACACAGATATAGGCCCAAATAATAAAGTAGGCTAAATGCAGTTCAAAATTGGTAACAGGACTAAACAGGCGGCATTGCTTTGTTCAGTGGAGGACAACTGTAATGAGTGGCGCAGACACAGATTGTAGGCCCACAATAAAAAAGTAGGCTAAATGCAGTTCAAAATTGGTAACAGGACTAAACAGGCGGCATAGCTTTGTTCAGTGGAGGACAACTGTAATTAGTGGCGCAGACACAGTTAGTAATAATCTTTATAATAATCTTTATATAGCGCTAACATATTCCGCAGCGCTTTACAGTTTTGCACACATTATCATCACTATACCCCGTTGGGTCTCACAATCTAAATTCCATGTCAGTATGTCTTTGGAATGTGGGAGGAAACCAGAGTACCCAGAGGAAACCCACGCAAACACGGAGAGAACATACAAACTCTTTGCAGATGTTGTCCTTAGTGTGGTTTGAACCCAGGACTCCAGCGCTCCAGGGCTCTTGTGCTATCCACTGCGCCACCGTGCTGCCCAGTTAGTAGGCCCAAAATAAAAAAGTTGGTAACAGGACTAAACAGGCGGCCTAGCTTTGTTCAGTGGAGGACAACTGTAATGAGTGGCGCAGACACGGTTAGTAGGCCCAAATACAAAAGTAGGCTAAAAGTAGTTCAAAGTTGGTAACAGGACTAAACAGGCAGCATAGCTAGGTACTGGGGTGGGCTCCTCTGCTGAGTAGCAAACAGTGGTAGTAGGTGCAAAGTATTAAATGGTCTAAATGGAAGTCAGGGCCCCTGTATATTTTAACTATCATCTATCATTTCAACAAATTTGTATTGGCAGTGCCATTGAAGGATTTAACAGCACAGACTACACAGTGGTGGAGCAGGGAGAGGTAAGTATTGCAAGTGGTAGACCACTGTTGGAGCTGGGGAAACATTCTCTCATGGGCGGTGGTACTGGCACAGGGCCCCTCATATTACGACGGTGTGTCTGACGTTGGTTGTGCACCACCATCGTCAGAGACACTTCATTGTATTATGAGGGACCCTGTGCCAGTGCCGTCGCCCAAGAGTGGGCACACCCACCTGTCCAGGCAAACGGCACTCGCATGAGTGCTTGCGCCAGGTGGTGACGACGGCCCTGTGGGGGGAGTCAGCCCATTTAGGGAGGTATAAAAATGGCCTATGGTGGACATTCAGCAGCTGCAAATGGCAGAATTGGAGAAGTCAGTAAGAGGAGGCCAAAAGCAAGACATTTTTCAGGCAAGCTATGTGTCAGCAGGAGAAGGTGGGGCAAAGTAATTTGAAATCCATGACTGGTTCATTTTAATGAAGGTTAGATCATCAACATTCTGGGTAGCCAGACGTGTCCTTTTTTCGGTCAGCATTGAACCAGCAGCACTGAAGACTCTTTCTGATAGCACACTAGAAGCAGGGCAAGCAAGCTCCTGTAATGCATATTCTGCCAATTCAGGCAAGGTGTCTATTTTAGATGCCCAGTAATCAAAGGGGAATGACCTGTGAGGGAGAACATCGATAAGGGAGGAAAAGTAGTTCGTAACCATACTGGACAAATGCTGTCTCCTGTCACTTTGACGATGTAGTGGCAGAAAGTGGCTGGAAGATATGAAAAAATACAAGGACTGTAGTATAATTTCAATCTCCCTACAATGATCTCAGGAAAAGTATGGCAGCAATAAAAAGGACTGCTGCACACAAAAAAGTGGACAAACAAACAAGATAACTGTGCAGAAAGGAGCAACAGGATTTTTGCTTTTAAAAAAGCAGTTGGTTTGCACAGCGGCGTGCAAACAGCAATGCAGCTATCAGGGAGCCTTATAAGGCAGCCTAATAAGCTACAGAGCTGATGCACAAAAATATAGCCTCCACTGTCCCTGCAAACAAATGGTGGTGTTGGACAGTGGAAATCGCTACAGCACAAGCAGTTTTGGGGCTTAATCTTCCCTCCCTAACTATATCCCTTCTTCTGATGAAGCTGCGGCAACCTCTCCCTATGCTACGATCGGCAGAAGTAATGGCGGTCGGCGTGCACGCCCCTTTATAGCCCCTGTGACGCCGCACAAAGCAAGCCAATCACTGTCATGCCCTTCTCTAAGATGGTGGGGACCGAGACCTATGTCATCACGCTGCCCACACTCTGCGTCCTCCTTCATTGGCTGAAAAATGGCGCTAAAAGCGTCATACGAAACGCATATTTGGTATTTCATGAACGACCCAACCTATAAAACTTTCACACAAACCTCAGTGAACACCGATTTAAAAAAAAAAAAAAAGCTATGCTTTTCTTCATACCGCTGAACAAGTTGAACAAAATGTGATCAAAAAGTCGAATGTAAATAAAAATGGTATCTCTGAAAATATCACCTTATCCCACAAATACAAGCCACTGTACAGCTCCATCAATGAAAAAATAAAAAAGCTGTAGCTCTCAAAATATAGCGATGCAAAAATAATTCTTTTTTTCTATAAAATAGTTTGTGTAAAAGCATCAAAGCATAAAAAAGATATACTGTAAGTGCGGTATCGCTGTAATCGTACAGACCCAAAGAATAAAGCTGCCTAATTAATTTTACCACACGTGTAACGGCAAGAAAAAAAACAAAAATACAATTTCTGAATTGCTGTTTCTTGTTCAGTCTGGCTCCCATAAGGTCCCTGAGGGATTAGTGACCTGTCATAAGCCCATACAGATGAGTATGTAAGCAGAGCACCACATAAATACCTCCCCCCACAGGCCCGCCACGGAGCACGAGCATATAATTAACTGAAAACTACAAATACATATTAACAACAACCACTAGCCGGATTTCATCAACCCAGGTATCATTTTAATTAGTATAATGGGCCAACCTGACACTGTAAGTTACTCAGCATAATCCTGCTGACAGGTTCTTTTTAAGAGCTCATACTCGCGAGAAATACGGACGACTGCAATCCGATAAAAAATCAGCTTGCACTCAGACCAATGTTATTCAATGAATTACATCTCATCTGCGATTATTTTTCTCAACTGAAATCGGACTGAGAAAAAAATCGCAGCATGCTGCGTATCTCGGACGAGACTCGCCAGTGTAAGTCAATGGGTGTGAGAAAAAAATCGCACAGCACTTGCATGGTGGGAGTGCTGTCCGTGTTTTACACACCGGCGTCCTTTGAAAAGCCAGCTATTCAGGTCCGGCGTACAGTAAAACCACACTGACATATTAAGAATAGAAAAGATAGAATACATATATACACATAGAAAATATATATATATATATATATATATATATGTGTGTAGTGACCAATGGTACAGCCAGGGGGTGCTGTGTGTGCGCTGCAAGATGCACTTGGAGGCATAATTCTGATGAGACAAAGTCCGGCAGTGTTGTGAATGGCCGATATGTGTCGCAGAGGGAGTCTGCGTGGTAAGTCTGATGCAATATTGTTGCTCTGGAACCTGTGGTCCCTCAAGAGTGTGTATATGTATGGTGTAGTGGTAAGGAAGACTTACTAGGCTAGTTGTGTGAGATGGGCCGGACAAACTAGCCACACATCCACACTCCCACCTGTGGGAGTGGTTAGTACTATATAATGTGACTGAGGTCTGGTCAAATGGTCTTGGAGTGTGGACCTGAATGGTCTATGCCGGAAGGTCCTGGAAGCCTGTGTTGGAAGTCCTGGAGAATAGGATTCCTGAATAGCACATGGCAGGGTTCTGGACCTAGCACATGCCAGTGTGTGGAACAGATGGAGATCTGTGTTGTACTGACCGGGGTCAGAGTGAGAAACGTCTGAAGGATACCTCTGTGGAGAAGAGGTATCTGAGAAACCTGTGCGGCACCAACAGGTAACGGAATGGGATCCGTGTTATGCTATCCGGGGTTAGAAGAGAGAGAGACATTGTGTATGGGGCACCTCTGAGGCCAAGAGGTCTCCAGGAACCTGTGAAGGTCACCAGCAGGTAACGGATGAGGTCCGTGTCTCATGCTGACCGGGGTCAGAGACGAACTGTGGTGAAGTTGAATATGTCCAGATGGTGTTCAAGCTGTTGCCAAGTTCCTGAGGATGTGTTTTATGTCGTGTGAAATAAACCTAAAAGACTCTGTTTTATAAGAAATCCATGCCTGAGTGCGTTAATCCCGTGCCAAGCGAGTGTCCCCCAAGACACGTAGTAGGTGCTATGCTACAACATATATATATATATATATATATATATATATATATATATATATATATATATAAAAAAAGAAAAAAATTGGAACAGCATCCAGTAATACCTCAATATCGTGCAGAGCTTTCCCAACCAGCAGTCCAAAAGCCTCCAATGATAGTATCAAAAAAAGAAAAGCAGCACAGGGGGGATCTCGAGCCATCTCCGCTGCGGTCTCCCATTCTTATCCAGCCGCAGTGGAGTCTGCTCAGCAGGGACGTCGGTCCCAGCGTCTTGCTCAGTCTCACGCTGTACAGAGAGTTACTGCTGCTTCTTCAGCTTCTGCCATTAAAGTCAGTGCTGGTCAGCAGCGAGCGGACTTCGCTGGGACTAAGTCCTTGTCTGCACACACTGAGCATGCCCAGGGCAAGATCTCCCGTTGGAGATCGAGGGTCATGTTCTCAGGCTCTGCAGCACATTCCATTGGTCCTCTTGGCAGGTCTTGGAAGGGCAAAGTTTCTGTGGCCACTTCCTGTGCTGCAACTATATAAACTACGCATGACCGCACGGCCATGTGCTAGTGTACAATTGTTAATGTGTGTATGTTGTGAGTGCAAGTCGTCCTTGGATACCCCTACCCTATTGAATGTCTGTTCGCGGAAGGTGTATGGTTGCTATCTAGCGCCCGACTTAGCCTACAGCACGAATCACACATTACAGCGTCCAGTTGCTGTGACCGCCAGTACGGCACCGTGCACTTCCTCTGTGCTTTCCTTACCCAAGCCTGGGTGGTTAGTGGCGTTCGTCAGTGCGGCACCGCATGCACTCTTGTGCCTTAAAATCGTTATTTAGTTTCCTTACACACCCAGTTGCGGTGTTATGCCAGCAAGGGTCTAATCGGACTTCAATCCTAGTTGGGGTTGAGTTCGCTGACTACTTGCTCGCGCTCTATGTGCGGTACCGCGGTCCTGTGACGCAACAGGATCGCTTCCTTCACGTTGGGTGAAGTTTAAACCACGTGTGTATACTTATGAGTACCGCCATATAGTCCGTCGTTACTTGGCAGCAGGTTCCATCTCTGCACGGTGGACCCCGGGCTGCGAACGCACCATACTCTATCTGTCTTAATATTTGGTGCGTTCCGCTAGCCCTAACATTACACTAGCGCCAGGGTCTGGCTAGTAATGACGGACAAACAGCAATCCTTGCGGTATATCCAGCAGCTGGAGGGTAGGTTGGCGGCTCTTGAGAGCGCAATCTCAGCTGTGGATGTTACCGCAGTTGCTGTACAGGCTGCTAGCGTGGCTGCAGCAACCCTGTCCATTGCCACCCCTGCTCCGACATTTTCTCGCCTCCCGCTGCCAGAAAAATTTTCTGGTGATAGCAAGTTTTGTAGGGGATTTGTGAGTCAGTGCTCTATTCACCTCGAGCTCCTGGCTGCACGTTTTCCCACAGAGCGGGCTCAGGTGGGATTTCTAGTGTCTCTCTTGTCGGACAGGGCGTTGGAATGGGCTACGCCGTTGTGGGAGCGTGGCGATCATGTGGTGCAGAGTGCTCCGCTGTTTCTGAGCACTCTGAAACATGTCTTTTTAGGACCTCAAGTCACCCATGATACTGCGCTCCAACTGCTGGCATTAACTCAGGGTGAGTCCTTGGTCAGTCATTTCGCCGTCCAATTCCACACTTTAGCTTCTGAGCTGGATTGGTCGGATAAAGCTCTTATCCCCATATTTTGGAGGGGCTTGGCTGACCACTTAAGGACGCTCTGGCCACTAGGGAGATTCCTGCCACACTGGAGGAGTTAATAACTGTCTCCACTCGAATTGACCTCCGTTTTAACGAGCGGAGGTTAGAGCGAGCCCAGTGTAGGCAGAGGTTTCGGCTGGCTCCTACCTTCGCCAAACCTCTGGAATCTCCGGTCCTGGTTCCTGAGTCACATGAGGCCAGGGAAGTGTCACAAGCGGGATCTAAGTCCCGGACCGCTTGTGCACTCAAGGTCTGTCATGTTTGCCAGCAGTCAGGACATCTAGCCACCAGATGTTCTCAGCGATCGAGGAAAGTCAGCGTTTAGTGGTAGTAGGTGGAGGTACACTAGACACGGCGACGTTTTCCTCTAAATTGTCCTTTAAGGGGACAATTACTATAGGCTCATTCTCCCACTCGGTAGAGCTCTGCGTGGATTCTGGGGCGGAGGGCAATTTTATGTCTTCTGCCTTCGCCCAACGTCACGCAATACCCCTGGTTATGCTAGCTCAACCAGTAACGGTACGAGTGGTGAATGGGTCGGCACTGCCCTCACAGATAACACACCAAACCATCCCTTTTACTCTGTCCATGTCGCCATCTCATCAGAAGATTATATCTCTGCTCGTCATTCCTGAGGGAATTGATGAGGTCCTGTTGGGAATACCTTGGCTACGGTACCACTCTCCTCATATCGAGTGGTCCTCTGGCAGAATCCTGGGATGGGGAGAATCTTGTGGGGGTAGGTGTCAGAGGGAGTGCGTTCAGGTTGCTACTACAGAGGTACCCGCAGATCTTTCCTCTCTCCCCAAGCAGTATTGGTCTTATGCAGACGTGTTCTCCAAAAAGGCGGCGGAGATCCTTCCGCCCCATCGCCCCTATGAGTGTCCTATTGATCTCTTGCCTGGTGCTGAGCCTCCCCGGGGTCGAGTCTATCCGCTATCTCTCCCGGAGACGGAGGCAATGTCACAGTACATCCAGGAAAATCTGGCAAGAGGATTCATTAGGAAGTCAGTGTCACCTGCTGGGGCAGAGTTCTTCTTCGTGCAGAAGAAGAATGGGGAATTGCGTCCATGCATAGACTACAGGGGTCTTAACGCCATCACCGTTAAGAACAAGTATCCTTTGCCCTTGATATCTGAGCTCTTCGATAGGCTTCGGGGAGCAAGGGTATTTACTAAACTAGATCTGCGGGGTGCTTACAACCTGATTCGCATCCGTGAGGGGGACGAATGGAAGACGGCTTTTAACACCAGGGATGGGCACTATGAATATCTGGTGATGCCCTTCGGGCTCTGTAATGCCCCAGCCGTTTTCCAAGACTTTGTGAACGATAACTTCCGGGATATGCTTTCCACCTCGGTCGTAGTCTATCTGGATGATATTCTCATCTACTCTCCAGATATTGACTCCCACCGGAGAGATGTTTGCAAAGTCTTCGACCTCCTACGGGCAAACTCCCTCTATGCCAAGTTGGAGAAGTGTATGTTTGAGCAGGAGTCCTTACCTTTCCTAGGCTACATCATCTCTGCCCAGGGATTGGCTATGGATCCTGCCAAACTACAGGCTGTGATGGACTGGCAGGAACCCCATTCTCTTAAAGCGGTGCAGCGCTTTATGGGGTTCATCAATTATTATCGCCAGTTCATTCCGCACTTCTAAACTTTGGTAGCTCCCTTGGTTGCCCTCACCAAGAAGGGGGTGAATCCCAAATTGTGGTCTGAGGAGGTCTCCAAGGCCTTTAACTCTATAAAGTCACACTTCGCTAGCGCTCCCATCCTACATCGCCCCGATGTTGATAAGCCATTTATCATGGAGGTGGATGCCTCTTCTGTTGGTGCTGGAGCAGTCCTCTTCCAAAAGGATGCTCAAGGTCGGAAGCATCCTTGCTTCTTTTTCTCCAAGACATTCTCACCAGCAGAGAGGAATTATTCCATCGGGGACAGGGAGTTGCTAGCCATGAAGTTGGCTTTCTCGGAGTGGAGACATCTCTTGGAGGGTGCACGTTTTCCCTTCCAAGTCTTCACAGACCATAAAAATTTGGTGTACCTGCAGACAGCCCAGCGGTTGAATTCTCGCCAGGCCAGATGGTCCTTATTCTTCTCCCAGTTTCATTTCACCCTCCATTTTCTTTCTGGGGAGAAGAACATTCGGGCCGACGCTCTCTCTCGCTACGTTGTGTCTTCTGCGGAGGAGGAGGAGCCTCGGCTTATTGTCCCCGCCGAGAGCTTGAGAACTGTGGCCCCGATTTCGCTAGAGTCTGTGCCCCCGGGCAAGACTTTTGTTCCATCCAATTTGCGACCGGAGGTTCTCTCTTGGGCACACTCGTCCAGGGTGGGTGGACATTTTGGTACCAAAAGGACATCTGAGTTACTGGCGAGGACGTACTGGTGGCCGCATATGGCTCGTGATGTTGCAGAGTATGTTCGGGCATGTGTCTCTTGCGCCAAGAACAAGACTCCTCGGCAACGGCCAGCTGGTTTGCTTTATCCTCTGCCGGTGGCGGACAGGCCCTGGGAGATGGTCGGGATGGACTTTGTGGTGGGCTTACCCAAGTCTCGTAACTGCACCATTATCTGGGTGATCACCGACCATTTTTCCAAAATGGTGCACTTGGTGCCTCTTCCACGGCTACCTTCTGCACGGGCGTTGGCTGTCTTGTTCGTCAAGCATATCTTTCGCCTACACGGTATGCCAGACAAAATTGTTAGTGACCGGGGTCCCCAGTTTGCGTCTCGATTCTGGAGAGAGCTTTGTCGTCTACTCAGTATTGAGTTGAATCTCTCTTCGGCATATCATCCCGAGATGAATGGGTTGGTAGAGAGGGCCAACCAGACCTTGGTCACATATTTACGACATTTTGTTTCTGCCAGGCAGGATGACTGGGCATCCTTGCTACCGTGGGCAGAATTTGCACTTAACAATGCCGTAGCCGACTCCACTGGTCAGACTCCATTCCTCCTAAATTACGGCCAGCATCCGCGTGTTCCTGTGCCCATGCCTGTGTCTTCTGCTGACTCCAGGGTGGCAGACTGGGCTGTGGAGGCATGGGACATTTGGGACCGCACGCAGGATGCCATTCGGGCCTCCAAGTAGAGAATGAGGTCCTCCGCCGATGTTCATCGGCGCCCCGCTCCGACCTTTGCTCCTGGCGACTTCGTGTGGCTCTCCGCCCGTAACATCAGGCTGCGAGTTGAGTCCACTAAGTTTGCTCCTCGCTACTTGGGTCCCTTCAAGGTTCTCGAACAGGTTAATCCTGTGGTCTACCGTTTGGCTCTTCCTCCACGCTTGGGTATCACCGACACCTTTCATGTGTCCCTCTTGAAACCCGTATACATGTCCCGGTTTTCCGAGTCATCTGCCGGGACATCGGGTTCGTCTGCGGACGATTACGAGGTGAACGCTATTTTGGGGTGCAAGGTGGTACGCGGCAAAAAGTTCTATCTGGTGGATTGGAAGGGTTATGGCCCAGAGGACAGGTCATGGGAGCCTGCTGAAAACATTCGGGCCCCACAGCTCATTGCTGCCTTCGAGCGTAGCGAGGCCCAAGGAGGGGGGGGCCCTAGGAGGGGGGGTAATGTTAGGTCTCGAGTTCCCGCTTCTGCACAGGGGGAATCTCGAGCCATTTCCGCTGCGGTCTCCCATTCTTATCCAGCCGCAGTGGAGTCTGCTCAGCAGGGACGTCGGTCCCAGCGTCTTGCTCAGTCTCACGCTGTACAGAGAGTTACTGCTGCTTCTTCAGCTTCTGCCATTAAAGTCAGTGCTGGTCAGCAGCGAGCGGACTTCACTGGGACTAAGTCCTTGTCTGCACACACTGAGCATGCCCAGGGCAAGATTTCCCGTTGGAGATTGAGGGTCATGTGCTCAGGCTCTGCAGCACATTCCATTGGTCCTCTTGGCAGGTCTTGGAAGGGCAAAGTTTCTGTGGCCACTTCCTGTGCTGCAACTATATAAACTGCGCATGACCGCACGGCCATGCGCTAGTGTACAATTGTTAATGTGTGTATGTTGTGAGTGCAAGTCGTCCTTGGATACCCCTACCCTATTGAATGTCTGTTCGCGGAAGGTGTATGGTTGCTATCTAGCGCCCGACTTAGCCTACAGCACGAATCACACATTACAGCGTCCAGTTGCTGTGACTGCCAGTACGGCGCCGTGCACTTCCTCTGTGCTTTCCTTACCCAAGCCTGGGTGGTTAGTGGCGTTTGTCAGTGCGGCACCGCATGCACTCTTGTGCCTTAAAATCGTTATTTAGTTTCCTTACACACCCAGTTGCGGTGTTATGCCAGCAAGGGTCTAATCGGACTTCAATCCTAGTTGGGGTTGAGTTCGCTGACTACTTGCTCGCGCTCTATATGCGGTACCGCGGTCCTGTGACGCAACAGGATCGCTTCCTTCACGTTGGGTGAAGTTTAACCCACGTGTGTATACTTATGAGTACCGCCATATAGTCCGTCGTTACTTGGCAGCAGGTTCCATCTCTGCACGGTGGACCCCGGGCTGCGAATGCACCATACTCTATCTGTCTTAATATTTGGTGCGTTCCGCTAGCCCTAAAACGGCGTGGCAATGTTTCGGATACAAAATCCTTTTTCAAGCAGTGACCACATGAGCCATTTATATAAAACACATACATATCCAATTATAAAATTCATTATGTGTAATATTGTAAATACTAATAAAATATATATACTGACAATCCATAAAACAGTGCATCAATGTGAATTACGGTAGCCTTACTAAATTAATTATCAGTTAACATAATACATTGCATATTCCGTGATTATTCCTAAAATATATTCAATGAGCAATTAATAATTTCAAAAAATCAGGTGTCCCTATCCCAGAAATCATGCTTACAAAGGACTTACACATACATTGTTTTGTCATGCACGTCCCGTTCTTCGGCGTCCTACTACGCTCACTGCGCATGTCAATGACGTCCATGTCAGAGACCCATAATGCACAGGTTCGCGATTGTGCAGAGTTGCCATGAAGACGGCGGCGCCATATTACTAAAGGGAAAAGTGCCATATAAGGTGACGGATATCCACAGCCATAAATATTAAACAAAATTACACCCACCATGCATCTCCAGATTCACTAACAGCCTAAAAATAACAAAGAAAGGGAACTACAGGATTAAAAAAAAAGACACAAGTCTCGTTCTTCTTCTGGGAAGGGTTCAAATGTGCCGCCGGATTAAAAAGGGCCAGGGCATAAGCCCAAAATGCCATACGGTCTGGGAGACCCTCCCCAATCAAGTGGGGCATCCCATTCCTCAATATGGATACAGAGACCTTTGAGGGCGGATGACCCCCCGCATTTCTCCAATCCAATTAATGACATAGCACGACCCATATCCTTGGCTAAATCACACACAACCCTTTAGGAATATATTTGAAACAAGGACAAGACCAAGATAAAGTTGCTCCCAGTATTCAACATTTATTATTTTTTACATTTGTATAGTTATATTTATTTACTCTCCACACTCATATTAAATATATAGCCAAAGAATCAGGAGATGCAAAGACCGGTTAAATATATTAAGTCCATGAAATAGTTTATATCAAAAAGAGATCAGTCACTTCATGGGCAAGGGAACATCCTTTGCAACAACATTCATTTCACAGGAAGGGACACCTGAAAAAAAGAAGAAAAAGAAAAAAAATCACTATTTTCATCCAAAATACAACAGATTCTTAACCCCTTAATCCCATATAACGTACTATTCCCATCAAGGTGACCTGGGACTTAATTCCCAGTGACGGGATAGTGCGTCATACACGATCGGCCGCGCTCACGGGGGGAGCGCGGCTGGGTGTCAGCTGACTATCGCAGCTGACATTGGCACTATGTGCCAGGAGTGGTCACAGACCGCTCCCGGCACATTAACCCCCGGCACACCACGATCAAACATGATCGCAGTGTGCCGGCGGTACAGGGAAGCATCGTGCAGGGAGAGGGCTCCCTGCAGGCTTCCCTGAGACGATCGGTACAAGTTGATGTGCTCACCTTGTACCGAGCGTTCCCTCCCTGCAGGCCCCGGATCCAAAATGGCCACGGGGCTACTTCCCGGTCCTGCAGGGAGTACTTCCGGGTCCAGAGCAGGCTCTGGTAACCCAGCAGCAGGGCACGCCAGATGGCTGATCTGACACGGTGCTCTGCATAGTGTCAGATCAGCGATCTGTCACTATACAGTGATGTCCCCCCTGGACAAAATAAAGAAGTTAAAAAAAAAAATTTTTAGATGTGTAAAAAATAAATTTAAAAAAAATTCCTAAATAAAGAAAAAAAAATATTGTTCCCATAAATACATTTCTTTATCTAAGTTAAAAAAACAATAAAAGTACACATATTTAGTATCGCCCCGTCCGTAACGACCCGACTTATAAAACTGTCCCACTAGTTAACCCCTTCAGTGAACACCGTAAAAAAAAAAATGAGGCAGAAAACAACGCTTTATTATCATACCGCAGAACAAAAAGTGGAATAACGCGCGATCAAAAAGACGGATATAAATAACCATGGTACCGCTGAAAACGTCATCTTGTCCCACAAAAAACAAGCCACCACACAGCATCATCAGCGAAAAAATAAAAAAGTTATAGTCCTGAGAATAAAGCGATGCAAAAATAATTATATTTTCTATAAAATAGTTTTTATCGTATTAAAGCGCCAAAACATAAAAAAATTATATAAATGAGGTATCGCTGTAAACGTACTGACCCGAAGAATAAAACTGCTTTATCCATTTTACCAAACGCGGAATGGTATAATTGCCCCCCTCAAAAGAAATTAATGAATTGCTGGTTTTTGGTCATTCTGCCTCACAAAAATCGGAATAAAATGCGATTAAAAAAAGTTACGTGCCCAAAAATGTTACCAATAAAAACGTCAAGTCGTCCCGCAAAAAACAAGACCTCACATGACTTTGTGAACCAAAATATGGAAAAATTATAGGTCTCAAAATGTGATAGTACAAAAAAATATTTTTTGCAATAAAAAGCGTCTTTCAGTGTGTGACGGCTGCCAATCATAAAAATCCGCTAAAAAACCCACTATAAAAGTAAATCAAATCCCCCTTCATCACCCCCTTAGTTAGGGAAACATAAAAAAAATTTAAAAAATGTATTCATTTCCATTTTCCCATTATGGTTAGGGCTAGGGTTGGGGTTAGGGCTAGGATTAGAGCTAGGGTTGGGGTTAGGATTGAGGCTAGGATTAGGGGCTAACGTTAGGGTTGGGGCTAAAGTTAGGGTTAGGGTTACATTTACAGTTGGGATTAGGGTAAGGGGTGTGGTTAGGGTTATGGTTGGGATTAGTGTTAGGGGTGTGTTGGGGTTAGGGTTTCAGTTAGAATTGGTGGTTTCCACTGTTTAGGCACATCAAGGCTCTCCAAATGCGACATGGCGTCAGAGCTCAATTCCAGCCAATTCTGTGTTCAAAAAGTAAAACAGTGCTCCTTCCCTTCCGAGCTCTCCCGTGTGCCAAAACAGGGGTTTACCCCAACATATGGGGTATCAGACTATTGGGGTCCAATTTATCTTGTTACCCTTGGGAAAATACAAAACTGGGGGCTAAAAATAATTTTTGTGAAAAAAAAAAAATAATTCTTATTTTCACGGCTCTGCATTATAAACTGTAGTGAAACACTTGGGGGTTTAAAGCTGTCAAAACAATAGCTAGATAAGTTCCTTCGGGGGTCTACTTTCCAAAATGGTGTCACTTGTGGGAGGTTTCAATGTTTAGGCCCATCAGGGGCTCTCCAAACGTGACATGGTGACCCATCTCAATTCCAGTCAATTTTGCATTGAAAAGTCAAATGGCGCTCCTTCCCTTCCGAGCTCTGCCATGCGCCCAAACAGTGGTTTACCCCCACATGTGGGGTAGCGGAGTACTCAGAACAAATGGCACAACTTTTGGGGTCCAATTTCTTCTCTTACCCTTGGGAAAATAAAACAAATTGGAGCTGAAGTAAATGTTTTGTGAAAAAAAGTGAAATGTTAATTTTTTTAAAAAACATTCCAAAAATTCCTGTAAAACACCTGAAGGGTTAATAAACTTCTTGAATGTGGTTTTGAGCACCTTGAGGGGTGCAGTTTTTAGAATGGTGTCACACTTGGTTATTTTCTATAATATAGACCCCTCAAAATGACTTCAAATATTGGTGTTGTAAAAATGAGAAATTGCTGGTCAACTTTTAACCCTTATAACTCCCTAACAAAAAAAAATGTTGGTTCCAAAAGTGTGCTGATGTAATGTAGACATGTGGGAAATGTTACTTATTAATTATTTTACATGACATATCTCTGTGATTTAAGGGCATAAAAATTCAAAGTTGGAAAATCGAGAAATTTTCAAAATTTTCGCCAAATTTCCATTTTTTTCACAAATAAACGCAAGGTATATCGAAGAAATTTTACCACTATAATGAAGTGCAATATGTCATGAGAAAACAATGTCAGAATTGCCAAGATCCGTTGAAGCATTCCAGAGTTATAACCTCATAAAGGGACAGTGGTCAGAATTGTAAAAATTGTCCCGGTCATTAACATGCAAACCACCCTTGGGGCTTAAGGGGTTAATTAGTAGGATCATCTATTTAGGGAAAGAATAGAACCAAAACTGTACATTACATAACTTGACTTATCTTAATGTCTACATTAAGGCCATATGGTTTGAGTATTTAATCTTGTTATCCACTCCAATTCTCTTCTCTTAAGTAGTCGCACGCGGTCACCCCCTCTCCTTTGAATAGGTACCATATCAATAATACAGAAACGCAACTCCCTTTTAGTGTGAGATTTTTCCACAAAATGTTGGGAAACAGGCAAATCCATGTTTTTTCCTTATGGTATGTCGGTGTTGATTGATTCTCGTCTTAAAATTACATGTGGTCTCACCGACATACCACAAGGAACAAGGACATTGTAATAAATAAATGACTAACTCTGAGTCACATGTCAAAAAATGTTGAATTTTGAATTCCTCATTAGTAATGGGATGAATGAAATTTGAACCCTTGAGTATCCGGCTACAATTAATACATGATAAACATGGATAACAACCCCTTTCATTGAGGCCAATAAGCGTACTTTGGCCCTATTTCTTAAAAGAACCTATATCTGATTAAATTGGAGGAGGCAATAGTGCGATTTCATTTATATGAAAAAATTGGTGGTTTAGAGAATTCTTTCACCTGGGGTAGACATTTATGTAACATTCCCCAGTGTTTGCATATAACATCAGCAATCTTATTACTTTCCTCACAAAAGGAGGTTACGAAAGGAATACGGTCAAGTTGCTTTGATTTTGATGTTTTTTGGAGTAAATTTTTTCTTGGTATTGTAACAACCTTATTTTTTTGCTTTTGCAAAAGATTTTTCAGATAGCCTCTATCAGAAAATTTCTTGAAAGTCACTGTAACAGATTTTTCTAGAGAGTCTTCATCACTCTCAATTCTTTTTATTCGCATTAATTGACTATATGGAATAGACTCTTTTATTTTCCTATAAATAATATATATATAATAATAGCTATATATTTAATATGAGTGTGGAGAGTAAATAAATATAACTATGCAAATGTAAAAAATAATAAATGTTGAATACTGGGAGCAACTTTATCTTGGTCTTGTCCTTGTTTCAAATATATTCCTAAAGGGTTGTGTGTGATTTAGCCAAGGATATGGGTCGTGCTATGTCATTAATTGGATTGGAGAAATGCGGGGGGTCATCCGCCCCCAAAGGTCTCTGTATCCATATTGAGGAATGGGATGCCCCACTTGATTGGGGAG
This sequence comes from Ranitomeya imitator, assembly GCF_032444005.1. Lineage (NCBI taxonomy): Eukaryota > Metazoa > Chordata > Amphibia > Anura > Dendrobatidae > Ranitomeya > Ranitomeya imitator. The sequence continues at coordinate 432,818,856 of NC_091284.1, forward strand.
GGTCTCCCAGACCTGTGACACAACACTCCGGGATCGCCTTTGCTGGGGTCAAAGGCCACGTGGTTTGTGCATTGAATCTGAGGCGTACAGCAGGTTTTCTGAGCAGGCTGACCTCAGGTCAGATTTATTAACGTGAAAGCAACATAGATAAAACAAAACATAAAAATAAATCTTAGCCTGTCCGGCGCTAACTAAACCAACACGTTGCTATCTCAACAACTGGGGGGCTTCTCCCACCCAGCTAACATCACACAATTCTTGAGCACAGCTCTCACTCACGTTTGTCTCACACAGACAGGCAATCTGTGTGCCCCAGGCTGACGCTGGAAACCCCCAGCTGATCATCCTTTATTCCTGCAACCCATTAGCATCCTGAAGATACTGAGTGGCCTAATTCACATAGGACAAATACCTGGGCGAGATATACCTGCCCCCGACTACCACACCGACATGAGTCTTACAGACCGTATGACATTTTGGGCTTATGCCCTGGTCCTTTTTAATCCGGTGGCACATTTGAACCCTTCCCAGAAGAAGAATGAGACTTGTGTCTTTTTTTTTTTAATCCTTTAGTTCCCTTTCTTTGTTATTTTTAGGCTGTTGGTGAATCTGGAGATACATGGTGGGTGTAATTTTGTTTAATATTTATGGCTGTGGAGATCCGTCACCTTATGTGGCACTTTTCTCTTTAGTAATATGGCGCCGCGGTCTTCATGGTGACTCTGCGCAATCACGAACCTGTGCATTATGGGTCTCTGACATGGACGTCATTGACATGCGCAGTGAGCGTAGTAGGACGCCGAAGACCGGGACGTGCATGACAAAACAATGTATGTGTAAGTCCTTTGTAAGCACGATTTCTGGGATAGGGACACTTGATTTTTTGAAATTATTAATTGCTCATTGAATATATTTTAGGAATAATCACGGAATATGCAATGTATTATGTTCACTGATAATGAATTTAGTAAGGCTACCGTAATTCACATTGATGCACTGTTTTATGGATTGTCAGTATATATATTTTATTAGTATTTACAATATTACACATAATGAATTTTATAATTGGATATGTATGTGTTTTATATAAATGGCTGTTTCACTCATGTGGTCACTGCTTGAAAAAGGATTTTGTGTATATATATATATATATATATATATATATATATATATATATATATATGTATGTATGTCAGTAACACACATATATCAGATTGCAGAACAGACGATAATTTTTTTGTCGGCTTCTGCAAAATCATTGCAGAAGCACACAGGGTATGAGACATGGTTTACATACAGTAAACCATTGCAGAACAGTTAAATTTATATATACAGTGCCTTGCAAAAGTATTCGGCCTGTTGTGAATTCCGCTCTTGGGCTCCCTCCGGTGGTTGTAAGTGGCACTTTTGTGAGTTCTGCTCTTGGGCTCCCTCTTGTGGTTTCAAGTGGTATGGCTGCTCCTTGGAGTTAGCTGTCATCAGCTGCCTCCACTTATCGTCTCTTCTGCTCGGCTATTTAGGCCTGGCTGTTCCTTCAGCCAGTGCCACTTGTAAATGGTTCCTGGTTGGATTCACATCTCTTTGGATTTCCCTGTTATCCTGACCAGTTCTGCAAAGCTAAGTTTTTGCTTGCACTTTTCTGTTCAGTGCTTTCTATGTTTGTCCAGCGTTATCAGTATGAATTAATCCTGTCTTGCTGGAAGCTCTGGGAAGCAGATTTACCCTCCACACCTTTAGTCAGGTGTGGAGGGTAAATCTCTGCGTGGATTTTTGTAGTGTTTTATACTGACCGCACAGTATTCCATCCTGTCCTATCAATCAAGCTAGACTGGCCTCCTGTGCTCATCCTGGTTTCATTCTGTGTATGTCTTTTTCCTCTCCACTCACAGTCATTATTTGTGGGGGGCTAACCTATCCTTTGGGGATTTTCTCTGAGGCAAGATAGTTTTCCTGCTTCTGTCTTTAGGGGTTGTTAGCTCTTAGGCTGTGACGAGATGCCTAGGGAGAGTTAGGAGCATTCCACGGCTACTTCTAGTGTTGTGTTGAGCTTAGGGACTGCGGTCAGTACAGTTACCACTTCCCTCAGAGCTCGTTCCATGTTGCTCCTAGACCACCGCATCATAACAGTTCAAGTGGCCAAAATTGAATTAAATGCATCTCAAAAGAAGGAAAAGAAAGTTCTTAACCATTTTTTTCTGTGCTCTGGTTTGTCTTTTTTTTTCCTCTTGATATCTGGGTGGTTCAGGATATATGCTTTGGCATGGATGTTCAGGGTTTGTTTTCTCGTGTGGATCAACTTGCTGCAAGAGTACAGAGTATCCAGGACTATGTTTTCCAGACTCCGGCTTTAGAGCCTAGAATTCCTACTCCTGATTTGTTTTTTGGGGACAGATCCAAGTTTTTGAACTTTAAAAATAACTGCAGATTGTTTTTTGCTTTGAAACCTTGTTCTTCTGGTGATCCCATTCAGCAAGTAAAAATCATCATATCCTTGCTGCGTGGTGACCCTCAAGACTGGGCTTTTTCTCTTGAAACAGGGGATCCGGCATTATTGAATGTTGATGCATTTTTTCAAGCGCTCGGATTATTGTATGATGAACCAAATTCTGTGGATCATGCAGAAAAAACCCTGTTGGCCTTGTGTCAAGGTCAGGAAGCGGCAGAGTTATACTGCCAGAAATTTAGAAAATGGTCTGTGCTCACTAAATGGAATGAAGAGGCTCTGGCTGCTATTTTCAGAAAAGGTCTTTCTGAAGCCCTTAAAGATGTTATGGTGGGCTTTCCTACGCCTGCCGGTTTGAGCGAATCTATGTCTCTAGCCATTCAGATCGATCAGCGTCTGCGCGAGCGCAAAGCTGTGCACCATATGGCAGTATCCTCTGATCAGAGTCCAGAACCTATGCAATGTGATAGGATTTTGACTAGAATAGAACGGCAGGAATTCAGACGTCAGAATAGGCTGTGTTTTTACTGTGGTGATTCGGCTCATGTTATCTCTGATTGCCCTAAGCGTACTAAGAGAGTCGCTAGGTCTGTTACCATTAGTACTATGCAGCCTAAATTTCTCTTATCTGTGACCCTGATTTGCTCATTGTCGTCCTTTTCTGTCATGGCATTTGTGGATTCAGGCGCTGCCCTGAACTTAATGGACTTAGAATTCGCCAGGCGCTGTGGTTTTTCCTTGCAGACTTTGCAGAGCCCTATTCCTTTGAGGGGTATTGATGCTACACCCTTGGCCAAGGATAAACCTCAGTACTGGACACAGATGACTATGTACATGGCTCCAGCACATCAGGAAGATTGCCGTTTTCTGGTGTTGCATAACCTGCATGATGTTGTTGTACTGGGTTTTCCATGGTTACAGGAACATAATCCGGTGCTGGATTGGAAAACTGTCGGTGACTAGTTGGGGTTGTCAAGGGGTACATAGTGACGTTCCTTTGATGTCAATTTCCTCTTCCCCCTCTTCTGAGGTCCCTGAGTTTTTGTCGGATTTCCAGGATGTATTTGATGAGCCCAAGTCCAGTTCCCTTCCTCCGCACAGGGACTGTGATTGTGCTATTAACTTGATTCCTGGTTGCAAGTTCCCTAAGGGCCGACTTTTCAATCTGTCTGTGCCAGAGCATACCGCCATGTGGAGTTATGTTAAGGAGTCTTTGGAGAAGGGGCATATTCGGCCCTCTTCGTCACCATTGGGAGCGGGTTTCTTTTTTGTTGCTAAGAAGGATGGCTCCTTGAGACCCTGTATAGATTATCGTCTTCTTAATAAGATCATGGTCAAATTCCAATACCCCTTGCCTTTGCTTACTGATTTGTTTGCTCAGATTAAGGGGGCTAGTTGGTTTACTAAGATTGACCTCCGAGGGGCATATAATCTTGTTCGTATTAAACAGGGTGACGAATGGAAAACTGCATTTAATACGCCCGAAGGCCATTTTGAATATCTTGTGATGCCATTTGGGCTCTCTAATGCTCCATCTGTGTTCCAGTCTTTCATGCATGATATTTTCTGCAATTATCTTGATAAATTCATGGTCGTATATTTGGAAGATATTTTGATTTTTTCCGATGATTGGGAGTCTCATGTGAAGCAGGTCAGGATGGTGTTCCAGATCCTTCGTGATAATGCTTTGTTTGTGAAGGGGTCTAAGTGCCTATTCGGAGTTCAGAAGGTCTCTTTTTTGGGTTTTATTTTTTCTCCCTCGTCTATAGAAATGGATCCTGTTAAGGTCCAAGCTATTCATGACTGGATCCAACCCACATCTGTGAAGGGCCTTCAAAAAATTTTGGGCTTTGCTAATTTCTATCGCCGTTTCATTGCCAACTTTTCCAGTGTGGTTAAGCCCCTTACTGATTTGACGAAGAAATGCGCTGATGTTACGAATTGGTCCTCTGAGGCTGGTGAGGCCTTTCAGGAGCTTAAACGCCGATTTATTTCTGCCCCTGTGTTGCGTCAGCCGGATGTTTCTCTTCCTTTTCAGGTTGAGGTCGACGCTTCTGAGATTGGGGCAGGGGCCGTTTTGTCTCAGAGGGAGTCTGATGGTTCTTTGATGAAACCGTGTGCTTTTTTTTCCAGAAAGTTTTCGCCTGCGGAACGCAATTATGATATCGGCAAATGGGAGTTGTTGGCTATGAAGTGGGCGTTTGAGGAGTGGCGACATTGGCTTGAGGGAGCTAAACACCGCGTTGTGGTCCTGACCGATCATAAGAATCTGATTTGCCTCGAGTCGGCCAAGCGGCTGAATCCTAGACAGGCTCGATGGTCCCTGTTTTTCTCCCGTTTTGATTTTGTGGTCTTGTATCTTCCGGGATCTAAGAATGTTAAGGCTGATGCCCTCTCTAGGAGTTTTTCGCCTGATTCTCCTGGAGTCCTTGAGCCGGATGGCATTCTTAAGGAGGGGGTGATTCTTTCTGCTATCTCCCCTGATTTGCGGCAGGTGCTTCAGGAATTTCAGGCTGACCGCTGTCCAGTGGGGAAGCTGTTTGTTCTTGATAGATGGACAAGTAAGGTTATTTCTGAGGTTCATTGTTCAGTGTTGGCTGGTCATCCTGGGATTTTTGGTACCAGAGATTTGGTTGCTAGGTCCTTTTGGTGGCCTTCCTTGTCACGCGATGTGCGTGCTTTTGTGCAGTCCTGTGGGACTTGCGCCCGGGCCAAGCCTTACTGTTCCCGCGCTAGTGGGTTGCTTTTGCCTTTGCCGGTCCCTGAGAGGCCCTGGACGCATATTTCCATGGATTTTATTTCAGATCTTCCTGTTTCCCAGAAGATGTCTGTTATCTGGGTTGTTTGTGACCGGTTCTCTAAAATGGTCCATCTGGTACCTTTGCCTAAGTTGCCTTCCTCCTCAGATCTGGTTCCATTATTTTTTCAGCATGTGGTTCGTTTGCATGGCATTCCGGAGAATATTGTCTCTGACAGAGGTTCTCAGTTTGTCTCTAGATTTTGGCGGGCCTTTTGTGCTAGGATGGGCATTGATTTGTCTTTTTCTTCGGCGTTTCATCCTCAGACTAATGGCCAAACTGAGCGAACTAATCAGACCTTGGAGACCTATTTGAGATGCTTTGTGTCTGCTAATCGGGATGATTTGGTGTCTTTCTTGCCGTTGGCCGAGTTTGCCCTTAATAATCGGGCTAGTTCGGCTACTTTGGTTTCACCTTTCTTTTGTAATTTTGGTTTTCATCCTCGTTTTTCTTCTGGGCAGGTTGAGCCTTCTGATTGTCCTGGTGTTGATTCTGTGATGGACAGGCTGCAGCAGATTTGGACTCATGTGGTGGACAATTTGACGTTGTCTCAGGAAAGGGCTCAACGTTTGCTAACCGCCGTCGGTGTGTTGGTCCCCGGCTTCGTGTGGGGGATTTGATTTGGTTGTCTTCTCGTCATGTTCCTATGAAGGTTTCTTCCCCTAAGTTTAAGCCTCGGTTTATTGGTCCTTATAAAATTTCTGAAATTATTAATCCGGTGTCTTTTCGTTTGGCTCTTCCAGCCTCTTTTGCCATTCATAATGGTTTCCATAGATCTTTGTTGCGGAGATATGTGGTGCCCGTTGTTCCCTCGGTTGACCCTCCTGCCCCGGTGTTGGTGAGGGAGAGTTTGAATATGAGGTTGAGAAGATTTTGGATTCTCGTTTTTCGAGGCGGAGGCTTCAGTATCTTGTCAAGTGGAAGGGTTATGGCCAGGAGGATAATTCTTGGGTTGTTGCCTCCGATGTCCATGCCACCGATTTTGGTTCGTGCTTTTCATTTGGCTCGTCCTGATCGGCCTGGGGGCTCTGGTGAGGGTTCGGTGACCCCTCCTCAAGGGGGGGGTACTGTTGTGAATTCCGCTCTTGGGCTCCCTCTTGTGGTTTCAAGTGGTATGGCTGCTCCTTGGAGTTAGCTGTCATCAGCTGCCTCCACTTATCGTCTCTTCTGCTCGGCTATTTAGGCCTGGCTGTTCCTTCAGCCAGTGCCACTTGTAAATGGTTCCTGGTTGGATTCACATCTCTTTGGATTTCCCTGTTATCCTGACCAGTTCAGCAAAGCTAAGTTTTTGCTTGCGCTTTTCTTTTCACAGATTGTGGACTTATCCGTTCAGTGATTTCTATGTTTGTCCAGCGTTATCAGTATGAATTAATTCTGTCTTGCTGGAAGCTCTGGGAAGCAGATTTACCCTCCACACCTTTAGTCAGGTATGGAGATTTTTTTGTAAACTCTGCGTGGATTTTTGTAGTGTTTTATACTGACCGCACAGTATTCCATCCTGTCCTATCTATCAAGCTAGACTGGCCTCCTGTGCTCATCCTGGTTTCATTCTGTGTATGTCTTTTTCCTCTCCACTCAGTCATTATTTGTGGGGGGCTAATCTATCCTTTCGGGATTTTCTCTGAGGCAAGATAGTTTTCCTGCTTCTGTCTTTAGGGGTAGTTAGCTCTTAGGCTGTAACGAGATGCTTAGGGAGAGTTAGGAGCATTCCACGGCTACTTCTAGTGTTGTGTTGAGCTTAGGGACTGCGGTCAGTACAGTTACCACTTCCCTCAGAGCTCGTTCCATGTTGCTCCTAGACCACTGAATCATAACAGGGACCATGGTTATTGCGCCCCCCAGCTAAAAACATCTGCCCTCAGCCACCCCAGAAAAGGCACATCTGTAAGATGCGCCTATTCTGGCACTTTGCCTCCCTCTTCCCACTTCCCTGTACAGGTGACATTTGTGGTAATAAAGGGTTAATGTCACCTTTGTATTGTAAGGTGACATTAAGCCGGCTTAGTAATGGAGAGGTGTCAATAGGACACCTCTCCATTACTAATCCTATAGTTGGTAAAGGATTAAATAAAGATACATCCAGAATAAAGTATTTTAATGAAATAAAATACAAAACACTAACCATTTTATTGTTACTGATAATTCATGCAACGCCCTCGATCTCCAGTAAAAAATGAAAAAACAAACCAACAATATACCTGTCTGGTGTACAGTCAGTCCCACGCCGTAATCCATATCTGGGGTATATAAAGTTTACAACTGGGAGCTGCACTAATGTGGCCGTCCCGGCTGTAAACTACTGGGGAATGAATGAAATGTTGGGAGCGGAGCTTCAGTGACTATCGGTGACTTCACCGAAGCTGCGCTCCCTCACAGCCTGAACTCAGATGAACTCTTCAGCATGGGAAAATGCCAACTGATATTCCCATCCTCAAGAGTTGATCTGGGTTCAGGCTGAGGAACGTCTGTTGGTGACCCTGAGATACGGAATTTTGAAAAATAAACACGTCATTTGTATTATTGTTAGAAAAGCCATGTACTGATTTCCCCTCCCCCTCCCCCCCCCCATTTTCTGTTCATCAGATTCTTGGCTACCAGAGAGACCTTAAGATCTCTACATTTCCAATTCTGGATTGGAGTGTCCACCCTTTCTGGGATTGTTAAAGAAACCTGCCGTGCTTTATGTGACGTCCTGCGTGCAGAATTCCTCCCCCAACCCACAACTGCACTCTGGCTGAAAAATGCAGCAAAATTCAATGAAATTTGTAATTTTCCTAACTGTGTGGGGGCTGTGGATGGCAAACATATTCGGATTCTGAAACATACTGGAAGTGCATCTGAGTATATCAATTACAAAAAATACTTTTTGATTGTTCTCATGGCGATTGCAGATGCTGATTGTCGCCATTGACGTTGGCTCATTTGGACAAGGAAATGACTCATAGACTTTCAAAACTCTGACTTGGTAATAATTTTAATTTTCCACCGCCACAACCTCTTCCGAACACTTAAGGACCACCAATGCCGTTTGTTGTAGTTGAGGATGAGGCATTTCAAATGTGTGCCATCCTCCTAAAACCGTACTCAACTCGGGACTTGAATCACACCAAAAGGGTTTTCAACTACCGACTGACAAGGGCAAAAAGAACTGTGGAGTGTGCCTTTTGGTTTTCTGACATCAAAATGGCATGTTTTGAGAACAACAATTAATCTACAAACTGAGACAATTGATGTAGTTAAAGCGTGTGTTATGCACACATTTAACTTTTTTTCACAAAAAATTCAGCTCCAATTTGTTTTATTTTACCAAGGGTTACAGGAGAAAATGGACCCCAAACCTTGTTGTACAATTTGTCCTGAGTACGCCGATACCCCATATGTGGAGGTAAACCACTGTTTGGGCGCATGACAGAGCTTGGAAGCGAAGGAGTGCCATCTGACTTTTCAATGCAAAATTGACTGGAATTGAGATGGGACGCCATGTTGCGTTTGGAGAGCAACTGATGTGCCTAAACATTGAAACCCCCCACAAGTGACACCATTTTGGAAAGTAGACCCCCTAAGCAACTTATCTAGAGGTGTGGTGAGCACTTTGACCCACCAAGAGCTTCACAGAAGTTTATAATGCAGAACCGTAAAAATAAAAAATCATTTTTTTTTTCACAAAAATTATCTTTTGGCCCCCAATTTTTTATTTTCCCAATGGTAAGAGAAGAAATTGGAACCAAAAAGTTGTTGTACAATTTGTCCTGAGTACGCTGATACTCCATATGTGGGGGTAAACCACTGTTTGGGCGCATGGGAGAGCTCGGAAGGGAAGGAGCGCCGTTTGACTTTTCAATGCAAAATTCACAGGAATTGAGATGGGACGCCATGTTGCGTTTGGAGAGCCACTGATGTGCCTAAACATTGAAACCCCCCCACAAGTGACACCATTTTGGAAAGTAGACCCCCTAAGGAACTTATCTAGATGTGTGGTGAGCACTTTGACCCATCAAGAGCTTCACAGAAGTTTATAATGCAGAGCCGTAAAAATAAAACTAAAATTTTTTCCCACAAAAATTTGTATTTTCCCGAGGGTAACAGGAGAAATTGGACCCCAAAAGTTGTGCAATTTGTCCTGAGTGCGCTGATACCCTATATGTGGGGGGAACCACCGTTTGGGCGCATGGGAGGGCTCAGAAGGGAAGGAGCGCCATTTGGAATACAGACTTAGATGGAATGGTCTGCAGGCGTCACATTGCGTTTGCAGAGCCCCTAATGTACCTAAACAGTAGAAACCCCCACAAGTGACCCCATATTGGAAACTAGACCCCCCCACGAACTTATCTAGATGTGTTGTGAGAACTTTGAGCCCCCAAGCGTTTCACTACAGTTTATAACGCAGAGCTGTGAAAATAAAAAATCTTTTTTTTCCCACAAAAATTATTTTTTAGCCCCCAGTTTTGTATTTTTCCAAGGGTAACAGGAGAAATTGGACCCCAATAGTTGTTGTCCAATTTGTCCTGAGTACGCTGATACCCCATATGTTGGGGTAAACTCCTGTTTGGGCGCACGGGAGCGCTCGGAAGGGAAGGAGCACTGTTTTACTTTTTCAACGCAGAATTGGCTGGAATTGAGATCGGACGCCATGTCGCGTTTGGAGAGCCCCTGATGTGTCTAAACAGTGGAAACCCCCCAATTATAACTGAAACCCTAATCCAAACACACCCCTAACCCTAATCCCAACAGTAACCCTAACCACACCTCTAACCCTGACACACCCCTAACCCTAATCCCAACCCTATTCCCAACCGCAAATGTAATCCAAACCCTAACCCTAACTTTAGCCCCAACCCTAACTGTAGCCTTAACCCTAACTGTAGCCGTAACCCTAGCCCTAGTCCTAACCATAACCCTAGCCCCAACAGCAGCCCTAACCCCAGCCCTAACCCTAACCCTAGCCCTAACCCTAGTCCTAACCCTAATGGGAAAATGGAAATAAATAAATTTTTTTTATTTTTCCCTAACTAAGGCTGGTTTCACATTTGCGTTTTTTTGGGTGCGTTTTTGCGGTAAAAAACGCAAAAAAACGCATGGTGAAAAAAACGCATGTAAATGCATGCAAACGCTGCGTTTTTTTGACGCATGCGTTTTTGCATGTGGTGTAAAAAACGCGGCGTTTTACCGCGTTTACATGCGTTTTTTCATGCGTTTGCGTTTTTTAAACGCATGCTGAGAAATGTGTGACAGCTGCCAATCATTAAAAAAAAGTAAAAAACCCACTATAAACAGAAATAGTTAGGGTTAGGTGTAGGGGTAGGGTTAGGGGTAGGGATCATAACCCTAACCCTAAAGGGATCCTAACCCTACCCCTAACCCTACCCCTAACCCTAAGGGATCCTAACCCTACCCCTAACCCTACCCCTAACCCTAACCCCTTTATGGTTAGGGGTAGGGTTAGGGGTAGGGTTAGGATCCCTTAGGGTTAGGGGTAGGGTTAGGGGTAGGGTTAGGATCCCTTAGGGTTAGGGGTAGGGTTAGGGTTAGGGTTAGGGGTAGGGTTAGGATCCCTTAGGGTTAGGGGTAGGGTTAGGATCCCTTAGGGTTAGGGGTAGGGTTAGGATCCCTTTATCACCTTTATGTTGGGTGGTGGCATATTAGTGTGTTTTCAGGGTTTTTAATAAAAAAACGCATGCGTTTTTTAACGCAAAAAACGCATGCACCAAAAAACGCATGCGTCCCCATTGACTCCAATGCATTTTTTGACCCCAAAAAAACGCATGAAAACGCATGCGTTTTTTTTTGGTCCAAAAAACGCTTCTAAAAATACTACAAGTAGCATTTTAGAAAAAAAACGCATGCAGTAAAAAAACGCATGCGTTGCAAAACGCGACCAAACGCATACACAAAAAAACGCATTCGTTTTCAATGTTAAACATAGGGAAAAAAACGCATGCGTTTTTTTGAAAAAAAACGCAGCAGACAAAAACGCAAGTGTGAAACCAGCCTAAGGCTATGTTCACACTTTGCAGATTCCACTGCGGATTTTTCCGCAGCAGAATTCCAAAATCCGCAGTGAAAACCGCAGCGCGTTTTCACTGCGGATTTATCGCGGTTTTTACTGCGTTTTCTTCTGCGGATTTTCAACTGCAGTTTTCTATTGGAGCAGCTGAAAATCCGCAGAAAAGAAGTGACATGCTGCGGAATGTAATCCGCAGCGTTTCCGCGCGGATTTTTCTGCAGCATGTGCACAGCGTTTTTTGTTTCCCATAGGTTTACATTGAAATGTAAACTCATGGGAAACTGCTGCGGATCCGCAGCGGTCAAATCCGCTGCGGATCCGCAGCAAAATCCGCAAAGTGTGAATATAGCCTAAGGGGGTGATGAAGGAGGGTTTGATTTACTTTTATAGCGAGTTTTTTAGCGGATTTTTATGATTGGCAGCCGTCACACACTGAAAGACGCTTTTTATTGCAAAAAATATTTTTTGCGTTACCACATTTTGAGAGATATAATTTTTCCATATTTTGGTCCACAGAGTCATGTGAGGTCTTGTTTTTTGCCGGAAGAGTTGACGTTTTTATTGGTAACATTTTCGAGCATGTGACATTTTTTGATCGCTTTTTATTCCGATTTTTGTGAGGCAGAATTACCAAAAACCAGCTATTCATGAATTTCTTTTGGGGTAGGCATTTATACCGTTCCGCGTTTGGTAAAATTGATAAAGCAGTTTTATTCTTTGGGTCAGTACGATTACAGTGACACCTCATTTATATCATTTTTTTAATGTTTTGGCGCTTTTATACGATAAAAACTATTTTCTAGAAAAAATAATTATTTTTGCATCACTTTATTCTGAGGACTATAACTTTTTTATTTTCTTGCTGATGTTGCTGTATGGCGGCTCGTTTTTTGCAGGACAAGATGACGCTTTCAGCGGTACCATGGTTATTTATATCCGTCTTTTTGATCGCGTGTTATTCCACTTTTTGTTCGGCGGTATGATAATAAAGCGTTGTTTTTTGCCTCGTTTTTTTTTTTTTTTCTTACGGTGTTTACTGAAGGGGTTAACTAGTGGGACAGTTTTATAGGTCGGATCGTTACGGACGCGGCGATACTAAATATGTGCACTTTTATTGTTTTGTTTTTTATTTAGATAAAGAAATGTATTTATGGGAATAATAATTTTTTTTTTTTCATTATTTAGGATTTTTTTTTTTTTTTACACACTTGTAAAATTTTTTTTTTACTTTTTTACTTTGTCCCAGGGGGGGACAATACAGATCGGTGATCTGACAGTTTGCACAGCACTCTGTCAGATCACTGATCTGTCTCAGAGCGCTGCAGCGTTACCAAGTGCCTGCTCTGAGCAGGCATTTGGTAAGCCACCTCCCTCCCTGCAGGACCCGGATCCGCGGCCATCTTGGATCCGGGATTTGCTGCAGGGAGGAAGGTAGGAGACCCCCGGAGCAACGCGATCACATCGCGTTGCTGCGGGGGGCTCAGGGAAGCCCGCAGGGAGCCCCCTCCCTGCGCGATGCTTCCTGTTGTGAATTCTGTGGCAGAGCTCCCTACTGTGGTCACAAGTGGTACTTCGGCTGATTCTCTCTGTGAGCTTCTGTTGGTGGAGGGAAGTGGTACTGCGGCTTCTGAGTTTCCTCCCTCAGGTGATCTGGTGAGGTCGTTAGGTGCTTCTCTACTTAACTCCACCTAATGCTTTGATCCTGGCTTCCTGTCAATGTTCCAGTGTTGGACTTGCTTTTCCCTGGATCTTTCCTGTGGCCTGCTGCTCTGCATAGCTAAGTTCTTCTTTGCTATTTGTTTGCTATTTTTTTCTGTCCAGCTTGTCTCTTTTGTTGCTGGAAGCTCTGGGACGCAAAGGGTGTACCTCCGTGCCGTTAGTTCGGTACGGAGGGTCTTTTTGCCCCCTTTGCGTGGTTTTCTTTAGGGTTTTGTGTAGACCGCAAAGTTACCTTTTCTATCCTCGATCTGTTAAGAAAGTCGGGCCTCACTTTGCTGAATCTATTTCATCTCTACGTTTGTCTTTTCATCTTAACTCACAGTCATATGTGGGGGCTGCCTTTTCGTTTGGGGTATTTCTCTGAGGCAAGGTAGGCTTATTTTCTGTCTTCAGGCTAGTTAGTTTCTCAGGCTGTGCCGAGTTGCATAGGCAGAGTTAGGCGCAATCCACGGCTGCCTCTAGTGTTGTTTGGAGAGGATTAGGGATTGCGGTCTGCAGAGTTCCCACGTCTCAGAGCTCGTTCTATGATTTTGGGTTATTGTCAGATCACTGTATGTGCTCTGACCGCTATGTCATTGTAGTACTGAATTGCCTTTCATAACAGCTTCCCTGCACCGCCGGCACATCGCGATCATGTTTGATCGCGGTGTGCCGGGCGTTAATGTGCCGGGGGCGGTCCGTGACCGCTCCTGGCATATAGTGCCGGATGTCAGCTGCGATAAGCAGCTGACACCCGGCCGCGATCGGCCGCGCTCCCCCCGTGAGCGCGGCCGATCGCCTATGACGTACTATTCCGTCCTTGGGAAGTAAGGCCCACCCCACATGGACGGAATAGTACGTCTAATGGCAGAAAGGGGTTAAGTGAATAAAGTCGGCATGACTGACCTCTCCCAGGCCCTCTGCCGCTGACGAGAGGTCACAACAAAAGCAGTGGCAAAGGGCTGGGAGAGGGGAAAACCTAATGGAACCACCAGCCAGCGAAGCCTGCCCGTTTGCTACATCGCTGATGGATGATTTGGACTGTTGAGACTGTTCATTGGCTGGCCAATGAGGGGCCGCTCCAACAGAGGAATATCCAGGTTCTATAGTGCTGCTCCAGGTTCTGTGTGGAAAATAAAAGAAAAACATTACTAAAAATTTTTATAAAGTTTTTATATGATATTCAGACAACAGAAAAGATATTCACGTTCGCTGAGCAAGTGCAGGACTTAGAAAAGTCAGCATACGATTATATTTATACTTTGAAAGCTTTGGAGCAGCACCACTTTTAACCCGTATCATGTCTGATATCCTTACTGGAGCAATCCTTCATCGAACTCCAACAAACTTTTACTCTCTTCACTCTTCCTGTGAAGGGGAAAGAAAAAACAAAATTTACAGCAAAACAGAGACCACATTGCAATACTTACGAAAATCCTTTCTGACTTTTGGCCTTGCATGGTCCCAATCATCCAACAGCGATCTGGCCACTTCTTCCCAGAGTCGACAAATCAATAGTGAGTTGGAATGATTACGATCACGGGTGTCCCACAACACTACACTCTCTTGAACCAGTGTAATGAGTAGGTCATTGTCAATAACATGTTGACCTTTCTCACGCTGTCAAGCCTATAGATCAAATAAAACAAGAAAAAAAAATTAAGTACAACAGTTTTAACCCCTTACTCCCATTGGACGTACTATCCCGTCAAGGTGACCCGGGACTTAATTCCCAGGGACGGGATAGTACGTCATAGGTGATCGGCTGCGCTTACCGAGCGTCTCCTCCTTGCAGGCCCCGTATCCAAAATGGCCGTGGGGCTCCTTCCGGGTCCTGCAGTGAGGTGACTTGCAAGCCCCTGCACAGACCAGGCGCCGGCAAGCCTCCCTGCAGTGCCTGTCAGATCGCTGATCTGACAGTGCATGGCAAAGTGCAGATCAGCAATCAGACACTATACTGTGATGTCCCCCCTGGGGCAATGTTATAAAGTAAAAAAAAAAATATTTACATGTGTAAAAAAAAAAAAAAAAATTCCTAAATAAAGAAAAAAAAATATTGTTCCAATAAATACCGTATATACTCGAGTATAAGCCGAGATTTTCAGCCCAAATTTTTGGGCTGAAAGTGCCCCTCTCGGCTTATACTCGAGTCACGGTAGCGGTGGGGTCGGCGGGTGAGGGGGAGAGGGCGCTGAGGCATACTTACCTAGTCCCAGCGATCCTCGCGCTGTCCCTGCCGTCCCACGGTCTTCTGTGCTGCAGCTTCTTCCCCTCTTCAGCGGTCACGTGGGACCGCTCATTACAGAAATGAATAGGTGGCTCCACCTCCCATAGGGGTGGAGCCGCCTATTCATTTCTCTAATCAGCGGTGCCGGTGACCAGGGCCGGCGTCAGCACCCGGCACAGCGGGCAAATTCCGGGGCCTTGGGAAGAAAGGGGGGCCCACTGGCAGCTGGGAGAGCAGAGCAGGAGATAACATGCTCTCTCCGCCCACAAAGTCACTGCTGGCTGCGTTCTCTTAACCCCTATGTGCCAGCTCTGACACAAGCATCTTCTCACTCAGTCAGTGCAGCCAGGCAGGCACATAGGGGTTAAGAGAAGGCAGCCAGCGTGACTGTTTGTGGGCGGAGAGAGCAGTTCTCTGCTCTGGCCCCTGGCTGGCTGCAGACAGTGCTGCTGAGCTGAACTTATCAGGAAGATTCCGGAGGAGCTAGTCCTACCAGAGTGCAAAGGTATCCAGCAATAATTGCAGTTGGTCCTGTGGCTCAGTCTGCTGCTGTCTGTCTCTGCTGCTTAAAAATGTGGGTGATGTCTGGAGGAGCAGCTGGTGGGGTGCAGCCTGCAGCCACCCAGCTCTCCCAGAACCCCAGAATACATGCATGCTGCACCAAACCTGCACCAGTGGGGTAGGAAGAAGCTTAACCCCTTCCCATCTGTATGAAGGTTATTGCTAAACCTTAAATATAACAATCTGACCCGCATAAATGGGGTTAACCAGATGCCAGGAGGAAGGGGAGCTGCTGCCATGTGGGCTGTAGGTTGGGGCCCCGTGGCCCCATGCTGGTGACTGGAGGGACTCTGCCCAGTGCTGGCATGTGGGTGATTTCTGCTCCGGAGTCTCAGCTTCTCTCCTCCACATCACACTGTGCAGTCACAGCAACATTGGTTGTGTCTGTCCAGGTCCCAGCAGCTGCCACTGCTCCCACCAAGGACATGGCATCACTTAACCCTTCCCCTGCAGCCACCGGCAACAAATCCACATTATTCCTTGATTAAATCAGGTTCCAACCCAATAGAGGAGCAGACATTTCCTGCTGCCATTAGGGTCCGGGAGGGGGTGACATTGGCTGCCCTGCTACTCTGTAGTGGGGGGTGACAAGTGTAACATGGGGTAACGATGAAGGAGAAATGCACAGGATAATAGTGAGAGCGACAGAGGGCAGTGTATGGTATGGAGCAGTCACGGGTGGGCTGCAAGATCCCCCCATACTGTACATGATTGCTCGGGACAGGGAGGCGTTTAATGAGCTTCTAATGACGAGGCACTAATTGGGTCATTAGGGTTTGTGGAAAGGATTCAGCATCAGGTCCCTCATTAATGCCCGAGCGATGTTACTTTGTAGCACAGATCTGTTAGGGCCGCAAAACCAAACAACGTTGTTTATGTAGAAAAGTCTTTGTTTCATAGAAAAACTCAAAACAGAAAAGATTTTCTGATACAACAACGCCCTGCTCACGACACTGCACAGCACCTCTCCTGTATATATACACTGCACAGCACCTTTCCCCCTGTATATATACTGCACAGCACCTTTCCTCCTGTATGTATACATTGCACAGCACCTCTCCTGTATATATACACTGCACAGCACCTTTCCTCCTGTATATATACACTGCACAGTACCACTCCTCCTGTCCTGTATATATACACTGCAGAATTTACAATAGCTGTCACTCATGTAAGAAGTGAAATCTGGCATTGTACTATACATTTCTCTGCCGTATCTGTGCATCATAAATCGGGTATGTGTTAAAGGGGGGGGGCCCACTGAGACTCTTTCGCCCGGGGCCCTCAAAAACCTGGAGCCGGCCCTGCCGGTGACCGCTGATAGAAAAAGAGGCTGCAGCACAGAAGACTGGGAGGAAGGCGAGGAGCGTCAGGATCGCTGGGACTAGGTAAGTATATCATACTTACCTGTCCCCGTTCCAGCTGCCGGGCGCCGCTCCATCTTCCTGGCGCCTCCATCTTCCCGGCGTCTGCGCTCTGACTGTTCAGGTTAGAGGGCGCGATGATGCATATAGTGTGCGCGGCGCCCTCTGCCTGATCAGTCAGAGCAGAGACGCCGGGAAGATGGAGGCGCCGGGACCGGACGCTGGGAGCTGCAATCAAGAGAGGTGAGTATGTGTTTTTTTTTTTTTTTTATTGCAGCAGCAGCAGCGGCCATGGCACAGATTTATGTGCAGCATCTATGGGGCAGTATGAACGGCACACAGCACTATATGGGGCATCTGTGCAGCATCTATGGGGCAATATGAACGGCACACAGCACTATATGGGGCATCTGTGCAGCATCTATGGGGCAATATGAACGGCACACAGCACTATATGGGGCATCTGTGCAGCATCTATGGGGCAATATGAACGGTGCAGAGCACTGTGGGGCATCTGTGCAGCATCTATGGGGCAATATGAACGGTGCAGAGCACTGTATGGGGCATCTGTGCAGCATCTATGGGGCAATATGAATGGTGCAGAGCACTGTATGGGGCATCTGTGCAGCATCTATGGGGCAATATGAACGGTGCAGAGCACTATATGGCACAGCTATGGGGAAATAATGATCTATTTTTATTTTTGAAATTCACCTGTAAATGCTGCATTTCCACCCTAGGCTTATACTCGAGTCAATAAGTTTTCCCAGTTTTTTGTGGCAAAATTAGGGGGGTCGGCTTATACTCGGGTCGGCTTATACTCGAGTATATACGGTACATTTCTTTATCTAAATAAAAAAAAACAATGAAAGTACACATATTTAGTATCGTCGCATCTGTAACGACCCGACCTATGAAACTGTCCCACTAGTTAACCCCTTCAGTGAGCACCGTAAAAAAAAAAACCCGAGGCAAAAAACGCTTTATTATCATACCGCCAAACAAAAAGTAGAATAACACGTGATCAAAAAGACAGATATAAATAACCATGGTACCGTTGAAAACGTCATCTTGTCCCGAAAAAAAAACGAGCTGCCATACAGCATCATCAGCAAAAAAATAAAAAAGTTATAGCCCTCAGAATAAAGAGATGCAAAAAGTAATTATTTTTTATATAAAATAGTTTTTATCGTATAAAAACGCCAAAACATAAAAAAAGATATAAATGAGGTATCGCTGTAATCGTACTGACCCGAAGAATAAAACTGCTTTATCAATAAAAAAAAAAAAAAACGTGGAACGATATAAACGCCCCCCAAAAAGAAATTAATGAATAGCTGGTTTTTGGTCCTTCTGCCTCACAAAAATCGGAATAAAAAGCAATCAAAAAATGTCACGTGCCCGAAAATGGTACCAATAAAAACATAAACTCGTCCCGCAAAAAACAAGACCTCACATGAATCTGTGGACCAAAATATAGAAAATTATAGCTCTCAATATATGGAGCCGTAAAAACTATTTTTTGCAATAAAAATCATCTTTTAGTGTGTAACAGCTGCCAATCATAAAAATCCACTAAAAAAAACCTGCTATAAAAGTAATTCAAACCCCTTTCATCACCCCCTTGGGGAAAAATAATAAAATTAAAAAAAATGCATTTATTTTTATTTTCCCATTAGGTTTAGGGCTATAGTTGGGGTTTTGGATAAAGTTAGGGTTGGTGCTAAAGTTTGGGTTGGGGCTAATGTTAGGGTTAGGGCTACAGTTAGGGACGGAGCGGTTAGGGTTGGGGCTAAAGTTAGGGTTAGGGTTGGGGCTAAAGTTAGGGTTTGGATTACATTTACGGTTGGGATTAGGGTTAGGGGTGTGGTTAAGGTTATGGTTGGGATTAGGGTTAGGGGTGTGATTGGGATTAGGGTTAGGGGCATGTTTTCGGGTTAGGGGTGTGGTTAGGGTTGGGATTAGGGTTAGGGGTGTGTTTGGGTTAGGGTTTCAGCTAGAATTGGTGGGTTTCCACTGTTTAGTCACATCAGGGGCTCTCCAAATGCGAAATGGTGTCCGATCTCAATTCCAGCCAATTCTGCGTTGAAAAAGTAAAACCGTGCTCCTTCCTTTCCGAGCTCTCCGATGAGCCCAAATAGGAGTTTACCCCAACATAGGGGGTGTCAGCGTACTCAGGACAAATTGTACAACATTTGGGGTCCAATTTCTCCAGTTACCCATGGGGAAATACAAAACTGGGGGCTAAAAAATTATTTTTGTGGAAAAAAAAAGGATTTTTTATTTTCACGGCTCTGTGTTATTAACTGTAGTGAAACACTTGGGGATTCAAAGTTCTCCGAACACATTTAGATAAGTTCCTTGGGGGGTCTAGTTCCCAATATGGGGTCACTTGTGGGGGGTTTCTACTGTTTAGGTACATCAGGGGCTCTGCAAACGCCTGCAGACCATTCCATCTAAGTCTGCATTCCAAATGGCGCTCCTTCCCTTCCGAGCTCTGCCATGCACTCAAACGGTGGTTCCCCCCCACATATGGGTTATCAGCGTACTCAGGACAAATTAAACAAAAACATTTGGGGTCTAATTTCTCCTGTTACCCTTGGGAAAATACAAAACTGGGGGCTAAAATTTAATTTTTGAGGAAAAAAAAGAATTTTTATTTTCACGGCTCTGCGTTATAAACTGTAGTGAAACACTTGGAGATTCAAAGTTCTCACAACACATCTAGATAAGCTCCTTAGGGGATCTTCTTTCCAAAATGGTGTCACTTGTGGGGGGTTTCTACTGTTTAGGCACATCAGGGGCTCTCCAAACGAGACATTTTGACCTATCTCAATTCCAGTCAATTTTGCATTGAAAAGTCAAACGGCGCTCCTTCCCTTCTGAGCTCTGCCATGTGCCCAAACAGTGGTTTACCCCCACATATGGGGTATCCGCATACTTAGGACAAATTGTACAACAACTTTTGGGGTCTAATTTCTCCTGTTACCCTTGGTAAAATGAAACAAATTGGAGCTGAATTAAATTTTTTGTGAAGTTAAATGTTCATTTTTTTTTAAACATTCCAAAAATTCCTGTGAAACACCTGTAGGGTTAATAAACCTCTTGAATGTGGGTTTGAGCACCTTGAGGGGTGCAGTTTTTTGAATGGTGTCACACTTGGTTATTTTCTATCATATAGACCCCTCAAAGTGACTTCAAATGTGATGTGTTCCCTAAACAAAAAGGTGTTGTAAAAATGAGAAATTGCTGGTCAACTTTTAACCCTTAAGGCTCCCTAACAAAAAAAAAAAAATTGGGTTCCAAAATTGTGCTGATGTAAAGTAAACATGTGGGAAATGTTACTTATTAAGTATTTTGTGTGGCATATCTCTGTGATTCAAGGGCATAAAAATTCAAATTTGGAAAATTGCTAAATTTTCGCCAGATTTCCTTTTTTTCACAAATAAACGCAGGTAATATCAAAGAAATGTTACCACTATCATGAAGTACAATATGTCAGAATTATAACTTCATAAAGGGACAGTGGTCAGAATTGTAAAAATTGGCCTGGTCATTAACGTGCAAACCACCCTTGGGAGTTAAGGGGTTAAATATACAAAACTGAAAAAAATCCAATTACAAGTCTGATAATGAAAAGAATACTTACACCCCATCTTTCCTCCTTACGAATTTGAACCCAAAGAAGATTCATTTCCACTTGACTGCTCCTGCTCTTCCGCACTGGAAGGTTCCTGTAAAGAAAATGCATGATTTAACACATGTGTAGTATTGCCAGTCAATACATACCAATCAGTATATCAAACGTGATTACATAATCAGTGTCATGTCCAGCTTGGAAAGCAGTCAGGTGTTCACTGGAGGACATGCTTGAAGAGCAGGCAGCAGGCAAGTGAAACACTGCAGATAAGAAAAATTGAACTTGTTTAAAAGAGACAAACACAATGTAGTTTAAGGGAAAAAATAAAAAATTTGAAGGCCAATACTTACATTACAAGCAGCAGTCCAGCAGCACAGCAGGCAGCACAGCACCAGAACAGTATCACAACACGGGGACAGCAGCACCGCAGCGGAAAAGCAGCTCAACACGGGGACAGCAGCATCTCACCGGAAAAGCAGTTTCAACATGGGGACAGCAGCACCGTACCGGAAAAGTAGCATAAAACGGGGACAGCACCGCACAGTCTACAAGGAAAAAAAAGGAAAAAATAAGGCACAAAGTGACAGAGTGTGAAACTGGGCAGACTGTGCGACTGGGCAGAGCAACATAGTACACACACTCAAACTTACACAGGGCCGTAGGAGCAATCCACAACAGGTAATCACGGACAGGAATGAGCAAGCCAGACAAGGAGTCCAGGACAGGAAAAACACAGTCTAGAAGAAACAGAAAACAAAACATAAGTACAGAGTACAGAATACAGACATACATTTTCAAAGCTTCTAGACTTACATCCAGAGTCTTGTCCACAGTCTTGTGCATGCATCCAGAGTCTTGAGAGTAATGGACTACCTGTCTCCAGACCCCCTTTTATACATCAGATATTTTGCAGGTGGTGACATCATTTCATGGACATGATTAGTGTGAAGTACACATGCGTATCGAACGCATGGGTAAGCATGTCCTGGTGTACCAATGCGTTCCCATAAACAGTAATGAGTTGTTTTGATGCACTCATCCGCATGAGTACGTCTGCGCTAAATTGACACATCAAAAAATGCAACATATTGCGTTCGCCGCACACTGCGAAACGACGCATGCATACGCATGTCACTGCATGCACAATGTTAAATATATGTACGCAAGATGCATATGGATCAGTACGCAGGTATACGCTGCGCACACATATGCAAATGTGAACCCGGCCTAAAGTAGACATGTGGTAAATGTGATTTATTAACTATTTTGTATGACATCGCTGTAACGCTTGTGCCCTGAATGGATGACGCGAGTGAGGATTGTTGCCCCACTGTGCCACAAACCAGACTATCCTGGAGGGGCAAAGGGGAATATTTAATGTACATAAAATAGTTACAAACGTTTCGGTCCGTGTGGACCTTCATCCGTGTACTAAGTATATAACTGAGGTGGTGTGAACCGTATAAAGGGCCCCAATAAGAGTTTTGCTTGCATTAGCTGAATAGTGTTGAAGAAAAGACACTACAGTATGTCACAGTCCAGCAACTTGTAGGGAAACGCGCAATGGACTGAGTGCAGCTACGCGGTGTCCACCGCAAGTAAGCTGTGTCACCATAGCTCCGCCCCTTCCGGCCTACACACGCCGGGTCCAGCACACAATTCGCCGCTTTATATAGCTTCTGGACACCCTTCTGTGCACAGCTTACTTGCGGTGGACACCGCGTAGCTGCACTCAGTCCATTGCGCGTTTCCCTACAAGTTGCTGGGTATGTTTTCCTTTTCAGGGCACGTCATACCACAGGCTATAGACGCACCTTTTACTTATAGTCCCTATATTCCTTTACTGACTGTGACATCCTGTAGTGTCTTTTCTTCAACACTATTCAGCTAGTACGTACTAGTTCCTGCCCTCCCAACCTATTACCGTATATACTCGAGTATAAGTCGAGATTTTCAGCCCATTTTTTTGGGCTGAAAGTCCCCCTCTCGGCTTATACTCGAGTCATACCCGGGGGTCGGCACGGGAGGGGGAGCTGCAGAGCATCTTATGGGGCCATACTTGTGCAGCATTATAAGGGGCAAGTGACTGTGCAGAGCATCTTATGGGGCCATACTTGTGCAGCACTATAAGGGGCAAGTGACCGTGCAGAGCATCTTATGGGGCCATACTTATGCAGCATTATAAGGGGCAAGTGGCTGTGCAGAGCATCTTATGGGGCCATACTTGTGCAGCATTATAAGGGGCAAGTGACTGTGCAGAGCATCTTATGGGGCCATACTTGTGCAGCAATATAAGGGGCAAGTGACTGTACAGAGCATCTTATGGGGCCATACTTGTGCAGCATTATAAGGGGCAAGTGACTGTGCAGAGCATCTTATGGAGCCATACTTGTATAGCATTATAAGGGGCAAGTGGCTGTGCGGAGCATCTTATGGGGCCATACTTGTGCAGCATTATAAGGGGCAAGTGGCTGTGCGGAGCATCTTATGGGGCCATACTTGTGCAGCATTATAAGGGGCAAGTGACTGTGCGGAGCATCTTATGGGGCCATACTTGTGCAGCATTATAAGGGGCAAGTGACTGTGCGGAGCATCTGTATGGGGCCATAACACTTGTGCAGCATTATAAGGGGCAAGTGACTGTGCGGAGCGTCTGTATGGGGCCATAACACTTGTGCAGCACTATATGGGGCAAGTGGCTGTGCGGAGCATCTGTATGGAGCCATAACACTTGTGCAGCACTATATGGGGCAAGTGG
This sequence comes from Ranitomeya imitator, assembly GCF_032444005.1. NCBI lineage: Eukaryota > Metazoa > Chordata > Amphibia > Anura > Dendrobatidae > Ranitomeya > Ranitomeya imitator. The sequence continues at coordinate 432,842,349 of NC_091284.1, forward strand.
CTGTGCAGAGCATCTGTATGGGGCCATAACACTTGTGCAGCATTATATGGGGCAAGTGGCTGTGCGGAGCATCTGTATGGGGCCATAACACTTGTGCAGCACTGTATGGGGCAAGTGGCTTTGCGGAGCATCTTATGGGGCCATAACACTTGTGCAGCACTATATAGGGCAAATATCTCTATGGAGCATCTTATGAGGCCCTTGTTACCCTTTATGCAGCATTATATGGGGCATATTTTAATATGGAGCATCTAATGGGGCCCATCAAACTTTATGGAGCATTATATGGGGCTCCTGATTCAATATGGATATTCAAAAACACTTAACCTACTGATGTCTCAATTAATTTTACTTTTATTGGTATCTATTTTTACTTTTGAAATTTAAGGGTAGCTGCTGCATTTTCCACCCTAGGCTTATACTCGAGTCATTAAATTTTCCTAGTTTTTTGTGGCAAAATTAGGGGGGTCGGCTTATACTCGGGTCGGCTTATACTCGAGTATATACGGGTATGTATCGCTCACACATTTACTGCATCACTCGCTGTTTCCTCCCTAGATGCAAGCAAAACTCTTATTGGGGCCCTTTATACGGTTCACACCACCTCAGTTATATTCTTAGGTATGTCATCCTCCGCTCACTTATTATATTCTGGTACTTGGATATCCCTCTGGACACCTCTATTAAACCTATATTGCACTCCTGCTAAAGTAAGCTTCCTAGTCTAGATTTGCAATGTTCAGTAAGCCCAATTTTTTAGCTGCATATGTTGCAGGTATTCTTATACGATTGTGTTTCAATAACCACAATGACCATTCTGTTCCCCCATCTTTCTGTTAGGTTGAACAATTTAATAAAATGTTCACTTCACTTAAGTTGCCTACTCCTGGCCTAATGGATATTGATCAGGTGCGCACCAAAGAAATAAACATATAACAACACACAGTCATATGTAAACTCTTCATGATCAATCTATGGCCCAGCTGCAAGGGAAAAAGAGACTTTATTCAGGCAAGACACAGATTTATATATTCCCTGTAAGGGGGCTCGGTTAGCTCTAGAATGGGAGTGATCGGATGCATTCCATTGGTTAGTGGGTTGGGCAATGAGCAAGTCCATGGGTGGATCCATGAGGTCATCAGGGTGGGTTGGTCCATGAGGTCATCAAGGTGGGCGTCACTGTGGGTGGATCCATGACGTCATCAGGGTGGGCATCATGTTGGATACCAGCCAGGCAGCCACATGGCTCTCTGATACAGGAAATGGCAGCCATCTTTAGTGTCTTTCATCTAAAAAAACTTATGTAAGATCAAACAATACACGCTATGGGTTGCTTCTCTCAATCTCTTATGTCTTGGGGTTAATTAAGTATTTGATCTTATGGCTCTCCTCAACAGTCCCCCCTAAATACTTTATTAACCCTTTTTTTTTATTTTGATCCCACCGTGGTTCCCTTACCCACCAGTGTTAAGTGTCACTATGACATCAGAGGCTTCATGGATATATCAGGATATATCAGGAGGTATCTCGGAGCGTGCTACCAGCGTCCTCGGGACTTTTCTACCTGCTGGATCTATTACTCTCCAATCTCCCATCTCCATGGTTACATAAAATACACATGTCACTCACCCTGATGTAACACATCCTAGATCTGACCGTCTCGCCCGGGAGGGGGGAATTGGAGTTTTCACCAGTTTGAGACAAGTTTTCCCTTGTGGAAAACCTCCCTTTGTAGCTGGACTTTGACAAGCATGTCAGATCCTACTCTGTCCCTAACTGTCTAACAAGTTTATAATGTGAGAGATGGATTAAATGGCGCTATTACAATAAATAATAATAATAATAATATGAATCCAGGAGACGCTCAGCAATCCTGACTGAAGTAGGAGTAGTCAGGAGCACTTGGTAGGAACCCTCAAATCTCGACTCCAGGGATGTCTTTCTGATGAACTTCTTTACCAGCATGTAGTCACCAGGTTGGAAAGCATGGGTACTTTAACTGGAATCAGGATCTGGAATGGATGATAAAACTTGTACATGTGTTACTGACAGTTCTTTTAGTAAGGACAATTACATAATTTACAAGAGTATCACTTCCTAAAGCTAGTTGTTGTGGAAAATATTGACCCAACCTTGGAGGCTCCCCCCAAAAAGAATCTCGTGTGGTGTGTTTGGTGGGACCCCTTGGAGTGTTTCTAACTGAGTATAAGGCAATGGGCAAAATGTCTGTCGTAGTCTGACCTAACTGGCTTTCAGTATTTTATTTTTCAAGGTGCCATTCAGTGTTTCTACTTTCCCACTGCTCTGTGGGTGATATGGAGTATGTAAACCCAAATCAGCTCCCACCAATGTCCATAGTTCCTTAGTCAGTGCTGCAATGAATGCGGGTACTTGGTCACTCTCAATTACCTCTGGGACCCCATATCTGCATGCTACTTCAGTCATCAGTCTCTTAACAGTCACTCTGGCAGTCATGTTGGTTACTGGATAGGCTTCGGGCCATCCTGAGAACATTTCAGTCACTACCAGTACATACCTGTACTTCCCTACTTTTGGCATTTGAATGTGATCTATCTGAATTCTCTGAAAGGGATAGAGTGGTTTAGCCAATGTTTCTGAGTAACTTTCTGGGGCGGTGCTGGATTGCATGTTGCACACACAAGGCAGGAATTGCAGTATTTTTGGGGTGACAGTAGAGATCCCAAGTGCCATGTAAGTCTTCCAAATCAGGTCAATCATCTGATTCCTGCCTCTGGGCGATACCGTGTGCCCATTCTGTCTCCGAGGAGTACAGATTACGGGGTAGACAGAACTTTTTGTTCACCCTCCAGACTCCATCTTCATCCTTTTTTAGCTCCTCCTTCTTGCCATGGCTTCTTTTCATCATCCGATGTCTTGTCTTGATGTAGATGGATAATCCTCATAAGAGAGCCTTTAGTACCTTTAGTGTTTTGTGACACGTACACCGCTGCTTTCTCTTTCCCAAATGGATCTGCAGCATAGCTTTTTACTGTTTTGTCAGCAAAGAAGTTCCTCCTTGCTTCTGGAGAATCCAATCTTCCGTGAGCTTTGATCTTGATCACTGCAACCTCCGAAAGTAGATCAAGAGCGGCCACAAGTTCTTGTATGGTAGCAGCATGTTTTACAGGAGTTCCACTGGACGTTAGGTATCCTCTGGCTGCCCAGATACTGCCGAAGTCATGAGCCACTCCGAAAGCATATCTTGAATCCGTGTAGAGGTTGACCACCTTCTCCATTGCTTCCTGACAAGCCAACGTCAAAGCTTTAAGTTCCGCTTCTTGTGCAGACATGTGCGGTGGTAGTGATCCAGCTGAGATGACCTGGTCATGTGTAACCGCGGCATATCCCGTATGGAACCTTCCCGTTTCATCTGCAAATCATGATGAGCTATTCAGTAGTTTTCCCCACACATGGACTATCTGCGTACTGTGGAGAAGTTGCACAACAAATTTTAGGGTCCATTTTCTCCAATTACCCTTATGAAAAATGAAAAAATTGGGGCTAAAAGGGCATTTTTATGGGAAAATTTTGATTTTTTTTTTTTCTTAATTTCATGGCTCTATGTTATAAACTTCTGTAAAGCACCTGGGGTTTCAGTGTGCTCACCACACATCTAGATAAGTTCTCTCAGGGGTCACATTTCCAAAATGGTGTCACTTGTGGGGGTTTCAACTTTTTAGGCACATCAGGGGCTCTGCAAACGTCATATGACTTCCACTAATTATTCCAGCTAATTTTACATTCAAAATGTCAGATGGCGCTGTTTCCCTTCTGAGCCCTGCTGCATGCCCAGTGTTTTTCCCCATATATTGGGTATCAGCATGCAGGAGAAATAGGACAACAAATTTTGGGGTCCATGTTCTCCTGTTACCCTTGTGAAAATAAAAAAAATTTGGGTCTTAAATTTAATTTTTGTGAAAAAAATGTAAATGTTAATTTTTTCATTTCACAATCCATTAATTCCTCTGAAGCACCTGAAGGGTTAATAAACTTCTTGAATGTGGTTTTGAGAATCTTTTGGGATGTAGTTTTTAGAATGGTGTCACTTTTGGAAATTTTCTGTCATATAGACCCCTCAAAGTGATTTCAAATGTAATGTGGTCCCTAAGAAAATGGTTTTGTAAATTTTGTTGCAAAAGTGAGAAATCGCTAGTCAACTTTTAACTCTTATAACTTCCTAATGAAAAAAATTGTTTCAAAAATTGTGTAAGTTTTAAAATTTTCAACAATTTTCCATTTTTTTTCTAATAAACACAAGTCATATTGAACAAATTTTACCACTATCATGAACTATTATATGTCACAAAACAGTCTCATAATCAGTGTGATTCGTTGAAGCATTCCAGAGTTATTACCTCATAAAGTGACACTGGTCAGAATTGAAAAAATTAGCCTGGTCAGGAAGATGAAAGGCAGGGGGGTAATGCCTCAGACTGTTACACACCTATTTAGGGCAATTAAAGGCTTTCCAGTACTTTCCAGAAGGAGAAGAATTCAAGGAAGCTATTGAATTTGAAAGTGAAATTAATAAATTATCTGTCACATGGTCACGGGTTTAATATGACAGAGTGGAACCAGAAGACCATGTTGTCTGATTTCTCCTACTCTTTCACTGAGTACTTCTCCTTCAGATTAAACAGTGCAGGTTTATTTTAGCAGTGGAGGGGTTAGTCTGTTCAGTTGAGAGCCCATGGAAGCTTACCTATGTTGCTCGCAGCTGTTCAGTGCTTTCCACTCTCCTCTCCTATACAGGTCCTTCTCAAAAAATTAGCATATAGTGTTACATTTCATTATTTACCATAATGTAATGATTACAATTAAACTTTCATATATTATAGATTCATTATCCACCAACTGAAATTTGTCAGGTCTTTTATTGTTTTAATACTGATGATTTTGGCATACAACTCCTGATAACCCAAAAAACCTGTCTCAATAAATTAGCATATTTCACCCATCCAATCAAATAAAAGTGTTTTTTAATAACAAACAAAAAAACCAACAAATAATAATGTTCAGTTATGCACTCAATACTTGGTCGGGAATCCTTTGGCAGAAATGACTGCTTCAATGCGGCGTGGCATGGAGGCAATCAGCCTGTGACACTGCTGAGATGTTATGGAGGCCCAGGATGCTTCAATAGCGGCCTTAAGCTCATCCAGAGTGTTGGGTCTTGCGTCTCTCAACTTTCTCTTCACAATATCCCACAGATTCTCTATGGGGTTCAGGTCAGGAGAGTTGGCAGGCCAATTGAGCACAGTAATACCATGGTCAGTAAACCATTTACCAGTGGTTTTGGCACTGTGAGCAGGTGCCAGGTCGTGCTGAAAAATGAAATCTTCATCTCCATAAAGCATTTCAGCCGATGGAAGCATGAAGTGCTCCAAAATCTCCTGATAGCTAGCTGCATTGACCCTGCCCTGACCAGCAGCTGACATGGCACCCCACACCATCACTGACTGTGGGTACTTGACACTGGACTTCAGGCATTTTGGCATTTCCTTCTCCCCAGTCTTCCTCCAGACTCTGGCACCTTGATTTCCGAATGACATGCAAAATTTGCTTTCATCAGAAAAAAGTACTTGGGACCACTTAGCAACAGTCCAGTGCTGCTTCTCTGTAGCCCAGGTCAGGCGCCTCTGCCGCTGTTTATGGTTCAAAAGTGGCTTTACCTGGGGAATGCGGCACCTGTAGCCCATTTCCTGCACACGCCTGTGCACGGTGGCTCTGGATGTTTCCACACCAGACTCAGTCCACTGCTTCCTCAGGTTCCCCAAGGTCTGGAATCGGTCCTTCTCCACAATCTTCCTCAGGGTCCGGTCTCCTCTTCTCGTTGTACAGTGTTTTCTGCCACATTGTTTCCTTCCAACAGACTTACCATTGAGGTGCCTTGATACAGCACTCTGGGAACAGCCTATTTGTTGAGAAATTTCTTTCTGGGTCTTACCCTCTTGCTTGAGGGTGTCAATGATGGCCTTCTTGACATCTGTCAGGTCGCTAGTCTTACCCATGATGGGGGTTTTGAGTAATGAACCAGGCAGGGAGTTTATAAAAGCCTCAGGTATCTCTTGCATGTGTTTAGAGTTAATTAGTGGATTCAGAAGATTAGGGTAATAGGTCGTTTAGAGAACCTTTTCTTGATATGCTAATTTATTGAGACAGGTTTTTTGGGTTATCAGGAGTTGTATGCCAAAATCATCAGTATTAAAACAATAAAAGACCTGACAAATTTCAGTTGGTGGATAATGAATCTATAATATATGAAAGTTTAATTGTAATCATTACATTATGGTAAATAATGAAATTTAACACTATATGCTAATTTTTTGAGAAGGACCTGTATATACTGGCCTCTGGCGTTTGGTGAATTTATCTAAAAACTATTGCTTGGTTTTTGTTGTATGCAAATCCTGTTTTTCTACTTTGTTTTTTCCCTTCCTTCACTCCCTAGCGTTTTCCTCTGTTATATGTGAGATAATATTTGTATGAATTTTCCTTTATCCTTGTACTTACTGGTGCATCTCACAAAATTAGAATATCATCAAAAAGTTAATTTATTTCAGTTGTTCAATACAAAAAGTGGAACTCCTATATTAGATAGAGTTATTACAAACAGAGTGATCTATTTCAAGTGTTTATTTATATTAATGTTGATGATTATGGCTTATAGCCAGTGAAAACCCTGAAGTCATTGTCTCAGTAAATTAGAATACTTTATAACACCAGCTTGAACAAAGTGATTTTAAAATCTGAAATGTTGGCCTACTGAAATGTACAGTACAGACCAAAAGTTTGGACACACCTTCTCATTTAAAGATTTTTCTGTATTTTCATGACTATGAAAATTGTACATTCACACTGAAGGCATCAAAACTATGAATTAACACATGTGGAATTATATACTTAACAAAAAAGTGTGAAACAACTGAAATTATGTCTTATAACTCAGGAGAACTATGAGTCCAAAAATGGCCAGAGAGTAAATATTCACATATAAATTTTTATTGAAAATTCATTTAAAATAACAAACAAACATTACCATATCGTTAAAATTATGTGAACAAAATCCATAAGTACATCAAAACAGACCCGAGATCAAGGACTAGGACACTACTGGGTATGTGAAAATGTCAATATCTATAATAAAATATGTAACCAGTATAATTCCATTAAGCTATTGGTGATGTATAGCAATTCAGTGAAATAACATACATTGCCACATAGGCACCAGTAATGTCGCTATACACCTCTCCAAATAAGCGTGCCAGAAAAGGCACATACATATAAATAAGAGGTTAATTACCCATGGAGATGGCAGCTCCCGTCCAGATCCCGGTCAGCTACCCCAACGCGCGTTTCGCGTATAATAAATCCTGCTTCCTCAGGGGGCGTGGCCTAACTAGGATCTCCATTTGGTTTAAATACAAGTCATCGCCAATCAAGCGATGACGTTGAAGGTGCGAGTGCGCATGCGTGAAACGCAAATGAATCCTATCACTGCGTCTCAGCCTTCCGACTCAGTCAGCAGGTCGCGGTCACGTGAGCGGGTCAGCGCTAAACCCACATCAGGTGACTCGCGACCGCCGCTGAAGCGGATGCCGAGAACACAAAGATATTAAAGTGACGTGTGCCGCTCAAAAATTCAGTGCATTATAGGTGAGTATAAATATTGGATCATAACTTCTAAGTGATAGCGTGAATGTCCAATAAATTAACGCTATATAGAAAGTCCATCACCCCGCGGCAGGATTAAAAAACCACTGCCACCCCGGGTATGGAACCAAGGGGCACAGATCGCATGAGTGCACCGACAAATAATATGAAAGTGCCATAAAAAATATATATTAATTGAATAAAGGTGATGGTGAAAGAATAGAAAGAATGCACCAAAGAAAAGTGATTGTGTACTAAATTTAATAATATGGTAAAAAACCTTCCAGACAATTGATATGACAATAATATGAAAAATAAAAATGAAAAAATATATATTATATCATGATCTAAACCACTATAATTAAAGCAAAAAAGGGGACAACAAATGCAGAATATGCATATGTACAACTATACACATACATATGCATTAAAGAGGGGGAGTTTAGCAGGTAAAAATTACTCTGTTATCACACATCAATCAAATTAATATCAAGGAATCAGACAGTCTATATAAGTTAGAAAAATATGTATTTTCATCACTTGATATTCTTTAATCATAATATAGTTCCATGTGTGTCAAATTCCATACTGCTTGTTCTTTTTCTTCCTCCAATTAGAATGTATAGTTGATGTAATATTATCCCATGTTCCTGTAAATGTCCCCAACGGAAGAAAAACGAGTGGATAGAATCATGGTATCGGCACTCTAAAAATACATATAGATAGAAATAAAAGTTAAAACCGATGATTAATGGCAAAAAATAAAGCAGGACAGATCCATGACAATGTTTATAAGAATGATGAGAAGCCCTGGGTTTCGTTAAGGCCCATGGGAGCCATGGTGCCCAATACAGTAGTCCAGCGGCATTCCCGCTGTGCAGGTATGCGCTTAACATCTCCTCTTCTTATACCGCATTGGACATGATCAATTCCTCATGCAAGAAAGGATCTAGGGTTACATCCATGACGCTGTCTGAAATGACGTGGTATCGTCTTCAGAAGCGTCATGTCCGTCACATCTCTAGCGGCCATTATGTACCGCACGTGTTCACGTATACGGGTACCCAAACGACGAGATGTTAGGCCCACATAAACTTTTGGGCAATCACATACCGCATAGTACACCACCTGAGTCGTATTACAATTTATATGATGGTTGATGGAGTAAGTTCTCTCTCCATCAACTGAATCAAAGGTGGCACTGCGGCTGATGTTCGGGCACGATATACAGCTGCCACATGGAAAACAGCCATTGGGTGGTCCGCCAGAACCAAAATCATATTTTTTCACCCTTGGGGCATAATGATTGGAGACCAATAGGTTCTTTAAGTTTTTACTTCTTCTAGCAGTCATTGCGTGGTAATCATTGAGGCATTTGGAGAGCAATGGGTCACGTTTGAGGATGTCCCAGTGTTTCTGGAGGCAGCTCCTCATAGTGGACCATTCACTGTTGTAAGTAGAAATAAAACATACAACATCTTGCTGTTCACTGATTTTCAAATTTTTCTTACTAGAACACAGTAGTTCGTCACGTGATGCATATTTTGCTCTCCTATACCCCTTACTGATACTTCTATTGCTGTACCCTCTTGCTTGAAATCTGACTCTGAGGTCAGCTGCCTGGGCTTCAAACTTGGTAGTGGAGGAGCAGATCCGCTTCATCCTAAGATGCTGCCCAACTGGGATGGCTTTTATAGTGCTGTATGAATGACTTATACGCGAAACGCGCGTTGGGGTAGCTGACCAGGATCTGGACGGGACCTGCCATCTCCATGGATAATTAACCTCTTATTTATATGTACCGTATATACTCGAGTATAAGCCGAGATTTTCAGCCCAAAATTTTGGGCTGAAAGTGCCCCTCTCGGCTTATACTCGAGTCACGGTGGGCGGCAGGGTCGGCGGGTGAGGGGAGAGGGCGCTGAGGCATACTCACCTAGTCCCAGCGGTCCTGACGCTCCCTCTGCCTGTCACACGGTCTTCGGTGCTGCAGCTCTTCCCCTGTTCAGTGGTCACGTGGGACCGCTGATTAGAGAAATGAATATGCGGCTCCACCTCCCATAGGGGTGGAGCCGCATATTCATTTCTCTAATCAGCGGTGCCGGTGACCGCTGATAGAGGAAGAGGCTGCGGCACTGAAGACCGTGTGACAGGCAGAAGGGAGCGGGACGCCGGGAGCAGGTAAGTATGTAATATTCACCTGTCCGCATTCCACCCGCCGGGCGCCGCTCTGTCTTCGCATCCTCTTGCACTGACTGTTCAGGTCAGAGGGCGCGATGACGCATATAGTGTGCGCGCCGCCCTCTGCCTGATCAGTCAGTGCGGAGAGACGCCAGGACGAGACGCTGGGAGCTGCAAGCAGCGAGGTGAGTATGTCATTTTTTTTTTATTGCAGCAGCAATGGCAGAGCTTTATATGGCACAGCTATGGGACAATAATGAACGGTGCAGAGCACTATATGGCACAGCTATGGGGCAATAATGAACGGTGCAGAGCACTATATGGCAGCTATGGGGCAATAATGAACGGCGCAGAGCACTATATGGCAGCTATGGGGCAATAATGAATGGTGCAGAGCACTATATGGCAGCTATGGGGCAATAATGAACGGTGCAGAGCACTATATGGCACTGCTATGGGGCCATAATGAATGGTGCAGAGCACTATATGGCACAGCTATGGGGAAATAATGAATGGTGCAGAGCACTATATGGCACAGCTATGGGGCAATAATGAATGGTGCAGAGCACTATATGGCACAGCTATGGGGCAATAATGAACGGTGCAGAGCACTATATGGCACAGCTATGGGGCAATAATGAACGGTGCAGAGCACTATATGGCACAGCTATGGGGCAATAATGAACGGCGCAGAGTACTATATGGCAGCTATGGGGCAATAATGAACGGTGCAGAGCACTATATGGCACAGCTATGGGGCAATAATGAACGGTGCAGAGCACTATATGGCACAGCTATGGGGCAATAATGAACGGTGCAGAGCACTATATGGCACAGCTTTCTATGGTACATCTATGGGGAAATAATGAACGGTCCAGAGCACTATATGGCACAGCTATGGGGCCATAATGAACAGTATGGAGCATCTATTTTTATTTTTGAAATTCACCGGTAGCTGCTGCATTTTCCACCCTAGGCTTATACTCGAGTCAATAAGTTTTCCCAGTTTTTTGTGGCAAAATTAGGGGGGTCGGCTTATACTCGGGTCGGCTTATACTCGAGTATATACGGTATGTGCCTTTTCTGGCACGCTTATTTGGAGAGGTGTATAGCGACATTACCGGTGCCTATGTGGCAATGTAGGTTATTTCACTGAATTGCTATACATCACCAATAGCTTAATGGAATTATACTGGTTACATATTTTATTATAGATATTGACATTTTCACATACCCAGTAGTGTCCTAGTCCTTGATCTCGGGTCTGTTTTGATGTACTTATGGATTTTGTTCACATAATTTTAACGATATGGTAATGTTTGTTTGTTATCTTAAATGAATTTTCAATAAAAATTTATATGTGAATATTTACTCTCTGGCCATTTTTGGACTCATAGTTCTCCTGAGTTATATGACTGTTGTTTGAGTCGCCATCTGAATTGTTTTTTGATACCTATAACTGACGCTTGTTCTATATACTGTATTTTCTGGCGTATAAGACTACTTTTTAACCCCTGAAAATCTTCTCAAAAGTCGGGTGTCGTCTTATACGCCAGGTGTCGTCTTATAGGGCAGATGCGGAGTAATTTGCGGTCGCCACATATTGTGGGGGGAGCGGTCCCAATGACGAGGTGAGGGGGCACCTCACTGGGAAGGTGTAAGTGAAGCAGAGGCAGAGAAGGAGATAATAGGATACAAGGGCGAGCCAGATTAGTGAAAGAGGAGTGTTTTTCTAGGCACAGCACCGCTCTCTCTTTTTTGCATACCCCTGGCATCCCAGACGCTGACAGTTTGCTTCACTTACACCTTCCTGGTGAGGCTCTCCCTCACCTCGTCATTGGGACCACTCCCCCCCACTATATACGTCGACCGCAGATTGCTCCGCACCCACCCTATAAGACGACACCCGGCATATAAGACAACCCCCGACTTTTGAGAAGATTTTATATTTTAACTGGAAAAGTTGAGGGTCGTCTTATACGCCCAGTCGTCTTATACGCCAGAAAATACGGTATATGAAATTATGTCTTCTATTCTAGGTTCTTCAAAGTAGCCACCTTTTGCTTTGATGACTGCTTTACACACTCTTGGCATTCTCTTGATGAGCTTCAAGAGGTAGTCACCGAGAATGATTTTCACTTCACAGGTGGGCCCTGTCATGTTTAATAAGTGGGATTTCTTGCCTTATAAATGGTGTTGGGACCATCAGTTGTGTTGAGCAGAAGTCTGCTGGATACACAGCTGATAGTCCTACTGAATAGACTGTTAGAATTTGTATTATGGCAAGAAAAAAGCAGCTAAGTAAAGAAAAACCAGTGGCCATCATTACTTGAAATGAAGGTCAGTCAGTCCGAAAAATTGGGAAAACTTTGAAAGTGTCCCCAAGTGCAAATATGCTTTTATTTTCCAGAATTAGAATTATACATTTATATTGCAATGTAGTGTCTGTTTCTCTCTGCTGTTGAAATTACACTTGGAATGTAGCAGTCCATTTTGCTTTTGCAAAAAGTAATAGAGAATTCCTTACTGTATTGCTTACAAGAGTTAGGGTATGTTCACACGTTCCTGATTTCCATCCTTTTTTTTTCAGGACTGTTTTTTAAAAAACTGCAGCTCTTGGCAGAAAACGCAGGTCCTTTTTTTGGTCCTTTTTTTATGCGTTTTTTTATGCGATTTTTGATGCGTTTTTTGATGCAGTTTTCTAGCCAGAGTCTGTGTGTTTTCTAGGAATTTTTTTAGGGTTAAAATGGCTGAAAATACCCTAACCCTACCCCTACCCCTACCCCTAACCCTAACCCTACCCCTAACCCTAACCCTATTCTAACCTTAGTGGGAAAAAAAAAAAAAATTCTTTATTTTTTTATTGTCCCTACCTATGGGGGTGACAAAGGGGGGGGGGGTCATTTACTATTTTTTTTATTTTGATCACTGAGATAGGTTATATCTCAGTGATCAAAATGCACTTTGTAACGAATCTGCCGGCCGGCAGATTCGGCGGGCGCACTGCGCATGCGCCCGCCATTTTGCAAGATGGCGGCGCCCAGGGAGAAGACGGCCGGACGGACAACGGGACCGGGTAAGTATAAGGGGCGGAGATGGGGGGAGATGGGGGCACGGGGGGGGCGTCGGAGCACGGGGTGGTGGCATCGGAGCATGGGGGGGTGGGATTGGGGCACGGGGGGGCAGCCACACTGCAGCGGTTCTGCACCACAAACCGCAGTAAAACCCGCAGATATTTTTTTCATCTGCGGGTTTTACTGCGGCTTTCACCTCACAATGGAGGTCTATGGGTGCAGAACCGCTGCTGTTTTACAAAAAGAAGTGACATGGTACTTCTTTTTTACCGCAGCTAATCAGTGCGGTTTTTTTTTTTCAATTCAGGACCATGTGCACAGTGGGTCCTGTTTTCCATAGGGTACAGTGTACTGTACCCTGCATGGAAAACAGCCGCGGAACCGCAGCGGCAAAACCGCTGCGTTTCCGCGGTACAAAACGCACTGTGTGAACATGGCCTTAGAGTACTTGCTCATCTCAGCCATGATAAAATGATACAGCATGAGTAGCTGCAGTGACGCAGTGCTCATAGATGCCAAAACCAACCTCAATGTGCTGCCAAGAAAAAAAGAGCAATATGCTAAAGTACAGCAATCATAACTACCTTAAATATGCATGTAATTCATTGTATGCTCTTTTACTAAAGCATACAACAGCCACCAGCCCCTGCATGTTGTATTCATGCAGAAAGCAGTATAATATAATATATCATTTTGATAGTACAATACAAAACCGTTTTATTTCAGAAATTAGTGGTGTAGGTTGTATATTTGAAATGGTGATAGTGTTACAAAATAAAACAAATATTTTCTCTATACTCTGACAGCAACGCAGAGAGAGAATCTGTCCCCAGGAAATCTACTGAATAAAAAGCTTGAACCCCTCCGTAAGCCTAAGTGTGGTGTCCTGTTCACGTAAGGAAGACCTACAGCCCTGCACTACAGAGTGTGACCAGGATGGAATTCGTCTTTTTTGCTTTCTTACCTTGGGAAGTTTCTCTAGCGGTACAACAGGAGGCAACTCCAGGGATGGAGTAGGCAGGCCAGAAGAATCATGGAATCTGGTTCACCTGGGGTATCTCCGTCCCAGCCTTGCTTTCTAGGCAGCTGCCAGAATGGGGGGAAGTTGCGCTGATCTGCTCTGGCTGGCTGCTTCTAGATTTTGAAGTTAGGGCCAGATCTGATGCGGCAAGTGTGCGTGTGTAATTGTAACTTGTCCCTTTTGGGTCAGTAGGCGGGACCTGATGTGATGCACCAGTGCATACACACGTAATTTTGCTGTATGCAAAGCTTGGCCAGATTGGATGTGACATGTCAGAATCACTGGATACCTGAGAATAGCCTATCTTCGATTAGAGTAGCACTCACACTGCTGGTTTTAAAAAGGATATTGCTGACTAGATTGGTGGAGGTTGCTTTACTGGAGCTTGGAACCAGTGATTCCTACTGGTGACACGGCAGATGACCCTAACCCTTCTCCTCTTCACCTAGCACGGTAGTTCTACTGCACAGGATGGGGAAATCATACAATCATGCAGTTGCTGATTGTTTTATTTGTATATTTTAAAGGTTAGGCTAGGAAGACTTTGTCTATGAGTAAAATTAAGGAATGTGTTTTGTGTAGAGGAAAATTGAACATATTTCTATCATAAAAGACTTTGTCTCACGTGTATTGACAGTGGGCCTTACTGGAGAAGGTAACAGATAAAAAAAAAAGATTCTCCCTCCTTTTTACTAATACTGTTTGATTTTTTTGCCCCAACGCTTGTTGCTATCCCTCTTTGAGGATTAGTAGAAAAATTATCCTGAGATCCTGACCAATCGTTTCTTCCACCCACAGACTGGCCGGCAGCAAGTCCCACTTAGCTAAACGGAAACTCAACCTTTCTCCTACCTGAAGCCTCGCATTATGGCCGGTTTGGTTTGCCCCTTGTGTCTGTTGTAGGCCTATTAAGCAAGGATCCTCTGTTTTTAGTTCTACTCTTTTTCCAACTATGACTGCTGTTTCCAATATCCTCTATCTGATTTCTATCGGAAATACGTTTCATCTTACATAAGGAAAAGGACATTCTAATTGTACCGTATTTGCTTCACTTTCTAATAGTTGGAAACTGAGAAAAATTGTGCAATAGCGGTCGATCAGGTCCTAGTTATTCTTTCAGGAGTACATTACCAAGAAAAGAAAATCAAAAACAAAACCTCTACAAATTCAAATTTTTCTCGGGATCTCTATAGACTCAGCTTGGCAATGTTGTTTTTGTCCTGAAGAAAAAATGATTAGAACGAGACAGAAGATTTTAGGGATACTGATGGTTCAGGAAGTCTTTATTAAGAGAGCAAGGTCTCTATTATGTCTTTGATAGCCACAATCCAAGTTGGCCTTGATTCATACTAGACATCTTTTTGTCCAGAGATATGGATCAGTTGATCTAGATAAAAATTCCAGATGCTGACAGAAGTCTTGGACTCCCTAGTCTAGTAGGTGAATGAAGAGAACCTCTCCAGAGAGGTTTTTGAGTTCCCAAGCTCACCAACTTGCTCTTTTTTTATGAAGAATGTACCAAACTTACTTGAAAATTAACCTTCCAGCTTCTTTTCATTATTACCACTTTCTAAGCCATTTGGTAACCCTGCGTGGCAACTTTTTTGAGATGTGTTGCTGCCATCTATTTCTAAGTTAGTTAATATTTTCAAATGTAATGGAAAAATGTCTAACTTTTCAATTTCTAATATTTGTTTTATTTTGTGTTGTGAATAAAATATGGCTATTAGAGAATTCCAAATCATTGCATTCTTATTTTATTTACATTTTACACAGCGTTCCAACTTTTTCAGATTTGGGGTAGTACAAGGGAGACCTCACCTTGTGAGTAACAAAGCTGGGCAAGTTCGAGAGACCTCTTAACAAATGATACCTGACTACAGAATGGTGCTTACCCATCCCAACACGTGTTTCACCCTTGCTGCCTGTCGGGTTGCTTCCAAGACATACACTTCTACTGGCCAGAAAGTCGGGTCCCATATGTTCAAAACGATATGTTAAAAAAGTCACAACAGTATATATCTCTGTTCTGTGGAGCAATTAAATAAAACTGGAACTTTTCATTTTCATAGATTAGCAGTGTATAAGGTAGAGGAAGAATAAACTATTCAGTGAAGCATGGTGGTGACTGAGTGCTGCTCTGGAGCTGCTTTACTTCCGCTGGCACTGGAAACGTGCAGTGTATGGAGGGCAAGATGAATTAAATCAAGTATTAGGAAATACTAAGAGAAAATGTTGTGCCTTCTGTGATGAAGTTAAAGCCTAGATGTCATTGGACCCTGTAACAGGAATATGATCCCAAACAAAGTGTAGTTTCAGTAACGGTTCTGAAAGATCCTGTAGTGACCATCACAGTCACTTTTCTTGAACCCACAGAACATGCTTTGAAAAATCGTAGTTACTTACCGATAATCGTATTTCTCTGATCCCATGACGGCACCACGGAGAGAGAGGGATCTGCCCTCAGGGACAGGAAACCTACAGGTGAAAAAGGCGGTACCTCTCTCCCACATCAATTTACAGAGCATTAAACAGAACTTCAGCTGTAACTCAAATGGTTATACAAAACAAAATATTTAATTCAAGCTTAATAGAGGCACCGCGTGATTAATTACTAATAACTAAATCTAGTGTGCACACCAACACGTGAAGTGAGGGAATGTACGGGTGCCGTCATGGGATCAGAGAAATACCGTTATCGGTAAGTAACTACAATTTTCTCTTTCCCCCATGATGGCACCACGGAGATAATTACATAGATTGTATATTTAGGGGGGGACAACAGCCTCCAGAACCCTTCTCCCAAAGGTAAGGTCTGAAGAAGAAGCCAGATCTAGCCAGTAATGATTAAAGAATGTAGAGGGAGAAGACCAAGTAGCTGCTCTACATATCTGCTCAATCGAGGCTCCGGCTCTCTCTGCCCAGGAGGTCGCCACCGACCTGGTCGAATGGGCTCTGACCACTTCCAGCACGGCTGCGTTACACGAGGAATATGAAAGGATGATAGCGTTTCTTATCCATCTCTCCAGCGTGGCCTTTGATGCTTTCTGTCCTTTCTTTGGACCCTGGAAGCACACAAAAAGAGACCTATCCTTCCTACAGTCCCTCATTGCTATCAGATACTGGACCAGGCATCTTTTAACGTCTAACGTGTGTACTAGGGTTGAGCGAAACGGGTCGTTCATTTTCAAAAGTCGCCGGCTTTTGGCAAAGTCGGGTTTCATGAAACCCGATCCGACCCCTGTGCGGAGTCGGCCATGCGGTACGCGACTTTCGCGCCAAAGTCGCGTTTCAATGACGCGAAAAGCGCCATTTCTCAGCCAATGAAGGTAAACGCAGAGTGTGGGCAGCGTGATGACATAGGTCCTGTTCCCCACCATCTTAGAGAAGGGCATTGCAGTGATTGGCTTGCTGTCTGCGGCGTCACAGGGGCTATAAAGGGGCGTTCCCGCCGACCGCCATGTTACTGCTGCTGATCTGAGCTTAGGGAGAGGTTGCTGCCGCTTCGTCAGAAGCAGGGATAGCGTTAGGCAGGGTCCATTAACCACCAAACCGCTTGTGCTGTAGCGATTTCCACTGCCCAACACCACCTTCGGTGTGCAGGGACAGTGGAAGCTACATTTTTTTTTTCCCCTCAGCGCTGTAGCTCATTGGGCTGCCCTAGAAGGCTCCCTGATAGCTGCATTGCTGTGTGTACGCCGCTGTGCAAACCAACTGCTTTTTTCAAAGCACAAATCCTCTTGTTCCTTCCTTTCTGCACAGCTATCTTTTTTGTTTGTCCACACTTTTTATTTAATTTGTGCATCAGTCCACTCCTTATTGCTGCCTGCCATACCTGGCTGAGATTACTGCAGGGAGATAGTAATTGTTGGACACTCCCTGTTTTTTTTTTTTTTTTTTTGTGGGAGATTAAGATTGACATTTCTGCTAGAGTGCCATCCCTGTGTGTGCCATCTCTCAGTCAGTGGGCCATAGAAAGCCTATTTATTTTTTTGCTTGATTTGGGTTCTAAAATCTACCTGAAAAAATCACTACATCAATCAGTGGGAGAAAAATATTGGCCTCAGGGCTTGTGTGCCACTCCTGACTCCTGTGTGCATCATCACTCACTCAGTGGGCCATAGAAAGCCCTTTTTTTTGCTTTATTTGGGTTCTAAATTCTACCTGAAAAAATCAATAAATCAATCAGTGGGAGATTAATATTGGCCTTTGGGCTTGTGTGCCAGTCCTAAGCGTGCCATCTCTCTCTCTCAGATAGTGGGCCATAGAAAGCCTATTTATTATTTTTTTTATTGGGTTTATAAATTTTCCCTGGAACAAAAAAAAAAAAGTGGGAGATTAATATTGGCCTCTGGGCTTGTGTGCCAGTCCTGAGCGTGCCATCTCTCTCACAAATAGTGGGCCATAGAAAGCCTATTTATTTTCTTTTTTTTGGTTTTATAAATTCTCCCTGAAAAAAAAAAAGGGAGATTAATGTTGGCCTTTGGGCTTGTGTGCCAGTCCTAAGCGTGCCATCTCTATCTCTCAGATAGTGGGCCA
Organism: Ranitomeya imitator; assembly: GCF_032444005.1. Taxonomy (NCBI): domain Eukaryota; kingdom Metazoa; phylum Chordata; class Amphibia; order Anura; family Dendrobatidae; genus Ranitomeya; species Ranitomeya imitator. The sequence goes on from NC_091284.1 coordinate 432,860,838, forward strand.
TAGAAAGCCTATTTATTTATTTTTTTATTGGGTTTATAAATTTTCCCTGAAAAAAAAAAAAAAAGTGGGAGATTAATATTGGCCTCTGGGCTTGTGTGCCAGTCCTGAGCGTGCCATCTCTCTCACAAATAGTGGGCCATAGAAAGCCTATTTATGTTTTTGGTTGATTTGGGTTCTAAATTCTACCTGAAAAAATCACTACATCAATCAGTGGGAGATAAATATTGGCCTCTGGGCTTGTGTGCCACTCCTGACTCCTGTGTGCGTCATCTCTCACTCAGTGGGCCATAGAAAGCCTTTTTTTGTTTTATTTGGTTTCTAAATTCTTCCTGAAAAAATCATTTTATTCTATTATTTTTTTTTTCCTAAAGTCTCCCTGAAAAAAAAAAACAAAAACAAATCAGTGGGAGATTAACCCCTTTCTGCCATTAGACGTACTATTGCATCCATGTGGGGTGGGCTTTACTTCCCAAGGACGCAATAGTACGTCATATGCGATCGGCAGCGCTCACGGGGGGAGCGCCGCCGATCGCGGCCGGGTGTCAGCTGTTTATCGCAGCTGACATCCGGCACTATGTGCCAGGAGCGGTCACGGACCGCCCCCGGCACATTAACCCCCGGCACACCGCGATCAAAGATGATCGCGATGTGCCGGCGGTACAGGGAAGCACCGCGCAGGGAGGGGGCTCCCTGCGGGCTTCCCTGAGCCCCCCGCAGCAACGCGATGTGATCGCGTTGCTGCGAGGGTCTCACCTCCCTCCCTGCTCCCTCCAGCCCCGGATCCAAGATGGCCGCGGATCCGGGTCCTGCAGGGAGGGAGGTGGCTTCACAGAGCCTGCTCAGAGCAGGCACTGTGAAGCAGCCTGCACTCCTATCAGATCAGTGATCTGACAGAGTGCTGTGCAAACTGTCAGATCACTGATCTGTGATGTCCCCCCCTGGGACAAAGTAAAAAAGTAAAAAAAAAAAATTTCAAATGTGTAAAAAAAAATAAAAAAAAATATTCCAAAATAATGAAAAAAAAAATAAAAATATTATTCCCATAAATACATTTCTTTATCTAAATAAAAAAAAAAAAACAATAAAAGTACACATATTTAGTATCGCCGCGTCCGTAACGGCCCGACCTATAAAACTGGCCCACTAGTTAACCCCTTCAGTAAACACCGTAAGAAAAAAAAAAAAAAAACGAGGCAAAAAACAACGCTTTATTATCATACCGCCGAACAAAAAGTGGAATAACACGCAATCAAAAAGACAGATATAACTAACCATGGTACCGCTGAAAACGTCATCTTGTCCCGCAAAAAACGAGCCGCCATACAGCATCATGAGCAAAAAAATAAAAAAGTTATAGTCCTGAGAATAAAGCGATGCAAAAATAATTATTTTTTCTATAAAATAGTTTTTATCGTATAAAAGCGCCAAAACATAAAAAAATGATATAAATGAGGTGTCGCTGTAATCGTACTGACCCGAAGAATAAAACTGCTTCATCAATTTTACCAAACGCGGAACGGTATAAACGCCTCCCCCAAAAGAAATTCATGAATAGCTGGTTTTTGGTCATTCTGCCTCACAAAAATCGGAATAAAAAGCAATCAAAAAATGTCACATGCCCGAAAATGTTACCAATAAAAACATCAACTCGTCCCGCAAAAACCAAGACCTCACATGACTCTGTGGACCAGAATATAGAAAAATTATAGCTCTCAAAATGTGGTAACGCAAAAAATATTTTTTGCAATAAAAAGCGTCTTTCAGTGTGTGACGGCTGCCAATCATAAAAATCCGCTAAAAAACCCGCTATAAAAGTAAATCAAACCCCCCTTCATCACCCCCTTAGTTAGGGAAAAATTAAAAAAATGTATTTATTTCCATTTTCCCATTAGGGCTAGGGTTAGAGTTAGGGCTAGGGTTAGGGCTAGGGTTAGGGCTAGGGCTAGGGCTAGGGCTAGGGTTAGGGCTAGGGTTAGGGTTAGGGTTAGGGCTAGGGTTAGGATTAGGGTTAGGGCTAGGGTTAGGGCTAGGGCTACAGTTTGGGTTGGGGCTAAAGTTACAGTTAGGGTTTAGATTACATTTACGGTTGGGAATAGGGTTGGGATTAGGGTTAGGGGTGTGTCAGGGTTAGAGGTGTGGTTAGGGTTACTGTTGGAATTAGGGTTAGGGATGTGTTTGGATTAGGGTTTCAGTTATAATTGGGGGGTTTCCACTGTTTAGGCACATCAGGGGCTCTCCAAACGCGACATGGCGTCCGATCTCAATTCCAGCCAATTCTGCGTTGAAAAAGTAAAACAGTGCTTCTTCCCTTCCGAGCTCTCCCGTGTGCCCAAACAGGGGTTTACCCCAACATATGGGGTATCAGCGTACTCAGGACAAATAGGACAACAACTTTTGGGGTCCAATTTCTCCTGCTACCCTTGGGAAAATACAAAACTCGGGGCTAAAACATATTTTTTGTGGGAAAAAAAAAGATTTTTTATTTTTACGGCTCTCCATTATAAACTTCTGTGAAGCCCTTGGTGGTTCAAAGCACTCAGCACACATCTAGATAAGTTCCTAAGGGGGTCTACTTTCCAAAATGGTGTCACTTGTGGGGGGTTTCAATGTTTAGGCACATCAGTGGCTCTTCAAACGCAACATGACGTCCCATCTCAATTCCTGTCAATTTTGCATTGAAAAGTCAAACGGCGCTCCTTCCCTTCCGAGCTCTCCCATCCGCCCAAACAGTGGTTTACCCCCACATATGGGCTATCAGCGTACTCAGGACAAATTGTACAACAACTTTTGGGGTCCAATTTCTTCTCTTACCCTTGGGAAAATAAAAAATTGGGGGCGAAAAGATAATTTTTGTGAAAAAATATGATTTTTTATTTTTACGGTTCTACATTATAAACTTCTGTGAAGCACTTGTTGGGTCAAAGTGCTCACCACACCTCTAGATAAGTTCCTTAGGGGGTCTACTTTCCAAAATGGTGTCACTTGTGGGGGGTTTCAATGTTTAGCCACATCAGGGGCTCTCCAAACGAAACATGGCGTCCCATCTCAATTCCAGTCAATTTTGCATTGAAAAGTCAAATGGCACTCCTTCGCTTCCGAGCTCTGCCATGCGCCCAAACAGTGGTTTACCCCCACATGTGGGGTATTGGCATACTCAGGACAAATTGTACAACAATGTTTGGGGTCCATTTTCTCCTGTTACCCTTGGTAAAATAAAACAAATTGGAGCTGAATTACATTTTTTGTGAAAAAAAGTTAAATGTTCATTTTTATTTAAACATTCAAAAAATTCCTGTGAAGCACCAGAAGGGTTAATAAACTTCTTGAATATGGTTTTGAGCACCTTGAGGGGTGTAGTTTTTAGAATGGTGTCACACTTGGGTATTTTCTATCATATAGACCCCTCAAAATGACTTCAAATGAGATGTGGTCCCTAAAATAAAATGGTGTTGTAGAAATGAGAAATTGCTGGTCAACTTTTAACCCTTATAACTCCCTAACAAAAAAAAATTTTGGTTCCAAAATTGTGCTGATGTAAAGTAGACATGTGGGAAATGTTACTTAATAAGTATTTTGTGTGACATATCTCTGTGATTTAATTGCATAAAAATTCAAAGTTGGAAAATTGCAAAATTTTCATAATTTTCGCCAAATTTCCGTTTTTTTCACAAATAAACGCAGGTACTATCAAATAATTTTTACCATTGTCATGAAGTACAATATGTCACGAGAAAACAATGTCAGAATCACCAGGATCCATTGAAGCGTTCCAGAGTTATAACCTCATAAAGGGACAGTGGTCAGAATTGTAAAAATTGGCCCGGTCATTAACGTGCAAACCACCCTTGGGGGTAAAGGGGTTAATATTGCCCTTTCTTCTTGTGTGCCAGTCTTGACTCCTGGGTTTGCCATCTCTCTCTCTCTCTCTCCAATTGTGGGCCATAGAAAGCCTATTATTTTTTTAGCTTGATTTGGGTTCCAAAATCTACCTGAAAAAATCACTACATCAATCAGTGGGAGATAAATATTGGCCTCTGGGCTTGTGTGCCACTCCTGACTCCTGTGTGCGTCATCTCTCACTCAGTGGGCCATAGAAAGCCTTTTTTTGTTTTATTTGTTTTCTAAATTCTCCCTGAAAAAATCATTTTATTTTATTTGGTTTCTAAATTCTTCCTGAAAAAATCATTTTATTCTATTATTTTTTTTTCCTAAAGTCTCCCTGAAAAAAAAAAAAAATCAAATCAGTGGGAGATTAATATTTACATTTGTGCTTCAGTGACAGTCCAGCGTGTGTGGCATCTCTCTCATTTGTTGCCACCAACAACAGAGTGTGTAACATTGTGCCTGATTTTCGTTGTGGTCTCACTCACCTGTAAAGGGGTAGCTAAATCATACTGAAGTTATAGCTCACCGTGTAAGTTGTGTGACAGCAACAAATACCGTTAGTTTGTTTACGTTTTTAAAACAATGAGGAAGTCTGGTGGAAGAGGTCGTGGCCGGGGGCGTTCATTGTCAGCTGGTAATGAGGGTAGTGGTAGTGGTGGAGCATCAGCTGGTCGTGGGAAAAAAAAAAAATTGCACCTAAGTCTGGAGCTGTGGAGCCAGGTTCATCGTCTGGCTACACAAGGCCTCGAACGCTCCCTTTTCTGGGAGTAGGAAAACCGCTTTTAAAGCCGGAGCAGCAAGAGCAAGTTTTGGCTTATCTTGCTGACTCAGCCTCTAGCTCTTTTGCCTCCTCTCGTGAAACTGGTAAATGTCAAAGCAGTGCGTCGTTAGTGGATGTTCACGGTCAGGGACAAGTCGCTTCCTTGTCCTCTTCAGCAAAAACAACAACAGAGAAGAATGCAGCAGGCGACACAACGGGTTACTCCATGGAGCTCTTTACACATACCGTCCCTGGCTTAGAAAGTGAAGCAGTTAACAGTCCATGCCCATTACAAGTTGAATCTGACATGGAGTGCACTGATGCACAGCCACAGCCAGACTACTATTCTGGTCCTTTGACTCAGACCACAACATTGCCCTCGCAGGGTAATGATCAAGAATCAGACCCTGATGAGACTATGTTGCCCCATCACGAACGCTATACCACCGACCGACACGGTGACACAGACGAAGTTGTACACGAGCTACAAGAAGAGGTAATAGATGACCCAGTTCTTGACCCCGATTGGCAGCCATTGGGGGAACAGGGTGCAGGCGGCAGCAGTTCTGAAGCGGAGGAGGAGGGGCCGCAGCAGGCATCAACATCGCAACAGGTTCCATCTGCCGGGCCCGTATCTTGCCCAAAACGCGTGGCAAAGCCAAAACCTGTTGGAGGACAGCGTGGCCATCCGGTTAAAGCTCAGTCTGCAATGCCTGAAAAGGTATCCGATGCTAGAAAGAGTGCGGTCTGGCATTTTTTTAAACAACATCCAATTGATCAGCGCAAAGTCATCTGTCAAAAATGTTCAACTACCTTAAGCAGAGGACAGAATCTGAAAAGTCTCAATACAAGTTGCATGCATAGATATTTAACCACCATGCATTTGCAAGCCTGGACTAACTACCAAACGTCCCTTAAGGTTGTAGCACCCTCGGCCAATGAAGCTAGTCAGCAACGCAACATCCCTTCCGGCAGTGTAGGGCCACCATTTTCCGCACCACCTGCAGTATCTGTGCAGGTTTCTTTGCCAGGCCAAAGCAGTCAGGGTCAGGGAATCACCAGTTTCGTAGTAGGAGACACTGCATCTAGGGCACCGGCGGCAACAATACCATCTCCCACCGTCTCTCAGTCTGCCATGTCCACCGGCACCCCCGCTAGTTCCACGATCTCCAGCTCTCCAGTCCAGCTCACCCTACATGAGACTATGGTTAGAAAAAGGAAGTACTTAGCCTCACATCCGCGTACACAGGGTTTGAACGCCCACATAGCTAGACTAATCTCGTTAGAGATGATGCCCTACCGGTTAGTTGAAAGCGAAGCTTTCAAAGCCCTGATGGACTACGCTGTACCACGCTACGAGCTACCCAGTCGACTCTTTTTTTTCCAGAAAAGCCATCCCAGCCCTCCACCAGCATGTTAAAGAGCGCATCGTCCATGCACTCAGGCAATCTGTGAGCACAAAGGTGCACCTGACAACAGATGCATGGACCAGTAGGCATGGCCAGGGACGTTACGTGTCCATCACGTCACACTGGGTGAATGTTGTGGATGCAGGGTCCACAGGGGACAGCAAGTTTGGGACAGTTCTGCCTAGCCCACAGTCTAGGAAACAGTTGGCTGTAGCCGTTTGCACCCCCTCCTCCTCCTCTTCGTCCTCCTGCAGAAGCGAGAGCTCGTCCACAGACCGCAGTCGCACAACCACTCCATCCGCAGCTGCCACTGTTGCACACCAGGTCTCCCATTATGGGGCAGCTACTGGCAAACGTCAGCAGGCTGTATTGGCTATGAAGTGTTTGGGCGACAACAGACACACCGCGGATGTTCTGTCCGAGTTCTTGCAGAAAGAAACGCAGTCGTGGCTGGGCACTGTAGATCTTGAGGCAGGCAAGGTAGTGAGTGATAACGGAAGGAATTTCATGGCTGCCATCTCCCTTTCCCAACTGAAACACATTCCTTGCCTGGCTCACACCTTAAACCTGGTGGTGCAGTGCTTCCTGAAAAGTTATCCGGGGTTATCCGACCTGCTCCTCAAAGTGCGTGGACTTTGCTCACATATCCGCCGTTCGCCCGTACACTCCAGCCGTATGCAGACCTATCAGCGTTCTTTGAACCTTCCCCAGCATCGCCTAATCATAGACGTTGCAACAAGGTGGAACTCAACACTGCACATGCTTCAGAGACTGTGCGAACAGAGGCGGGCTGTTATGTTTTTGTGGGAGAATACACATACACGGGCAGGCAGTAGGATGGCAGACATGGAGTTGTCAGGTGTGCAGTGGTCGAAAATTCAAGACATGTGTCAAGTCCTTCAGTGTTTTGAGGAATGCACACGGCTGGTTAGTGCAGACAACGCCATAATAAGCATGAGCATCCCCCTAATGCGTCTGCTGATGCAAAGTTTGATGCACATAAAGGATCAGGCGTCTGCAGCTGAGGAAGAGGAAAGCCTTGATGACAGTCAGCCATTGTCTGGCCAGGGCAGTGTACAGGACGAGTTAGCGGGCGAAGAGGAGGAGGAGGACGAGGAGGATGATGGGGATGATTATATTTTTAATGAGGAAGCTTTTCCGGGGCCACTGGAAATTGGTGGCGCGGCAAGGCCGGGTTCTGGTTTTTGGAGGGACACAAGTGACGTGGATTTGCCTGAAACTGCCCCTCAACCAAGCACAACCGCAGATTTGAGAACTGGAACTTTGGCCCACATGGCGGATTATGCCTTACGTATCCTCAAAAGGGACACACGCATAACTAAAATGATGAACGATGACGATTACTGGTTGGCCTGCCTCCTTGATCCTCGCTATAAAGGCAAATTGCAAAATATAATGCCACATGAGAACTTGGAACTAATATTAGCAACCAAACAATCAACTCTTGTTGACCGTTTGCTTCTGGCATTCCCTGCACACAGCGCCCGTGATCGTTCTCACACGAGCTGCAGGGGCCATCAGACCAGAGGAGTTAGAGGGGCAGAAATCAGAAGTGGCGTTGGCCAGAGGGGTTTTCTGACCAGGTTGTGGAGTGATTTTGCTATGACCGCAGACAGGACAGGTACTGCAGCATCAATTCAAAGTGACAGGAGACAACATTTGTCCAGTATGGTTACAAACTATTTTTCATCCCTTATCGATGTTCTCCCTCAACCGTCATTCCCATTTGATTACTGGGCATCCAAATTAGACACCTGGCCAGAATTGGCAGAATATGCATTGCAGGAGCTTGCTTGCCCGGCAGCTAGTGTCCTATCAGAAAGAGTATTCAGTGCTGCAGGTTCAATACTAACAGAAAAAAGGACTCGTCTGGCTACCCAAAATATAGATGATCTAACCTTCATTAAAATGAACCACAACTGGATTTCGAAATCTTTTGCCCCACCTTGCCCGGCTGACACCTAGCTTTCCTATGAAAAGGTCTTGCCTGTGGACTATTCTGAATGCCTTTTCCAATCTCGTAATTTTCTGCACCTGATTGTCCAGCATACGACATGTTTACACCTCACTAAATGGCCAAACTCCCCACACGGGGCCGTGGTATCGACACTTGGCGACAGCACCCGTGAGAGTGCTGTTTGTCTGAAGAGGTGGGTGTGCCCGCTTTTGGTCGACGGCACTGCCACTGGGTCCCTCCTAGTACAATAAAGTGTCTCTGGCGGTGGTGGTGCGCACCCAACGTCAGACACACCGTTGTAATATGAGGGGCCCTGGGCCTGTACCGCCGGCCACAAGACAGTTCCCCCCCCCCCCCAGCTCAAACAGTGCTCTACCACTTGCAAAATTATCTCACAGCTCCACCAATGTTTAGTCTATGCGCTGACATCCTTCAATGCCTGCCACTGACAATACCATTGTATTGACATTTTTGTTATGTTAGGCCTTCGAAGCCTGTCTGCGGTCACTCCTTCCACTATGCCTCCACTGACCACACCACTGCTGCCCGTGTACCCCTGGAACCAATTTAAAATTGCCTACAGCCAGCCCAATTTTTTTATTTTTAGGCCTTTGATGCCTGTCTGCGGTCCGTTCTTTCTACTACTACTACACTGACCAGGCCACTGCTGCCCGTGTACCCCTGGAACCAATTTAAAATTGCCTACAGCCAGCCCAATTTTTTTATTTTATGCCTTCGAGGCCTGTCTGCGGTCACTCCTTCCACTAGGCCTCCACTGACCACACCACTGCTGCCCGTGTACCCCTGGAACCAATTTAAAATTGCCTACAGCCATGTGTTATTATTTTAGGCCTTCGATGCCTGTCTGCGGTCACTCCTTCCACTAGGCCTCCACTGACCACACCACTGCTGCCCGTGTACCCCTGGAACCAATTTAAAATTGCCTACAGCCAGCCCAATTTTTTTATTTTAGGCCTTCGATGCCTGTCTGCGGTCCGTTCTTTCTACTACTACTACACTGACCAGGCCACTGCTGCCCGTGTTTCCCTGGAACCAATTTAAAATTGCCAACAGCAATGTGTTATTATTGTTAGGCCTTCGAGGCCTGTCTGCGGTCACTCCTTCCACTAGGCCTCCACTGACCACACCACTGCTGCCCGTGTACCCCTGGAACCAATTTAAAATTGCCTACAGCCATGTGTTATTATTTTAGGCCTTCGATGCCTGTCTGCGGTCACTCCTTCCACTAGGCCTCCACTGACCACACCACTGCTGCCCGTGTACCCCTGGAACCAATTTAAAATTGCCTACAGCCATGTGTTATTATTTTAGGCCTTCGATGCCTGTCTGCGGTCACTCCTTCCAATAGTTCTCCACTGACCAGACTAATGCTGGCCGTGTACCCCTGGAACCCAGCTGAAAGTGCATGTAGCCTCCTTTTTTTCTTTGTTTTATATTTAGAAAGCCCAGATGAACTACGCTGTGCAACGGTTCAAGCTACCCAGTCGACATTTCTTTTGCGAGAAAAGCCATCCCAGCCCTCCACCGGCATGAAAAAGTCTGCATTGTCATAGCACTCAGGCAATCAAACAGTAAAAAGGTGCACCTGACAAGAGACGCATGGACCAGTAGGCATGTCCACAAAAAGTTACGTGTCCATTACGGGGCACTGGGTTAATGTGTTGGATGCATGGTCCACAGGGGACAGCCTACAAAGTCTGTCTGCAGTCCCTAATTCCAATTTTCCTCCGCTGACCACACCACTGCTGCCCGTGTATCCATGGAACCAATTTTACAGTGTCTACAGCCTAATTTTGTTATGTTAGGCCTACTACGCCTGTCTGCGGTCCCTCCTTCCAATACTCGTCCACTGACCACACCACTGCTGCCCGTGGACCCCTGGAACCTATTTTTAATTGCATTGAGCATCCTTTTTTTAATAGTAGGCGTACAAAGTCTGTCTGCGGTCCACTATTGAAATTGTCCTCCACTGCCCAGAGCACTGCTGCTTGTGTACCACTTTTGGGTTAAGTCCTACTACCTGTGTCTGTCTGCGCCACTCAATTCAGCTGTGTTCCTTTGAAAAAAGCTGAGCGTCAATAGTCTTGTTTTCAGCCTCTAGGAATTTTAAAACTGCATTGGGGGTACAACTTTGGTAGGGCCTACTAACGGTGTCTGCCTCCCCAAGGTGTGCCCCAGGTTTCCTCGCCATTGCTTCGATCTTAATGCTCTCGTTTAGTTGTTGTTGGAAACTACACTGCATTAGGCCTACAAATTGGGTATGGGGTGTAGAGAAATGGTGTGTTTCACTCCAAGGTGTTCTCCAGGTTACTTTTCCTGAGCTCCGATCTTCCGGCTCTCGTTTAGTAGTTCTTGGAAACTACACTGCATTAGGCCTACAAATTGGGTATGGGGTGTAGAGAGATGGTGTGTTCCACTCCAAAGTGTTCTCCAGGTTGCCTTTCCTGAGCTTCGATCTTCCGGCTCTCGTTTAGTAGTTCTTGGAAACTACACTGCATTAGGCCTACAAATTGGGTATGGGGTGTAGAGAGATGGTGTGTTCCACTCCAAGTTGTTCCCCAGGTTTCCTCGCCAATGCTTCGATCTTCATGCTCTCGTTTAGTAGTTGTTGGAAACTACACTGCATTAGGCCTACAAATTGGGTATGGGGTGTAGAGAGATGGTGTGCTCCACTCCAAGGTGTTCTCCAGGTTGCCTTTCCTGAACTTCTATCTTCAGGCTCTCATTAAATTGTGGTTAAACGGAACAACTGCATTTGGCGTACTAGTTGGTTTGGGGCCTACTATCGGTGTCTGCCACTCCTTGCTGTTCTCCTGGTTTCCTGTCCTGAAATTCCATTTTCAGGCTCTCGTTAAGTAGTTGTTAATGTTAGACTGCATTTGGCCTACTAGTTGGGTTGGGGCCTACTATCGGTGTCTGCCACTCCTTGCTGTTCTCCTCCACTGAACAAAGCTGTGCCGCCTGTTTACTATGGTTGCCAATTTTGAACTGCATTTCGACTACTTACTGATTTGGGCCTACTCTCTGTCTCAGCCTCTCATTCCAGTTGTCCTCCACTGCAATGCCCCCTGGTTAGTCCTGTGTTACCAATTTTGAACTGCATTTAGCCAACTTTATTCTTTGGGCCTATATCTGTGTTTCCTCCTCATCCTGCCCATTGCCCAGCCAGTGATAGATGAGTCTGCTGGTACATTGACCCATAACGCAAAATTCCCCGTGCACGCTACACAGCAAGATTGTGACCCTGCTGAAAGTCAGGTTCCTCTTCCCGCATACCATACCACCTTACACGGGGACAAAGAGGAAGGTACAGATGAAAGTGCAGGTTCCTTCATCAGGTGGGGGGAGGAATACTAGTTGGCGACGTCACTGGCACAGGGCCTCTCATAGTACGCAAAAGTGTTGCTGCCGGTGGGAGGCGCCCCCGCCATGCAAACACACCGCTGTACTTTGAGGGGCCCTGTGCCAGTGCCAATGCCAACGAGTGGGCCCCCCCTGCTTGCTCAGGATCACAGCACTTGCAAAGTTGAAATACTTACCTCTCCCTGCTCCACTGCCGTGACGTGGTCCAGATTTCCTGGGCCCACTAATTACTTGAACCAGCCCTACCCCCCACAACTTTAGCCAAATGACCCCCAATTTCAAATGCCTTCCAATTATTATAAGGTAAATTACGATTGACAAGCTTCTTTAACAAGAATGGATGTTTTTGCCATTAAAATGGGCAGTGTAGGTGTTTTCCTGGCCTCCACTCACTGCCGACTATGCTCCCCCATTGACTTGCATTGGGTTTCGTGTTTCGGGCGATACCTGACTTTTCGCGATAATCGGCCGATTCCACTCGACTCGACTTCTAAGATAGTCGGGTTTCGCGAAACACGGCTCGACTCTAAAAAGGTCAAGGTCGCTCAACCCTAGTGTGTACAAGTTCCTCTTTTTTATTTCTGGGGTTGGGACAGAAAGAGGGTAGGGAGATTTCTTGTGACCTGTGGCATTATGTTGCAACTTTCGAAAGATAGGTTGGGTCGGTCTTAAGGACAACTCTGTCATCCAGTATCTGAGTTAGCAGCAGGTATGCCGATAAAGCCTGTATATCACTAATTCTACGAGCTGACGTTAGAGATAATAGTAGGGAGGTTTTGAGTGATATGATTTTTAGTGAGGCTTGTGACAGTGGTTCAAAGGGTGATTTGGTTAGAACAGAGGGTACTAAGTTCAAATCCCAGGGAGGAGAAGTGTGATGGAAAATAGGCCTAGATCTACTTGAGGCCTTAATAAATCTTAACTTGTACTGAATTTATTGTCTGTACATGTCCCCGCTTAATTGTAAAGTGCTGCGGAATATGTTGGCGCTATATAAATAAAAATTATTATTATTATCTTGCTATCCAGTGATTCCCTATGTCACAGTTGTAAAGAGCCCCTACTGCTGCAATTTGAACTTTAAATGTACTTGTTGCTAAGACCTTTTCTAGTCCCTTCTGAAGGAACTTCAGAATTTTTTTGATTGGAATTTCCCCAGCTAAACTGGTACCCGAGACTGGCAAGAATTTCCTCCAAACCTTCCCATATGCCTTGGTAGTCACAGGTTTCCTACTTAGCTGAAGATTGGAGACTAGGTGTCAAGACAACCCTCTCTTAATCAGAAGCTTCCTTTCAAATTCCAGGCCGTCATATGCAAGTTTTCTATTTGCGGATGAACTACCGGCCCCTGGGACAGTAGGTTCAGAATGTTTGGGAGAACCCAAGGGTCTGTTATGGACATTATCCTTAGCCACGAAAATCATGCTCTCTTTGGCCAAAAACGGGGCTATTATAATCACTCTCTGTCCTCCTGAATCTTCCTCAACACTAAGGGAATTAGTGCTATTGGAGGAAAGGCGTAGGCTAGGTGAAAATCCCAAGGAATTGAAAAGGCGTCCATGGTCATTGGGCTCCCCCAGGGGTCGATTGAACAGAAGGTGTATGTTTGACTGTTTGCGAATAGATCTATTTCTGGCAGACCCCAAAGCTCTACTATGTGATTGAATACCATCTCATTCACTTCCCACTCACCCTGTTAGACATTGCTTTGCGTAAAGTAATGACCGGGGATCTTCTCAGCTGTGAAACCAGGTACGTCATACTCAAATTTTTTTCCCCCGGGAGACGGCATTTTTGTCTGTTTGAGTCTATCATTATTTCCAGGTACTCTTGTACTTGAGTTGGAATCCTAGGTTTGTCAGGGATCTCATCACTTTGTCCAACTGTTGTCTGCAATGATGAGAGGATTCGTCAATTAGCAGGAGGTCGTCCAGATATGGAACTATCAGGATGTCCCGTTCTCTTAAGTGAGCCATGACCTCTGCCATTATTTTGGTAAACACCTTCGGGGTTATGACTAGGCCGAAGGGGAGGGCCCTGATTTGGTAGTGTTTTAGTTCCCCTTGCATTGTTACCGCCACCCTGAGGAATCTCTGATCTAAGTGGATGGGCACATGGTAATATGCGTCTTTCAAATCTATCACAGTCAGGAAACAAGACAGGTAAAGCATTCTCACACGTGTCTTTATTGTCTCCATTTTGAAATGTTGAGTCACCAGATATTTGTTTAGTTTTTTCAAATATATAATTGTGATGTATGTTCCATCTGGTTTCGTCCGAAGGAATAGAGGGTAGTAAAAATCCCTTGCCTTTTTCCTGATTGGGGACTTCTTGAAGGATGTTTTTTGCTACAGACTCAGAATCTCTTTCTGGAGACCTAATTGCTCGGCCTCTACCTTTCTTCGAGGGGTTATCACCAAGGAATTGGATAGGATGGTATGGAACTTTAGCTTTAGGTCTGTTTTTATTATATCTAAAATCCATGTGCTTCCCGATATTTTTTCCCAGGCTAGGAGAAAGTAGGCCAATCTTCCTCCCACCTGGGGAACACCTTCATTGGGGTTGTTTTTTGTTGTCGGGTTTGTTGAACATGAACCCCTTTCCTTTAAATCTTTTATCCCATTATCCCATCCCTCCTTCTGACCTTTAGGGGGCTTTCTCTGTATAAATCTCCTGCTCCGAAAAGGCCGTTTATAGGATTGGCTGGGGAACCCTGGGAAGGCTTTTTTCTTATCCCCTGCTTTGTCAAGGATATCATCTAGGGTTTGCCCACACAAGAAATCCCCTTCGCATGGGATAGAGCACAATTTGGCTTTCGTTTGCAGGTCTCCTGGCCAGCATTTAAGCCATAAAGCCCGTCTTGCCACATTTGAAAAGGAAGCCGACCTTGCTGCCATTCTAACCAAGTCTACTGAAGCATCTGCTAGAAACGCAGCTGCTCCTTTCATTATTGAGACTGAATCCAAGATTGATTCTCTCGGGACTTATTTTTTAGCTGTGACTCTAAGTGGTCTAGCCACACCATTAGGGCTCTGGCAGTGCATGTGACGGCTATGGCAGGTTTTAATCCCCCCCCCCCCAGCTGCCTCCCATGAGCTCTTTAAAAATATTTCTGCCTTTTTATCTATGGGGTCTTTTAGTGTCCCCATGTCCTCAAAAAGCAAGGCGATTTTTTTGGATGCTTTAGCAATTACTACGTCTAATTTTGGTGCTTTGCCCCAGAAAGAACATAAAAGGGGTATTTTCTCTTTGGGGTTAGGAGGACTTTTTTGTCAGGTCTTTTCCACTCTTTTATTTATTAAGGACTATATTTTCTCATTTATTGGGAATGCTCTTTTTTTTCTCTGGTCTAACCTGCTAAACATAAAGTCCTGAGCCGTTCTTTTGGGCTGAGACTCTACGAGTCCCATCGTTGTTCTAACGGCTTTTACTAAGGCATCCGTTTCCTCGATCGGGAAGCAACTGCGACCCCCTCTGAGGATGAAGAGGACGAAGGTGAAGAAAGTGAGTCACTTCAGCTGGAATGGTCGATATCCTCCTGTCACGCTCATGCCCTGACTGGTGGGCATGAGCTCGGGGGTTTCTGGCCCCACTGTGCCACAAACCAGACTACCCTGGAAGGGGCGTGACTATGACAGCTGCCTGGGTTTTCACTGGAGCCTCTGATGGTGAGGACAGGCTTGTGCAGCTGCCAGGTGCTACTCCAGGGTGGTGTCTGGCTGTGGCTGCTGATCCCACTTGGGAGACAGGAACACCAGGATTGGTGCGGGCATTAGGCAGGACTGGCAGAAGAGCACGGCTGGAACACAGACGAGTAGGCTGGCACGGCTGAGACAGGGCTGGCAGAGTCACGGCAGGAAACAGGACTGGCTAGGACAGCAGGAACACAGGACTGGAAGGCAGGGCAGGAACGGCAGGACTGGCAGGAACACCGGATTGGGAGGCACTGCAGAGAACACAGGACTGGAAGGCAGGGCAGGAATGGCAGGACTGGCAGGAACACAGGATACACAGGACTGGTTGATGTGGTGTATGAATCAGGCTGCACTCAGATGACACCCGAGTGCAGTCCTATTGTGAGAGTGATGAAGGAACAGGTAGGGACCTGTACACACAGAAGATGCAGGTACGGAAACAAGCCAGAAGGAAAGGAGAATGAAGGAACAGGTAGGGACCTGTTCTCACAGGAGGACCAAGTAACAAGTAGAAGGTGGAACTAAGAAAAGATAAGGAGAAGGCAGAGCCAAGGGCGGAGACGCTGGAGGCGGAGCCAAGAGCGGAGACGCTGGAGGCGGAGCCAAGAGCGGAGACGGAGCCAAGTGCAGAAACACAGGAGGCGGAGCCAGATAGTACCGCAAAGAGCGGAGCCAGATAGAACCGCAAAGAGCGGAGCCACAGAGCAAAGCCAGAGAGTGCGAAGCAAAGTCTGAGTGCAGAGCCGCAAGAGTGCGGAGTGTAAGCAAACAGAAAACACAAGGAAAGAAAGCAGGGAAGGAAGCCACAGACAAGGAGACCGAGAAAAGACAAAGTACAGACAAGGCAATAGAACAAGACCAGGGACAAAGACACAGGGACCTGGATATTCTGCCTCCTGGAGGGCGGACTACAAGAACAAGGCAAAAGCACAGAGAAAAGCTCAGAGGGAGTAACTCAGAGCAAGGCCAGGCAAACTCAGCAGCTAAACACTAACTGAGCTAACACATTGCACAGGCCCAGACCACAGGGTGGAGCTGCACTATATACAGGAGGCCTCTTGGTAATTGGTCAGGAACTGATTGGACAGGTGCACCTGATTCCTATAAGAACCAGAGAGTTCAGGCGCCGGCCCCCTATACACATAGACATGAGGCATGCAGAGAGCAGAGACACAGGACATGGAGCTGGCATTAAAGTGAAAGCACATCATGGCCTGGAGCAGTGGGTAAGATTGTGTGAGAGATGTGAGGCCATGACGTGATGCCAGCAGAGTTGTTACACCTCCTCACTGGCACTTGATTCTGGGGATCTATGTTTGTATCTGCGCTTCCTCCTTTAACCTTTAAGACCCTTAAGGGTATCCTCCATCTGGTTTTTAATCAGCTCTTTGAGGTCGGATGCAAATCTCTGAGATTCTTTACATATAATATAAACAATCTGACACGTCACTCCTTAATAGATCAGGTGCTCAGAGAAGGGATGCCAACCACTATATCCAAGATAATGGAAAAAATCCGACACTCAAAAAGTTATGAAAGTATATTCATTTATTTTTATGATCCCAACACAATTCATATAATGTTTCGGTCTTTATGACCTTCATCACACTAGGATGCAGAAAGAAAGAAATAGAAGGAAAAAAAAAACAAATCCAAAATCCAAATTATAAATACAAAAAATTCTCAAAGTATAACGGATCATTACATGATGCAACTATAGTGAATTAAATGACGTTCATTGTTATGAACTGGTGATTCAGAACCACAATGGATCTAGTGGTTAAGAGCACACAAAGTGACCTGATAGTTAATAACATAGGACGAGCTCTGAGACGTGGGAACTCTGCTGACCGCAATCCCTAATCCTATCATACCACACTAGAGGTAGCCGTGGAGCGCTCCTGACCAGACCTAGGCGCCTCGGGCACAGCCTGAGAAACTAGCTAGCCCTGAAGATAGAAACATAAGCCTACCTTGCCTCAGAGAAATTCCCCAAAGGAAAAGGCAGCCCCCCACATATAATGACTGTGAGTAAAGATGAAAATACAAACACAGAGATGAAATAGATTTTAGCAAAGTGAGGCCCGACTTACTGAATAGACCGAGGATAGGAAAGATAGCTTTGCGGTCAGCACAAAAACCTACAAACAACCACGCAGAGGGGGCAAAACGACCCTCCGCACCGACTAACGGTACAGAGGTGCTCCCTCTGCGTCTCAGAGCTTCCAGCAAGCAAGAAAAACCAATAAAGCAAGCTGGACAGAAAATATAGCAAACAAAAGTAACACAAGCAAAACTTAGCTTATGCAGGGCAGACAGGCCACAAGAACGATCCAGGAGAGAGCAAGACCAATACTGGAACATTGACTGGAGGCCAGGAACAAAGAACTAGGTGGAGTTAAATTGAGCAGCACCTAACGACTTAACCTCGTCACCTGAGGAAGGAAACTCAGAAGCCGCAGCCCCACTCACATCCATCCGAGGAAGCTCATAGACAGAACCAGCCGAAGTACCACTCATGACCACAGGAGGGAGCTTGACCACAGAATTCACAACAGTACCCCCCCTTGAGGAGGGGTCACCGAACCCTCACCAGAGCCCCCAGGCCGACCAGGATGAGCCAAATGAAAGGCATGAACCAGATCGGCAGCATGAACATCAGAGGCAAAGACCCAGAAATTATCTTCCTGACCATAACCCTTCCACTTAACCAGGTACTGGAGTTTCCGTCTCGAAATACGAGAATCCAAAATCTTCTCCACTATATACTCCAACTCCCCCTCAACCAAAACCGGGGCAGGAGGATCAACGGATGGAACCACAGGTGCCACGTATCTCCGCAACAATGACCTATGGAATACGTTATAGATGGAAAAAGAAGCTGGAAGGGTCAAACGAAAAGACACAGGATTAAGAACCTCAGAAATCCTATACGGACCAATGAAACGAGGCTTAAACTTAGGAGAGGAAACTTTCATAGGAATATAACGAGATGACAACCAAACCAAATCCCCAACACGAAATCGGGGACACAGCGCCTGCAGTTAGCGAAACGTTGAGCCTTCTCCTGGGACAATGTCAAATTGTCCACTACATGAGTCCAAATCTGCTGCAACCTATCCACCACAGTATCCACACCAGGACAGTCAGAAGACTCAACCTGCCCTGAAGAGAAACGAGGATGGAAACCAGAATTGCAGAAAAACGGCGAAATCAAAGTAGCCGAGCTGGCCCGATTTATTAAGGGCGAACTCAGCCAAAGGCAAAAAGGACACCCAATCATCCTGATCAGCAGAAGCAAAACATCTCCAATATGTTTCCAAGGTCTGATTGGTTCGTTCAGTCTGGCCATTTGTCTGAGGATGGAAAGCCAAGGAAAAAGACAAATCAATGCCCATCCTAGCACAAAAGGCTCGCCAAAACCTCGAAACAAACTGGGAACCTCTGTCAGAAACGATGTTCTCCGGAATGCCATGTAAACGAACCACATGCTGGAAGAACAATGGCACCAAATCAGAGGAGGAAGGCAATTTAGACAAGGGTACCAAATGGACCATCTTAGAAAAGCAATCACAAACCACCCAAATGACCGACATTTTTTGAGAGACGGGGAGATCCGAAATAAAATCCATAGAGATATGTGTCCAGGGCCTCTTCGGGACTGGCAAGGGCAAAAGCAACCCACTGGCACGAGAACAGCAGGGCTTAGCCCGAGCACAAATCCCACAGGACTGCACAAACGAACGCACATCCCGCGACAGAGACGGCCACCAAAAGGATCTAGCCACCAAATCTCTGGTACCAAAGATTCCAGGATGACCAGCCAACACAGAACAATGAACCTCAGAGATAACTCTACTCGTCCATTTATCAGGGACAAACAGTTTCTCCGCTGGGCAACGGTCAGGTCTATTAGCCTGAAATTTTTGCAGCACCCGCCGCAAATCAGGGGAGATGGCAGACAAAATTACCCCCTCTTTGAGAATACCCGCCGGCTCAGGCAAACCCGGAGAGTCGGGCACAAAACTCCTAGACAGGGCATCCACCTTCACATTTTTAGAGCCCGGAATGTACGAAACCACAAAGTCAAAACGGGAGAAAAACAGCGACCAACGAGCCTGTCTAGGATTCAACCGTTTGGCAGACTCGAGATTAGTCAAGTTCTTGTGATCAGTCAAGACCACCACGCGATGCTTAGCTCCTTCAAGCCAATGACGCCACTCCTCGAATGCCCACTTCATGGCCAGCAACTCTCGATTGCCAACATCATAATTACGCTCAGTAGACGAAAACTTCCTGGAAAAGAAGGCGCATGGTTTCATCACCGAGCCATCAGAACTTCTTTGCGACAAAACAGCCCCTGCTCCAATCTCAGAAGCATCAACCTCGACCTGGAACGGGAGCGAAACATCTGGTTGGCACAACACAGGGGCAGAAGAAAAACGATGCTTCAACTCTTGAAAAGCTTCCACAGCAGCAGAAGACCAATTGACCACATCAGCACCCTTCTTGGTTAAATCAGTCAACGGTTTAGCAATACTAGAAAAATTATTGATGAAGCGACGATAAAAATTAGCAAAGCCCAGGAACTTTTGCAGACTCTTCAGAGGTGTCGGCTGAGTCCAATCATAAATGGCCTGAACTTTAACAGGGTCCATCTCGATAGTAGAAGGGGAAAAAATGAAACCCAAAAATGAAACCTTCTGAACACCAAAGAGACACTTTGACCCCTTCACAAACAAAGAATTCGCACGCAGGACCTGGAACACCATTCTGACCTGCTTCACGTGAGGCTCCCAATCATCCGAGAAGACCAAAATATCATCCAAGTATACAATCAGGAATTTATCCAGGTACTCTTGGAAGATGTCATGCATAAAGGACTGAAACACTGATGGAGCATTAGAAAGCCCGAATGGCATAACCAGGTACTCAAAATGGCCCTCGGGCGTATTAAATGCTGTTTTCGATTCATCGCCCTGTTTAATACGCACAAGATTATACGCACCACGAAGATCTATCTTGGTGAACCAACTAGCCCCCTTAATCCGAGCAAACAAATCAGACAGCATCGGCAAGGGGTACTGAAATTTGACCAAGATTTTATTTAGAAGGCGGTAATCAATACAAGGTCTCAGCGAACCATCCTTCTTGGCCACAAAAAAGAACCCTGCTCCCAATGGCGACGACGACGGGCGAATATGACCCTTCTCCAAGGATTCCTTTACGTAACTCCGCATAGCGGCGTGCTCAGGCACAGACAAATTAAACAGTCGACCTTTAGGAAACTTACTACCAGGAATCAAATCGATAGCACAATCACAATCCCTATGCGGAGGTAGGGCACTGGACTTGGGCTCATCAAGTACATCCCGGTAATCCGACAAGAACTCTGGGACCTCAGAAGGGGGAGATGATGAAATAGACAGAAATGGAACATCACCATGTACCCCCTGACAACCCCAGCTGGACACAGACATTGATTTCCAATCCAATACTGGGTTATGGACTTGTAGCCATGGCAACCCCAACACGACCACATCATGCACATGGTCAGCTGGGTCCAGTACTGAGGCTTATTCTTGGCCAAAGGCGCAGCATCAATTCCTCTCAATGGAATAGGATACTGCAAAGGCTCCAAGAAAAACCCACAGCGCCTAGCATACTCCAAGTCCATCAAATTCAGGGCAGCGCCTGAATCCACAAATGCCATGACAGAATAGGATGACAAAGAGCAGATCAAAGTAACGAACAAAAGAAATTTCGACTGTACCGTACCAATGGTGGCAGACCTAGCGAACCGCTTAGTGCGCTTAGGACAATCGGAGATAGCATGAGTGGAATCACCACAGTAAAAACACAGCCCATTCTGACGTCTGTGTTCTTGCCGTTCAGCTCTGGTCAAAGTCCTATCGCACTGCGTAGGCTCAGGTCCATGTTCAGATAATACCGCCAAATGGTGCACAGATTTACGCTCACGCAAGCGTCGACCGATCTGATTGGCCAAAGACATAGACTCATTCAGACCAGCAGGCATAGGAAATCCCACCATGACATCCTTAAGGGCTTCAGAGAGACCTTTTCTGAAAATTGCTGCCAGCGCACATTCATTCCATTGAGTGAGCACAGACCACTTCCTAAACTTCTGACAATATATCTCTACCTCATCCTGACCCTGACACAGAGCCAGCAAATTTTTCTCTGCCTGATCCACTGAATTAGGTTCATCATACAGCAATCCGAGCGCCAGAAAAAACGCATCAATATTACATAATGCAGGATCTCCTGGCGCAAGGGAAAATGCCCAGTCTTGAGGGTCGCCACGTAATAAAGAAATAATGATCTTAACTTGTTGAACTGGGTCACCAGAGGAGCGGGGTTTCAAAGCCAGAAACAGTTTACAATTATTCTTAAAACTCAGAAACTTAGCTCTATCTCCAGAAAACAAATCAGTTATAGGAATTCTTGGTTCTAACATAGAATTCTGAACCACAAAGTCTTGAATATTTTGTACTCTTGCAGTGAGATGATCCATACAAGAAGACAGACCTTTAATGTCCATCACTACACCTGTGTCCTGAACCACCCAAATGTCTAGGGGAAAAGAAAGACAAAACACAGTACAGAGAAAAAAAAATGGTCTCTGAACTTCTCTTTTCCCTCTATTGAGAAGCATTAGTACTTTGGTCCTCCAGTACTGTTATGAACTGGTGATTCAGAACCACAATGGACCTAGTGGTTAAGAGCACACAAAGTGACCTGATAGTTACTAACATAGGACGAGCTCTGAGACGTGGGAACTCTGCTGACCGCAATCCCTAATCCTATCATACCACACTAGAGGTAGCCGTGGAGCGCTCCTGACCAGACCTAGGCGCCTCGGGAACAGCCTGAGAAACTAGCTAGCCCTGAAGATAGAAACATAAGCCTACCTTGCCTCAGAGAAATTCCCGAAAGGAAAAGGCAGCCCCCCACATATAATGACTGTGAGAAAAGATGAAAATACAAACACAGAGATGAAATAGATTTTAGCAAAGTGAGGCCCGACTTACTGAATAGACCGAGAATAGGAAAGATAGCTTTGCAGTCAGCACAAAAACCTACAAACAACCACGCAGAGGGGGCAAAACGACCCTCTGCACCGACTAACGGTACGGAGGTGCTCCCTCTGCATCTCAGAGCTTCCAGCAAGCAAGAAAAACCAATAAAGCAAGCTGGACAGAAAATATAGCAAACAAAAGTAACACAAGCAAAACTTAGCTTATGCAGGGCAGACAGGCCACAAGAACGATCCAGGAGAGAGCAAGACCCAATACTGGAACATTGACTGGAGGCCAGGAACAAAGAACTAGGTGGAGTTAAATAGAGCAGCACCTAACGACTTAACCTCGTCACCTGAGGAAGGAAACTCAGAAGCCGCAGCCCCACTCACATCCACCAGAGGAAGCTCATAGACAGAACCAGCCGAAGTACCACTCATGACCACAGGAGGGAGCTTGACCACAGAATTCACAACAGTTCATAATCCTAAGACAGCTATCTATACAATGCTCAATAATTCATCATCGTTTCACAAATATTTAAATAGCCCCTAACCCGGAAGTGCTGCTAGAGTAAGTGACTGGAACGCTAGATGGAAAGCAAGAAGAAACCGGCGCAACCGGAAGTACGTAACCCCAGTTTCAAAAGGTCAAATCTCCTCTGTGGAACGCTCTTATGGAACGCAGAAGTGATCAGTGAACCTCACAGTGAAGAACAGAGATCCCAGTCCAATATTATCAAATATATCACTGATTATTAAAGATATATTAATACCAAAATAACATGAAACAAAAAAATTAATAAATAATCAAAGAACATATTATTGATCTCCAGGTCAGGAATTCTAAACATCTGACATATCTATATCCCCTACTCTTAACGGTGAAAAAACTAATCAGAAATAAATTTTAGAAACGACCTGTAAGGTTATAGTCCCTATTCAAGCCCTTAGGTTCCAGACTTTGTAAAAAATGGTTCCAATAAGCCTCTCTGTACAATAATCTTTTATTTAAGTTGCCCCCTCTCCTATTCACAGAAATCTGTTCTAATACCAAAAGCCGTAATTGCGCAATGGAATGTCCTGCTTCACGAAAATTCTATGGAATAGGAAGATGATATTTACCACAACGAATATCCGATTTATGGTGGGAAATGCGATCCTTGATTGCCTGAGTCATTTCACCTATGTAAATTTTACCACAGGGACATTTTATAGCATAGACTACTTGTTTAGAGTCACAAGTGAAAAATCCTTGAATAGGGATGTCGATTCCTGTCAATGGATGGGAGATTTTGGGACCTTTTAATACATTTGTGCATTGTGCGCATTGTAGACATGGAAACTTCCAGATGTGGCGTCTGTAAAAATGTTTGTCGTGAAACATTCAAAAGAGAACCGATATCAGCTATAACAATTTTATTTCTTAAATTACTCGGCCATCTGAAACCAGGCAAAAAAGGAGCTTGAAATTCTGCTACCCCTGGGAAACTATCCTGCAATATGTGCCAATGTTTGCGTATCTTATTGTGGAGTTTATACATATAAGGGTGAAATATATGAACCAGGGGAATCCTCCCAGATGGTCCTAGACTCCTAACTCAACTTACGTCATTACGGCATTGCCGCAATATACGATGTGGATAACCTGTTGTGAATTCTGCTCTTGGGCTCCCTCCGGTGGTTATGAGTGGTAGTGCTGCGGTAGTTGGATCGCAGCATTTATCAGGTGTATCTATTTTTTGCAATTTGGGCTGGGCTATACAGCCTTGCTTGTTCCTTTAGTCAGTGCCAGTTGTCCATTGTTTTTGGAGGATTTACATCCCTTCTGGTCTCTCCTGTTCGCTGTGCTTTTCTTTAAAGATAAGTCCTGGCTTTGTTTTTGCTGTTTACCTGCTGTGCACCTTATAGTTCTGTGCATTTTTCATGTTTTGTCTTGTCCAGCTTTGTTGTGAAGGATTTTTTGCAGCCAAGCTGTGTCTCTGGAGGCGCAGATATACCCTCCATGTCTTTAGTCAGATGTGGTGTTTTGTATTTTCTGTGGTGAATATTTTCTAGTGTTTTAATACTGACCGCATAGTACTCTGTTCTATCCTTTCTTTTTAGCTAGTATGGCCTCCTATGCTAAATCCTGATTTCATGTCTGCGTATGTTATTTCCCTCTCCTCTCACAGTCAATATTTGTGGGGGGCTGTCTATCCTTTGGGGATTTTCTCTGAGGCAAGATAGGTTTCCTGTTTCAGTCTTTAGGGGTAGTTAATTCTTAGGCTGTGTCGAGGGGTCTAGGGAGCGTTAGGTACCCCCCACGGCTACTTCTAGTTGCGCTGCTAAGTTCAGGGTTTGCGGTCAGTATAGGTGCCACCTGTTGTGAATTCCGCTCTTGGGCTCCCTCCAGTGGTTGTTAGTGGCATTTTTGTGAGTTCTGCTCTTTGGCTCCCTCATGTGGTTTTTAGTGGTATGGCTGCTTCTTGGATTTAGCTTCAGCAGCTGTTTTCACTGATCGTCTTTCTGGCTCAGCTATATTAGTCTGGCCTTATCCCTCATTCAATGCCAGTTCCTGCCTGGAGTCATTTGTTGTGAGTTCTGTTTTTGGGCTCCCTCTGGTGGTTACTGATGGTACTGGGTGACTTGTCTTTCCTGGGTTTCTGGGTTCCACCTGTTCCATCAGCATATGGGAGTTTCCTATTTAACCTGGCTTTGCTGGCATTTCCTCGCCGGTTATCAATGTATCCAGTGTGTCTTGTTACCTCTGCTCCCTGCTCCTAGAACCTTCTGGTCAAGCTAAGTTTGGATTTTCCTGTTTTGGTGTTTTGCTTTATTTGGTTTTTAGTCCAGCCTGCAGATATGTGATTCTTGCTGCTGGTTGCTCTAGTGGGCTGAAATTGCTCCTCATGTACCATGAGTTGGCACATGAGTTCAAGTAATTTCAGGATGGTTTTTTGAAGGGTTTTTCGCTGACCGCGCAGTTCACTTTTGTATCCTCTGCTATCTAGCTTTAGCGGGCCTCATTTTGCTGAAACTGTTTTCATACTGCGTATGTGCTTTCCTCTCATTTCACCGTCATTATATGTGGGGGGCTGCTATTTCTGTGGGGGATTTCTCTGGAGGCAAGAGAGGTCTGTGTTTCTTCTAATAGGGGAAGTTAGATCTTCGGCTGGAGCGAGACGTCTAGGATCATCGTAGGCACGTTCCCTGGCTACTTTTATTTGTGTGTTAGGTTCAGGGTCGCGGTCAGCTCAGGTTCCATCGCCCTAGAGCTTGTTTGTATCTGTGCTTGTCCTTTAGTGATCCCCTGCCATTGGGATCATGACAGTCATTGCGCTTAGGACTTTCCTGACACTCTGACCAGTTCATCAAAGCTAAGTCCTTGCTTGTCCTTTTGCGGTTCTCTTGTTGTGGACTTGTTGTTCAGCACTTTCTTGTTTTTGTTCATTTGTCCAGCTTTTCAGTATGGATCTATTCAGCTAAGCTGGAAGCTCTGGGCAGCAGAGTTTGCCCTCCACACCTTTAGTCAAGTGTGGAGATTTTTGCATTTCTCTGCGGTGGACTTTTTCTAGTTTTTATTACTGACCGCACAGCGTTCTGTCCTGTACTATTTTCTATCTAGCTAGAAGTGGCCTCCTGTGCTAAATCTTGTTTCATACTACGTATGTCATTTCCTTCTCCTCTCACAGTCATTATTTGTGGGGGGCTAATCTATCCTTTGGGGATTTTCTCTGAGGCAAGATAGTTTTCCTGCTTCTATCTTTAGGGGTAGTTAGCTCTTAGGCTGTGACGAGATGCCTAGGTAGAGTTAGGAGCATTCCACGGCTGCTTCTAGTGTTGTGTTGAGCTTAGGGACTGCGGTCAGTACAGTTACCACCTGCTCAGAGCTAGACGCATGTCGCTCCTTAATCACCAGATCATAACAGCCACCTTCTCCAGAGTATGTCTCATGCTGCTCCAAGGCCACCAGATGATAACAGTACAACTGGCCCACAATGAGTTAATTGCGTCTCAAAAGAAGAGAGGAAAGGTTTTGAGCCATTTTTTTTTCCTTAGCCTGTTCTTCCCTCTTAATCTCTGGGTGGCTGCGGAACCTAGTAATAACATGAGTGTTCAGGAGTTAGTTTCTCGTGTGGATCAGCTTGCTGCTAGGGTACAGGGTATTTCAGAATATATTGTTCAGACTCCTGCCTTAGAATCTAGGATTCCCACTCCTGATTTATTCTTTGGTGACAGATCCAAATTTTTGAGTTTCAAAAATAACTGTAAACTGTTTTTTGCATTGAGACCCCGGTCTTCTGGTGATCCCATTCAGCAGGTTAAAATCATCATATCCCTGCTGCGTGGTGACCCACAGGATTGGGCATTTTCCCTGGAAACTGGCAATCCTGCTTTGCTTACTGTTGATTCTTTCTTTCAATCATTGGGGTTATTGTATGATGAGCCTAATTCTGTGGATCAAGCTGAGAAAATCTTGCTGGACCTGTGTCAAGGTCAAGAAGCGGCAGAATCGTATTGCCAGAAATTTAGAAAATGGTCTGTACTGACTAAATGGAATGAGGATGCCTTGGCGGCAATTTTCAGAAAGGGTCTTTCTGAATCCGTTAAAGATGTTATGGTTCCCCACGCCTGCTGGTCTGAGTGATTCTATGTCTCTGGCCATTCAGATTGATCGGCGATTGCGCGAGCGCAGAGTTGTGCACACTATGGCGTTGTCCTCTGAGCGGAGCCCTGAGCCTATGCAGTGTGATAGGATTTTGTCTAAAGCTGAACGTCAAAGATTCAGACGTCAGAATAGGTTGTGTTTTTACTGCGGCGATTCTGCTCATATTATTTCTGGTTGCCCTAAGCGTGCAAAGAGAATCGCTAGTTCTGTTACCATCAGTACTGTACAACCTAAATTTCTGTTATCTGTGACCTTGATCTGCTCATTATCATCATTTTCTGTCATGGCATTTGTGGATTCAGGCGCCGCTCTGAACTTAATGGACTTAGAATTTGCCAGACGTTGTGGTTTCCCCTTGCAGCCTTTGCAGAACCATATTCCTCTAAGGGGCATTGATGCTACACCGTTGGCTAAAAATAAACCTCAGTTTTGGACACAGCTGACCATGCGCATGGCGCCAGCCCATCAGGAAGATTGTCGTTTTCTGGTGTTGCATAATTTGCATGATGATATTGTGCTGGGTTTTCCATGGTTACAGGTACATAATCCGGTGTTAGATTGGAGATCTATGTCTGTGACTAGTTGGGGTTGTCAGGGGGTTCATGGTCACGTTCCTTTAATGTCAATTTCCTCTTCCCCCTCTTCTGAAATTCCTGAGTTTTTGTCAGACTTCCAGGATGTATTCGATGAGCCCAAATCCAGTTCCCTTCCACCGCATAGGGACTGTGATTGTGCTTGATTCCAGGTTGTAAGTTCCCTAACCTGTCGGTGCCAGAACATGCCGCCATGCGGAGCTATATTAAGGAGTCTTTGGAGAAGGGGCATATTCGGCCATCTTCTTCACCATTGGGAGCAGGTTTTTTTTGTTGCCAAGAAGGATGGCTCCTTGAGACCCTGTATTGATTATCGCCTCTTGATTTGTTTGCTAGGATTAAGGGGGCTAGCTGGTTTACTAAGATTGACCTTCGAGGGGCATATAATCTTATTCGTATTAAGCAGGGTGACGAATGGAAAACTGCATTTAATACGCCCGAAGGCCATTTTGAATACCTTGTGATGCCATTCGGACTCTCTAATGCCCCATCTTTGTTCCAATCCTTCATGCTTATCTTTCGGAGTTATCTTGATAAATTCATGGTTGTATATTTGGATGATATTTTGATTTTTTCCGATGATTGGGAGTCTCATGTGAAACAGGTCAGGATGGTATTTCAGATCCTCCGTAATAATGCTTTATTTGTGAAGGGGTCAAAGTGCCTCTTTGGAGTGCAGAAGGTTTCTTTTTTGGGTTTCATTTTTTCTCCCGCATCTATAGAAATGGATTCGGTTAACCCTGCTGTTCTGTTCGGTCTGGGGAGACCTATTTTGAACTTTGGTATTTTTTGGGGTGTTCAAGATGCGGTTCTGAAACTTGTGGTTGATTGACTTAAATGAGGATGGGTCGGTCGGCCACGGGTTTCAGAGCCGCATCTTGAATATTTTAAAGAATATTGAAGTTCAAAGTCGGTCATTTTTGACCAACAGAACAGCAGGGTTAAGGTTCATGCCATTCATGATTGGATTCAGCCCACATCTGTGAAGAGCCTTCAGAAATTTTTGGGCTTTGCTAATTTTTATCGTCGTTTCATTGCCAACTTCTCCAGTGTGGTTAAACCTCTGACCGATTTGACGAAGAAAGGCGCTGATGTGACAAATTGGTCCTCTGCGGCTGTTTCTGCCTTTCAGGAGCATAAACGCCGATTTACTTCTGCCCCTGTGTTGCGTCAGCCGGATGTTTCTCTTCCATTTCAGGTTGAGGTTGACGCGTCTGAAATTGGGGCAGGGGCCGTTTTGTCTCAGAGGAATTCTGATAGTTCCTTGATGAAATGGTGTGCCTTCTTTTCTTGGAAGTTTTCGCCTGCGGAATGCAATTATGATGTCGGCAATTGGGAGTTGTTGGCTATGAAGTGGGCATTTGAGGAGTGGCGACATTGGCTTGAGGGGGCCAAGCACTGTATTGTGGTCCTTACCGATCATAAAAATTTGATTTACCTCGAGTCTGCCAAATGGCTGAATCCTAGACAGGCTCGATGGTCCCCGTTTTTCTCCCGTTTTGATTTTGTGGTCTCGTACATTCCTGGTACTAAGAATGTTAAGGCGGATGCCCTCTCTAGGAGTTTTTTTCCTGATTCCCCTGGGGTTCTTGAGCCGGTCGGCATTCTGAAGGAAGGGGTGGTTCTTTCTGCCATCTCCCCTGATTTACGACGGGTTCTTCAGGAATTTCAGGCTGATAAACCTGACCGCTGTCCAGTGGGGAAACTGTTTGTTCCTGATAGATGGACTAGTAAAGTGATTTCTAAGGTTCATTGTTCTGTGTTGGCTGGCCTATTATGAACAGGTGATTCAGAACCACAATGGACCTAGTGGTTAAGAGCACACAAAGTGACCTGATAGTTACTAACATAGGACGAGCTCTGAGACGTGGGAACTCTGCTGACCACAATCCCTAGTCCTATCATACCACACTAGAGGTAGCCGTGGAGCGCTCCTGACCAGACCTAGGCGCCTCGGGCACAGCCTGAGAAACTAGCTAGCCCTGAAGATAGAAAAATAAACCTACCTTGCCTCAGAGAAATTCCCCAAAGGAAAAGGCAGCCCCCCACATATAATGACTGTGAGTAAAGATGAAAATACAAACACAGAGATGAAATAGATTTTAGCAAAGTGAGGCCCGACTTACTGAATAGACCGAGGATAGGAAAGATTGCTTTGCGGTCAGCACAAAAACCTACAAACAACCACGCAGAGGGGGCAAAAAGACCCTCCGCACCGACTAACGGTACGGAGGTGCTCCCTCTGCGTCCCAGAGCTTCCAGCAAGCAAGAAAAACCAATATAGCAAGCTGGACAGAAAATCTAGCAAACAAAAGTAACACAAGCAAAACTTAGCTTATGCAGGGCAGACAGGCCACAAGAACGATCCAGGAGAGAGCAAGACAAATACTGGAACATTGACTGGAGGCCAGGAACAAAGAACTAGGTGGAGTTAAATAGAGCAGCACCTAACGACTTAACCTCGTCACCTGAGGAAGGAAACTCAGAAGCCGCAGCCCCACTCACATCCACCCGAGGAAGCTCATAGACAGAACCAGCCGAAGTACCACTCATGACCACAGGAGGGAGCTTGACCACAGAATTTACAACAGTACCCCCCCCTTGAGGAGGGGTCACCGAACCCTCACCAGAGCCCCCAGGCCGACCAGAATGAGCCAAATGAAAGGCACGCACCAGATCGGCAGCATGAACATCAGAGGCAAAGACCCAGGAATTATCTTCCTGACCATAACCCTTCCACTTAACCAGGTACTGGAGTTTCCGTCTCAAAATACGAGAATCCAAAATCTTCTCCACTATATACTCCAACTCCCCCTCAACCAAAACCGGGGAAGAGGATCAACGGATGGAACCACAGGTGCCACGTATCTCCGCAACAATGACCTATGGAATACGTTATGGATGGAAAAAGAAGCTGGAAGGGTCAAACGAAAAGACACAGGATTAAGAACCTCAGAAATCCTATACGGACCAATGAAACGAGGCTTAAACTTAGGAGAGGAAACTTTCATAGGAATATAACGAGATGACAACCAAACCAAATCCCCAACACGAAGTCGGGGACCCACACAGCGCCTGCGGTTAGCGAAACATTGAGCCTTCTCCTGAGACAATGTCAAATTGTCCACTACATGAGTCCAAATCTGCTGCAACCTATCCACCACAGTATCCACACCAGGACAGTCAGAAGACTCAACCTGCCCTGAAGAGAAACGAGGATGGAAACCAGAATTGCAGAAAAACGGCGAAACCAAAGTAGCCGAGCTGGCCCGATTATTAAGGGCGAACTCAGCCAAAGGCAAAAAGGACACCCAATCATCCTGATCGGCAGAAACAAAACATCTCAGATATGTTTCCAAGGTCTGATTGGTTCGTTCAGTCTGGCCATTTGTCTGAGGATGGAAAGCCGAGGAAAAAGACAAATCAATGCCCATCCTAGCACAAAAGGCTCGCCAAAACCTCGAAACAAACTGGGAACCTCTGTCAGAAACGATGTTCTCCGGAATGCCATGTAAACGAACCACATGCTGGAAGAACAATGGCACCAAATCAGAGGAGGAAGGCAATTTAGACAAGGGTACCAAATGGACCATCTTAGAGAAGCGATCACAAACAACCCAAATGACCGACATTTTTTGAGAGACGGGGAGATCCGAAATAAAATCCATAGAGATATGTGTCCAGGGCCTCTTCGGGACTGGCAAGGGCAAAAGCAACCCACTGGTACGAGAACAGCAGGGCTTAGCCCGAGCACAAATCCCACAGGACTGCACAAACGAACGCACATCCCACGACAGAGACGGCCACCAAAAGGATCTAGCCACCAAATCTCTGGTACCAAAGATTCCAGGATGACCAGCCAACACCGAACAATGAACCTCAGAGAACTCTACTCGTCCATTTATCAGGGACAAACAGTTTCTCCGCTGGACAACGGTCAGGTCTATTAGCCTGAAATTTTTGCAGCACCCGCCGCAAATCAGGGGAGATGGCAGACAAAATTACCCCCTCTTTGAGAATACCCGCCGGCTCAGACAAACCCGGAGAGTCGGGCACAAAACTCCTAGACAGGGCATCCGCCTTCACATTTTTAGAGCCCGGAATGTACGAAACCACAAAGTCAAAATGGGAGAAAAACAGTGACCAACGAGCCTGTCTAGGATTCAACCGTTTGGCAGACTCGAGATAAGTCAAGTTCTTGTGATCAGTCAAGACCACCACGCGATGCTTAGCTCCTTCAAGCCAATGACGCCACTCCTCGAATGCCCACTTCATGGCCAGCAACTCTCGATTGCCAACATCATAATTACGCTCAGCAGGCGAAAACTTCCTGGAAAAGAAGGCGCATGGTTTCATCACCGAGCCATCAGAACTTCTTTGCGACAAAACAGCCCTTGCTCCAATCTCAGAAGCATCAACCTCGACCTGGAACGGGAGCGAAACATCTGGTTGGCACAACACGGGCAGAAGAAAAACGACGCTTCAACTCTTGAAAAGCTTCCACAGCAGCAGAAGACCAATTGACCACATCAGCACCCTTCTTGGTTAAATCAGTCAACGGTTTAGCAATACTAGAAAAATTATTGATGAAGCGAAGATAAAAATTAGCAAAGCCCAGGAACTTTTGCAGACTCTTCAGAGATGTCGGCTGAGTCTAATCATACATGGCCTGAACTTTAACAGGGTCCATCTCGATAGTAGAAGGGGAAAAAATGAAACCCAAAAATGAAACCTTCTGAACACCAAAGAGACACTTTGACCCCTTCACAAACAAAGAATTTGCATGCAGGACCTGGAACACCATTCTGACCTGCTTCACGTGAGAATCCCAATCATCCGAGAAGACCAAAATATCATCCAAGTATACAATCAGGAATTTATCCAGGTACTCTCAGAAGATGTCATGCATAAAGGACTGAAACACTGATGGAGCATTAGAAAGCCCGAATGGCATAACCAGGTACTCAAAATGGCCCTCGGGCGTATTAAATGCTGTTTTCCATTCATCGCCCTGTTTAATACGCACAAGATTATACGCACCACGAAGATCTATCTTGGTGAACCAACTAGCCCCCTTAATCCGAGCAAACAAATCAGACAGCAGCGGCAAGGGGTACTGAAATTTGACCGTGATTTTATTTAGAAGGCGGTAATCAATACAAGGTCTCAGCGAACCATCCTTCTTGGCCACAAAAAAGAACCCTGCTCCCAATGGCGACGACGACGGGCGAATATGACCCTTCTCCAAGGATTCCTTTACGTAACTCCGCATAGCGGCGTGCTCAGGCACAGACAAATTAAACAGTCGACCTTTAGGAAACTTACTACCAGGAATCAAATCGATAGCACAATCACAATCCCTATGCGGAGGTAGGGCACTGGACTTGGGCTCATCAAATACATCCCGGTAATCCGACAAGAACTCTGGGACCTCAGAAGGGGTGGATGATGAAATAGACAGAAATGGAACATCACCATGTACCCCCTGACAACCCCAGCTGGACACAGACATTGATTTCCAATCCAATACTGGGTTATGGACTTGTAGCCATGGCAACCCCAACACGACCACATCATGCAGATTATGCAACACCAAAAAGCGAATATCCTCCTGATGCGCAGGAGCCATGCACATGGTCAGGTGGGTCCAGTACTGAGGCTTATTCTTGGCCAAAGGCGTAGCATCAATTCCTCTCAATGGAATAGGATGCTGCAAGGGCTCCAAGAAAAACCCACAGCGCCTAGCATACTCCAAGTCCATCAAATTCAGGGCAGCGCCTGAATCCACAAATGCCATGACAGAATAGGATGACAAAGAGCAGATCAAAGTAACGGACAAAAGAAATTTCGACTGTACCATACCAATGGTGGCAGACCTAGCGAACCGCTTAGTGCGCTTAGGACAATCGGAGATAGCATGAGTGGAATCACCACAGTAAAAACACAGCCCATTCTGACGTCTGTGTTCTTGCCGTTCAGCTCTGGTCAAAGTCCTATCGCACTGCATAGGCTCAGGTCCATGCTCAGATAATACCGCCAAATGGTGCACAGTTTTACGCTCACGCAAGCGTCAACTGATCTGAATGGCCAAAGACATAGACTCATTCAGACCAGCAGGCATAGGAAATCCCACCATGACATCCTTAAGGGCTTCAGAGAGACCTTTTCTGAAAATTGCTGCCAGCGCACATTCATTCCATTGAGTGAGCACAGACCACTTCCTAAACTTCTGACAATATATCTCTACCTCATCCTGACCCTGACACAGAGCCAGCAAATTTTTCTCTGCCTGATCCACTGAATTAGGTTCATCATACAGCAATCCGAGTGCCAGAAAAAACGCATCAATATTACATAATGCAGGATCTCCTGGCGCAAGGGAAAATGCCCAGTCTTGAGGGTCGCCACGTAATAAAGAAATAATGATCTTAACTTGTTGAACTGGGTCACCAGAGGAGCGGGGTTTCAAAGCCAGAAACAGTTTACAATTATTCTTAAAACTCAGAAACTTAGCTCTATCTCCAGAAAACAAATCAGTTATAGGAATTCTTGGTTCTAACATAGAATTCTGAACCACAAAGTCTTGAATATTTTGTACTCTTGCAGTGAGATGATCCATACAAGAAGACAGACCTTTAATGTCCATCACTACACCTGTGTCCTGAACCACCCAAATGTCTAGGGGAAAAGAAAGACAAAACACAGTACAGAGAAAAAAAAATGGTCTCAGAACTTCTCTTTTCCCTCTATTGAGAAGCATTAGTACTTTAGGCCTCCAGTACTGTTATGAACAGGTGATTCAGAACCACAATGGACCTAGTGGTTAAGAGCACACAAAGTGACCTGATAGTTACTAACATAGGACGAGCTCTGAGACGTGGGAACTCTGCTGACCACAATCCCTAATCCTATCATACCACACTAGAGGTAGCCGTGGAGCGCTCCTGACCAGACCTAGGCGCCTAGGGCACAGCCTGAGAAACTAGCTAGCCCTGAAGATAGAAAAATAAGCCTACCTTGCCTCAGAGAAATTCCCCAAAGGAAAAGGCAGCCCCCCACATATAATGACTGTGAGAAAAGATGAAAATACAAACACAGAGATGAAATAGATTTTAGCAAAGTGAGGCCCGACTTACTGAATAGACCGAGGATAGGAAAGATGGCTTTGCGGTCAGCACAAAAACCTACAAACAACCACGCAGAGGGGGCAAAAAGACCCTCCGCACCGACTAACGGTACGGAGGTGCTCCCTCTGCGTCCCAGAGCTTCCAGCAAGCAAGAAAAACCAATATAGCAAGCTGGACAGAAAATCTAGCAAACAAAAGTAACACAAGCAAAACTTAGCTTATGCAGGGCAGACAGGCCACAAGAACGATCCAGGAGAGAGCAAGACCAATACTGGAACTTTGACTGGAGGCCAGGAACAAAGAACTAGGTGGAGTTAAATAGAGCAGCACCTAACGACTTAACCTCGTCACCTGAGGAAGGAAACTCAGAAGCCGCAGCCCCACTCACATCCACCCGAGGAAGCTCATAGACAGAACCAGCCGAAGTACCACTCATGACCACAGGAGGGAGCTTGACCACAGAATTCACAACACTGGCCATCCTGGGATTTTTGGTACCAGAGATTTGGTTGGTAGGTCCTTTTGGTGGCCTTCTTTGTCGCGGGATGTGCTTTCTTTTGTGCAGTCCTGTGGGATTTGCGCGCGGGCTAAGCCTTGCTGTTCCCACGCTAGTGGGTTGCTTCCGCCTTTGCCGGTCCCTGAGAGACCTTGGACGCATATTTCTATGGATTTTATTTCAGATCTTCCAGTTTCCCAGAGGATGTCGGTTATCTGGGTGGTTTGTGACTGGTTTTCTAAGATGGTTCATTTAGTACCTTTGCCTAAATTGCCTTCCTCTTCTGATTTGGTTCCGTTGTTTTTTCAGCATGTGGTTCGTTTGCATGGCATTCTGGAGAATATTGTGTCCGATAGAGGTTCCCAGTTCGTTTCTAGGTTTTGGCGGGCCTTTTGTGCTAGGCTGGGCATTGATTTGTCTTTTTCTTCCGCATTTCATCCTCAGACAAATGGCCAGACTGAGCGAACTAATCAGACCTTGGAGACCTATTTGAGATGCTTTGTGTCTGCTGATCAGGATGATTGGGTGGCTTTCTTGCCATTGGCCGAGTTTGCCCTTAATAATCGGGCTAGTTCTGCTACCTTGGTTTCGCCTTTTTTTTGTAATTTTGGTTTTCATCCTCGTTTTTCTTCAGGGCAGGTTGAGCCTTCTGATTGTCCTGGTGTGGATTCTGTGGTTGACAGGCTGCAGCGGATTTGGGCTCATGTGGTGGACAATTTGGTGTTGTTTCAAGAGGAGGCTCAGTCGTCAGTGTGTTGGTTCCCAGCTTCGGGTTGGGGATTTGGTCTGGTTGTCTTCCCGTCATGTTCCTATGAAGGTTTCTTCCCCTAAGTTCAAGCCTCGGTTTATTGGTCCTTATAGGATTTCTGAGATTATCAATCCAGTGTCTTTTCGTTTGGCCCTTCCAGCCTCTTTTTCCATCCATAATGTGTTCCATAGATCTTTGTTGCGGAAGTTTGTGGTGCCCGTTGTTCCCTCTGTTGATCCTCCGGCCCCGGTGTTGATTGATGGGGAGTTGGAGTATGTGGTTGAGAAGGTTTTTCGAGGCGGAAGGTTCAGTATCTGGTCAAATGGAAGGGTTATGGCCAGGAGGATAATTCTTGGGTTGTTGCCTCCGATGTTCATGCTGACGATTTGGTTCGTGCCTTTCATTTGGCGCGTCCTGATCGGCCTGGGGGCTCTGGTTAGGGTTCGGTGACCCCTCCTCAAGGGGGGGTACTGTTGTGAATTCTGCTCTTGGGCTCCCTCCGGTGGTTATGAGTGGTAGTGCTGCGGTAGTTGGATCGCAGCATTTATCAGGTGTATCTATTTTTTGCAATTTGGGCTGGGCTATATCGCCTTGCTTGTTCCTTTAGTCAGTGCCAGTTGTCCATTGTTTTTGGAGGATTCACATCCCTTCTGGTCTCTCCTGTTAGCTGTGCTTATCTTTAAAGATAAGTCCTGGCTTTGTTTTTGCTGTCCACCTGCTGTGGACCTTATAGTTCTGTGCATTTTTTATGTTTTGTCTTGTTCAGCTTTGTTGTGAAGGATTTTTTGCAGCCAAGCTGTGTCTCTGGAGATGCAGATATACCCTCCATGTCTTTAGTCAGATGTGGTGTTTTGTATTTTCTGTGGTGAATATTTTCTAGTGTTTTAATACTGACCGCATAGTACTCTGTTCTATCCTTTCTTTTTAGCTAGTATGGCCTCCTATGCTAAATCCTGATTTCATGTCTGCGTATGTTATTTCCCTCTCCTCTCACAGTCAATATTTGTGGGGGGCTGTCTATCCTTTGGGGATTTTCTCTGAGGCAAGATAGGTTTCCTGTTTCAGTCTTTAGGGGTAGTTAATTCTTAGGCTGTGTCGAGGGGTCTAGGGAGCGTTAGGTACCCCCCACGGCTACTTCTAGTTGCACTGCTAAGTTCAGGGTTTGCGGTCAGTATAGGTGCCACCTTCTCCAGAGTACGTCTCATGCTGCTCCAAGGCCACCAGATCATAACAATAACCCCTCTGTAAAAACTTTTTTTCCATCTCATCTAAGCGCTGTGAACATAAAGTTGAATCGCTTACAATCCTACGTACTCTTTCAAACTGAGAGCGAGGAATCGATCTTTTAACTGCGTTGGGATGACAACTCTGATAAAGTAAAAGATTATTACGATCCGTATCCTTCATGTAAAGATCTACCATCAGTGTACCGTCAGACTTTTGAATTACCTTAGTGTCCAAAAAATTGATCTCTGTACAATCATACTTCAGTGTGAAAGAAAGCTCAGGCCAAACTGAATTAATCTGGTCAAAAAATCTAAGCAAGCTCTCATGTGAACCCCTCCACAAACAGAATACATCATCGATGTATCTACGCCATAGTATAAAATGTGACTGATATAGTTTGTTACTATATATAAATTCGGACTCAAAAGTGAACATAAAACCATTAGCATGGGTAGGGGCCACATTGGACCCCATTGCCGTGCCATGTACTTGAACATAAAATGTGTCCTTAAAGGTAATGAAATTTTCTATCAAAACAAGTTTCAGTAGATCCAGTAGAAAGGAAATCACCCTTGGATCCATCTGAGACATATTAAGGAGTTGTTCTGTCGCTCTGATCCTCTTTGTATGTGGGATAGAAGTATATAAATTGTTAACATCCAACGTTACCAAAAGTGTACCCTCCGGTAGTTTACCCAATTCATGAATAATTTGCAAAAAAGCCCCCGTGTCTAACAAAAAAGCAGGTGTTTTCTTAATAAGAAGTGTTAACACTTTTTCAAGCAAAATCGATAGTGGCGATAGAATAGAATCGGTCGATGCCACTATCGGCCTACCTGGAGGTTTCTTTAAGTTCTTTTGGATATTGGCAAAACATAAAAGATGGGAATCATTGGATGTTCATTTGTCAAAAATTATTTAGTCTTTTTATCTATGATCTGTGCTGATAATGCTCCCTCTAATATTACAGCTATTTTATCTCTGATCGACAAAGTGGGATTAGTTAGTAAGGGGTAAATATACTTCTCTATTAGCCAATTGAGAAAAGATTTCAAAACGATAAAAGTAATAGTCCATAATAACTATTGCACCCCCTTTATCAGCTGCCTTTATGACTATATCTTTATCGCTCCTAAGTGTTTTAAGAGCCACATGTTCAGCTTGTAGTAAATTAGATCTGAAATTGAAATCACCTCTGATAACTTGTTTACAAACATTTGAGACCTCCCTATCAATCAGCGTAATGAACGTTTCTACGGGTGGACTATTCTTTGGAGGGGAGAAATTACTTCGTACTCTTAAACCTAGATCCTTCAAATTAATGGGTGTGGTCTGAGTCACTAATGCCTGTGTAGTAATAGGTGTTTGTTCACAAAAATATGCTTTCAATCGTACATTCCTATAGAACCTTTCTAGATCAATATTCAGCTGAAAAGAATGAAACTTATATGTTGGACAAAATGATAAACCCTTCTGTAACAAATGTAACTGAGATGTATTCAGAGATTTCTTTGATATATTTAAAACGAAGTTGGACTCTGTACGTTCGTTGTCTGTGTTTGAGGCCGATGAGCCATCTGTATGTCTGTAATTTCGGTAAATATGACGAAATTACTCTTTTTTGTAAGTAATCTTGGGTAGCACGTATAAATTTCTGTCGTTTACGTTTCTCAGTTTCCTTCTTAAAATTATCCACTTTTTTTTAGTGCGGGTTTTCACTGAATCAAATTCTTCCTTCGGTAATGAATCTTTTAACTGAGATTCAATGCTAGAGACTTTGTCCTGACTGCTCTTGATGTCTTTATTCAAATGATCCAAAGTCAAAGTCATCAGGTCCACCGAGCACTTATTCAATATCTGCTCGAATTTAGAACAGAACTCAGGATTATCTTGAAATAAAGTGGGTCGTAATGAAACACGAAGGCCTCTTGGAATACGTTGCGTTTTTATATATTTAGCAATGGTAATGCTGTGTAACTCTAAACTCACCAAATGGCGGGACTCCCTTTCCAGGTCACGTGACTTGAATTCACTGCCCGAGACCTGTAAAAAGTCACTACATGCCGTGACTTGTGAGACAATATTAGCCACTTCTGTCTCACTATATGAAAAACCAATTGTAGACATATTCCACTCTTCCAGATAAGTAGATCCAGAATTTGAGAAAAAAAATTGATAATATGGAAAAAATGGATCAAAAAATAAGGGTGCTCGTGAAAATAGGCCCAATATAATATAAACAATCTGACACGTTATAAGAGCGTTCCACAGAGGAGATGTGACCTTTCGACACTGGGGTGACGTACTTCCGGTTGCACCGGTTTCTTCTTGCTTTCCATCTAGAGTTCCAGTCACTTACTCTACCGTCACTTCCGGGTTAGGGCCTATTTAGTGCGGACGCGATGTCGGCACAGTATGCAGACATACCACATGCCGCTTTGTGTGGTCAGCAGCATTTGGACCACCGGACACACGTGCAGTAAGCTCTCACTGCCCACTAGCGCCTTTGTAGCATAATTAGAACACGGATTTTCATTCACGGAACTTTTCTTCTGTTTGCTTTTGTAGAACTCCTGAAGGAGTCACATATACATTATAGGTCATTTTTTTTCTGTCACTGCATTTACTGGTAAGCACTATTCCTTGCCATATGGGACATCCTTGTATTCAACAGGTTTAAATATAAAATATACTATGAAAT
This sequence comes from Ranitomeya imitator, assembly GCF_032444005.1. Taxonomy (NCBI): domain Eukaryota; kingdom Metazoa; phylum Chordata; class Amphibia; order Anura; family Dendrobatidae; genus Ranitomeya; species Ranitomeya imitator. Next base: position 432,900,531 of record NC_091284.1, read on the forward strand.
ATATTAGGGTTTTTTTTTACTAAATAATGATAATTTCATTATATGGATTCTATTATATTAATTATCCTATCATAAATTATGCCAAATTCATATATCATTGATTTTTGAAGAATACTGGAATTATGTCATAGAAGTCAATTCACTTTTGATCTTTATTGTTAAAAATACTGTATTATGTCATATTGAAGATAAATATAAATATTTGTGAAACGATAATGAATTATTGAGCTTTGTATAGATAGCTGTCTCAGGATTATGAACGTCATTTAATTCACTATAGTTGCATCATGTAAAGATCCGTTATAATTTGAGAATTTTTTGTATGTATAATTTGGATTTTGGATTTATGTTTTTTTTTCCTTCTTTCTATTTCTTTCTTTCTGTATCCTAGTCTGATGAAGGTCATAAAGACCGAAACGTTATATGAATGGTTTTGGGATCATAAAAATAAATGAATAGACTTTCATAACTTTTTGAGTGCTGGATTATTTACATCATTCTTCACATATAGTGTGTTCTATGAATGCAGCGCAGAGCTTTCCCCCACGTGGTGGGTAGCTCCTCCGAGCAGATTGCACATATTCTATGTCTGGACTTTCCTGCGCATTTCTTCCCCTTAGAAGACACAGCAAACCCTATTTAGAAGATGAAATTTCACAAAAGTCACTTACCCTCCTGCTGTAAAAGATGTACCGGCTCTAGCCTGGGGGTTGTTTCCATGACTTGACCCGCTGTTGGCCTTTCAGATCCACCGGAGACTTTGCTATGCTGAGATCCTGAACGACTTCCTCCGCTGCGAAGCTGGGAAGAAGCGACTCCCTGTTGCTGCTGCAGCTGCAGGTGTTGGCGCTGTTGCTACTGCCGGTGCTTTTTTGGAGGGGACTGCTTCTGCAGGATCTGCACCTCCGGTTGCTCCTGATCACTCATGGTAAAATCGAGCACCGGACTTGATGTTTTCCACCTTTTTAAATGTATCTCTCTGCGGGCAGCACACCACACCACCGATTACCCAGTAATGCACTGCTCCGCCCTGGAAATGCCTCGCATGCCACGCATGCGCACTTTGGGATTCCCAGAGATGCCCTGCAGTCGGCGCATGCGAGTCCTCACTTCTCCAGCGCCTGGCTTCCAGGCAGCCCCGCCACCTTGCCCCCCTGAGCCATGGAAGGTCCGGCGGTGTAGAGCCAGGTGACCGCCGCCACCTATTACCAGCCACAAGATCTAACAGGGAGAGGCAGACTGGATCTTACTTCATTCTTAGGAATGAGCGCGTTAATGACCTTCGATGACGTGGCGGCTTGTGATTGGTCATGTGAGCGGTCACATGACCGCTCAGCGACCAATCACAAGCCGTGACGTCATCGAAAGTCCTTAACACGCTCATTCTTAGGAACGGAAGCATGGCGGTTGCAGCGGTGACAACCAGGGCGTGACCGAGGTTAAGTATATCAATATTTTTTATTTTTATTCTTTATTTTACACATGAATCTTAGTCCCGATACCGATTCCCGATATCACAAAAATATCGGAACTCGGTATTGGAATTCCGATACCGCAAATATCGGCCGATACCCGATACTTGCGGTATCGGAATGCTCAACACTAGTCATGGGGGAAAGAGAAAAATCGGTTTCAGCATGCAAACACTAGAGTTATTAGTGAACCTGAGGCCATTGGTCAGGAGGAATGGGCTAAAATTCCACAGAAACACTGCCAGAAGCTGTTGTCTGACAATGCATCATGTTAGCAGCAGAGCTTAAAGGGTGCTCTACGTAGTACTAAAGATGCTGGTTATGAAAGAGTTGCATAATTCTGAGACTGCAATAGTATTTAAAAGTGGCAATTTGTGATTAGTTGTGTTGTGGTAATTAAATTGTTCCTTTGATAGGTTTATTAAACCTATTTTGTAATGGAGGTTTAATTTTAATTGTAACTACATCAGCAGTGTCTTTCACAAAAGGATATAGCCGTACTTGTAGATTATAGACTAAAAGTGCTCATATACTGTACGTTTGTTAATTACAAACTATTTTCCCCCTCCGTAATTTGAGCATGACCACTTGGCTCAGTGCACGAAACTATAATCTAAATGAAAAAAAAAAACTGAGCCAGAGTCTGACTTGAAAACATGCATGATGTAAAGGCATTTTTACACTGGCCATAGGAACAAGAAAAACCAAAGGAAAAGCAATGTGTGCATATACCGTATATACTCGAGTATAAGCCGACCCGAGTATAAGCCGACCCCCCTAATTTTGCCACAAAAAACTGGGAAAACTTATTGACTCGAGTATAAGCCTAGGGTGGAAATGCAGCATTTACCGGTGAATTTCAAAAATAAAAATAGATCATTATTTCCCCATAGCTGTGCCATATAGTGCTCTGCACCGTTCATATTTCCCCATAGGTGTGAACCATATAGTGCTCTGCACCGTTCATTGTGCCCCCTAGCTGTGCCATATACGGTGCTCTGCACCGTTCACTGTGCCCCATAGCTGTGCCATATACGGTGCTCTGCACCGTTCACTGTGCCCCATAGCTGTGCTGTGCCATATACGGTGCTCTGCACCGTTCACTGTGCCCCATAGCTGTGCTGTGCCATATACGGTGCTCTGCACCGTTCATTGTGCCCCATACATAGCTGTGCTGTGCCATATACGGTGCTCTGCACCGTTCACTGTGCCCCATAGATGTGCCATATACGGTGCTCTGCACCGTTCACTGTGCCCCATAGCTGTGCTGTGCCATATACGGTGCCCTGCACCGTTCATTGTGCCCCATAGCTGTGCTGTGCCATATACGGTGCTCTGCACCGTTCATTGTGCCCCATACATAGCTGTGCTGTGCCATATACGGTGCTCTGCACCGTTCACTGTGCCCCATAGATGTGCCATATACGGTGCTCTGCACCGTTCACTGTGCCCCATAGCTGTGCTGTGCCATATACGGTGCCCTGCACCGTTCATTGTGCCCCATAGCTGTGCTGTGCCATATACGGTGCTCTGCACCGTTCACTGTGCCCCATAGCTGTGCTGTGCCATATACGGTGCTCTGCACCGTTCACTGTGCCCCATAGATGTTCCACATAAATTTGTGCCGCCGCTGCCGCAATAAAGAAAAAAAAACACATACTCACCTCCCTTGATTGCAGCTCCCGGCGTCTCGTTCCGGCGCCTCCATCTTCCCGGCGTCTCTGCTCTGACTGATCAGGCAGAGGGCGCCGCGCACACTGTATGCGTCATCGCGCCCTCTGCCTGAACAGTCAGAGAGCAGAGACGCCGGGAAGATGGAGGCGCCGGCCGGGAAGATGGATCGGCGCCCGGCGGCTGGAACGAGGACAGGTGAATATGCTATACTTACCTAGTCCTGGCGATCCTCGCGCTGTCCCCTCCTGTCTTCGGTGCCGCAGCTTCTTTCTCTATCAGCGGTCACCGGCACCGCTGATTAGAGAAATGAATAAGCGGCTCCGCCCCTATGGGAGGTGGAGCCGCTTATTCATTTCTGTAATGAGCGGTCCCACGTGATCGCTGAAGAGAGGAAGAAACTGCAGCGCCGAAGCCCGTGGGACGGCAGGGACAGCGCGAGGATCACTGGGACTAGGTAAGTATACCCCAGCGCCCTCACCCCCTCACCCGCCGACCCCACCGCTACCGTGACTCGAGTATAAGCCGAGGGGGGCACTTTCAGCCCAAAAATTTGGGCTGAAAATCTCGGCTTATACTCGAGTATATACGGTACCCTAAAGAAAATAAATAAGTAAAAAAGCAAGTGCATTACATAATTAACATACAGTAGGGTATTTAGTAAACACTGTTTTTGATCAAAAAAAGCATAAAGCTTTTTAGGGTATGTGCACACGATGCAGATTTAGTGCAGAATTGGTGCAGAACTGCTGCAGATTTTTCTGCTGCAGAAACGCTGCAGAACTGCACTGTGATTTACAGTACAATGTAAATCAATGTGAAAAAAAAAGCTGTGCACATGGTGCAGAAAAATCTGCGCAGAAACGCTGCAGATTTCAAAGAAGTGCACGTCACTTCTTTTGTGCAGTTCTGCAGCGTTTCTGCAGCAGATTTTTCTGCACCATGTGCACAGCTTTTTTTTTTCACATTGATTTACATTGTACTGCACAGAAACTGCATCAAATCTGCAGATGCAGATTTAGTGCAGAAAATTCTGCACCACATTTCCTACCTGTGCACATAACCTTAGTGTTTACTAAATAGTAAACAGTTGTTTGCTAACAAACTCCTGATCCAGCAATTTCAAAAGCAGGAATTAAAGTAACAGTGTCAGCAGCAGATGGCTCTTCTGGTAGAAACTGTATGGGTCACGGAAATGGCACCACCAACCAGCCAAAGCAAAGGTAACCGGGTGAAGCACATGGTATGGGAGCCCTTACAGAAGGAAACTCTGAAGGATGATGCCAAGCCTTTACTGACTGTATTTGAGAGTGGCAGACAGAGAGAAACTGTCTGTACCCCAATGGGCAGAGGTCCTAGTTGCATTCCTTACTCGGGAACTGCAGAATGCATACTACAACTTTGCCCTGCAGGATGCCAAGGCGTATGACAAGCTAAAGGCGCAGAATATGGCATGTTCGGACAAAATCCTGGCAAACTGAGTACAACAGGTACTCCTCTGGCTCTCCCAAAGGGACAAACTTCCCCAGTCCAAGATGTTCGACCTGTTACACCTGGTACAAAAATGACTGCAGCACGAGACCTGCTATCCAGCACAGATGGTGGAAAGAGTGTTATTGGAACGATGTATCCACTCACTACAAGAAGCTTGTGAAAAGCTTGGTTGCCGAAGGAAATTTCCAGAATGCACATGACCATGTAAGTCTCGCGTAAAGATACTTGGCCATGGAGAACTCCCTTGAGCAATTAAGGGAGCCTGTGGTCACATTTCTGGGAGACCCAAAAGAAGGGGTCCAAGGCCATGTCTTAGGGGCACACAAACACCCAGGTGGAGTCAGAGCCTGGTTCAAAGGGTACATCTTGTACAATTGTCTGTTGGAGGTGTCAAGTCCCCAGTGATATATCAGCCAATTGCCCCTGGACCTTGAATCCAATGGACTGCAGCATAGGCGCCACTCCTACTTTGCCTTTCCTGCCTCTAATGCTGTTCCTCATCCTGGCGAGGGGCTTTAGGGATGCAAGCTAACTGTGAACTGAGTCCAAGTGATGGGACTCCTGGACTCAGGGAGTTTGGTGACAGTTCCCTTGTAAGGGCCACACTTCCACATGTGCTAGTCCCTTGAAATGGTGTGGGCGTAAAATGTATCCATGAAGAGACGTCATGACTCATGAACTATCCTATGGCCCAGGTTGACATGTCACTCTAAGGACTTGTTGCATGCTTTTGTTATCGGTTGAGATTTTCTTTTATTATGGGACTTATGGGCTATGTATGTCCCCAGGAGTCGACTAACAGTCACATGCTAACAGTCACATGATGTAAACGGTAAATTTCCATTCACTGTCCTAGTTTGAAAGGCGCATTAGGAAGCATCCCCTAAATCCAATATCACTGACCTGGAGGAGTGCCAGCATTATTAAGAGACTGACCAGCTCAGGAACGTAACATTAAAATTTACTATGGAAAATGCAAGTGTATTAACCCCTTAACCCTCATAGCTTTTTTCAGCTTTGTGTTTTCGTTTTTCACTCCCCTCCTTTTTTCCTCAATATGACCATGTGAGGGCTTACGTTTTGCGGAACATGTTGTACTTTTGAACGACACCATTGGTTTTACCATGTCATGTACTAGAAAACGGGAAAAAATTCCAAATAAGGTGAAATTGCAAAAAAGCGCAATCCCACACTTGTTTTTTGTTTGGCTTTTTTGCAAGGTCAGGTTGGGCCATTTCTATGGATACACCTAAATAAAATGGGAATGTTGGTGTTAGGACTGGCGGAACGCACCAAGTATAAGATGAAATATTAATAGGTGCGTTCGCAGTCCGGGGTCCACCGTGCAGGTGAAAACCTGCTGCTAGTAAATGGCAGCGCGATATGGCGGTGGAAGCGAACCCTATAAAGCCACAGGTCCGCAATACCGCACTAAAGAGTGCAAGCAAGGAGTCAGCGAACTCAATCCCAAGACTCAGGGTTGAAGTTCGTTCAGACTACTTGCGCACAACACCGCAACTGGGTGTGTTAGGGAACTGATTTAGATAGAGCACCGAAGTGTGAACTGTGCCGTGCTGGCAGACACCACTAAGCACCCAGACGTGGGCCATTAAGCGCAATACAGGCGCGTGGCGCCGCACTGGCGGTCACAGCAATGGACGCTGATTCGTGTGTGACACGTTGAGTGGTTAGTCGGGCGCTAGATAGCAGCCATACACCTTACGCGAACAGTCATACAATAGGGTAGGGGTATTTAATGAACGACTTGCACTCACAACAAACACACGTATACAATTGTACACTAGCGCATGGCCGTGCGGTCATGCGAAGCTTATATAGCTGCAGTACGTTCAGGACCTTCCAATAAAGGACCAATGGGCAGCTGCCACAGAAGTTAGCCCTTTCAGGACCCTCCAGGAGGACCAATGGGAACCGCTGCAGCATCTGAGCATGTGACCCTCGATCTCCAACGGGAGATCTCACCCTGGGCATGCTCAGAAGGGAAAAAACAGGACTTAGTCCAAAAAGCGTCCGCTCGCTGCTGCCCAGCACTGGCTTTAATGGCAAAAGCTGGAGAAGCAACAGCAAGCCTAAGCACAGAGTGAGACTGAGCCAGACGCAATGACCGACGTCTCTGCTGAGCAGGTTCCACTGCAGCAGGAGAAGAATGGGAGACTGCAGCAGAAACGGCCCGAGGTTCCCCCTGTGCAGAAGCGGGAACTCGACCCGTAACACCACCCCCCCAGGGCCCCACCCCCCTGGGCCTCGCTACGTTCGAAGGCAGCAATGAGCTGCGGAGCCCGAATGTGCTCAGCAGGCTCCCAGGATCAATCCTCAGGACCATAACCCCTCCAGTCCACCAAATAAAATTTTTTGCCACGAACCACCTTGCACCCCTAAATAGCGTTCACCTCGTAATCGTCCGTAGACGAACCCAACGTCCCGGTAGATGACTCAGAAAACCGGGGACATGTACACGGGCTTAAGGAGGGACACATGAAAGGTGTCGGTGATACCTAAGCGTGGAGGAAGGGCTAGACGGTAAACCACAGGATTAACCTGTTCGAGGACCTTGAAGGGACCCAAGTAGCGAGGAGCAAACTTAGTGGACTCAACACGCAGCCTGATGTTACAGGCGGAGAGCCACACTAAGTCGCCAGGAGCAAAGGTCGGAGCAGGGCACCGATGTGCATTTGCGGAGGACCTCATTCTCTCCTTGGAGGGCCGGATGGCATCCTGAGTGCGGTCCCAAATGTCTCGTGCCTCCACTGCCCAGTCTGCCACCCTGGAGTCAGCAGAGGACATGGGCATAGGCACTGGAACCCGCGGATGCTGGCCGTAATTAAGGAGGAAAGGAGTCTGACCGGTGGAATCGGCTACAGCATTGTTAAGGGCGAACTCTGCCCACGGTAACAAGGATTCCCAGTCATCCTGCCTGGCAGAGACAAAATGTCACAGATATGTGACCAAGGTCTGGTTGGCTCTCTCTACCAACCCATTCGTCTCGGGATGATAGGCAGAAGAGAGATTTAACTCAATACTGAGAAGATGACAAAGCTCTCTCCAGAACCGAGACGCAAACTGAGGACCCCGATCACTGACAATTTTGTCCGGCATACGGTGAAGGCGGAAGATATGTTTAATAAACAACGCTGCCAAGACCCGTGCAGAAGGTAGCCGAGGAAGTGGCACCAAATGCATCATTTTAGAAAAATGGTCGGTGATAACCCAAATGACAGTACAGCCACGTGACTTGGGCAAACCCACCACAAAGTCCATCCCGACCATCTCCCAGGGCCTGTCTGCCACAGGCAGAGGATATAACAATCCAGCTGGCCGTTGATGAGGAGACTTATTTTTGGCACAGGAGACACATGCCCGAACATAGTCTCCGACATCATGAACCATATGTGGCCACCAGTACATTCTCGCCAGCAACTCAGATGTCTTCTTTGCCCCAAAGTGTCCACCCACTCTGGACGAATGAGCCCAAGAGAGAACCTCCGGTCACAAATTGATAGGAACAAAAGGCTTGCCCGGAGGCACAGACTCTAGCGAAACCGGAGCTACGGTTCTCAGACTCTCTGAAGGGACAATAAGCCGAGGCTCCTCTTCCTCCTCCTCAGTTGACACAAGGGAGCGAGAGAGAGCGTCAGCACGAATGTTCTTCTCCCCGGCGAGATAATGAAGAGTGAAATGGAACCGGGAGAAGAACAAGGACCATCTGGCCTGACGAGAATCCAGCCGCTGGGCTGTACGCAAATAGACCAAATTTTTGTGGTCCGTGAAGACTTGGAGGTGAAACCGAGCACCTTCCAAAAGATGTCTCCACTGCGAAAAGGCCAACTTCATTGCTAGCAACTCCCTATCCCCGATGGAGTAATTTCTCTCCGCTGGTGTGAAGGTCTTTGATAAGAAGAAGCATGGATGCTTCCGACCTTGAGCATCCTTTTGATAGAGGACTGCTCCAGCACCAACAGATGAGGCATCCACCTCCATAAGGAATGGCTTATCCACATCGGGATGATGCAAGATGGGAGTGCTAGCAAAATGGGACTTTATAGAAGTGAAGGCCTTGGAGACCTCTTCCGACCACAATTTGGGATTCAGTCCCTTCTTGGTGAGGGATACCAAGGGAGCTACCAAAGTTGAGAAGTGGGGGATGAACTGGCGATAGTAATTTATGAACCCCATAAAGTGCTGCACTGCTTTAAGAGAATGGGGTTCTTGCCAGTCCATCACAGCCTGTAGTTTGGCAGGATCCATAGCCAATCCCTGGGCCAAGATGATATAGCCCAGGAAAGGTAAAGACTCCTGCTCAAACACACACTTCTCCAACTTTGCATAAAGGGAATTCGCCCATAAGAGTTCAAAGACTCTGCCAACATCTCTCTGGTGGGAGTTAATATCTGGAGAGAAGATGAGAATATCATCCAGATAGACTACAACCGAGGTGGAAAGCATATCCCGGAAGATATCGTTGACAAAGTCCTGAAAAACGGCTGGGGCATTACAGAGCCCGAAGGGCATCACCAGATACTCATAGTGCCCATCCCTGGTATTAAAAGCCGTTTTCCATTCGTCCCCCTCATAGATGCGAATCAGGTTGTAGGCACCCTGCAGATCTAGCTTGAATACCTTTGCTCCCCTTAGCCTGTCAAAGAGCTCAGAAATCAGGGGCAACGGGTGCTTATTTTTAATGGTGATAGCATTAAGACCCCTGTAATCGATGCAAGGACGTAATTCCCCGTTCTTCTTCTGTACGAAGAAGAATCCCGCCCCTGCAGGAGACACTGACTTCCTAATGAACCCTCTTGCCAAATTCTCCTGGATGTATTGAGACATAGCCTCCATCTCAGGGAGAGAGAGGGGATATACCCTTCCCTGAGGAGGTTCAGCTCCAGGCAAGAGATCAATAGGACAGTCGTAGGGGCGATGAGGCGGTAGAGTCTCTGCAGCCTTTTTAGAGAATACGTCAGCATAGCACCAATAGCACTTTGGAAGAGAAGAAAGGTCTGCGGGTACCTCGGTAGTAGAAACCTGTACACACTCACTCACACACCTGCCCATACAAGACTCCTCCAACCCAATATTCTCCCTGAGGACCACTCAATATGTGAGGAGTGGAAACGGAGCCAGGGTATTCCCAGCAAAATCTCATCCATTCCCTCGGGAAGGAGAAGAAGGGAAATAATCTCCTGGTGGGAAGGGGACATGGACAACGAGAATGGAACAGTCTGGTGTGTGATTTGCACTGGAAGTGTCGCCCCATTCAAAACTCTAAGGCCGGCCTCACACTAGCGAGTTTTACGGACGTAAGAGCGCAGAAACTACGTCCGTAAAACTCGCATAAAATACGGCACAATTATTCTCTATGCCCCTGCTCCTATCTGCCGTATTTTCCTGATCAGTATTATACGGCTTTCTACGGCCGTAGAAAATCGCAGCCTGCTGCGTTTGTCACCGTATTGCGCAAATAAAACGTCAATGAAAGTCTATGGAAGCCCGAAAAATACGGATTACACACGGATCAGCAGTGTGACTTGCGAGAAATACGCAGCGGTGTTAGAGAGAAAAGCCGGCAATTCAGTGCGGTGTACAGTAAAATCACACTGACAGCTTACAGTAGAATAGGTAGAATAAATGTGTACACATAGAATAGGTATATATATATATATATATATGTCAGTGAGACACATATATATATATATATATATATATATTTATTCAGTCGCCATGACAGCACAACGAGAGAGGGGATCCGCCCTTCAGGGACAGGAAACCTCAGACATAAAAGGGCGGCACCTCACTCCCCCGCCAGTTGGTTTCCTGTCCATGACAGCGGAACCTCTTCAGACAGGCCCAGAGAAGAGGGTCGAAGATAGAAGCTATCCCACTCCTGACAGGCCGATGCAGGTAGCGGGGGTCCCCTACCTCGGCCTGATCAGGGGGATGGAAGCACCACACGGCAGGGGGACTGTCTGTGTAGGTGACAGCAGGAGGAAGCAGCCCTAAGCGAAGGGCTTGACTTCTGTGATGCCGCTAGTCACCTGGTACATGGGGCCCATATCTGCCGGAGCCTTTGGGGTCGGTCCGCCGCTGGTGCTGGGGTCTGCGGTGGCTAGGTGAGCGCTGCCGTCCTTGTCGGCGCGTCTGCTCTCAGCGCCGCGGCCGCGTCCGGAAGGGGCGTGTCCTGATGACGCGGGTGCGGCGCGGGGCGATGACGCGGCCGCGCATGCGCGGTAGCGTCTTATTCTGGCTAATGGCGGCGCCCGGCGTCGCAGGGGGGGGATTTCGGCCTCAGGGTGTCTGGCGCTCTACGGGCGCTAGCGGGGGCAGTACCAATGAGCGGTGCACCGAGGGATGTCCCTGCTGACCCCCCATCCGGGGGTGGTACCCAGGGGGATACATTTAAACGCTGCACTGAGGCTCAACATTGTTCCTGTCCACCATTTTGAAATGGAGTCTCTGGAAGGAACACCGCAGCTGGGCGGTGAGCAGCAGCAGTCACCTGAACAACCTTTGAGCAGCTCCCAGCGGCGTTCTAGTGGCAGTGGTCGCGCTGGTAGAGCCAAAGAAACTCAGAAGTCAACTAAGTCCTCTGGCCGTAAGGAATCTCCGGCTAAGAAGGACCCCCCGATCACGGTACCATTCACTGCAGGGATGGGTAAGTGAGCTTCGTGAAAGTACATTTCTGATAGCTGTCCCTCCTTGTATTCCCTCTCTCCTTATTAGGGGAGGAAATCTGTGTCCAAATCCAAACATAGAGAGTGTGCCATCTGTACGGAACCTCTTCTGGATGGACATAAAAAGAAATTGTGCAGCATCTGCATTCAACAATTAATTAAGGACGAGACCCCTGACCTTACGTCTACTCTTAGGGATCTGGTTAGACAGGAGGTCAGAGATTCCATAAGGTCTCAGAAGACAGTCTCAAAAAACAGGAGGGAAATATTATCCCCAGCCTCGGATGTGGATTCAGACACGGGTGGTGTGAGTTCAGATTCCCATCCGTCGTCATCATCAGAGGACGCGGAAACTAGTCGAACCTGTCTATCACTGGACAGGGTTAACCGCTTAGTCAAAGCTGTCAACAGTACTATGGGCATTGAGGAGACCCAGGCGGAAAGTTCCATCCAGGATATAATGTTTAAAGGCATAGATCGCAAATCCAGAAGAGTATTTCCCGTAGTCGATAAAGTTAAGTCTCTGATTACGAAAGAATGGAAAAAACCCGAAAGGAAGGGGTCTCTCCCACCAGCGTTCAAAAGAAGATACCCCTTTGAGGAGGAAGCTTCTTCATCCTGGGACAAGGTTCCGAAATTAGATGCGGCAGTGGCTAAAGCGTGTAAAAAGACGTCTCTCCCGTTTGAGGATCTGGGGAGCCTAAAAGACCCGCTTGATAGGAAGGCTGAGGTATTCCTTAAAGGAGCTTGGGAAACATCAGCGGGTTCCCTGAGACCGGCGATTGCGGCCACCTGCACTGCCCGGTCGTTGATGGTATGGCTGGGTAATCTAGAAGACCAGCTCAAGGATAAGGTTCCTAGGGCCGAGATCCTATCATCCATGTCTATGATTCAGGATGCAGCAGCCTTCCTCTCGGATGCGTCAGCCGATTCCGTTAGGCTAGCGGCAAGGTCATCAGCACTGTCCAATGCGGCCTTTAGGGCTCTTTGGATAAAATGCTGGCCAGGAGACTTGCAGGCCAGATCAAAACTATGTGGCATCCCCTGTGAGGGGGTTCATTTGTTTGGCCCGGTACTGGATGAGCTTCTAGAAAAAGCAGGCGACAGTAAAAAGCGTTTCCCTCTCCTAACAAGACCCTTCTATAGACGGGACTATAACAGAGGAGGGCCATATCGCCGAAGATCGGACAGGGATTCAAATAGAGAATCGACCAGATACAACTCTTATAGGAGAAGAGGTAGAGGTTACATGTTTAACTCTTCTACAGACTCTAAAAAGCATCAATGACTGGCGGCCCAGGTGGGCGGTAGGCTTTTGGCCTTCTACCCAGCCTGGGTAAAAATCACCAATAGTCCATGGATACTCAGTATCATTAAAGAGGGGCTAAAGTTCCAATTTCACCATACCCCCCTGGACAAATTCAAATTAACTCCTATCCGTTCTTCTCCCGCAGAACAGTTGGCGTTGGAGTCAGAGGTTCGAGATCTCCAAAAAAAGGGGGTTCTCGTTAAAGTACCTACGGAGGAACAAGGTACGGGGTTTTACTCCCCTTTATTCCTGGTAAAGAAGCCAGATGGATCTTATCGTACCATCATCAATCTGAAGGGTCTGAATGTATTCCTGCTGGTCCCATCCTTTAAAATGGAATCTGTGAAATCGGCAATAAAGCTTCTTTTTCACAATTGCTTCATGGTTGTCTTGGATCTGAAAGACGCCTATTATCATGTCCCGATACATGCAACTCATCAGCGCTTTCTCAGGGTAGCAATTTCTCTTGCCGGCACAGTGGAGCACTTTCAATACCGGGCACTCCCCTTTGGTGTTGCAGTCGCACCTCGGGTGTTCACTAAGATTATGGTGGAGGTTATGGCACACCTTCATGAGCAAAATATACTAGTAATTCCCTATCTAGATGATTTATTGATCGTTGGGCGCTCAGAGATACACTGTAACGAACAGTTGGGGAAAGTGATGGCGGCGTTACACAACTTAGGATGGATTATCAATCTCAAAAAGTCGCGTCTTCAGCCCTCGACATCACAGCAGTTCTTGGGTCTTACTGTGGATTCAGCTCAGCAGGAATGTCGCCTGCCAGACTCAAAAGTTGATACTATTCACCGGCTGGCCTCCAGAGCAATTAGTAATCCCGTGGTTTCCTTAAGGAGTGCTATGTCACTCTTAGGTTCACTTACCTCTTGTTTTCCGGCGGTGATGTGGGCTCAGTTTCACTCCAGGGCTCTGCAATGGGATGTTCTGCATAATTTTCGGCGTCTGGGCGCTAACCTTGACAAAAAATTTTCCCTATCTGTAGAGGCCACGGGTTCACTAAGGTGGTGGACACACATCCCTAATCTGCGTAGAGGGGTACCTTGGTCATATCAGATATCACGGGTAATAACAACGGATGCTAGCCCCACGGGGTGGGGAGCACACTGGGAAGGCAATTGCGTTCAGGGTCTGTGGTCCCATTCTGAGCGAGACACGTCCTCCAATCTGAAGGAATTGATGGCGGTGGAACGCGCCTTACATAGGTTTCTTATACCTCTGCAGGGTAGACATGTTAGGCTACTCTCTGACAACCAGGTGACCGTTGCTTATGTGAACCACCAAGGAGGTACACGATCTAGGTCATTAATGAACGTTACGAATCATATCTTTCAGATGGCCGAGAATCACCTGCTCTCCCTCACGGCCCTTCATATAAAGGGAAATCTAAATACCATGGCCGATTACTTAAGCCGCAACGAGCTCAAACAAGGGGACTGGTCTCTAAAACCGGCTGTCTTCAACCAGATCGTGCGGTTGTGGGGATATCCAGAGATAGATCTGTTTGCCAGTCGAGAAAACAAGAAACTCCATCAATTCTGTTCCCTAGACCCAAGGGACAATCCATACGCAGTCGACGCTCTTCTGATCCCCTGGAATTTCAATCTCGCCTACGCTTTCCCTCCTCTGAATCTCATTCCTCTAGTTCTGAGAAAAATTCGGGAAGACGGAGCCCGAGTGGTTTTAATAGCCCCATTCTGGCCCAGAAGGTCTTGGTTCCCATGGTTGAGAAGCATGTCCATTTCCCAACCATGGATCCTCCCAGAAATACCGGACCTCCTTTCCCAGGGTCCAGTCTTCCATCCACGAGTAACCAACTTGCACCTGACAGCGTGGAACTTGAGAGGTCACTTCTGAAAGGAAAAGGATTCTCCCAGAATCTTGTAGATACTCTACTTAAAAGTAGGAAAGCCTCCACGACTAACATTTATGTTAGGGTATGGAGGAAGTTCCTATCAAGTTCAGGAGCACAGATCGATCAAAAACCGAATATTGCTCAAATCCTAGAGTTTTTACAGAAGGGCCTAGAGTTAGGCTTAGCCACCAACACCCTTAGAGTTCAGGTTTCAGCTCTAGGGGCACTATATAATTCCAACATAGCCAATAATCACTGGATAACAAGGTTTTTCAAAGCGGTCACCAGATCCAGGCCGATTATTAAACCGAGAATAGTTCCATGGGACCTAAATCTTGTGCTCTCGGCTCTAACACAAGCTCCGTTCGAGCCCATTGACTCTGTCCCGATCAAGATCCTGTCGGTCAAAACAGCCCTCTTAGTTGCCCTTACATCGGCAAGAAGGGTTAGTGATCTTCAGGCATTATCCAGGCAGCGTCCATATATGCAATTTTTGGAAGATAGAGTGGTGATGAGACCTGACCCTCTTTATCTTCCAAAGGTTGCCTCAAAATTTCATAGATCCCAGGAGGTGATCCTACCTTCATTTTGTCCTAATCCCTCTAACAATAAGGAGCAGAGATTTCATTGTTTGGACGTACGTAGGTGCCTTCTCAAATACATTTCAGTAACAGACACCTGGAAAAAAGACCACGCTTTATTTTTATCCTACCAGGGGGTTAGGAAGGGACTTAAAGTATCAAAAAATACCCTAGCCAGATGGATTAGGGAGGCGATATCTCTTGCTTATACCGCAGGTGGCGTGGAAATCCCAGAAGGTATAAAGGCTCACTCTACTCGTGCGGTGGCCACATCCTGGGCTGAGAGAGCAGAAGTATCGATTGAGGACATCTGTAAGGCGGCCACATGGTCTTCTCCATCCACCTTTCTTAGACACTATAGATTAGATCTAGGTGGCTCCTCCGACCTCACGTTTGGGAGAAGGGTGCTGGAAGCTATTATCCCTCCCTAGTCACCTTTTCACTTCTCTGAAAGTCTCTCGTTGTGCTGTCATGGCGACTGAATAAATACGTACGCTACTCACCTGGTAGCAGTGTTTTTTCAGGAGCCATGACAGCACCCTTATATTCCCTACCCTCTTTGTTTATGGGTTTAACACTTCCTTTAGAGAAATTCCTAAGTTTATTCACTGGGTGAATTGTACCATATATTAATATTGTTTATGTGCTACTAACCTAGAAGGTCCTTTCATACTCTGTAAACCAACTGGCGGGGGAGTGAGGTGCCGCCCTTTTATGTCTGAGGTTTCCTGTCCCTGAAGGGCGGATCCCCTCTCTCGTTGTGCTGTCATGGCTCCTGAAAAAACACTGCTACCAGGTGAGTAGCGTACGTATATATATATTAATATTTCATCCAGCGCGATATAGCAGAAAGCCGGTAATTCAATTACCGGCTTTTGCTTTTCCTTCCTAAACCCGACATGATATGAGACCTGGTTTACATACAGTAAACCATCTCATATCCCCATTTTTTTTGCATATTCCACACTACTAATGTCAGTAGTGTGTCTATGCAAAATGTGGCCGTTCTAGCTAGTAAATTAAAAGGTTAAATGGCAGAAAAAATTGGCGTGGGCTCCCGCACAATTTTCTCCGCCAGAGTAGTAAAGCCAGTGACTGAGGGCAGATATTAATAGCCTGGAGAGGGTCCACGGTTATTGGCCCCTCCCTGGCTAAAAACACCTGCCCCCAGCCACCCCAGAAAAGGCACATCTGGAAGATGCGCCTATTCTGGCACTTGGCCACTCTCTTCCCATTCCCGTATAGCGGCGGGATATGGGGTAATGAAGGGTTAATGTCACCTTGCTATTGTAAGGTGACATTAAGCCAAATTAATAATGGAGAGGCGTCAATTCTGACACCTATCCATTATTAATCCAATACTAGTAAAGGGTTAAAAAATAACACACACACATTATTAAAAATTAATTTAATGAAAAAATCACAAAGGTTGTTGTATTAATTTATTCTACTCTCAATCCACTCACTGAAGACCCTCGATCTGTAAAGAAATGAGGACAACCAGCAGAGGGCGCCCTCTTATGATCTCGAGCCTGGGAGCTTTCTAGGAAAGTTCCCACGATCTAGGAACAGCCAGCAGATGGCGCCTCACCGCAAATGCAGGTAAATATAGGTCATTGACCTACTTTACTTACGTTCTCCGGGGTTTTGCAGACATGAGCAGTTGCATTAGCAAAGCTCGTGGCTGCAAAATATTTTAACCCCTTCAGATGGATTTACATCGTTGGACGTGACAGATCCTCGGAAGGTATGTATATTGTTGGTTTATTATTTTTTTTTCTTTACAGATCAAGGGTCTTCAGTGAGTGGATTGAGAGTAGAATAAATTAATACAACAACCTTTGTGATTTTTTCATTAAATTAATTTTTAATAATGTGTGTGTGTTATTTTTTAACCCTTTACTAGTATTGGATTAATAATGGATAGGTGTCAGAATTGACGCCTCTCCATTATTAATTTGGCTTAATGTCACCTTACAATAGCAAGGTGACGTTAACCCTTCATTACCCCATATCCCACCGCTACACGGGAATGGGAAGAGAGTGGCCAAGTGCCAGAATAGGCGCATCTTCCAGATGTGCCTTTTCTGGGGTGGCTGGGGGCAGGTGTTTTTAGCCGGGGGGAGGGCAATAACCATGGACCCTCTCCAGGCTATTAATATCTGCCCTCAGTCACTGGCTTTACTACTCTGGCGGAGAAAATTGTGCGGGAGCCCACGCCAATTTTTTCCTCCATTTAACCCTTTAATTTACTAGCTAGAACGGCCAAATTTTGCATAGACACACTACTGACATTAGTAGTGTGAAATATGCAAAAAAACTGGTGATATGAGATGGTTTACTGTATGTAAACCAGGTCTCATATCATGTCGGGTTTAGGAAGGAGAAAGCAAAAGCCGGTAATTGAATTACCGGCTTTCTGCTATATCGCGCTGGATGAAATATTAATATATATACATATATGTGTCTACTGACATATAGACAGTATATATGTTTGTTTTTTTTACACATGGATCCCTTGTATAGCCGTATGTCGGTTTTGCAAGCCTGCGATAAAAACACGCAGTACGGATGACATACGGATTACATACGGAGGATGCCATGCGCAAAAAACACTGAAACACCCTGCCTACGGAGGAGCTACGGACCACTATTTTGGGGACTTTTCAGCGTATTACGGCCGTAAAAAACAGACCGTATTTTCATATGCTGAGTGTGAAGCCGGCCTAACTGTTACAGGTTTGGCGAGCATTACTAGTGGTATAGCGTGGCGCAGAGCAAAAGCAGAGGACATAAAGTTTCCCTCTGCTCCTGAATCCACACAAAGCTCGACTGTTAAAGTGGAGGAGCCTAACAGGATTGTCCCTTTAAAGGACAGTTTGGAGGAAAATGCAGCTGTCTAGTGAACCTCCCCCAATGTTTACTAGACGTGATTGTTTCCCGACCGCCGTGGACATTTATTTGCGTAATGTCCTAGTTGATGACAGTTTTTACAAACCATGGGTACTCGAGTGGCCTGAGACTTAGGTCCCGCTCGAGAAACCTCCATGGCCTCATGGGAGTCGGACGCCAAGACAGGAGATTCAAGAGGTGTGGTGAAGGTGGGAGCCAGCCGAAACCTCTGCCTACACTGAGTCCGCTCTAACCTCCGCTCGTGAAAACGGAGGTCGATGCGGGTTGATACAGAAATAAGCTCCTCCAGTGTGGCAGGTATCTCCCTGGTGGCCAAGGCATCCTTCACGTGATCTGCCAGTCCCTTCCAGAACACCGGAATTAGAACTTTGTCTGGCCACTCTAACTCTGAAGCTAGAGTCCGGAACTGGACGGCAAACTGGCTGACCACGGACGAACCCTGAGTAATGGTCAATAACTGGATTGGAGCGTGGTATCGTGGGTAACATGAGGTCCTAAAATGACCTGCTTCAGAGTGTCCAGGAAGAGAGGAGCGCTCTGTACCACACGATCATCACGCTCCCAAAGTGGCGTTGCCCACTCCAACGTTCTGCCCAACAAGAGAGATAGAATAAATCCCACTCTCGCCCGTTCCGTAGGGAAACGTGATGCCAGGAGCTCTAGGTGTATGGAGCACTGGCTCACGAATCCGCGACATTGTTTACTGTCACCAGCAAACTTGTCAGGAAGTGGGAGACGGGATAAAGTCGGAGCAGGGGTGGCAGCGGACATACTGGCTGTGGCTACACTTGCAGCCTGAACAGCGACAGCAGTGACATCCACAGCTGAGGTTGAACGCTCTAGAGCCGCCAACCTTCCCTCCAGCTGCTGGATGTACCGCTGTAAACGCTGATCGTCCGCCATTTACTAGCCAGACCCTGGCGCTAATGTTCTGTTACGACTGGCGGAACGCACAAAGTATAAGATGAAATATTAATAGGTGCGTTCGCAGTCCGGGGTCCACCGTGCAGGTGAAAACCTGCTGCTAGTAAATGGCAGCGCGATATGGCGGTGGAAGCGAACCCTGTAAAGCCACAGGTCCGCAATACCACACTAAAGAGTGCAAGCATGGAGTCAGCGAACTCAATCCCAAGACTCAGGGTTGAAGTCCGTTCAGACTACTTGCGCACAACACCGCAACTGGGTGTGTTAGGTAACTGATTTAGATAGAGCACCGAAGTGCGAACTGTGCCTTGGTGGCAGACACCACTAAGCACCCAGACATGGGTCAGGAAGCGCACTACAGGCGCGTGGCGCCGCACTGGCGGTCACAGCAATGGACGCTGATTGGTGTGTGACACGTTGAGTGGTTAGTCGGGCGCTAGATAGCAGCCATACACCTTACGCGAACAGTCATACAATAGGGTAGGGGTATTTAATGAACGACTTGCACTCACAACAAACACACGTATACAATTGTACACTAGCGCATGGCCGTGCGGTCATGCGAAGCTTATATAGCTCCAGTACGTTCAGGACCTTCCAATAAAGGACCTATGGGCAGCTGCCACAGAAGTTAGCCCTTTCAGGACCCTCCAGGAGGACCAATGGGAACCGCTGCAGCATCTGAGCATGTGACCCTCGATCTCCAATGGGAGATCTCACCCTGGGCATGCTCAGAAGGGAAAAAACAGGACTTAGTCCAAAAAGTGTCCGCTCGCTGCTGCCCAGCACTGGCTTTAATGGCAAAAGCTGGAGAAGCAACAGCAAGCCTAACACAGAGTGAGACTGAGCCAGACGCAAGGACCGATGTCTCTGCTGAGCAGGTTCCACTGCGGCAGGAGAAGAATGGGAGACCACAGCAGAAACGGGAACTTGACCCCTAACAGTTGGTTATATCAACTTTCTGTTTGTGGCACATTAGTATATGGGAGGGGGTAAACTTTTCAAGATGGGTGGTGACCTTGGCAGCCATTTTTAAGTCGGTCATTTTGGATCCAACTTTATTTTTTTCAATGGAAAGAGGGTCATGTGAGTCTGTGACACATCAATCTTATTGAGAATTTCACAAGAAAAACAATGGTGTGCGTGGTTTTAATGTAACTTTATTCTTTTATGAGTTATTTACAAGTTTATGACCACTTATAAAATGTGTTCAAAGTGCTGCCCATTGTGTTGGATTGTCAATGCAACCCTCTTCTCTCACTCTTGACACACTGATAGCAACACCGCAGAAGAAACGCTAGCACAAGCATCCAGCATCCGGAGGCCTTCCTGTATGGAGGCCCATCCTGTAGTCCTCCATACAGTATTATGGGCACCATATAGTGCTCAATACAGAATAAGGAGCCCCATATATTGTTCCATACAGAATAATGGACCTCATATAATGCTGCATACAGAATAATGAGACCCATATAATGCGCCATACAGTATATGATGGGCCCTACATATTGCTCCATACAGAATGGGCCCCATATAATGCTCCATACAGAATATACTTCTGACAAATCTTGCTGAAGTATATGATGGGCCCCATATACTGCTCCATATGTTATTGGCCCCATAAGATGCTCCATATGTAATTGGCCTCATATATTGCTCCATATGCAATTGGCCCCATATATTGCTCCAAACATTAAAAAAAAAAAAAAAAAACTCTCCTTGTTGGACGCTGCCCTGCTCTGGACTCCTAAGCACCGCAATCTTCTGGCTCTCTGCACTGTGACTGCTCAGGCAGAGGGCACACACTAGTCACGTCATCGCGCCCTCTGACCTGAACGTCACAGTAAGAGGACAGAAGATGCCGCAGCAGTGGGAAAGGGAGTGGTGAGTATCGCAAATACTGGGGCCTGGAGTAAGCGGGGGGCCCACTTGTGGTCTTCGTGGGGGGCCCACTTGTGGTCTTCGGCACTTGCACAGGCACCGGTACCCCGTAGCGTACTGGTGTCCCGGACAGTGAGTGGGCCCTTTTTCCTGCTCAGGGCCCCGGCACTTGCCGGATGCTGACGCCAGCCCTGGTGCTGTGCAACTTGTGGAACTAAACGTTATATTGTTTGGACTAAAGAATTCAGTGCCTGTGCGAACTCTACCTAATGCCTACCTACCTGCAGGAATTGAGAACCATTTTTGGAAGAACAATAATGAACTCTTAAACTTCATGAATACAGCACAGCTGCATACACGGAGCATGTACCGCGGCTCTGTAGCAGCATCAGTATGCTTCCAAACATTTTCCTTCAGGCACTGTATGTATGCATGTATGGATTGTTTCTATCCTAGAAGCAATATGAATGGAGTTTGTAAAAATGCTTGCATATTTTGCAGAAGCAACCTTGTGTGTAAGGAATTTTCAGTTGTGGAGTTAAACTAGTTTGCTGTGGTTTCCCGTAGAACAAGTCAAGTATATGTACAGGCACTCTGCCTTTAACATATTGGAAACTGTGTAAGTATTAGTGCAGAAATAAAGAAACAACTCAAAGTTGTGCAAAAGTGTATATATTAGCCTTTGCTAGCTTTACCAAAATTGGCAGAGCGTGACTAAGCCATCCCATCTAATTATTCAAAATGTTTACCACTTTAGTGACGTTAATTTAACCAGAACTGTATAATACTGGCAGAGAATCACACCAGTTGTAAGATACACCTAATTATATGTAGTGTGCACCACTTTATTTAGTGGTCCCTTTCATTAAGACTGACGTCTTAATAAATCGGGCCCATTGTCTCTCACAGCTGTGGTCCCTTGGATCAGTACTAGAGGGAACACATTTTAATGATTTTAATATATAGTATGTTAACAATACTCTTTAGTCATAGTTATTATACATGTTTACTGTACATTATTGTGCAAACAAATCAGATACTGCAAAGAGTTTGTATGTTTTCTCCGTGTTTGCGTGGGTTTCCTCCGGGTACTCCGGTTTCCTCCCACATTCTAAAGACATACTGATAGAGAATTTAGATTGTGAGCCCCATCGGGGACAGTAATGATACTGTGTGCAAAATGTAAAGCGCTGCGGAATATGTTAGCGCTATATAAAAATAAAGATTATTATTATTATACGATTAATCATGCTGGTAAATGCCCTGTAGATGTATTGTTCTACCTGTGCAACGGTTTTTATATTTAATTAAAAGTTATGTGTGTGTAATACAAATATGACATACATACTGATTATATAAGCTAGTTGCAGCTAGAGGCAATAACGCAGAAACTGGGAGAAAGCACTGGATTCTTATGCTCCGAAAATGAGTTGTGGCTGTGAAGGGATTCCTTTAATAATTAAGCAGTCTGGTCAGAGCCCAGATGTCAGCTCTTATTTAATAAGTCTGCAGAAATACCGCATATGCAGCACTTAGGGCTGAAATAGTTGTTCACAAATCACGACACATCAGATTTCTAGAATTTAAAACTTCATTGTTCATATGTAAAATTCAATTTCCTACATCTTAATGGTTAGATTGATTTAGCAGCTGTTCCATTTGCAGTGTTTTATGCTTTTCTCCAAGATCTAACATCTCTAATAACTGCAGCCAATCCCTGTTAATACATGTGTTTCATGCACTGATTTTATGTTCGGGAAGAAGTCCTTGGAATCTAGGAATCTGCAGGATCTTGGGATTTACTGGTGGAAATAATTTGTGAAACCTTTGCCTCAGATCATATGCACATTCACTTCTGTCTGCATCAAGGGTGAACACACACGAAGAAGACCCCTGTGCAAAAACAATATTTGGGCCCTTTGCAGTTCAATCATTCATAATGCACAATATAACTGTTTTGGAGAAGTTGCCCCCTCCCCCTTATCCTTTGAGCACCTGTGCAGCTGCACTGGTTGCACCAATGGTATGTCTGCCCCTGGTCGGCATCATATACTGTGTTATCATTTTATACACGGGGCATATATAATACGTTGTTTGTAATTCAACTCCTAATACAAAGATTTAACTACACCCCGACATGTGTTGTATATATACGGCGGCAGCGGGAGCTGCATTCCCACAAAGCGCAGTATATATACGGTGCCGCTATTTCCAGTCACAGCGAAATGGAGTGAAGATGGCTGCTGTCTGTGACAGAAGGCCATCCCTGCAAGTCACTCCAAGGGTCTGTACCACCCTCCCGCATTGGCGATCGCTGTGATTGGCTGATGAGAATTGATCAGTCAATCACAGTGATGTGACAATAAAGTTGTAAAAAAAAAACCCATAGGCTTGCTGTAATTGGTGCTGTCTGACACAGCACCAAACACAGCAGTCACAATGGATGGGGTGATCATTGCGTCACCTCTCCTGATTAACCCCTTTGTCGCTGGTTGGCTGAACAATCGCTCTTGATCAATCAGCACCAAAAGAGTTCATCTCAAATAGCGATGTCCACCTCTGCGTGCAATCTTTACCTTAGAGTTGAAGTGCAGAGTAATTGTGTAGTACCTAAGAGAAAGAAAAATCATTGGCGGCCGGTGTGATCCTCCTGTAATCTATGTCCTCCAGTGCGTCTTGACATCTGTGCCTGCTGCGATCTGTGCTGTGTGCTGTGTGACTGATCTGCGATTGCGGCAGTTCCCCAATCCCAGTTCCAGTCCCCTCTCTCCCGTTCTCTCCTCCCCAATCCCCACCACTTCCAATTGTATTTTTTGCACACTTTTTTGACTTTTTTCATGTGTTCTGCGTCCTGCACTGAGCATTCATGATCTTTCAGTGGCTGCGGCGCATCGTTGCTGATCAGAGACTGTGCCAAGGGACTTTTTTGTTATTTGAATAATTAGATTAGCAGATGTTGAAGTGCAAGTGAAGTCTGATTTTTTTTTTTTAGAAAGTTAGCACAGTGTAGCTTCATAGATAGTAGTGTAGCCTATTCTAGTAGCAGACGTCACAGTGTAAGTGATGTCCAATTTTCTTTTAGAAAAAAAAGTTAGTGCAGAGTAGCTTTATAGGGAGTTAGAATTAGCGTGCATTAAGGGAGCTTAAGTCGCGTTGTTAGTGACCTCGGTTTCTTTAAAAAAAAAAAAAAAGAAATATTTGCATTGAGTACATTTTAGGTATTGCATTAGGGGAGCATACGTTGCATTGCTAGTAATGTCCATTTTTCTTCAGCAAAAAAAAAAGAATTGTTTGCGTCGAGTAAATTTTTGGCTAGTGCATTAGGGGAGCGTACCTTGCATTGTTAGTGACGTCCATTTTCCTTTCACAAAAAAATAAGAATTGTTTGCGTTGATTAAATTTTTAGCTAGTGCACTAGCATTGTTAGTGACATCCATTTTTCTTTTGGGAAAATTAAATTTTTTTAGCGATAAGTAACTTTATCGGTGTGGCATTAGTGTGGTGAACATCCCTGTATTTTCTTTAATACAAACGTTTTTTTTTTTTTTTACATCTACTGATTTTTTTTTCTTCTAAGTGCTTTTTCTAAATGTTTCCATTTTAATTTTTTCATCTACTTCTTTCTTATCTACTTTTATAATAAATACAGAATACAAGTGTAAATGCTCGACTTACGTACTGTATACATCCCCAGTGTTTTGAAGAATAAAATAAAAATGGCCCAATTCGTCAAGACGCTATTCACCAGAGGAAGCATACGCTTTCCTTGCCTCCAGTAAGGATTCAGCCAGTGAGGAAGATCCAACATTCTTCTATTCCTCTTCATCCTCCTCTTCATCTACTGAGGAGTGACTCCCAGCAAGGCACCCTAGAACCCAGACAGCCCCTACAGCAGTCGATCCAATATGGACTCAACCCCCAGAAAATTATCAGGCTTTTATTCTGGATTCCATGTGCAGCTCAAGAATCCAATTTGATGTTACAAGCCTCACTAAAATTGTTTTTTTTATTACTTTTCAGCGACGAAATAATAAATTTTATGGTGGCCCAGACAAATTTATATGCCCATCAATTTTTCACCCAAAATCCCACATCATCATATGCCAGATGGACCCCTGTCAATAAAGGAGAAATTATGACATTTGGGGGCATTGTGCTGCATATGGGCATAGTAAAAAAAGACAGAGCTTCGGCAATGCTGGAGTACTGATATACTCTACATCACACCAGTATTCCATATGGCCATGACAATGACTCGATTTGAAGGGATCCAAAAAATTTTGCATCATAGTGATAATGCGCACTGTCCTCTCCGAGACAATCCAAACTTTGATCGCCTATATGAAATTCGGCCAGTAGTTCACCACTTCAGCAGCAAATTTGCTGATGAGTACAATCCTCAAAGGTGACATCTTTATAGATGAATCTCTGGTTCTCTTCAGAGGGAGGCTAAAATTCCACCAATACCTGCCCAGTGAGAGGGCCAGGTGCGGAATTAATCTGTACAAGCTGTGCGAAAATACCTCAGGGTACACCCACAGATTTAGGGTCTATAAGGGGAAAGAATCCCAGATTGACTCCTTTGAATGCCCCCTTTTCTAGGGGATGAGTGGGAAAATTGTGAAGGAATTGCTTCACCCACTACTGGATTAAGGTTATTGGAGCGCCCCCAATAGGGCAATGGGGTACTCGGTACTGGGTCCTTCGGTTCTCAGTTGGGATGTCACGGTGGCGGACCCGGTCCGTGGCCCTCGGGAGGTCCGTTGAAGTTGTGGGGGAAAGGTCTCTAAAGGGATAATGTTCGTGACGCCACCTGTGGTATTTGGTCAGGGTGACCGACGCTGCTTAGGGGTCCGCTGGGGTGATGTTATGGCAGCTAGATGGTATACCTTCCCACAGGTGAAGTATGTCCCCAGGGCTTCCCAGAGTGTAGATGGTGGATGGTGGATGATGTAAGGCGGGGTGAATAACGAGGACACAAGGTTGCAGTCTCTACCTTTACTGAAGGCTTCAGCATCCACAGTCCAGGGTAGGGACCACAGGGTAGGCAGAGTCCGGCCGGTCTGAAGGCAAATCCAGAGTCCCCTTATCCAGGTGGAATTCAATAGCCTTCCTCTAGCGCCTGGGCGTTGTAGTCACTCCCTGCTGAGCAACTCGGTAAGGTCCTCACAACTATTGTAGATGTTAAGTCTCTTCTCTCTGTCCCCCTGACGGATAGGACAAACCCATATGACTGGTAGCCTGAGGGTTTTTATAGGGACCCTAGAGACGCCCCGGCCCCCACAAGTTGCCACCCTGCCACCTGGGTATATGGTCGGGCAGTCAACGTGGAATCAACTGTCCTGCCAGTCTCTGAAGTAACGGCATAGAGATCCTTACTCCCTTGGTGTTCTGGCTACCGGTAGTGCGCTTCAGAAGGAGGCAGCCTGCTTGTAGCTGGTCTCCCTCTGATGTTCCTCTCCTGTTGCTATGACTTCGTTGCTCATTCACTGCAACACAATTCCTTTCAAAGTCTCTTTCTTCGGATGCTGCCGCATGGGATGAAGGCGCAGCTCTGTGTACCCTCGTCTTCCGCAGGCCACATTCTGGAGCTGGCTGTAACCCACTCCAACCAGCCTCTGGGGCGCTGCATTATCATCACCTCTACATAGATAACCATCCCACCCTTCAGGACCCTCTCTGCCAGAGGTACCATTGCATGCGGACCATGTGAAAAAATCAGAGAGGCCTCCCTAAGCCGCTAATTGGGCAGCTGCAGAGAAAAGGCGACTGCAGAACCCAACTCAGTGACAACATGCTGGTGGTCAAGTATAAGGACAAGGGGGATGTCCTGGTCTTGACCACCATACAGCGTGACAACAGCTCCCTGGTCACTGTCTGAGGTACCACAACACAAGTCCCAAATTGGCTGCAAAAAAAAGGCAATTTGAAAATGCCTTCTTAGAGGAGGAATCTTTTTTTTCTTATCCAGCAAGATGGCACCGCCGGCGCGTGCTCAATAGCAGCTATGAAATCTATACACACCAATAGCTGCTACTGCGCAGCTGCGGCAGGCGCCATTTTCAGATTGCCTTTTTTTTGTCCTCGCTCTATTAAATCAGCAAAAGGGATTAAGTGCAAAGCAGCGCAGGTGCCTCGGCTGACATCTGCCTGCAGAAGCACTTTTCCTCCACTATGTACATATATTCATTATGCAAACTAGGGGGCAGGTCACTGAGGGATTAGTGACCTGTTAGCAGTCTGCATTATGATTTCATATTCAGAGCACCACATACATGAACCCCGCCTTAAGGCACGAGAATTTCATCAAGGGCTCATACTCATTTGTGTGAGAAACGGACGAGTGCAATCCGATAAAAAAAAATCGGATTGCACTCGGACCAATGTTATTCTATAGGTGACATCTCATTTGCAATTTTTTTCTCAGCCGAAATCGGATTGAGAAAAAAAATCGCAGCATTCTGCGTATTGCTGCGATTCTGGGATGAGACTCACCAATGTAAGTCAATGGGTGCGAGGGAAAAAAGAAAAAAAAATCGCACAGCACTCGCACCATGCGAGTGCTGTCCTTTTTTTACGCACCGGTGTCCTTTGAAAAGCCGGTAATTCATGCGCGGCGTACAGTAAAATCTCACACTGACATGTTAGAATAGAATAGATGTTTACACATAGAATAGGTATATATATATATATATATATATATTCCCTGCTCAAAAAAATAAAGGGAACACTAAAATCTCACATTCTAGATATTACTGAATAAAATATTCCAGTTGTAAATCTTTATTCATTACATAGTGGAATGTGTTGAGAGCAATAAAAATCACAACTAATATCCCACGGAGGTCTGGAGTTGGAATGATGCTCAAAATAAAAGTGGAAAATGAAGTTACAGGCTGATAAAACTTCAGTGGAAATGCCTCAAGACAATGAAATGATGCTCAGTAGTGTGTGTGGCCTCCACGTGCCTGTATGACCTCCCTACAACGCCTGGGCATACATACTCCTGATGAGGCGGTGGATGGTATTCTGAGGGATCTCTCCCAGACCTGGACTAAAGCATCCACCAACTCTTGGACAGTCTGTGGTGCAACGTGACGTTGGTGGATGGTGCGAGACATGATGTCCCAGATGTGTTCAATCGGATTCAGGTTTGAGGAACGGGTGGGCCAGTCCATAGCTTCAATGCCTTCATCTTGCAGGAACTGCTGACACTCCAACCACATGATGTCTGACATTGTCCTGCATTAAGAGGAACCCAGGGCCAACCGCACTAAGATATGGTCTCACAAGGGGTCTGAGGATCTCATCTTGGTACCTAATGGCAGTCAGGCTACATGGAGGGCTGTGCGGCCCTCCAAAGAAATGCCACCCCACACCATTACTGACCCACTCCCAAACTGGTCATGCTGAAGGATGTTGCAGACAGCAGATCGCTCTCTACGGCGTCGCCAGACTCTGTCACATCTGTCACGTGTGCTCAGTGTGAACCTGCTTTCATCTGTGAAGAGCACAGGGCACCAGTGGCGAATTTGCCAATCCTGGTGTTCTGTGGCAAATGCCAAGCGTCCTGCACGGTGTTGGGTTGGGCTGTGAGCATAGCCCCTATCTGTGGATGTCGGGCACTCAGACCATCCTCATGGAGTCAGTTTCTAATCGTTTTGCAGACACATGCACATTTGTGGACTGTTGAAGGTCATTTTGCAGGGTTCTGGCAGTGCTCCTCCTGTTCCTTCCTGCCACATAGGCTGAGGTAGTGGTCCTGCTGTTGGGTTGTTGCCCTCCTACTGCCCCTCCACATCTCCTGTGTACTGGCCTGTCTCCTGGTAGTGCCTCCAGCCTCTGGACACTACCCTGACAGACACAGCAAACCTTCTTGCCACAGCTCCCATTGATGTGCCATCCTGGATGAGCTGCACTACCTGAGCCACTGTGGGTTGTAGAGTCCGTCTCATGCTACAACGAGTGTGAAAGCACAACCAACATTCAAAAGTGACCAAAACATCAGCCAGAAAGCATTGGTACTGAGATGTTTTCCCTTTATTTTTTGAGCAGTGTATATAACACAGCCTCCTCCATAGAATATAATGTGCCCCCGTCCATAGTATATAACACAGCCTCCTCCATAGAATATAATGTGCCCCCCATAGTATATAACACAGTCTCCTCGATAGAATATAATGTACCCTCCATAGTATATACTACAACTTTCCCCATAGAATATAATGTATTATGTGCCCCCCATAGTATATAACACAGCCTTCTCCAAGAATATAATGTACCCCCATAGTATATAACACAGCCTCCTCCATAAAATATAATGTCCCCCCATAGTACTGTATATAACACAGCCTCCTCCATAGACTATAATGTACCCCCATAGTATATAGCACAGCCTCCTCCATAGAATATAATGTACCCCCCATGGTATATAACACAGCCTCCTCAATAGAATATAATGTAGTCCCCCCTTCCAAAAGTGCAACAGTCCAGTTCTCAGGTATATATTAAAAACAAGAACCCCACAATCCTCACCCCTCCTCGTGCCCCGCGCTGCTCCCGGCTCCGGTCTCAGCAGCTGCACTGCCCGGGCCCGACACACAGTGGGTGCGCAATGATATGACATCATCGTGCACCCGCAGTGTCAGAGGGGAATGATGGGATAGGGAGCATCAGCTGACGCTGTCTCTTCCATCATTGCTTTGAACTGTACTATGACGCCGCTACAGTTCAATGCGGTGGCAGCGGGGGGAGTTGGTTCTGGCGGCAGGCGGGCCCCCCTGCCTGACGGTCCCCATAGAGACTGCGTCCGTTTTTTTTTTCTGGATAACAATCAGATGAATTTTCATACAATCGTCTGTATCCAGTTGGAAGCTCATAAAATACATGTATTATGTATCGTTTATGCATCGTTTGCAGTCTAGAATAAGATGGTTTCAATACTAACCAGACATTGTCTTTTGTAGTCCAAAGCCCAATAACATGTAATATAGTTGCAATCATTACCTTATGTTCTTTAGTGGTTTGTGTGCAAAATGGGTGAAAGATTTATTCAGAAACCCTGGAAACAACCAACATCACTGCAGCTACACAGGGTAGGTACTTGTTATATTCACAGAAACAGAACTTGAACAGTCATAGGGAGATTATAGGAAGCATTTCTTGGGAATCACTCTTGGATGTGTACATTTCCTTTTTAATACATTGCAATTCCTGGCAGGATTTTCTGGCACTGAATAGGTTAAGGTAATTGCCGCAGGCACGGTTAGTTCAATAAATGGAAAGCATCTCTAGGGAAGGCTGTCATAACCCAGTGAAGCACAGCATACAAATTGTTCAAGGCAGCCAATCAAAAGCACAGTGGAAAGCACACTTCCATCCGTGAAGGAGACCTGACACACCAACTAGTGGTGGCTGCGTAGTCTGGCTAGTAATAAATGGTTACATAATAAGGCTGCGTGAGCACCAGAGTCTCCATTTATTAGTAGTCTGTTATCAAATGTACTGCTAATAGCAATGCAGTAATGCGTTATAGTAGCTCCTCTCATCATGCCATTAAATGATGGATAGTAATAGAATAGGAGGGATATTGCAAGCAAGAGAAATTCTGGATCAAAATGAAAGCAAGCAACGACCTAGTGATACACTGAAATTACATAACTGCATTACCTAAAGGAGATGCATGTTATAAAAAAAATTCTGTTCTAGTGCCTCTCTTGTACATGGAGTTGTGACCTGATATTGCAGAAAAGCCTCATTGCTGGTGAGGTCAAGATCTCTCTGTATGTTCCCACACTCTCATACACGTGTTGCGGAGCATATTCACAGCATTAATGGTCAGTGTCACGTACCCACTTCTCAGAACGTGACTAGGGGTTGCGCCTGCAAGGGTTAATCTTTCTCTGCTCACTCAATCCAACTTTCAACCTCTGACCTATGCTGCAAAGGGAGCATAAGTCACACCCAGACACGAACCACGCACCCCGCTTCACACACGCTGCCACTAGGGTTGAGCGACTTTTACTTTTTTAGGATCGAGTCGGGTTTCGCGAGTCGGGTGAAATCGGCCCATTATTGCAAAAAGTCGGGGACGGACCGAAACACGAAACTCAATGCAAGTCAAAGGGGAATCAAAGTCGGCAGTGAGTGGAGGACAGGAAAACACCTACAGTGCCCATTTTAATGCCAAAAACATCAATTCTTATTTCTTAAGCTTGTCAATCTTAATTTACTTTATAATAATAGTTAGGCATTGAAAGCAGGGGGTCATTTGGCTAAAGTTGTGGGGGGGTAGGGCTGGCTCAAGATTTTCGCGGGCCCAGGAAACGCGGAATACGTCAAGGCGGTGGAGCAGGGAGAGGTAAGTATTTCACTTTGCAAGTGCTGTGATCCTGAGCAAGCAGTGGGGGCTCCACTAGTTGGCACTGGCACAGGGCCCCTCATAGTACGGTGGTGTGTTTGATGGTGGGTGGCGCCTCCCACTGCCAGAGACACTTTTGCGTACGATGAGGGGCCCTGTTCCAGTGCCAACGAGTATGCCCACCCACCTGATGAAGGAACCTGCACTTTCATCTGCACCATCCTCTTTGTCCCCGTGTAAGGTGGTATAGTATGCGGGAAGGGGAACCTGACTTTCAGCAGGTTCAGATTCTGGCTGTGTAGAGTGCAAGGGGAATGTAGTGGTCTGGGTCAATGTACCAGCAGACTCATCTAGCAGTGGCTGGGCAATGGGCAGGATGAGGAGGAAGCACAGATATAGGCCCAAAATAAAAAAGTAGGCTAAAAGCAGTTCAAAATTGGTAACAGGACTAAACAGGCGGCATTGCTTTGTTCAGTGGAGGACAATTGTAACGAGTGGCGGAGAAACAGGTAGTAGGCCCAAAATAAAAAATTAGGCTAAATTCAGTTCAAAATTGTTAACAGGACTAAACAGGCGGCATAGCTTTCTTCAGTGGAGGATCACTGTAATGAGTGGCGCAGACTCGGATAGTAGGCCCAAATACAAAAGTAGGCTAAAAGCAGTTCAAAATTGGTAACAGGACTAAACAGGTGGCATAGCTAGGTACTTGGGTGGGCTCCTCTGCTGAGTAGCAGACAGTGGTAGTAGGCGCAAAGTATTAACTGGTCTAAATGGAGGCCAGGGCCCCTGTATATTTTAACTATCATCTGTTGTGAATTCTGTGGTCAAGCTCCCTCCTGTGGTCATGAGTGGTACTTCGGCTGGTTCTGTCTATGAGCTTCCGCTGGTGGATGTGAGTGGGGCTGCGGCTTCTGAGTTTCCTTCCTCAGGTGACGAGGTTAAGTCGCTAGGTGCTGCTCTATTTAACTACACCTAGTTCTTTGTTCCTGGCCTCCAGTCAATGTTCCAGTATTGGTCTGGCTCTCTCCTGGATCGTTCTTGTGGCCTGTCTGCCCTGCATAAGCTAAGTTCTGCTTGTGTTACTTTTGTTTGCTATATTTTCTGTCCAACTTGCTATATTGGTTTTTCTTGCTTGCTGGAAGCTCTGAGACGCAGAGGGAGCACCTCCGTACCGTTAGTCGTTGCGGAGGGTCTTTTTGCCCCTCTGCGTGGTTGTTTGTAGGTTTTTGTGCTGACCGCAAAGCTATCTTTCCTATCCTCGGTCTATTCAGTAAGTCGGGCCTCACTTTGCTAAATCTATTTCATCTCTGTGTTTGTATTTTCATCTTAACTCACAGTCATTATATGTGGGGGGCTGCCTTTTCCTTTGGGGAATTTCTCTGAGGCAAGGTAGGCTTATTTTTCTATCTTCAGGGCTAGTTAGTTTCTCAGGCTGTGCCGAGTTGCATAGGGAGCGTTAGGCGCAATCCACGGCTACCTCTAGTGTGGTATGATAGGATTAGGGATTGCGGTCAGCAGAGTTCCCACGTCTCAGAGCTCGTCCTATGTTAGTAACTATCAGGTCACTTTGTGTGCTCCTAACCACTAGGTCCATTGTGGTTCTGAATCACCTGTTCATAACAGTACTGGAGGCCAAAAGTACTAATGCTTCTCAATAGAGGGAAAAGAGAAGTTCTGAGACCATTTTTTTTCTTTGCACTGTGTTTTGTCTTTCTTTTCCCCTTTACATCAGGGTGGTTCAGAACACAGGTGTAGACATGGACATTAAAGGTCTGTCCTCTTTGATGGATAATCTCGCTATAAGTGTTCAGAGCATTCAAGATTTAGTGGTTCAGAATCCTATGTTAGAACCTAAAATTCCTATTCCTGAGTTATTTTCTGGAGATAGAGCTAAGTTTCTGAATTTCAAAAATAATTGTAAACTATTTCTGGCTTTGAAACCCCGCTCCTCTGGTGACCCAGTTCAACAAGTAAAGATCATTATTTCTTTATTACGTGGCGACCCTCAAGACTGGGCATTTTCCATTGCGCCAGGAGATCCTGCATTATGTGATATTGATGCGTTTTTTCTGGCGCTCGGGTTGCTTTATGATTAACCTAATTCAGTGGATCAGGCAGAGAAAATCTTGCTGGCTCTGTGTCAGGGTCAGGATGAGGTAGAGATATATTGTCAGAAATTTAGGAAGTGGTCTGTGCTCACTCAATGGAATGAATGTGCTCTGGCAGCAATTTTCAGAAAGGGTCTCTCTGAAGCCCTTAAGGATGTCATGGTGGGATTTCCTATGCCTGCTGGTCTGAATGAGTCTATGTCTTTGGCCATTCAGATCGATCGACGCTTACGTGAGCGTAAAACTGTGCACCATTTGGCGGTATTATCTGAGCATAAACCTGAGCCTATGCAATGCAATAGGACTTTGACCAGAGCTGAACGGCAAGAACACAGACGACGGAATGGGCTGTGTTTTTACTGTGGTGATTCCACTCATGCTATCTCCGATTGTCCTAAGCGCACTAAGCGGTTCGCTAGCTCTGCCACCATTGGTACGGTACAGTCGAAATTTCTTTTGTCCGTTACTTTGATCTGCTCTTTGTCATCCTATTCTGTCATGGCATTTGTGGATTCAGGCGCTGCCCTGAATTTGATGGACTTGGAGTATGCTAGGCGCTGTGGGTTTTTCTTGGAGCCCTTGCAGTATCCTATTCCATTGAGAGGAATTGATGCTACGCCTTTGGCCAAGAATAAGCCTCAGTACTGGACCCAGCTGACCATGTGCATGGCTTCTGCGCATCAGGAGGATATTCGCTTTTTGATGTTGCATAATCTGCATGATGTGGTCGTGTTGGGGTTGCCATAGCTACAGGTCCATAACCCAGTATTGGATTGGAAATCAATGTCTGTGTCCAGCTGGGGTTGTCAGGGGGTACATGGTGATGTTCCATTTCTGTCTATTTCATCATCCACCCCTTCTGAGGTCCCAGAGTTCTTGTCGGATTACCGGGAAGTATTTGATGAGCCCAAGTCCAGTGCCCTACCTCCGCACAGGGATTGTGATTGTGCTATCGATTTGATTCCTGGTAGTAAGTTTCCTAAAGGTCGACTGTTTAATTTGTCTGTGCCTGAGCACGCCGCTATGCGGAGTTACGTAAAGGAATCCTTGGAGAAGGGTCATATTCGCCCGTCGTCGTCGCCATTGGGAGCAGGGTTCTTTTTTGTGGCCAAGAAGGATGGTTCGCTGAGACCTTGTATTGATTACCGCCTTCTAAATAAAATCACGGTCAAATTTCAGTACCCCTTGCCGCTGCTGTCTGATTTGTTTGCTCGGATTAAGGGGGCTAGTTGGTTCACCAAGATAGATCTTCGTGGTGCGTATAATCTTGTGCGCATTAAACAGGGCGATGAATGGAAAACAGCATTTAATACGCCCGAGGGCCATTTTGAGTACCTGGTTATGCCATTCGGGCTTTCCAATGCTCAATCAGTGTTTCAGTCCTTTATGCATGACATCTTCCGAGAGTACCTGGATAAATTCCTGATTGTATACTTGGATGATATTTTGGTCTTCTCGGATGATTGGGAGTCTCACGTGAGGCAGGTCAGAATGGTGTTCCAGGTCCTGCGTGCAAATTCTTTGTTTGTGAAGGGGTCAAAGTGTCTCTTTGGAGTTCAGAAGGTTTCATTTTTGGGTTTCATTTTTTCCCCTTCTACTATCGAGATGGACCCTGTTAAAGTTCAGGCCATTTATGATTGGACTCAGCCGACATCTCTGAAGAGTCTGCAAAAGTTCCTGGGCTTTGCTAATTTTTATCGTCGCTTCATCAATAATTTTTCTAGTATTGCTAAACCGTTGACTGATTTAACCAAGAAGGGTGCTGATGTGGTCAATTGGTCTTCTGCTGCTGTGGAAGCTTTTCAAGAGTTGAAGCGTCGTTTTTCTTCTGCCCCTGTGTTGTGTCAACCAGATGTTTCGCTCCCGTTCCAGGTCGAGGTTGATGCTTCTGAGATTGGAGCAGGGGCTGTTTTGTCGCAAAGAAGTTCTGATGGCTCGGTGATGAAACCATGCGCCTTCTTTTCCAGGAAGTTTTCGCCTGCTGAGCGTAATTATGATGTTGGCAATCGAGAGTTGCTGGCCATGAAGTGGGCATTCGAGGAGTGGCGTCATTGGTTTGAAGGAGCTAAGCATCGCGTGGTGGTCTTGACTGATCATAAGAACTTGATTTATCTCGAGTCTGCCAAACGGTTGAATCCTAGACAGGCTCGTTGGTCGCTGTTTTTCTCCCGTTTTGACTTTGTGGTTTCGTACCTTCCGGGCTCTAAAAATGTGAAGGCGGATGCCCTGTCTAGAAGTTTTGTGCCCGACTCTCCGGGTTTGTCTGAGCCGGCGGGTGTTCTCAAGGAGGGGGTAATTTTGTCTGCCATCTCCCCTGATTTGCGGTGGGTGCTGCAAAAATTTCAGGCTAATAGACCTGACCGTTGCCCAGTGGAGAAACTGTTTGTCCCTGATAAATGGACGAGTAGAGTTATCTCTGAGGTTCATGGTTCGGTGTTGGCTGGTCATCCTGGAATCTTTGGTACCAGAGATTTGGTGGCTAGATCCTTTTGGTGGCCGTCTCTGTCGCGGGATGTGCGTTCATTTGTGCAGTCCTGTGGGATTTGTGCTCGGGCTAAGCCCTGCTGTTCTCGTGCCAGTGGGTTGCTTTTGCCCTTGCCAGTCCCGAAGAGGCCCTGGACACATATCTCTATGGATTTTATTTCGGATCTCCCCGTCTCTCAAAAAATGTCGGTCATTTGGGTTGTTTGTGATCGCTTCTAGAAGATGGTCCATTTGGTACCCTTGTCTAAATTGCCTTCCTCCTCTGATTTGGTGCCATTGTTCTTCCAGCATGTGGTTCGTTTACATGGCATTCCGGAGAACATCGTTTCTGACAGAGGTTCCCAGTTTGTTTCGAGGTTTTGGCCAGCCTTTTGTGCTAGGATGGGCATTGATTTGTCTTTTTCTTCGGCTTTCCATCCTCAGACAAATGGCCAGACTGAACGAACCAATCAGACCTTGGAAACATATCTGAGATGTTTTGTTTCTGCCGATCAGGATGATTGGGTGTCTTTTTTGCCTTTGGCTGAGTTCGCCCTTAATAATCGGGCCAGCTCGGCTACTTTGGTTTCGCCGTTTTTCTGCAATTCTGGTTTCCATCCTCGTTTCTCTTCAGGGCAGGTTGAGTCTTCTGACTGTCCTGGTGTGGATACTGTGGTGGATAGGTTGCAGCAGATTTGGACTCATGTGGTGGACAATTTGACATTGTCTCAGGAGAATGCTCAACGTTTCGCTAACCGCAGGCGCTGTGTGGGTCCCCGACTTCGTGTTGGGGATTTGGTTTGTTTGTCATCTCGTTATATTCCTATGAAAGTTTCCTCTCCTAAGTTTAAGCCTCGTTTCATTGGTCCGTATAGGATTACTGAGGTTCTTAATCCTGTGTCTTTTCGTTTGACCCTTCCAACTTCTTTTTCCATCCATAACGTATTCCATAGGTCATTGTTGCGGAGATACATTTCAAAAGAAAACAAAA
The DNA here is from genome assembly GCF_032444005.1 of Ranitomeya imitator. Classification (NCBI taxonomy): domain Eukaryota; kingdom Metazoa; phylum Chordata; class Amphibia; order Anura; family Dendrobatidae; genus Ranitomeya; species Ranitomeya imitator. The sequence continues at coordinate 432,937,257 of NC_091284.1, forward strand.
TCCAGCTCACCATACCGACATTCCCAAGGGCTCGGAGCACGGAACCGCTGTGTCAGGGCGTGGACGAACAGGAAAGAGAAGGAGATCCAGCTCAATGAAATAGTGAAAAATCCATAATTTATTTCACTTAAAATATAGTGAAAGGACAAAACATCAGCATACAGAAAAAATTATAAAAACAAGGTCAACGCGTTTCCGGTGACTAAGTACCCTTAATCATGAATACATTTCACCTGTGGTTCCATCCGTTGATCCTCCTGCCCCGGTTTTGGTTGAGGGGGAGTTGGAGTATATAGTGGAGAAGATTTTGGATTCTCGTATTTCGAGACGGAAACTTCAGTACCTGGTTAAGTGGAAGGGTTATGGTCAGGAAGATAATTCCTGGGTCTTTGCCTCTGATGTTCATGCTGCCGATCTGGTTCGTGCCTTTCATTTGGCCCATCCTGGTCAGCCTGGTGGCTCTGGTGAGGGTTCGGTGACCCCTCCTCAAGGGGGGGGTACTGTTGTGAATTCTGTGGTCAAGCTCCCTCCTGTGGTCATGAGTGGTACTTCGGCTGGTTCTGTCTATGAGCTTCCGCTGGTGGATGTGAGTGGGGCTGCGGCTTCTGAGTTTCCTTCCTCAGGTGACGAGGTTAAGTCGTTAGGTGCTGCTCTATTTAACTCCACCTAGTTCTTTGTTCCTGGCCTCCAGTCAATGTTCCAGTATTGGTCTGGCTCTCTCCTGGATCGTTCTTGTGGCCTGTCTGCCCTGCATAAGCTAAGTTCTGCTTGTGTTACTTTTGTTTGCTATATTTTCTGTCCAACTTGCTATATTGGTTTTTCTTGCTTGCTGGAAGCTCTGAGACGCAGAGGGAGCACCTCCGTACCGTTAGTCGGTGCGGAGGGTCTTTTTGCCCCTCTGCGTGGTTGTTTGTAGGTTTTTGTGCTGACCGCAAAGCTATCTTTCCTATCCTCGGTCTATTCAGTAAGTCGGGCCTCACTTTGCTAAATCTATTTCATCTCTGTGTTTGTATTTTCATCTTAACTCACAGTCATTATATGTGGGGGGCTGCCTTTTCCTTTGGGGAATTTCTCTGAGGCAAGGTAGGCTTATTTTTCTATCTTCAGGGCTAGTTAGTTTCTCAGGCTGTGCCGAGTTGCGTAGGGAGCGTTAGGCGCAATCCACGGCTACCTCTAGTGTGGTATGATAGGATTAGGGATTGTGGTCAGCAGAGTTCCCACGTCTCAGAGCTCGTCCTATGTTAGTAACTATCAAGTCACTTTGTGTGCTCTTAACCACTAGGTCCATTGTGGTTCTGAATCACCTGTTCATAACAATCATCTATCATTTCAACAAATTTGTATTGGCAGTGCCATTGAAGAATTTAACAGCACAGACTACACAGTGGTGGAGCAGGGAGAGGTAAGTATTGCAAGTGGTAAAGCACTGTTCGAGCTGGGGGAACACGCTCTCGTGGGCGGCGGTACTGGCACTGGGCCCCTCATATTATGACGGTGTGTCTGACGTTGGTTGTGCACCACCACCGTCAGAGACACTTCATTGTACTATGAGGGACCCTGTGCCAGTGCCGTCGCCCAAGAGTGGGCGCACCCACCTGTCCAGGCAAACGGCACTCGCACCGCCAGGTGGTGATCACAGCCCTGTGGGGGGAGTCAGCCCATTTAGGGAGGTATAAAAATGGCCTATGGTGGACATTCAGCAGCTGCAAATGGCAGAATTGGAGAAGTCAGTAAGAGGAGGCCAAAAGCAAGACATTTTTCAGGCAAGCTACGTGTCAGCAGGAGAAGGTGGGGAAAAATAATTTGAAATCCATGATTGGTTCATTTTAATGAAGGTTAGATCATCAACATTCTGGGTAGCCAGAGTGCCCTTTTTTCGGTCAGTATTGAACCAGCAGCACTGAAGACTCTTTCTGATAGCACACTAGTAGCAGGGCAAGCGATCTCCTGTAATGCATATTCTGCCAATTCAGGCCAGGTGTCTATTTTAGATGCCCAGTAATCAAAGGGGAATGACCTGTGAGCGAGAACATCGATAAGGGAGGAAAAGTAGTTGGTAACCATACTGGACAAATGCTGTCTCCTGTCACTTTGAATCGATGCAGCAGTACCTGTCGTGTCAGCGGTCATTGTGAAATCACTCCACAACCTGGTCATAAAACCCCTCTGTCCAACGCCACTTCAGATTTGTACACCTCTAACACCTCTGCCATGTTGCCCCCTACGGCTCGTGTGAGAACCATCACCGCCACTGTGTGCTGGGAATGCCTGAACCAAACGGTCTACAAGAGTTGCTTGTTTGGTAGCCAATATTTGCTCAAGGATCTCATGTGTAATGATATTTTGTAACTTTCCTTTTTATCGTGGATCCATGAGGCAGGCCAACCAGTAATCGTCATCGGTCATCATTTTGATAATGCGGGGGTCCCTTTTTAGGATACGCAAGGCATACTCAGCCATGTGGGCCAATGTTCCAGGTGTCAATTCACTGCTTGTGCTGAGTTGAGGAGCACTTTCTTGCAAATCAACATCACTTGTGTCCCACAAAAACCCTGTACCAGACCTTGCAACGCCACCAGTTTCTATTGCCCCCTGAGAAGCATCCTCCTCCCATAAATATTCATCCACATCCTCCTCCTCTTTTCGTCTGTCCCCTCGTCCAGGAGAGTTCCCTGAGCAGACATTGGCTCACTGTCATCAAGGCTTCCCTCCTCCTCGTCTGCAGAAGCCAGCTCCTTAATCTAAGTCAAACTTTGCATCAGCAGACGCATTAGTGGGATGCTCATGCTTATGCTGGTGTCGTCTGCACTTACCAGCTGTGTGCATTCTTCAAAACACTGAAGGACTTGACAGAGGTCTTGGAGCTTCGACCACTGCACACCAGACAACTCCATGTCTGCCATCCAACTGCCTGCCCGTGTATGTGTATCCTCCCACAAATTAATCACAGCACGCCTCTGTTCGCACAGCCTCTGAACCATGTGCAGTGTGGAGTTCCACCTTGTTGCAACGTCGATTATTAGGCGATGCTGGGGAAGATTCAGCGATCGCTGATGGTTCAGCATACGGCTGGAGTGTATGGACAACCGGCGGATGTGCGAGCAAAGTCTTTGCACCTTCAGGAGCAGGGCTGGTAACTCCGGATAATTTTTTAGGAAGCACTGCACCACCAGGTTCAAGGTGTGAGCCAGGCAAGGTATGTGTTTAAGTTCTAAAAGGGCTATCGCAGCCATAAAATTCCTTCTGTTATCACTGACTACCTTGCCTGCCTCAAGATGTACACTGCTCAGCCATGACTGAGTTTATTGCTGCAAGTACTCGGCCAGTACTTCCGCGGTGTGTCTGTTGTCGCCCAAACACTTCATTTCTAAAACAGCCTGCTGACGCTTACCACTAGCTGTTGATAATGGGACACCTCGTGTGCAACACTGGCAGCTGCGGATGGAGTGGTCGTGCGACTGCGCTCTGTTGATGAGCTTTCGCTTCTGGAGGAGGAGGAGTAGGAGGAGGGGTGGCGAATGCCTACAGCCAACTGTTTCCTAGACAGTGGGCTAGGCAGAACTGTCCCACTATGGCTGTCCCCTGTGGACCCTGCATCCACCACATTAATCCAGTGGGCGTTGATCGACACGTAACGTCCTTGGCCATGCCTACTGGTCCATGCATCTGTTGTGAGGTGCACCTTTCTACTGACTGATTTCCTCAGCGCATGGATAATGCGGTCTTTGACATGCTGGTGAAGGGCTGGGATGGCTTTTCTTGCAAAGAATTGTCGACTGGGTAGGTCATAGCGTGGTACTGCGTAGGCCATCAGGGCTTTGAAAGCTTCGCTTTCAACTAACCGGTAGGGCATCATCTCTAACGAGATTAGTCTACCAATGTGGGTGTTCGAACCCTGTGTACGTGTATGAGAGGATGAGTACTTTCTTTTCCTAACGAGAGTCTCTTGTAGGGTGACTGGAGAGGTGCATATGGTGGAACTAGCGGTGGTGGTGGTGGTGGACATGGCGGATTGAGAGAGAGTTGGTGATGGTATTCTCGATGTTGGCCTACATATAGTGTTTTTTACCAATAACCTTGTTATTCCCTGACTGCTTTGGCCTTGAGACGATACCTCCACATTTGCTGCTGGTGGTGTCCTAACCGGTGGGCTTACAGTGAGGGAAGCAATGTAGCGTTGCTGACTACCTTCATTCTGAGCATGTGCACCAATGGTACAGGACATTTGGTAGTTAGTCAAGGCTTGCAAGTGCATGCTGGTTAAATGACTAAGCATGCTCGTTGTATTTAAATTTTGAAGATTCTTCCCTCTGCTAAAGGTCTTTGAGCATTTCTTACAGATAACTTTTGACTGGTCATTCTCTTTCTGAAAAGGAGGCAAAAGAGCTAAAGGCTAAGTCAGCAAGGAAAGCCAAAACTTTTTCCTGCTGCTCCGGCTTTAAAAGCCGTTTTCTTACTCCCAGATAAGGGAGCCTTGTGTAGCCAGACGATGACACTGGCTCAACACCTCCAGCCTTAGGTGCTATTGTGCTTTTGCCACTACCACCAGATGCACCACCACCACCATCAGTACCAGCTGGCAACCACCGCCCACGGCCTCTTCCACCTGACTTCCTCATTTTTTGGAAAATCTAACCAAAATAACAACCGTTATATGGTACTGTAAAACAAGGTAGAAGGTGTATATTAACGTGTTGAGATTTTAAATCAACCTTTTTTGGGGGGGAGACTGAACAAAAAATCAGGCCCTGGGCAAAAAACAACACAATGTAAGTGGCTGAAAGTGGCTGGCTGATATACGACAAACTAACAGGACAGAATTATATCCACTTTGTGACAATTTGAATCTCCCCTTTTCTTTTGAAAGACTGAACCACAACTTAGGCCCAGTGTATATAACAACGCAATCTAAGTGGCAGAAAGTGGCTGGCTGATATACCACAAACTAACAGGACAGAAGTATATCCACTTTGTGAGAATTTGAAACTCACTTTTTTGGTTGGGGAGACTGACCCAAAACTCAGGCCCTGTGTATAAAACAACGCAATCTAAGTGGCAGAAAGTGGCTGGCTGACATACACCAAACTAACAGGACTGCAGTAGATCCACTTTGTGAGAATTTGAATCTCCCCTTTTTTGGGGGGAGACTGACCCAAAACTCAGGCCCAGTGTATATAACAATGCTATCTAAGTGGCAGAAAGTTGCTGGCTGATATACTCCAAACTAACAGGACTGCAGTAGATCCACTTTGTGAGAATTTGAAACTCCCTTTTTTGGGGGGAGACTGACCCAAATCTCAGGCCCAGTGTATATAACAATGCAATCTAAGTGGCAGAAAGTGGCTGGCTGACATACACCAAACTAACAGGACTGCAGTAGATCCACTTTGTGAGAATTTGAATCTCCCCTTTTTTGGGGGGAGACTGACCCTAAACTAAGGCCCAGTGTATATAATAACGCAATCTAAGTGGCAGAAAGTGGCTGGAAGATATATGAAACAATGCAAGGACTGTAGTACAATTTCAATCTCCCTACAATGATCTCAGGAAACGTATGGCAGCAATAAAAAGGACTGCTGCACACAAAAGTGTGAGCAAATAAACAAGATAACTGTGCAAAAAGGAGCAACAGGATTTTTGCTTTTAAAAAAGCAGTTGGTTTGCACAGCGGTGTGCAAACAGCAATGCAGCTATCAGGGAGCCTTATAAGGCAGCCTAATAAGCTACAGAGCTGATGCACAAAAATATAGCCTCCACTGTCCCTGCAAACAAATGGTGTTGTTGGACAGTGGAAATCGCTACAGCACAAGCAGTTTCGGGGCTTAATCTTCCCTCCCTAACTATATCCCTTCTTCTGATGCAGCTGCGGCAACTTCTCCCTATGCTACGATCGGCAGAAGTAAGATGGCGGTCGGCGTGCACGCCCCTTTATAGCCCCTGCGATGCCGCAGAAAGCAAGCCAATCACTGTCATGCCCTTCTCTAAGATGGTGGCGACCGAGACCTATGTAATCACGCTGCCCACACTCTGCGTCCTCCTTCATTGGCTGAAAAATGGCGTTGAAAGCGTCATACGAAATGCAACTTTGGCGCGAAGATCGCCGACCTCATGGCCGATCCCACACTAGGATCGGGTCGGGTTTCATGAAAGCCGACTTTGCCGAAAGTTGGCGATTTTTGAATTTGTCCGATCCGTTTCGCTCAACCCTAGCTGCCACCACTCACTGATCATCCGGACGATGAGTCCGAAAATACTGCTACTTCTTTCTGCTAATCAGCAGGGTCACACACTTTAGGGCTATGGATTCTTTCAGAGTATACAAGGTTAAAACTTATTAAAGTTTTAAGCTTTAATGGAAAATGTACAGTACTCACAATAAAAGGATATCAAAATCTGGAAATAAAAAGTTACATACAAATATGCAAAACAGTTATAAAATAAAAGGGAGAAACTTACAGAAACATCTAAACTTTGAAGTCTGGTATTCTGTTCCCTGAGGGGGAAGGGATATGAAATGGATCACATCAGCTGGACTGCCCTCAATTGTGAACAACTTTATTTGTGTAGGGCCCATTTTATAGGTTTAGCATGGAGAACAGATTTCTAGACCAGCCTTTCATGTTAATAGTCTAATTCCTAGTTTATGACTGGACCATGGCTACTTTACCAATGAATACATAATTTTTTCCTATAAAGGCTTTTTGTCATAACCTTTCTTTCCCATAGCAAATAGAAATTGTCAGGCTGCACTAGGTCCCATTTGGCATATTCCTTCAAAGGTATCAGAGGTGTGAAATGTTTCAAACTCTATGTTCTCAGTAAGGCACCCTGGTGTCTGAGACCCTATGACCAGGAAAGCTGTCTTTTCTCATGATAACATAGGCTATGACCTTTGTGAAGAGCTGCAGCCTAAGAACAGATGCTAATTTACTGCATACATCGCCTACAAATACATATTTTTACTACAGTCAGCACTGCAGATTAGAAATGTGAAGGATGAAGTGTGCTGCTTAACACCACCTACATTGCTATCTACTGATAATGATTTCACTGTGGCCTTTCCACTGTACATGTCTGCAGCAGAAATGCTTTGTGGAAACGTACCCTAATAGTGTTCCAATGTAGCACAACTAAAGTAAGTGCATCTATATAAAAATATTTAAAATTGAGAGTCCTCAGTAGTTGATACCTTTTAATGGCTAACTGAAAAGATGGTAACAAATTGCAAGCTTTCGCGACTACACAGGTCTCTTCATCAGGCATAGACTAAAAGAAATTCTGGAGAATCACATATTTATGCACAACACATAACAGAAAAAAAGCAGAAAAAAACATGGATAAGACAGGTGACATGAAGCAGAATTACCATGAGTGTTAAACAGTTATGTCCATAAATATTGGACCAGTTCTTAGATAAGGAGTGTTTTATTGTCCTCTGATTGGGGTCTGGTTCTGTTGTGATGACCCAACATGGTCTGAGGGGCAAATTCCTTAGTTCCTTAGTTGATGTAAAAAGACATAAATCCATGCGACACATTCATTTCTGCACTAAGAGTGTCAAAGGTCATAATCAGCTTATATTCCCATATTCTTCTGTCTCTTTGAGATTTGAAGCTACCTTTTAATACAAGTAATTTCATGTCCATAATGTTATGATCCGGGAGACAGAAATGTATTGCCACAGGTAGAACCATTCTTTTTTCTCTTATTGTATGGCAATGAGAGTTCATTCTTGTTAACTCTTATAAGAGAAAAAAGAATGGATCTTTCACCAATCTCATATTCGGCATGAAAATAGCACATTCGGATTCGGATTTGGATTCCCAAGCATTTTTCCTCAAAATTCTGCAAAATTTGGCCACAGTTCAGTAAATGATCGCGTTTCCACTAATGCTTTTGCTAGGACTTTGGGTAGGATAGTGGTGATGTATGATGAGCGAGGGGGACGTGTTTGATGAGGGACGCCCGACTGTAGGTTTTTTTAACTTAATTTGTGGAGATTCTGGCTGTCAATCTGAACGCAGAAATGATCCACAACATAGAGAGAGACACAAGGTGTGGGGATACAAAATTTTATCTTAATTAACCAGACGTCTATTTTCAGCAAGCCAGGAAGAATAGACTGTTATCTATATGCTGACTTTTGAATTTATGATTTTTTTCTTCATTTTGGCAAGAGTCTGAAATGTTGACTCTTCTTTCATGCAAGGTCATTGTTTGAATAATGATGTTTGCTGATATGCTAGTTACACATTGTCCAGGCCAGCTAGATTGCCGACTTGCAAAACAGAGGAGGAAAAACTATGCAAATAGATCATCATTCTTCCCCTTTACCTGAGAATGCTGGTTTGAAGGACACTTGTTAAATATAAAAAGGAGAGATACCTCCAGATATAAAGAGAAAGACATCCAGACAGCCAAGAGATCCAAAGAAGCAGAGACTCTTTACAGGACATCAGCCAATACATCATGGCTTCATCATGAGGGACATATATTTGTCATTCTACAGGATGCCAGCTTAGGGGACTTCAGCCCCAGCTGGAAGAATACAGATCTGCTCCATTGACCATCATGAATCCATGGATACGTTTGGGGTAGTCAGGATTTGGACCCACTGGTTGCCTGGGCCCCATGGAGACGCTTGTGTGGGCCAGGAATGGGACCCGCCAGTCGCTTGGCTCTATGGAGATGTTTGGAAAAGTCAAGTTGTGACCCTTGGGTCATCTGGCCTTGTGCCTGAATGGACTGTAATCTTCCTAAGCTTTCCGATACCTTCTCTCTCTGCGTGCCACAGGTGGGGTAGTTGGCCCTGGAAGCTGAAACCAGGTTGTGACACTCTGGTCAACTGGCCTTGTACCTTAATGGACTGTCATCTTCCTAAGCTTGTCGTTACCTCCTCTTGGTGTGTGTGCCACAAGTGGAGTAGACAGCCCTGGAAGCTCTGAAGTCACAGCTGCTCTTATCCGGGTGAGTCAGCAGAAGGGTGACACTCTGTAGTGTAGTGTTTCTGTGCATTCGGCAGGCACGTCAAAATGATGCATCCATATACATCCGTATCCATCTGCATGTCCTGCATACCCAATGTTAAAGATAGGTACACAGGACGCATGCAGAAGTAGGCAGAGCTAAATGGAAGAAGTGTGGAAGTAGTCGGAGTTTAACGAAGGAAGTATGCAGCCCTCCACAGCTCAGACGAATGCTAATGTGAAACCAGCCTAAACCTGCTATGATGAGAGTCCTGATACCATATGCAACAGCTCAAACTGGTTTTCTGCTCAGCCATACTCAGGTGGCACAAATATCACCCCTTCCATTACAGGCAACCCACCAGATAGAGACACACATTTCAAAAAATTGTTAGCAATATCAGCAGCAGTAGCAACAGCAGGCAGAAAAACAACGACAAAGGTGTCACAGACTGCAATAATGCGAGATCAATGCAGCAGGTGAAAAACTACATCATCGCCTAGTCTGTCCAGTCTGTGATTGGGCTGCAAAAGTCATTGGAGATCCATGAATTGTTCATCTTGATGAAAGTTAGGTGGTCTACACTTTCCAGCAGCAGCCAGATGCTCTTATCCCTCACCACACCACCAGTACTGCTGAAGACATGTTCTGAGAGAACAATGGCTGCCAGGCATGAAAAAATCTTCAAGATGTGACTGGTGAGCTCAGGCCACTCTTCCATTTTTGAAGACCAAAATGCAAAAGGGTCCAAACTCCTCATGATGGCAATGTTATTGAGCTCGAGATACTCCTTCACCATCCTCTCTAGTTGTCCACTATGCTTCAGACTTGTACTCTGTTCTGCTGATGCGCAAGCTGGTCTAAAAAATGTGTAAAACGACTCACAGAAATTGCTTACACTTACACTGCTGCTAATCTTTTTGCATTAATGACTCGACGTTCCTGGCGTTGGAAGTCTATAACTGCGATGTACACTGTGTGCATCACTGCTGTTTTGGTAAAACCACTCATTAACGTGCTCATATGGCGGGCGCTTACATGAGGTCCAAGTCCTTGGTGTGCTGGTGGTGAGGTAACTCTCAAGCTTGCTTCTTCCATCCTCACCATCAACCATGGACAACAGACAGGGGATTATTATCCTCTTTCTTCATCTCGTGACTGTTATGCGCCCATTACCTCTTCCTCCTCGTCCTCCTCTATTTGTTCTTCAGCTCCTGCACCTTTAATAACAGTTTGTCTGGTACCATGAACCCCCCTTGATTGCTGTAATCTACCCTCCCATGGCACACTCCTGTGAAACGACAGTCCGGAACGTAAAGATATTGTTATCCCTTCTGCATCCTCCTCTGCTTCCACCATTTCCTCTGTGAAAACCACCTCTTCCCGCAGACTATTCAAAGTGTGCTCCTGCAGGTAGATGACTGGATTAATGATGCTGTTGATGGCATCGTCAACGTTAACCATCTTAGTAGCCATTTTGAATCTGCACAGAACGGTGCAGAGGTCCTTCATCTGTGCTCACTCCATTCTGCGTTGTCCCTGGCTATACGACATGACATACTGCATCAGGGCTCATCACTGCTGCCACATTCACTGCAACATATGCAGAGTGGAAATCTATTGTGTCGACACATCACATATCAATGGGTTAACCGGTAGCCAGAAAGACCTCTGTAGCGATGCAATTCAATGACTCGCGTGGTGCAAACGGTGGAAGTGAACAAACAGCAACCCTGCTTTCTGCTGCAGTGCATCCAGACTAGTATGATTGAGAAATTGTTGTACCACCAGACTGAGGACACTGGTCATACAAGGCTTGTGTATGAAGTTGCCCCGGTGTACATCCGCCACCAGGTTTGCACTGTTATCGCACACGTCCTTCTCTGCCTTCAGATTCAGTGAAGATTGCCATTGCTCAAACTCAGCCTGGATAGCTGTCCACAACTCTTGAGCTGTGTGACTGAGATCTCCAAGGCATATTCATTTAAACACTACCTGATTGCAGTGAGCACTTGCTGTGCACTACAGAGGATTCTTTCTACACTGTTGTAATGTATGTCTCATTAAAGGAGAGATTAAAAGAGCAGGTGGAAGCCTTGGGAGAGATGGAGGAGACAGAAACAGTGGAAGAAGTGTTAGATACAGAAGTTAGTCACTTTGGGGAGTCGAAGACTTGGTGTCTAGTAGTTTAGTTCTCCATCCCCTGTTGTGTAGTGGTTTAGTTAATAATAATAATAATAATAATAATCTTTATTTATATAGCGCCAACATATTCCGCAGCGCTTTACAGTTTAACAGTTTCAAACACAACAGTCATAGGTAACAATGTTAACAATACAGTAATAAAGCAAAATAAGACAAAATAAGACGACCCTGCTCGTGAGAGCTTACAATCTACAATGAGGTGGGGGAGATACAAAGTAGAGGTGTGTATTTACAATGATGTATTTACAATGATGGTCCAGCCATCTTCATGGAGTGGGGGGTAGATGGAGATACTGAATGGGCTACACACACACACAAACATAAAATGAGTTTGATTAGGGAACGTGATAGGCCGCTCTGAACAAATGAGTTTTGAGCGAGCGCCTAAAACTATGCAAGTTGTGGATGGTCCTAATATCTTGGGGTAGAGCATTCCAGAGGATTGGCGCAGCACGGGAGAAGTCTTGTAGTCGGGAGTGGGAGGTACGGATTAGTGCAGAGGTTAGTAGAAAGTCATTTGCAGAGCGCAAAGGTCGGCTAGGCCGATAGACAGAAATGAGGGAGGAGATGTAAGGGGGTGCCGCACTGTGGAGAGCTTTGTGGGTGAGAACAAGTACTTTGAATTGTATCCTATAATGAATGGGCAGCCAGTGTAATGACTGGCGAAGAGCGGACACGTCCGAGTAACGATTAGCCAGATGGACAACCCTGGCTGCCGCATTAAGGATAGACTGGAGAGGGGAAAGTCGCGTGAGGGGGAGGCCAATTAATAGAGCGTTACAGTAGTCCAGACGGGATTGGATTAGGGCTACAGTGAGAGTTTTTGTTGTCTCCATGGTGAGAAAAGGGCGGATTCTAGAGATGTTCTTTAGGTGTAAGCGGCACGAGCGGGCAAGAGATTGTATGTGGGAGGTGAAGGAGAGATCAGAGTCAAACATAACACCCAGACAGCGTGCCTGCTGCCGGGGTGTTATTATGGTGCCACCCACGGAGAGGGAAATGTCAGATTTAGGGAGGTTAGTAGAAGGCGGGAGCAGAAGAAGTTCAGTTTTGGAGAGGTTGAGTTAGTTATCCAAACCTAGGTGTTTAATAGGTTAGTTCTCCAACCAGTGTTGCCTTGTAGTTTAGCTCTTCATCCTCTGGTGTGTAGTGGTTTAGTTCACCATCCCCAAGTGCCCTATAAGCCTTGGGGATTCCAAGACTTGTGAAGCAGACCCTTCCCTGCCTGCCCCACAGCTACCAGAGTCACTCAGTGCCCAGTCACCCCTAGCTATGCTTGCTCATCCAGGTGTCAGTGGTGAAGTGCACCCTGGCATATATAGATTTTTTCAAGGAACGGGTGATGTTGTCTGTGACATGCTGGTGTAGCGCAGGCACATCTTTTTTTAAAAGTAATGGCGAATGGGCAACTGGTACTGGGAGACTGGAATGGGCATCAGCTTTCGGAAAGTGTCTGTATACACCAAGCAGAAAGGTTGCATTTCCATGGCCAACAGATTGGAGATGGTGAAGTTCAAGCTCTTAATGTTGGCATGTCTTGGAGAAAACAATCTTTTATTACGTGACCAAAAACAGCAAGCATGTTCATTTCCATAACAGCTGAAGGGCTCTCACTCACCCTGACTCTAGTGGGTAAACAGGTGGAGGTTCTGCGGCTGGAGACCAGTGTAATAACACTTGCCACGGTGATGGAGGAGGAAGAAGCAGCAGATGCGGTTGATAGAGCAGCCAGTGGATAGCGAGGTCCACTAGGCTGCATTTTAGCGCAGTGACATTCCCAGACCAATGCATATTGATCGTGCATTTGCCAGTTCATGCATGTAGTAGTTCAACTATTGGATTTTTTGCCTCTACTGAGTCTTTTTTTTACAAAGTTGTCAGGCAACGTGAGTTGGGTCATCCTTTTCGGTCTCAAAAAAGGCCCAGGATAGGCAACCCTTTCTGCCCATGCGAAGTACAGTCCCAAAACCGCTGCTGGCCACAGCAGAATTGTGGCTGAGGGTACTGTGCTTGTCGTGGTTGCATTACTCTATGTCTGTGCGGGAAGCTGGAACATTACCTTCTCGTCTTCCTCCTCCTCAGCTGTGTGCCTCTGGGTTCACGCCAAGTGGGATCTACAAACTCATTATCATCCTCTCTGTTCTCCCACTCCTCACCCTGAGAGTCACCCTCCTCCTCTTCCTGCCCCGAGAGCACCATACAGTCCGCATGTGCCTCAGGTATTTGAGTCTCATCAGGTTCACCTCCACCCCGAGGGTTAACATCTTTTGATGAGGGCCTCCCTTCCAACAGTCTTGCACCCCTCCAATCTATTCTAAAGTCTTCTGCCTGACTAATCCACCTATCCCCACACTATTTCCCAGTCTCTCCTCTCCGTCAATCCCTTCACTGGCTCCTCATTATCCAGACACTCCAGTTCAAAACCCTAACCATGGCATATAATTCCATCCACAACCTGTCTCCTCCATATATCTGTGACCTAGTCTCTCGGTACTTACCTGCATGCAACCTCCGATCCTCACAAGATCTACTTTACTACTTCCCTTTTATCTCCTCTTATAAGCCTTGGGGATTCCAAGACTTGTGAAGCAGACCCTTCCCTGCCTGCCCCACAGCTACCAGAGTCACTCAGTGCCCAGTCACCCCTGGCTATGCTTGCTCATCCAGGTGTCAGTGGTGAAGTGCACCCTGGCATATATAGATTTTTTCAAGGAACGGGTGATGTTGTCTGTGACATGCTGGTGTAGCGCAGGCACATCTTTTTTTAAAAGTAATGGCGAATGGGCAACTGGTACTGGGAGACTGGAATGGGCATCAGCTTTCGGAAAGTGTCTGTATACACCAAGCAGAAAGATTGCATTTCCATGGCCAACAGATTGGAGATGGTGAAGTTCAAGCTCTTAATGTTGGCATGTCTTGGAGAAAACAATCTTTTATTACGTGACCAAAAACAGCAAGCATGTTCATTTCCATAACAGCTGAAGGGCTCTCACTCACCCTGACTCTAGTGGGTAAACAGGTGGAGGTTCTGCGGCTGGAGACCAGTGTAATAACACTTGCCACGGTGATGGAGGAGGAAGAAGCAGCAGATGCGGTTGATAGAGCAGCCAGTGGATAGCGAGGTCCACTAGGCTGCATTTTAGCGCAGTGAGATTCCCAGACCAATGCATATTGATCGTGCATTTGCCAGTTCATGCATGTAGTAGTTAAACTACTGGATTTTTTGCCTCTACTGAGTCTTTTTTTACAAAGTTGTCAGGCAACGTGAGTTGGGTCATCCTTTTCAGTCTCAAAAAAGGCCCAGGATAGGCAACCCTTTCTGCCCATGCGAAGTACAGTCCCAAAACCGCTGCTGGCCACAACAGAATTGTGGCTGAGGGTACTGTGCTTGTCGTGGTTGCATTACTCTATGTCTGTGCGGGAAGCTGGAACATTACCTTCTCGTCTTCCTCCTCCTCAGCTGTGTGCCTCTGGGTTCACGCCAAGTGGGCTCTACAAACTCATTATCATCCTCTCTGTTCTCCCACTCCTCACCCTGAGAGTCACCCTCCTCCTCTTTCTGCCCCGAGAGCACCATACAGTCCGCATGTGCCTCAGGTATTTGAGTCTCATCAGGTTCACCTCCACCCCGAGGGTTAACATCTTTTGATGAGGGCCTCCCTTCCGACAGTCTTGCACCCCTCCAATCTATTCTAAAGTCTTCTGCCTGACTAATCCACCTATCCCCACACTATTTCCCAGTCTCTCCTCTCCGTCAATCCCTTCACTGGCTCCTCATTATCCAGACACTCCAGTTCAAAACCCTAACCATGGCATATAATTCCATCCACAACCTGTCTCCTCCATATATCTGTGACCTAGTCTCTCGGTACTTACCTGCATGCAACCTCCGATCCTCACAAGATCTACTTTACTACTTCCCTTTTATCTCCTCTTCCCACAATCGCATTCAAGATTACTCCCAAGCATCCTCTCTTCTCTGGAACTTTCTACTCCAACATATCAGACTCTTGCGTACTACGGTACCATGGAAATCTTCAAAAGGAACCTGAAGAACCATCTCTTCCGACAAGCCTACTACCTACAGTAGCCATCGTTCCACCATATCACTGCATCACCAGCTCTACCCTCACTTATTTTATCCTCACCCATCCCTTGTAGACTGTGAGCCATCACGGGCAGGGTCCTCTTTCCTCCTTTACCAGTAGGTGACTTGTATTATTTAAGATTATTGTACATGTTTTTATGTATTCCCCATTTTAACCCCTTCCTGACCTTTGACACAGCGTATGCGTCATGAAAGTCGGTGCCAATCCGACCTGTGACGCATATGCTGTGTCACAGAATGATCGCGTTCCTGCAGGCCGGGTGAAAGGGTTAACTCCAATTTCACCCGGCCTGCAGAGACAGGGAGAGTGGTACTTTAGCCCAGGGGGGGCTTTGCCCCCCCATGGCTACGATCGCTCTGATTGGCTGTTGAAAGTGAAACAGCCAATCAGAGCAATCTGTAATATTTCACCTATGAAAATTATGGAAATATTACAATCCAGCCATGGGCGATGCTGCAATATCGGCCATGGCTGGAGACCCCGATCTGGCCCCCCCACCAACTGACGGTGGCGATCTGCAGCCACCGTCAGTGTTCCCTACCCCTCCATTTTGTCCTCAGCGCCATCCTGCACTTAGGGTTAGGGTTGCACTTAAGGTTAGGGTTGCACTTAGGGTTAGGGTTGCACTTAGGGTTAGGGTTGCACTTAGGGTTGCACTTAGGGTTAGGATTGCACTTAGGGTTAGGGTTGCTCTTAGGGTTAGGGTTGCACTTAAGGTTAGGGTTGCACTTAGAGATAGGGTTGCACTTAGGGTTAGGGTTGCACTTAGGGTTAGGTTTGCACTTAGAGATAGGGTTGCACTTAGGGTTAGGGTTGCACTTAGGGTTAGGGTTGCACTTAGAGATAGGGTTGCACTTAGGGTTGCACTTAGGGTTAGGGTTGCACTTAGGGTTAGGTTTGCACTTAGAGATAGGGTTGCACTTAGGGTTGCACTTAGGGTTAGGGTTGCACTTAGGGTTAGGGTTGCACTTAGGGTTAGGGTTGCACTTAGAGATAGGGTTGCACTTAGAGATAGGGTTGCACTTAGGGTTAGGGTTGCACTTAGGGTTAGGGTTGCACTTAGAGATAGGGTTGCACTTAGGGTTGCACTTAGGGTTAGGGTTGCACTTAGGGTTAGGGTTTCACTTAGGGATTGGGTTGCACTTAGGGATAGGGTTGCACATAGGATTGCACTTAGGGTTAGAGTTGCACTTAGGGTTAGGGTTGCACTTAGAGATAGGGTTGCACTTAGGGTTGCACTTAGGGTTAGGGTTGCACTTAGGATTAGGGTTGCACTTAGAGTTAGGGTTGCACTTAGGGCTAGGGTTGCACTTAGGGCTGGTGTTGCACTTAGGGCTAGGGTTGCACTTAGGGCTAGGGTTAGAATTAGGGTTACAATTAGGGTTAGGGTTAGAATTAGGGCTAGGGTTGGAATTAGGGTTAGAATTAGGCTATGTTCACACGGTGCAGATTTGGCTGTGGATCCACAGCGGATTGGTCGCTGCGGATTTGTAGCAGTTTTCCATCACATTTACAGTACCACGTAAACCTATGGAAAACCAAATCCACTGTGCCCATGGTGCGGGAAAGTACAGCGCGGAAACGCTGCATTGTATTTTCCGCAGCATGTCAAATCTTTGTGCGGATTCCGCAGCGTTTTACACCTGCTCCATAATAGGAATCCACAGGTGAAATCCACACAAAAAACACTGGAAATCCGCAGTAAATCCGCAGGTAAAGCGCAGTGCGTTTTACCTGCAGATTTTTAAAAAACGATGCGGAAAAATCCCCACACAAATCCACAACGTGGGTTAGGTTTGGAATTAGAGTTAGGGTTGGAATTAGGGTTAAGACTAGGGCTAGGGCTGTGTTGGGGTTATGGTTGTGGTTAGGGTTGGGATTAGGGTTAGGGGTGTGTTGGGGTTAGTGTTGGAGTTAGAATTGAGGGGTTTCCACTGTTTATGCACATCAGGTTGGTCTCCAAACGCGACATGGCGCCACCATTGATTCCAGACAATCTTGCGTTGAAAAAGTCAAATGGTGCTCTCTCCCTTCCGAGCTCTCCCGTGTGCCCAAACAAGGGTTTACCCCAACATATGGGGTACTAGCGTACTCAGGAGAAACTGGACAACAACTTTTGGGGTCCAATTTCTCCTGTAACCATTGGGAAAATAAAAAATTGCGGGCTAAATAATTATTTTTGAGGAAAGAAAAATTATTTTTTATTTTCACGGCTCTGCGTTATAAACTTCTGTGAAGCACTTGGGGGTTCAAAGTGCTCACCACACATCTAGATAAGTTGCTTTGGGGGTCTAGTTTCCAAAATGGGGTCACTTGTGGGGGGTTTCTACTGTTTAGCCACATCAGGGGCTCTGCAAACGCAACATGATGCCCGCAGAACATTCCATTAAAGTCTGCATTTCAAAACGTCACTACTTGACTTCCGAGCCCCGGCATGTGCCCAAACAGTGGTTTACCCCCACATATGGGGTATCAGCATACTCAGGAGAAAATGGACAAAAACTCTTGGGGACAAATTTCTCCTGTTACCCTTGGGAAAATTAAAAAATTCTGGGCTAAAAAATTATTTTTGAGGAAAGAAAACTTATTTATTATTTTCACGGCTCTCCATTATAAACTTCTGTGAAGCACTTGGGGGTTCAAAGTGCTCACCACACATCTAGATAAGTTCCTTTGGGGGTTTGGTTTCCAAAATTGGGTCACTTGTGGGGAGTTTCTACTGTTTAGGCACATCAGGGGCTCTGCAAACGCAACATGACGCCCGCAGAGCATTCCATCAAAGTCTGCATTTCAAAACGTCACTACTTCCCTTCCAAACCCCGACGTGTGCCCAAACAGTGGTTTACGCCCACATATGGGGTATCAGCGGACTCAGGAGAAACTGCACAACAACTTTTGGGGTCAAATTTCTCCTGTTACCCTTGGGAAAATAAAAAATTGCGGGCTAAAAATAATTTTTGAGAAAATAAAAATTATTTTTTATTTTCACGGCTCTGCGTTATAAACTTCTGTGAAGCACTTGGGAGTTCAAAGTGCTCACCACACATCTAGATAAGTTCCTTTGGGGGTCTAGTTTCCAAAATGGGGTCACTTGTGGGGGGTTTCTACTGTTTAGCCACATCAGGGGCTCTGCAAACGCAACATGATGCCCGCAGAACATTCCATTAAAGTCTGCATTTCAAAACGTCACTACTTGACTTCCGAGCCCCGGCATGTGCCCAAACAGTGGTTTACCCCCACATATGGGGTATCAGCATACTCAGGAGAAAATGGACAAAAACTCTTGGGGACAAATTTCTCCTGTTACCCTTGGGAAAATTAAAAAATTCTGGGCTAAAAAATTATTTTTGAGGAAAGAAAACTTATTTATTATTTTCACGGCTCTCCATTATAAACTTCTGTGAAGCACTTGGGGGTTCAAAGTGCTCACCACACATCTAGATAAGTTCCTTTGGGGGTTTGGTTTCCAAAATTGGGTCACTTGTGGGGAGTTTCTACTGTTTAGGCACATCAGGGGCTCTGCAAACGCAACATGACGCCCGCAGAGCATTCCATCAAAGTCTGCATTTCAAAACGTCACTACTTCCCTTCCAAACCCCGACGTGTGCCCAAACAGTGGTTTACGCCCACATATGGGGTATCAGCGGACTCAGGAGAAACTGCACAACAACTTTTGGGGTCAAATTTCTCCTGTTACCCTTGGGAAAATAAAAAATTGCGGGCTAAAAATAATTTTTGAGAAAATAAAAATTATTTTTTATTTTCACGGCTCTGCGTTATAAACTTCTGTGAAGCACTTGGGAGTTCAAAGTGCTCACCACACATCTAGATAAGTTCCTTTGGGGGTCTAGTTTCCAAAATGGGGTCACTTGTGGGGGGTTTCTACTGTTTAGCCACATCAGGGGCTCTGCAAACGCAACATGATGCCCGCAGAACATTCCATTAAAGTCTGCATTTCAAAACGTCACTACTTGACTTCCGAGCCCCGGCATGTGCCCAAACAGTGGTTTACCCCCACATATGGGGTATCAGCATACTCAGGAGAAAATGGACAAAAACTCTTGGGGACAAATTTCTCCTGTTACCCTTGGGAAAATTAAAAAATTCTGGGCTAAAAAATTATTTTTGAGAAAATAAATTTTTTATTTTATTTTCATGGCTCTGCGTTATAAACTTCTGTGAAGCACTTGGGGGTTAAAAGTGCTCTCCACACATCTAGATTAGTTCCTTTGGGGGTCTAGTTTCCAAAATGGGGTCACTTGAGGGGGAGCTCCAATGTTTAGGCACACAGGGGCTCTCCAAACGCAGCATGATGTCCGCTAACGATTGGAGCTAATTTTCCATTCAAAAAGTCAAATGGCGCGCCTTCCCTTCCGAGCCATGCCGTGTGCCCAAACAGTGGTTTACCCCCACATATGAGGTATCGGCGTACTTGGGAGAAATTGCCCAACAAATTTTAGGATCCATTTTATCCTATTGCCCATGTGAAAATGAAAAAATTTAGGCTAAAAGAATTTTTTTGTAAAAAAAAAGGACTTTTTCATTTTACGGATCAATTTGTGAAGCACCTGAGGGTATAAAGTGCTCACTATGCATCTAGATAAGTTCCTTGGGGGGTCTAGTTTCCAAAATGGGGTCACTTGTGGTGGAGCTCCAATGTTTAGGCACACAGGGGCTCTCCAAACGCGACATGGTGTCTGCTAAAGATGGAGATAATTTTTCATTCAAAAAGTCAAATGGCGCTCCTTCCTTTCCGAGCCCTGTCGTGCGCCCAAACAGTGGTTTACCCCCACATGTGAGGTATTGGTGTACTCAGGGGAAATTGCCCAACAAATTTTAGGATCCATTTTATCCTGTTGCCTGTTATGATCTGGTGGTTTAGGAGCAACATGGGACGAGCTCTAAAGGAAGTGGTACCTGTACTGACCGCAGTCCCTAAGCTCAACACAACACTAGAAGTAGCCGTGGGATGCTCCTAACACTCCCTAGGCACCTCGTCACAGCCTGAGAACTAACTACCCCTAAAGATAGAAACAGGAAAACTATCTTGCCTCAGAGAAAATCCCCAAAGGATAGATAGCCCCCCACAAGTAATGACTGTGAGTGGAGAGGGAAAAGACATACACAGAATGAAACCAGGATGAGCACAGGAGGCCAGTCTAGCTAGATAGATAGGACAGGATGGAATACTGTGCGGTCAGTATAAAACACTACAAAAAATCCACACAGAGTTTACAAAAATCTCCACACCTGACTAAAGGTGTGGAGGGTAAATCTGCTTCCCAGAGCTTCCAGCATCACTGAATTAATTCATACTGACAAGCTGGACAAACATAGAAAGCACAGAACGGATAAGTCCACAACCTGTGGACAGAAAAGAGCAAGCAAGGACTTAGCTTTGCTGAACTGGTCAGGATAACAGGGAAATCCAAAGAGATGTGAATCCAACCAGGAACCATTGACAAGTGGCACAAGCTGAAGGAAAGAACCAGGCTAAATAGCCGAGCAGAATAGACAATCAGTGGAAGCAGCTGCTGACAGCTAAATCCAAGCAGCAGCCATTCCACTTAAAACCACCGGAGGGAGCCCAAGAGCAGAATTCACAACAGTTGCCCATGTGAAAATGAAAAAATTGAGGCTAAAATTTTTTTTTTTTAAAAAAGTACTTTTTCATTTTTACGGATCAATTTGTGAAGCACCTGAGGGTTTAAAGTGCTCACTATGCATCTAGATAAGTTCCTTGGGGGGTCTAGTTTCCAAAATGGGGTCACTTGTGGGGGAGCTCCAATGTTTAGCCACACAGGGGCTCTCCAAACGCGACATGGTGTCCGCTAATGATGGAGATCATTTTTCATTCAAAAAGTCAAATGGCGCTCCTTCCCTTCCGAGCCCTGTCGTGCGCCCAAACAGTGGTTTATCCCCACAAATGAGGTATCGGTGTACTCAAGAGAAATTGCCCAACAAATTTTAGGATCCATTTTATCCTGTTGCCCATGTGAAAATGAAAAAATTGAGGCTAAATGAATTTTTTTGTGAAAAAAAAGTACTTTTTCATTATTATGGATCAATTTGTGAAGCACCTGAGGGTTTAAAGTGCTCACTATGCATCTAGATAAGTTCCTTGGGGTGTCTAGTTTCCAAAATGGGGTCACTTGTGGGGGAGCTCCAATGTTTAGGCACACGGGGCTCTCCAAACGCGACATGGTGTCCGCTAAAGAGTGGAGCCAATTTTTCATTCAAAAAGTCAAATGGCGCTCCTTCCCTTCCGAGCCCTGCCGTGCGCCCAAACAGTGGTTTACCCCTACATATGAGATATCAGCGTACTCAGGACAAATTGGACAACAACTTTCGTGGTTCAGTTTCTCCTTTTACCATTGGGAAAATAAAAAAATTGTTGCTAAAAATCATTTTTGTGACTGAAACGTTAAATGTTCCTTTTTTCCTTCCATGTTGCTTCTGCTGCTGTGAAGCACCTGAAGGGTTAATAAACTTCTTGAATGTGGTTTTGAGCACCTTGAGGGATGCAGTTTTTAGAATGGTGTCACTTTTGGGTATTTTCAGCCATATAGACCTCTCAAACTGACTTCAAATGTGAGGTGGTCCCTAAAAAAGGTTTTGTATATTTTGTTGCCAAAGTGAGAAATCGCTAGTCAACTTTTAACTCTTATAACTTCCTTCCTTGTAAATTTCGTTGTAAAAATGAGAAATTGCTGGTCAAATTTTAACCCTTATAACTTCCTAGCAAAAAAAAAATTTGTTTCCAAAATTGTGCTGATTTAAAGTAGACATGTGGGAAATGTTATTTATTAACTATTTTGTGTCACATAACTCTCTGGTTTAACAGAATAAAAATTCAAAATGTGAAAATTGCGAAATTTTCAAAATTTTCGCCAAGTTTCCATTTTTATCACAAATAAACGCAGAATTTATTGATCTAAATTTACCACTAACATGAAGCCCAATATGTCACGAAAAAACAATCTCAGAACCGCTAGGATCCGTTGAAGCGTTCCCGAGTTATTACCTCATAAAGGGACACTGGTCAAAATAGGCTGGGTCATGAAGGGGCTAACATGTATAGCGCCATGGAATAAATTGCACTATTACAATAAATAATAATAATAATAATACCGCTATGTGGCTGCTAAAGAACGGAAGTCGAGTACCCTGTTCAGTAACAGAAGTTGTCAAAATGCTGCGCAATTGCACTATTTCTACTGTGGAGAAATTGATGCCATTTTAGTGATGTTTGGTAATAACTTTTTTAAATATGGAGACTCCAAGTTGGGTCCCCATCTGGTGGGTTACCTGTAGTGGATGGGGTGTCAGAGCCCCATTATACTATTTCTACTCTGGGGAAATCGATGCCACTTTAGTGATGTCTGCCCCCAATTTTTGGAAATGTTTGGACTCCAAGTTGGGTCTCCTTCATGTGAGCTGCCTGTAGCAGTAGGGCACCCAGACTGACAGGCCTGCACTTACTTTTAGTCAACCACCTGTGTTACTCTCCTTACATTTTTTAAATAGTATCAGTCTATGAAGCTGCTATTTGTGCCTCCTGAGTGTGGCTGAGCAGAAAAGCAGATTGAGCTGTTGCATTAGGTATCAGGGCTCCCCACAAAGCAAGCTTACACCGGTCCCTCACCCACCACATCTTAATTTAAACTTAAATTCAAAGCTCTAAGGCTAGCGTTTCTGTGCACAGCATATCATCTGCATGCACAACCGCATGCCAAAACGCATGCAAACACATATTTATGCAGCGTTTTTTATCCACATAATCTTACGCATGATGGCCAAAAAACGCTGTGTGTACATGCGTTTGTATGCATTTTTGCATGCTTTTGCATTGTTTATGCTCATGCATACGTTCTTTACCAATGGACAAGGCTTCTAGAATTTGTATATATAGACCCTGCACAGATTAAATTCTCTTTTGATGCTGTATCCTGCTGCAAGATGGATCTTAGCGTGGAGAGCTTCAATCTGAGTCTGGATTTATCATTGAAATTGGCTTTTGATTTGGCTTGTGAGGAAGAAAGGAGAAGAGAAAGACGGAGAAGAGGTCATCGTCGCTATAGGCAGCACCCTATCTTTGAAGTCCGAAAGAGCCGTGTAGCCTACCACTCATTGTAACATAGTAACATAGTTAGTAAGGCCGAAAAAAGACATTTGTCCATCCAGTTCAGCCTATATTCCATCATAATAAATCCCCAGATCTACGTCCTTCTACAGAACCTAATTGTATGATACAATATTGTTCTGCTCCAGGAAGACATTGTACACCGAGCTTCGTGAAAACCCGCAAAAGTTTTTTGAATACACGAGTGTTATGATCTGGTGGTTTAGGAGCAACATGGGACGAGCTCTGACGGAGGTGGTTCCTGTACTGACCACAGTCCCTAAGCTCAACACAACACTAGAAGTAGCCGTGGGATGCTTCTGTCACTCCCTAGGCACCTCGTCACAGCCTGAGAACTAACTACCCCTAAAGATAGAAACAGGAAAACTATCTTGCCTCAGAGAAAATCCCCAAAGGATAGATAGCCCCCCACAAGTAATGACTGTGAGTGGAGAGGGAAAAGACATACGTAGAATGAAACCAGGATGTAGCACAGGAGGTCAGTCTAGCTAGATAGATAGGACAGGACGGAATACTGTGCAGTCAATATTAAAAACTACAAAAATCCACACAGAGTTTACAAAAATCTCCACACCTGACTAAAGGTGTGGAGGGTAAATCTGATTCCCAGAGCTTCCAGCTAAACAGAATTAATCCATACTGACAAGCTGGAGAAAACATAGAATGCACAGAACGAATAAGTCCACAACGTGTGGACAGAAAAGAGCAAAGAAAGAACTTATCTTTGCTGAACTGGTCAGGATCTCAGGGAAATCCAAAAGAGATGTGAATCCAACCAGGAACCATTGACAAGTGGCACTGGCTGAAGGGAAGAGCCAGGCATAAATAGCCGAGCAGAAAGACAATCAGTGGAAGCAGCTGCAGACTGCTAAATCCAAGGAGCAGCCATTCCACTTAAAACCACCGGAGGGAGCCCAAGAGCAGAACTCACAAAAGTGCCACTTACAACCACCGGAGGGAGCCCAAGAGCGAAATTCACAACAGTACCCCCCCTTGAGGAGGGGTCACCGAACCCTCACCAGAGCCCCCAGGCCGATCAGGACGAGCCAAGTGAAAAGCACGAACCAAATCGGCGGCATGGACATCGGAGGCAACAACCCAAGAATTATCCTCCTGGCCATAACCCTTCCACTTGACAAGATACTGAAGCCTCCACCTCGAAAAACGAGAATCCAAAATTTTCTCAACCTCATATTGCAGCTCTCCCTCAACCAACACCGGGGCAGGAGGATCAACCGAGGGAACAACGGGCACCACATATCTCCACAACAAAGATCTATGGAAAACATTATGAATGGCAAAAGAGGCTGGAAGAGCCAAACGAAAAGACACCGGATTGATAATTTCAGAAATCTTATAAGAACCAATAAACCGAGGCTTAAACTTAGGGGAAGAAACCTTCATAGGAACATGACGAGAAGACAACCAAACCAAATCCCCCACACGAAGCCGGGGACCAACACACCGACGGCGGTTAGCAAAACGTTGAGCCTTTTCCTAAAACAACGTCAAATTGTCCACCACATGAGTCCAAATCTGCTGCAGCCTGTCCACCACAGAATCCACACTAGGACAATCAGAAGGCTCAACCTGCCCCGAAGAAAAACGAGGATGAAAACCAAAATTACAAAAGAAAGGTGAAACCAAAGTAGCCGAACTAGCCCTATTATTAAGGGCAAACTCGGCCAACGGCAAGAAAGCCACCCAATCATCCTGATCAGCAGACACAAAGCATCTCAAATAGGTTTCCAAGGTCTGATTAGTTCGCTCAGTTTGGCCATTAGTCTGAGGATGAAACGCCGAAGAAAAAGACAAATCAATGCCCATCCTAGCACAAAAGGCCCGCCAAAACCTAGAGACAAACTGAGAACCTCTGTCAGACACAATATTCTCCGGAATGCCATGCAAACGAACCACATGCTGAAAAAACAATGGAACCAAATCTGAGGAGGAAGGCAACTTAGGCAAAGGTACCAGATGGACAATTTTAGAGAACCGGTCACAAACAACCCAGATAACAGACATCTTCTGGGAAACAGGAAGATCCGAAATAAAATCCATGGAAATATGTGTCCAGGGCCTCTCAGGGACCGGCAAAGGCAAAAGCAACCCACTAGCGCGGGAACAGCAAGGCTTGGCCCGGGCGCAAGTCCCACAGGACTGCACAAAAGCACACACATCCCGCGACAAAGAAGGCCACCAAAAGGACCTAGCAACCAAATCTCTGGTACCAAAAATCCCAGGATGACCAGCCAACACTGAACAATGAACCTCAGAAATTACCTTACTTGTCCATCTATCAGGAACAAACAGTTTACCCACTGGACAGCGGTCAGGCTTATCAGCCTGAAATTCCTGAAGCACCCGCCGCAAATCAGATTCTTATGATCAGTCAGGACCACAATACGGTGCTTAGCTCCCTCAAGCCAATGTCGCCACTCCTCAAACGCCCACTTCATAGCCAACAACTCCCAATTGCCGACATCATACTTGCGTTCCGCAGACGAAAACTTTCTGGAAAAAAAGCACACGGTTTAATCAAAGAACCATCCGAATCCCTCTGAGACAAAACGGCCCCTGCCCCAATCTCAGAAGCGTCAACCTCAACCTGAAAAGGAAGAAAAACATCCAGCTGACGCAACACAGGGGCAGAAGTAAATCGGCGTTTAAGCTCCCGAAAGGCCTCA
Organism: Ranitomeya imitator; assembly: GCF_032444005.1. Lineage (NCBI taxonomy): Eukaryota > Metazoa > Chordata > Amphibia > Anura > Dendrobatidae > Ranitomeya > Ranitomeya imitator. The sequence goes on from NC_091284.1 coordinate 432,963,368, forward strand.
ACAGCCGCAGAGGACCAATTCGCCACATCAGCGCCTTTCTTCGTCAAATCAGTAAGGGGCTTAACCACACTGGAAAAGTTGGCAATGAAACGGCGATAGAAATTAGCAAAGCCCAAAAATTTTTGAGGGCTCTTCACAGATGTGGGTTGAATCCAGTCATGAATAGCTTGGACCTTAACAGGATCCATTTCCATAGACGAGGGAGAAAAAATAAAACCCAAAAAAGAGACCTTCTGAACTCCTAATAGGCACTTAGACCCCTTCACAAATAAAGCATTATCACGAAGGATCTGGAACACCATCCTGACCTGCTTCACATGAAACTCCCAATCATCGGAAAAAATCAAAATATCATCCAAATATACCACCATGAATTTATCAAGATAATTGCGGAAAATATCATGCATGAAAGATTGGAATACAGATGGAGCATTAGAGAGCCCGAATGGCATCACGAGGTATTCAAAATGGCCTTCGGGCGTATTTAATGCAGTTTTCCATTCGTCACCCTGTTTAATACGAACAAGATTATATGCCCCTCGAAGGTCAATCTTAGTAAACCAACTAGCCCCCTTAATCTGAGCAAACAAATCAGAAAGCAAAGGCAAGGGGTATTGAAATTTGACCGTAATCTTATTAAGAAGACGATAATCTATACAGGGTCTCAAGGAGCCATCCTTCTTAGCAACAAAAAAGAAACCCGCTCCCAATGGTGATGAAGACGGCTGAATATGCCCCTTCTCCAAAGATTGCATAACATAACTCTGCATGGCGGCATGCTCTGGCACAGACAGATTGAAAAGTCGGCCCTTAGGGAACTTACAACCTGGAATCAAGTTAATAGCACAATCACAGTCCCTATGTGGAGGAAGGGAACTGGACTTGGGCTCATCAAATACATCCTGGAAATCCGACAAAAACTCAGGGACCTCAGAAGAGGGGTAAGAGGAAATTGACATCAAAGGAACGTCACTATGTACCCCTTGACAACCCCAACCAGTCACAGACATAGTTTTCCAATCCAGCACCGGATTATGTTCCTGTAACCATGGAAAGCCCAGTACAACAACATCATGCAGGTTATGCAACACCAGAAAATGGCAATCTTCCTGATGTGCTGGAGCCATGTACATGGTCATCTGCGTCCAGTACTGAGGTTTATCCATGGCCAATGGTGTAGCATCAATGCCCCTCAAAGGAGTAGGGCTCTGCAAAGGCTGCAAGGAAAAACCACAGCGCCTGGCGAATTTTAAGTCCATTAAGTTCAGGGCAGCGCCTGAATCCACAAATGCCATGACAGAAAAGGACGACAATGAGCAAATCAGGGTCACAGATAAAAGAAATTGAGGCTGTATAGTACTAATGGTAACAGACCTAGCGACCCTCCTAGTACGTTTAGGGCAATCAGAAATAACATGAGCAGAATCACCACAGTAAAAACACAGCCTATTCTGACGTCTGAATTCCTGCCGTTCTGTTGTAGTCAAAATCCTATCACATTGCATAGGCTCAGGACTCTGCTCAGAGGACACTACCATATGGTGCACAGCTTTGCGCTAGCGCAGACGCCGATTAATCTGAATGGCTAGAGACATAGATTTGCTCAAACCAGCAGGCGTAGGGAAGTGTTGTGAATTCTGTGGCTGAATTCACTCCTGTGGTCACAAGTGGTACTGCAGCTTCTGAGCTTCCTCCCTCAGGTGTTCTGGTGAGCTCGTTGACTGCTTCATTACTTAACTCCGCCTGATGCTGCTATCCTTGCTCCTTGTCAATGTTTCAGTGTTGGATCTGAGCTTCTCCTGATTGTTCCTGTGACCTGCTGCTCTGTATAGCTAAGTGCTTTTTGCTTTTTTGTTGCTTTTTTTCTGTCCAGCTTGTCTTTTGTTTTGCTGGAAGCTCTGAGACGCAAAGGGTGTACCGCCGTGCCGTTAGTTCGGCACGGTGGGTTTTTTTTGCCCCCTTTGCGTGGTTTTGCTTTAGGGTTTTTTGTAGACTGCAAAGTTCGCTTTACTGTCCTCGCTCTGTCCTAGAATATCGGGCCCCACTTTGCTGAATCTATTTCATCCCTACGTTTTGTCTTTTCATCTTACTCACAGTCATTATATGTGGGGGGCTGCCTTTTCCTTTGGGGAATTTCTCTGGGGCAAGTCAGGCCTATTTTTCTATCTTCAGGCTAGCTAGTTTCTTAGGCTGTGCCGAGTTGCCTAGGTAGTTGTTAGGCGCAATCCACAGCCGCTTTTAGTTGTGTTTAGGATAGGATCAGGTGTGCAGTCTACAGAGTTTCCACGTCTCAGAGCTCGTTCTTGTATTTTTGGGTATTTGTCAGATCACTGTGTGCGCTCTGATCGCTAAGCACACTGTGTTTCTGGATTGCCTTCATAACACCTGTCATTAGCAAACATAACAGTACAAGGAGCCCAAACTAATGATTCTCAATAGAGGGAAAGAAAAAGTTCTGACATCTTTTTTTTTTTTTTTTCTGCTCTGTGTTCCCTTTTTTTTTTCCCCTAGACATTTGGGTGATTCTGGACACAGGTATGGACATGGATATTCAGGGTCTGTGCTCTTCAATGGATAATCTCGTTATAAATGTACAAAAAATTCAAGATACTATTGATCAGAAATCTATGTTAGAACCAAGAATTCCTATTCCTGATTTGTTTTTTGGAGATAGAACTAAGTTTCTAAGTTTCAAAAATAATTGTAAGCTATTTCTGGCCTTGAAACCTCATTCTTCTGGTAATCCTATTCAACAGGTTTTGATTATTATTTCTTTTTTGCGCGGCGACCCTCAAGACTGGGCATTTTCTCTTGCGCCAGGAGACCCTGCATTGAGTAGTGTCGATGCGTTTTTCCTGGCGCTCGGATTGCTGTACGATGAGCCTAAAGGTACCGTCACACATAGCGACGCTGCAGCGATACCGACAACGATCCGGATCGCTGCAGCGTCGCTGTTTGGTCGCTGGAGAGCTGTCACACAGACAGCTCTCCAGCGACCAACGATCCCGAGGTCCCCGGTAACCAGGGTAAACATCGGGTAACTAAGCGCAGGGCCGCGCTTAGTAACCCGATGTTTACCCTGGTTACCATCCTAAAAAGTAAAAAAACAAACGCTACATACTTACCTTCCGCTGTCTGTCCTCGGCGCTCTGCTTCTCTGGTCTGGCTGTGAGCGCCGGGCAGCCAGAAAGCAGAGCGATGACGTCACCGCTCTGCTTTCCGGCTGACCGACGCTCACAGCCAGAGCAGGAGGAGTGCAGAGCACAGCGCTGGAGGACAGAGAGCGGTAGGTAAGTATGTAGTGTTTGTTTTTTTACTTTTAGGATGGTAACCAGGGTAAACATCGGGTTACTAAGCGCGGCCCTGCGCTTAGTTACCCGATGTTTACCCTGGTTACCAGCAAACACATCGCTGAATCGGTGTCACACACGCCGATTCAGCGATGTCTACGGGGAGTCCAGCGACGAAATAAAGTTCTGGACTTTCTTCCCCGACCAGCGATCTCCCAGCAGGGGCCTGATCGCTGCTGCCTGTCACACTGGACGATATCGCTAGCGAGGACGCTGCAACGTCACGGATCGCTAGCGATATCGTCTAGTGTGACAGTACCTTTATTCAGTGGATCAGGCTGAGAAAAATTTGCTGGCTTTGTGCCAGGGTCAGGATGATATAGAAGTATATTGTCAGAAATTTAGGAAATGGTCAGTACTCACTCAGTGGAATGAATCTGCGCTGGCAGCTTTGTTCAGAAAGGGTCTCTCTGAGGCTCTTAAGGATGTCATGGTGGGATTTCCTATGCCTGCTGGTTTGAATGAGTCTTTATCTTTGGCCATTCAGATCGGTCGACGCTTGCGCGAGCGTAAATCTGTGCACCATTTGGCGGTACTGCCTGAGGTTAAACCTGAGCCTATGCAGTGCGATAGGACTATGACTAGAGTTGAACGGCAGGAATACAGACGTCTGAATGGTCTGTGTTTCTACTGTGGTGATTCCACTCATGCTATTTCTGATTGTCCTAAGCGCACTAAGCGGTCCGCTAGGTCTGCCGTCATTGGTACTGTACAGTCCAAATTCCTTCTGTCCATTACCTTGATATGCTCTTTGTCGTCGTTTTCTGTCATGGCGTTTGTGGATTCGGGCGCTGCCCTGAATCTGATGGATTTGGATTATGCTAAACGTTGTGGGTTTTTCTTGGAGCCTTTGCGGTGTCCTATTCCATTGAGAGGAATTGATGCTACACCTTTGGCCAAGAATAAACCTCAATACTGGGCCCAGCTGACCATGTGCATGGCTCCTGCACATCAGGAAGTTATTCGCTTTCTGGTGTTGCATAATCTGCATGATGTGGTCGTGTTGGGGTTGCCATGGCTACAAACCCATAATCCAGTATTGGATTGGAATTCCATGTCGGTATCCAGCTGGGGTTGTCAGGGGGTACATGGTGATGTTCCATTTTTGTCGATTTCGTCATCCACCCCTTCTGAGGTCCCAGAGTTCTTGTCTGATTATCAGGATGTATTTGAAGAGCCCAAGTCCGATGCTCTACCTCCGCATAGGGATTGTGATTGTGCTATCAATTTGATTCCTGATAGTAAATTCCCTAAAGGTCGATTATTTAATTTATCCGTGCCCGAACACGCTGCTATGCGCAGTTATGTGAAGGAATCCCTGGAGAAGGGACATATTCGCCCATCGTCATCACCACTGGGAGCAGGGTTCTTCTTTGTAGCCAAGAAGGATGGTTCGCTGAGACCGTGTATTGATTACCGCCTTCTTAATAAGATCACTGTTAAATTTCAGTATCCCTTGCCATTGTTATCTGACTTGTTTGCTCGGATTAAGGGGGCTAGTTGGTTCACTAAGATAGATCTTCGTGGTGCGTATAATCTGGTGAGAATCAGGCAAGGAGATGAATGGAAAACTGCATTCAATACGCCCGAGGGTCATTTTGAGTATCTAGTGATGCCGTTCGGACTTGCCAATGCTCCATCTGTGTTTCAGTCTTTTATGCATGACATCTTCCGTGAGTATCTGGATAAATTCCTGATTGTTTACTTGGATGACATTTTGATCTTCTCAGATGATTGGGAGTCTCATGTGAAGCAGGTCAGAATGGTTTTTCAGGTCCTGCGTGCTAACTCTTTGTTTGTGAAGGGATCAAAGTGTCTCTTCGGTGTGCAGAAAGTTTCATTTTTGGGGTTCATCTTTACCCCTTCTACTATCGAGATGGATCCAGTTAAGGTCCAAGCCATCCAGGATTGGATTCAGCCGACATCTCTAAAAAGTCTGCAAAAGTTCCTGGGCTTTGCTAAGTTTTATCGTCGCTTCATCTGTAATTTTTCTAGCATTGCCAAACCATTGACCGATTTGACCAAGAAGGGTGCTGATTTGGTTAATTGGTCTTCTGCTGCTGTGGAAGCTTTTCAGGAGTTGAAGCGTCGTTTTTGTTCTGCCCCTGTGTTGTGTCAGCCAGATGTTTCTCTTCCGTTCCAGGTCGAGGTTGATGCTTCTGAGATTGGAGCAGGGGCGGTTTTGTCACAGAGAGGTTCTGATTGCTCAGTGATGAAACCATGTGCTTTCTTTTCCAGGAAGTTTTTCGCCCGCTGAGCGTAATTATGATGTGGGCAATCGAGAGTTGCTGGCCATGAAGTGGGCATTCGAGGAGTGGCGTCATTGGCTTGAAGGAGCTAAGCATCGCGTGGTGGTATTGACTGATCATAAGAACTTGACTTATCTCGAGTCTGCCAAGCGCTTGAATCCTAGACAGGCCCGTTGGTCGTTATTTTTTGCCCGCTTCGACTTTGTGATTTCGTACCTTCCGGGCTCTAAAAATGTGAAGGCGGATGCTCTGTCTAGGAGTTTTGTGCCCGACTCTCCGGGTTTATCTGAGCCAGCGGGTATCCTCAAGGAAGGAGTCATTGTGTCTGCCATCTCCCCTGATTTGCGGCGGGTGCTGCAAAAATTTCAGGTGAATAAACCTGATCGTTGTCCAGCAGAGAAACTGTTCGTCCCTGATAGGTGGACTAATAAACTTATCTCTGAACTTCATTGTTCGGTGTTGGCTGGTCATCCTGGAATCTTTGGTACCAGAGAGTTAGTGGCTAGATCCTTCTGGTGGCCATCTCTGTCACGGGATGTACGTACTTTTGTGCAGTCCTGTGGGATTTGTGCTAGGGCTAAGCCCTGCTGTTCTCGTGCCAGTGGGTTGCTTTTGCCCTTGCCGGTCCCAAAGAGGCCTTGGACACATATTTCGATGGATTTCATTTCTGACCTTCCCGTTTCTCAATAGATGTCAGTCATTTGGGTGGTCTGTGATCGCTTTTCTAAAATGGTCCATCTGGTGCCCTTGGCTAAATTGCCTTCCTCCTCTGATTTGGTACCTTTGTTCTTTCAGCATGTGGTTCGGTTGCATGGCATTCCTGAGAATATTGTTTCTGACAGAGGTTCCCAGATTGTTTCAAGGTTCTGGCGAGCCTTTTGTGGTAGGATGGGCATTGACCTATCCTTTTCCTCGGCTTTCCATCCTCAGACTAATGGCCAGACCGAACGAACCAATCAGACCTTGGAAACATATCTGAGATGTTTTGTTTCTGCAGACCAGGATGATTGGGTGTCCTTTTTGCCGTTGGCTGAGTTCGCCCTTAATAATCGGGCCAGCTCGGCTACCTTGGTTTCTCCATTTTTTTGCAATTCTGGGTTCCATCCTCGTTTCTCTTCAGGACAGGTTGAGTCTTCGGACTGTCCTGGTGTGGATTCTGTGGTGGATAGGTTGCAGCAGATCTGGACTCAGGTAGTGGACAATTTGATCTTGTCCCAGGAGAAAGCTCAACTTTTTGCTAATCGCAGACGCCGTGTGGGGATCTGGTTTGGTTATCTTCTCGTCATATTCCTATGAAGGTTTCCTCTCCTAAATTTAAACCTCGTTTTATTGGTCCGTATAGGATTTCTGAGGTTCTCAATCCTGTGTCTTTTCGTTTGACCCTCCCAGACTCCTTTTCCATACATAATGTATTCCATAGGTCGTTGTTGCGGAGATACGTGGCACCTATGGTTCCATCTGTTGAGCCTCCTGCCCCGGTTTTGGTGGAGGGGGAATTGGAGTATATTGTGGAGAAGATTTTGGATTCTCGTGTTTCTAGACGGAAACTCCAGTATCTGGTTAAATGGAAGGGTTATGCTCAGGAAGATAATTCCTGGGTTTTTGCCTCTGATGTTCATGCTTCCGATCTTGTTCGTACCTTTCATGCGGCTCATCCTGGTCGGCCTGGGGGCTCTGGTGAGGGTTCGGTGACCCCTCCTCAAGGGGGGGGTACTGTTGTGAATTCTGTGGCTGAATTCACTCCTGTGGTCACAAGTGGTACTGCAGCTTCTGAGCTTCCTCCCTCAGGTGTTCTGGTGAGCTCGTTGACTGCTTCATTACTTAACTCCGCCTGATGCTGCTATCCTTGCTCCTTGTCAATGTTTCAGTGTTGGATCTGAGCTTCTCCTGATTGTTCCTGTGACCTGCTGCTCTGTATAGCTAAGTGCTTTTTGCTTTTTTGTTGCTTTTTTTCTGTCCAGCTTGTCTTTTGTTTTGCTGGAAGCTCTGAGACGCAAAGGGTGTACCGCCGTGCCGTTAGTTCGGCACGGTGGGTTTTTTTTGCCCCCTTTGCGTGGTTTTGCTTTAGGGTTTTTTGTAGACTGCAAAGTTCGCTTTACTGTCCTCGCTCTGTCCTAGAATATCGGGCCCCACTTTGCTGAATCTATTTCATCTCTACGTTTTGTCTTTTCATCTTACTCACAGTCATTATATGTGGGGGGCTGCCTTTTCCTTTGGGGAATTTCTCTGGGGCAAGTCAGGCCTATTTTTCTATCTTCAGGCTAGCTAGTTTCTTAGGCTGTGCCGAGTTGCCTAGGTAGTTGTTAGGCGCAATCCACAGCCGCTTTTAGTTGTGTTTAGGATAGGATCAGGTGTGCAGTCTACAGAGTTTCCACGTCTCAGAGCTCGTTCTTGTATTTTTGGGTATTTGTCAGATCACTGTGTGCGCTCTGATCGCTAAGCACACTGTGTTTCTGGATTGCCTTCATAACACCTGTCATTAGCAAACATAACAGGGAAGCCCACCATAACATCTTTAAAGGCTTCAGAAAGAACTTTTCTGAAAATAGCAGCCAGAGCATCCTCATTCCATTTAGTGAGCACAGACCATTTTCTAAATTTCTGGCAGTATAATTCTGCCGCTTCCTGACCTTGACACAGGACCAACAGGGTTTTTTCTGCATGATCCACAGAATTAGGTTCGTCATACAATAATCTGAGCACTTGAAAAAATGCGTCTACATTCAGCAATGCCGGATCCCCTGATTCAAGGGAGAATGCGCAGTCCTGAGGGTCACCACGCAGCAAGGATATGATGATTTTAACTTGCTGAATGGGAACACCAGAAGAACAGGGTTTCAAAGCAAAAAACAATTTGCAGTTATTTTTAAAGTTCAAAAACTTGGATCTGTCCACAAAAAACAAATCAGGAGTAGGAATTTTAGGCTCCAGAGCCGGAGTCTGGACAACATAATCTTGGATACTCTGTACTCTTGCAGCAAGTTGATCCACACGAGAAAACAATCCCTGAACATCCATGCCAGAGCATAAATCCTGAACCACCCAGAGATCAAGAGGAAAAAAAAGACAAAACAGAGCACAGAAAAAAAAATAGCTCAGAATTTTTTTTCCTTCTTTTGAGATGCATTTAATTCATTTTTGGCCACTTGTACTGTTATGATCTGGTGGTTTAGGAGCAACATGGGACGAGCTTTGACGGAGGTGGTACCTGTACTGACCGCACTCCCTAAGCTCAACACAACACTAGAAGTAGCCATGGGATGCTCCTGTCACTTCCTAGGCACCTCGTCACAGCCTGAGAACTAACTACCCCTAAAGATAGAAACTGGAAAACTATCTTGCCTCAGAGAAAATCCCCAAAGGATAGATAGCCCCCCACAAGTAATGACTGTGAGTGGAGAGGGAAAAGACATACGTAGAATGAAACCAGGATGTAGCACAGGAGGCCAGTCTAGCTAGATAGATAGGACAGGATGGAATACTGTGCGGTCAGTATTAAAAACTTCAAAAATCCACACAGAGTTTACAAAAATCTCCACACCTGACTAAAGGTGTGGAGGGTAAATCTGCTTCCCAGAGCTTCCAGCTAAACAGAATTAATCCATACTGACAAGCTGGAGAAAACATAGAATGCACAGAACGAATAAGTTCACAACGTGTGGACATAAAAGAGCAAAGAAAGAACTTATCTTTGCTGAACTGGTCAGGATCTCAGGGAAATCCAAGAGAGATGTGAATCCAACCAGGAACCATTGACAAGTGGCACTGGCTGAAGGGAAGAGCCAGGCATAAATAGCCGAGCAGAAAGACAATCAGTGGAAGCAGCTGCAGACTGCTAAATCCACCGGAGGGGGCCCAAGAGCAGAACTCACAAAAGTGCCACTTACAACCACCGAAGGGAGCCCAAGAGCGGAATTCACAACACAGATGCCACAGACAGGACTGGCAGTGATGCAGATTTGCCAATCTTAATCTCCAACTTGTTTTATTTTTTTCTGGATGTCTGAACAGAGCTCTCAAGAATTGTTGCATCATGTGCGAGGATCCATCACCAGGCAGGACACGCAATTACGTAGAGCAATTCCTGCTGAAGAACATCTGTTGGTGACCCTAAGGTACGTAAAGTTGATTAAGAAACACCTGTCATTAATCTTCTTGTTATAAAAGCCATGTACTGATTTTTTTCCTCCATTTTCTTCTCTACAGATTCCTGGCTACCGGAGAGACCCCAAGATCTAGACATTTTTAATTTTGGATTGGATTGTCCACTCTTTATGGGATTGTTAGAGACACTTGCCGTGCATTGTGTGACCTTCTGCATGCAGAACTCCTCTCCTAACCCACAACTGAACTCTGGCTGAAAAATTCAAGAAAATTTGTAATTTTCCAAACTGTGTGGGGGCTGTGGATGGCAAACTTCGGATTGTAAAACCTACTGGAAGTGGATCCGAGTACTTCAATCATAAAAAAACTTTTCCATTGATCTCAAGGCGATTGCGGATGCTGAATGTTGATTTGTCACCGTTGACGTTGGCTCATTTGGACGAGGAAATGATTCATAGACTCTCAAAAACTCTGACATGGGACAACATTTGTATGCTAATAATTTTAATTTTCCACCACCACAACCTCTTCCAAAAACTGAAGGACCACCAATGCCATTTGTTGTTGGGGATGAGGCATTTCAAATGTGTGCCAACCTCATAAAACCGTACTCAAGTCGGGACTTGAAGCACACCAAAAGGATTTTTAACTACAGACTGACAAGGGCACGAAGAACTGTGGAGTGTGCCTTTGGTTTGCTGGCAGCTAAATGGCGCACTTTGGGAACAGCCATCAATCTAAAATCTGAGGCAATTGATGTGGTTGTCAAAGTATGTTCTGCACAATTACATCCTGGCAAAAGAGCAACCCCACTTCGAACTTGAGGAACCTGTTAATACCACATTACCGGATTATCATGCTCACCCTTTAAGGACTACAGTGGAAGTTGTCCAAATGACAGAAAAATTGGCTGCCTAATTTCTTGTCTCTGATATTGGACATGTCATGGCAAGATGAAATGGTTTAGTCAAATGTACCTGAAATGTTCTGTAATAAAGGGGATGGAGGAACTACAATACCCAGAGAGATTAGAAAAATTAGTATTATTTAGTCTAAAAAAAAGACGACTGAGGGGCGATCTAATAACCATGTATAAGTATATAAGGGGACAATACAAATATCTCTCCAAGGATCTATATATACCAAGGAATGTGACGGTCACAAGGGGGCATTCTCTGCATCTGGAGGAGAGAAGGTTTTTCCACCAGCATAGAAGAGGATTCTTTACTGTTAGGGCAGTGAGAATTTGGAATTGCTTGCCTGAGGAGGTGGTGATGGCGAACTCAGTCGAGGGGTTCAAGAGAGGCCTGGATGTCTTCCTGGAGCGTTACAATATTGTATCTTACAGTTATTAGATTCTTTAGAAGGACATAGATCTGGGAATTTATTCTGATGGAATATAGGCTGAACTGGATGGACAAATGTCTTTTTCGGTCTTGGTAACTATGTTACTATGTTACTATGAATAAGTACTTCATTATCAATATCCGGTTGTCCTTCCTCACGTTGTGGAACCTGTTATGAACAGGTAATTCAGAACCACAATGGACCTTGAAGTTCAGAGCACACAAAGTGACCTGACATTTACCAAAAACATATGACGAGCTCTGAGACGTGGAAACTCTGCTGACCGCAATCCCTAATCCTTTCACACCACACTAGAGGTAGCCGTGGATTGCGCCTAACGCTCCCTATGCAACTCGGCACAGCCTGAGAAACTAACTAGCCCTGATGATAGAAAAATAAGCCTACCTTGCCTCAGAGAAATTCCCCAAAGCAAAAGGCAGCCCCCACATATAATGACTGTGAGTAAAGATGAAAATACAAACACAGAGATGAAATAGATTTAGCAAAGTGAGGCCCGACTTACTGAATAGACCGAGGATAGGAAAGATAGCTTTGCGGTCAACACAAAAACCTACAAACAACCACGCAGAGGGGCAAAAAGACCCTCCGCACCGACTAACAGTACGGAGGTGCTCCCTCTGCGTCTCAGAGCTTCCAGCAAGCAAGAAAAACCAATATAGCAAGCTGGACAGATAATATAGCAAACAAAAATAACATAAGCAGAACTTAGCTTATGCAGGATAGACAGGCCACAGGAACGATCCAGGAGGAAGCAAGACCAATACTAGAACATTGACTGGAGGCCAGGATCAAAGCACCAGGTGGAGTTAAATAGAGCAGCGCCTAACGACTTAACCTCATCACCTGAGGAAGGAAACTCAGAAGCCGCAGTACCACTCTCATCCACCAATGGAAGCTTATAGACAGAACCAGCCGCAGTACCACTCACGACCACAGGAGGGATCTTGGCCACAGAATTCACAACAGTACCCCCCCCTTGAGGAGGGGTCACCGAACCCTCACCAGAGCCCCCAGGCCGACCAGGATGAGCCACATGAAAGGCACGAACCAGATCGGCAGCATGGACATCAGAGGCAAAGACCCAGGAATTATCTTCCTGACCATAACCCTTCCACTTAACCAAATACTGGAGTTTCCGTCTCGAAAAACGAGAATCCAAAATCTTCTTCACAATATACTCCAATTCCCCTTCAACCAAAACCGGAGCAGGAGGATCAATAGATGGAACCACAGGTGCCACGTATCTCCGCAACAATGACCTATGGAACACGTTATGGATGGAAAAAGAAGCCGGAAGAGTCAAACGAAAAGACACAGGATTAAGAACCTCAGAAATCCTATATGGACCAATGAAGCGAGGCTTAAATTTAGGAGAGGAAACCTTCATAGGAATATAACGAGATGACAACCAAACCAAATCCCCAACACGAAGTCGGGGACCCACACAGCGCCTGCGGTTAGCGAAACGTTGAGCCTTCTCCTGGGACAAAGTCAGATTGTCCACTACATGAGTCCAAATCTGCTGCAACCTATCCACCACAGTATCCACATCAGGACAGTCCGAAGACTCAACCTGCCCTGAAGAAAAACGAGGGTGGAACCCAGAATTGCAGAAAAACGGCGAAACCAAAGTAGCGGAGCTGGCCCGATTATTAAGGGCGAACTCAGCCAAAGGCAAAAAGGACACCCAATCATCCTGATCAGCAGAAACAAAACATCTCAGATATGTTTCCAAGGTCTGATTGGTTCGTTCAGTCTGGCCATTTGTCTGAGGATGGAAAGCCGAGGAAAAAGACAAATCAATGCCCATCCTAGCACAAAAGGCTTGCCAAAACCTCGAAACAAACTGGGAACCTCTGTCAGAAACGATGTTCTCTGGAATGCCATGTAAACGAACCACATGCTGGAAAAACAACGGCACCAAATCAGAGGAGGAAGGCAATTTAGACAAGGGCACCAAATGGACCATCTTAGAGAAGCGATCACAAACTACCCAAATGACCGACATTCTTTGAGAGACGGGGAGATCCGAAATAAAATCCATAGAGATGTGTGTCCAAGGCCTCTTCGGGACCGGCAAGGGCAAAAGCAACCCACTGGCACGAGAACAGCAGGGCTTAGCCCGAGCACAAATCCCACAGGAATGCACAAAAGAATGCACATCCCGCGACAGAGACGGCCACCAAAAGGATCTAGCCACCAAATCTCTGGTACCAAAGATTCTAGGATGACCACCCAACACCGAACAATGAACCTCAGAGATAACTTTATTCGTCCACCTATCAGGGACAAACAGTTTCTTCGCTGGGCAACGGTCAGGTCTATCAGCCTGAAATTTTTGCAGCACCCACCGCAAATCAGGGGAGATGGCAGACAAAATTACCCCCTCTTTGAGAATACCCGCCGGCTCAGACAAACCCGGAGAATCGGGCACAAAACTCCTAGACAGGGCATCCGCCTTCACATTTTTAGAGCCCGGAAGGTACGAAACCACAAAGTCAAAACGGGAGAAAAACAACGACCAACGAGCCTGTCTAGGATTCAACCGTTTGGCAGACTCGAGATAAGTCAAGTTTTTGTGATCAGTCAAGACCACCACGCGATGCTTAGCTCCTTCAAGCCAATGATGCCACTCTTCGAATGCCCACTTCATGGCTAGCAACTCTCGATTGCCAACATCATAATTTCGCTCAGCAGGCGAAAATTTCCTGGAAAAGAAGGCGCATGGTTTCATCACCGAGCAATCAGAACTTCTCTGCGACAAAACAGCCCCTGCTCCAATTTCGGAAGCATCAACCTCGACCTGGAACGGAAGCGAAACATCTGGTTGGCACAACACCGAGGCAGAAGAAAAACGACGCTTCAACTCCTGAAAAGCTTCCACAGCAGCAGAAGACCAATTGACCACATCAGCACCCTTCTTGGTTAAATCAGTCAACGGTTTAGCAATGCTAGAAAAATTAGCGATGAAGCGACGATAAAAATTAGCAAAGCCCAGGAACTTCTGCAGACTCTTCAGAGATGTTGGCTGAGTCCAATCATAAATGGCCTGAACTTTAACAGGGTCCATCTCGATAGTAGAAGGAGAAAAAATGAACCCCAAAAATGAAATCTTCTGAACACCAAAGAGACACTTTGACCCCTTCACAAACAAAGAATTAGCACGCAGGACCTGGAACACCATTCTGACCTGCTTCACATGAGACTCCCAATCATCCGAGAAGACCAAAATATCATCCAAGTATACAATCAGGAATTTATCCAGGTACTCTCGGAAGATGTCATGCATAAAGGACTGAAACCCTGATGGAGCATTAGAAAGTCCGAATGGCATAACCAGGTACTCAAAATGGCCTTCGGGCGTATTAAATGCTGTTTTCCATTCATCGCCCCGTTTAATACGCACAAGATTATACGCACCACGAAGATCTATCTTGGTGAACCAACTAGCCCCCTTAATCCGAGCAAACAAATCAGACAGCAGCGGCAAGGGGTACTGAAATTTGACCGTAATTTTATTTAGAAGGCGGTAATCAATACAAGGTCTCAGCGAACCATCCTTCTTGGCCACAAAAAAGAACCCCGCTCCCAATGGCGACGATGACGGGCGAATATGACCCTTCTCCAAAGACTCCTTCACGTAACTCCGCATAGCGGCGTGCTCAGGTACAGATAAATTAAACAGTCGACCCTTAGGAAACTTACTACCAGGAATCAAATCGATAGCACAATCACAATCCCTATGCGGAGGTAGGGCATTGGACTTGGGCTCATCGAATACATCCCGGTAATCAGACAAGAACTCTGGGACCTCAGAAGGGGTGGATGATGAGATAGACAGAAATGGAACATCACCATGTACCCCCTGACAACCCCAGCTGGACACAGACATTGATTTCCAATCTAATACTGGGTTATGGACTTGTAGCCATGGCAACCCCAACACGACCACATCATGCAGATTATGCAACACCAGAAAGCGAATATCCTCCTGGTGCGCAGGAGCCATGCACATGGTCAGCTGGGTCCAATACTGAGGCTTATTCTTGGCCAAAGGCGTAGCATCAATTCCTCTCAATGGAATAGGACACTGCAAGGGCTCCAAGACAAACCCACAGCGCCTAGCAAACTCCAAGTCCATCAAATTCAGGGCAGCGCCTGAATCCACAAATGCCATGACAGAATAGGAAGAAAAAGAGCAGATCAAAGTAACAGACAAAAGAAATTTCGACTGTACCTTACCAATGGTGGCAGACCTAGCGAACCGCTTAGTGCGCTTAGGACAATCGGAGATAGCATGAGTGGAATCACCACAGTAGAAACACAGCCCATTCTGACGTCTGTGTTCTTGCCTTTCAGCTCTGGTTAAAGTCCTATCGCACTGCATAGGCTCAGGTTTATGCTCAGATAATACCGCCAAATGGTGCACAGATTTACGCTCGCGCAAGCGTCGACCGATCTGAATGGCCAAAGACATAGACTCATTCAGACCAGCAGGCATAGGAAATCCCACCATGACATCCTTAAGGGCTTCAGAGAGACCCTTTCTAAAAATAGCTGCCAGCGCACATTCATTCCATTGAGTGAGCACGGACCACTTTCTAAACTTCTGACAATAAATCTCTATCTCATCCTGACCCTGACACAGAGCCAGCAATTTTTTCTCTGCCTGATCCACTGAATTAGGTTCGTCGTACAGCAATCCGAGCGCCAGAAAAAACGCATCAATATTACATAATGCAGGATCTCCTGGCGCAAGGGAAAATGCCCAGTCTTGAGGGTCGCCACGTAATAAAGAAATAATGATTTTAACTTGTGGAACTGGGTCACCAGAGGAGCGGGGTTTAAAGCCAGAAATAGTTTACAATTATTTTTAAAATTCAAAAACTTAGCTCTATCTCCAGAAAATAACTCAGGAATAGGAATTTTAGGTTCTAACATAGGATTCTGAACCACTAAATCTTGAATGTTCTGTATTCTTATAGTGAGATTATCCATCAAAGAGGACAGACCCTGAATGTCCATGTCCACACCTGTGTTCTGAACCACCCTGATGTAAAGGGGAAAAGAAAGACAGAACACAGTGCAAAGAAAAAAAATGGTCTCAGAACTTCTCTTTTCCCTCTATTGAGAAGCATTAGTACTTTTGGCCTCCAGTACTGTTATGAACAGGTAATTCAGAACCACAATGGACCTTGAAGTTCAGAGCACACAAAGTGACCTGACATTTACCAAAAACATATGACGAGCTTTGAGACGTGGAAACTCTGCTGACCGCAATCCCTAATCCTATCACACCACACTAGAGGTAGCCGTGGATTGCGCCTAACGCTCCCTATGCAACTCGGCACAGCCTGAGAAACTAACTAGCCCTGAAGATAGAAAAATAAGCCTACCTTGCCTCAGAGAAATTCCCCAAAGGAAAAGGCAGCCCCCCACATATAATGACTGTGAGTAAAGATGAAATACAAACACAGAGATGAAATAGATTTAGCAAAGTGAGGCCCGACTTACTGAATAGACCGAGGATAGGAAAGATAGCTTTGTTGTCAACACAAAAACCTACAAACAACCACGCAGAGGGGCAAAAAGACCCTCCGCACCGACTAACGGTACGGAGGTGCTCCCTCTGCGTCTCAGAGCTTCCAGCAAGCAAGAAAAACCAATATAGCAAGCTGGACAGAAAATATAGCAAACAAAAATAACATAAGCAGAACTTAGCTTATGCAGGATAGACAGGCCACAGGAACAATCCAGGAGGAAGCAAGACCAATACTAGAACATTGACTGGAGGCCAGGATCAAAGCACCAGGTGGAGTTAAATAGAGCAGCACCTAACGACTTAACCTCATCACCTGAGGAAGGAAACTCAGAAGCCGCAGTACCACTCTCATCCACCAAAGGAAGCTTATAGACAGAACCAGCCACAGTACCACTCACGACCACAGGAGGGAGCTTGGCCACAGAATTCACAACAGGAACCTATAGATGAAATACAATAAATTGTAAGTTAAACTGAAAACAAATTCAATTACAACTCAGATAAAGGCTACTTACACCCCATCTTTCCTCCTCAGCAACTTGAGGCCGAAGACCCTGGGAAGAATCATTTCCATTCGACTGCTCCTGCCCTTCTGCACTGTCAGGTACCTGTAAAGAAAATACATGATTTAACGTATGTCTAGTATTGACAGTCAATACATACCAATCAGTAAATGAAATGTGATTACATAATCAGTGTCCACTTTCGGAAGCTTCAGTGGAGGACTTGTTGGAAGAGCAGGCAATAGTCAAGTGAAACACTAGAGAAAAGAACAGATAAGAAAAATGAAACTTGTTAAGAGCCAAACACAATGTAGCACAACAAAAAAGAACAATGGACAACAATACATACATTACAGGCATTAGTCCAACAACACAGCAGTCAGGCAGCACAAGGACAGCAGCACCAGGACAGCAGCAGCACCAGGACAGCAGCACAACCAGGACGGCAGCAGCACCAGGACGGCAGCAGCACCAGGATGGCAGCAGCACCAGGACGGCAACAGCATCAGGATGGCAGCAGCAAACAGTCTACAAGGAAAATAAAAATATTAGTACACAGTACACAGGATGGCAGCAACAGGACCGGAGCAGCAAACAGTCTACAAGGAACAGGAAAAAAATAGTATAGAGTACAGACTGCAAAGAGAAACAGACATTTTCAAAGCTTCTATGCTTACAGTACATGCAGAGTCTTGTTGTGAGTCTTGTGCTTCCATCCAGAGTCTTGAGAGTAATGGACTACCTGTCTCCAGACCCCCTTTTATACATCAGTGATTTTGTAGGTGTTAATATCATTTCCTGGACATGATTAGTGTGTAGAACGCATTGCGTATCGAACGCATGCGTACGCATGTCCTTGCGTACCAGTGCGTTCCCATAGACAGTAATGCTTTTTTTACACAATAGTCCGCATGCGGATGATTGCACAGTATTTGACGCCTCAAAAAATGCAACATGCTGTGTTCGCCGTACACCGACGCACAGCGCAAAACGACGCATGTGTACGCATGTCCCTGCATATATTATGTTAAAGATATGTACGCATGATGCATGCGGATCATACACAGCGCACAGAAACGCTAATGTGAACCCAGCCTAAATGCTGCTGTGCTATTATCAAATTCCTACTGTGGGTCAATTGATGCCACTTTTCCTGGTATCTGCCCCTAATTTTTGGAAATGTTTGGACTCCAAGTTGAGTGTCCTTCATGTGTGTTACCTGAATTTAGCAGGACACTTAGTGCACCAGGCCTACACCTGTCACTAATCCACCTGTTACTGATCAATGTTTAAGCTAGAAATGCTTATCCAAGCTCTGCCCCATGCATCCATGCTGTGAATTTATACTATTTCTACTCTGGATCAATTAATGCCAGTTTTCCTGGTGTCTGCCCCTAATTTGAGCTGTTTTGGCAGCTTTTTGGTCCCTTTAACCACCTTGCCACCAAGGGTGGTTTGCACGTTAATGACCAGGCCATTTTTTACAATTCTGACCACTGTCCCTTTATGAGGTTATAACTCTGGGACACTTCAATGGATCTTGGCGATTCTGACAATGTTTTCTTGTGACATATTGTGTTTCATGATAGTGGTAAAATTTCTTTGATATTACATGCAGTTATTTGTGAAAAAATGGAAATTTGGCAAAAATTTTGAAAATTTTGCAATTTTCCAACTTAATAAGTAACATTTCCCACATGTCTACTTTACATCAGCCCAATTTTGGAACCAACATTTTTTTTGTTAGGGAGTTATAAGGGTTAAAAGTTGACCAGCAATTTCTCATTTTTACAACACCATTTATTTTTAGGGACCACATCTCATTTGAAGTCATTTTGAGGGGTCTATATGGTAGAAAATAACCAAGCGTGACACCATTCTAAAAACTGCACCCCTCAAGGTGCTCAAAACCACATTCAAGAAGTTTATTAACCCTTCAGGTGTTTCACAGGAATTTTTTGAATGTTTAAATAAAAATGAACATTTACCTTTTTTCACAAAAAATTTAATTCAGCTCCAATTTTTTTTATTTTACCAAGGGTAACAGGAGAAAATGGACCCCAAAAGTTGTTGCCCTGAGTACGCCAATACCCCATATGTGGGAGTAAACCACTGTTTGGACGCATGGCAGAGCTCGGAAGCGAAGGAGCGCTGTCTGACTTTTCAATGCAAATTTGACAGGAATTGAGATGGGATGCCATGTTGCATTTGGAGAGCCACTGATGTGCCTAAACATTGAAACCCCCCAAAAGTGACACCATTTTGGAAAGCAGACCCCCTAAGGAACTTACCTAGATGTTTGGTGAGCACTTTGACCCACCAAGTGCTTTACAGAAGTTTATAATGCAGAGCTGTAAAAATAAAAAATCATATTATTTCACAAAAATTATCTTTTCGCCCCCAATTTTTAATTTTCCCAAGGGTAAGAGAAGAAATTGGACCACAAAAGTTGTTGTATAATTTGTCCTGAGTACGCTGATACCCCATATGTGGGGGTAAACTACTGTTTGGGCGCATGGGAGAGCTCAGAAGGGAAGGAGCACCGTTTGACTTTTCAATGCAAAATTGACAGGAATTGAGATGGGACGCCATGTTGCGTTTGGAGAGCCACTGATGTGCGTAAACATTGAAACCTGTTATGTATGCTAATGACAGGTGTTATGAAGGCAATCCAGAAACACAGTGTGCTTAGCGATCAGAGCGCACACAGTGATCTGACAAATACCCAAAAATACAAGAACGAGCTCTGAGACGTGGAAACTCTGTAGACTGCACACCTGATCCTATCCTAAACACAACTAAAAGCGGCTGTGGATTGCGCCTAACAACTACCTAGGCAACTCGGCACAGCCTAAGAAACTAGCTAGCCTGAAGATAGAAAAATAGGCCTGACTTGCCCCAGAGAAATTCCCCAAAGGAAAAGGCAGCCCCCCACATATAATGACTGTGAGTAAAATGAAAAGACAAAACGTAGGGATGAAATAGATTCAGCAAAGTGGGGCCCGATATTCTAGGACAGAGCGAGGACAGTAAAGCGAACTTTGCAGTCTACAAAAAACCCTAAAGCAAAACCACGCAAAGGGGGCAAAAAAAACCCACCGTGCCGAACTAACGGCACGGCGGTACACCCTTTGCGTCTCAGAGCTTCCAGCAAAACAAAAGACAAGCTGGACAGAAAAAAAGCAACAAAAAAAACAAAAGGCACTTAGCTATACAGAGCAGCAGGTCACAGGAACAATCAGGAGAAGCTCAGATCCAACACTGAAACATTGACAAGGAGCAAGGATAGCAGCATCAGGCGGAGTTAAGTAATGAAGCAGTTAACGAGCTCACCAGAACACCTGAGGGAGGAAGCTCAGAAGCTGCAGTACCACTTGTGACCACAGGAGTGAATTCAGCCACAGAATTCACAACAGTACCCCCCCCTTGAGGAGGGGTCACCGAACCCTCACCAGAGCCCCCAGGCCGACCAGGATGAGCCGCATGAAAGGCACGAACAAGATCGGAAGCATGAACATCAGAGGCAAAAACCCAGGAATTATCTTCCTGAGCATAACCCTTCCATTTAACCAGATACTGGAGTTTCCGTCTAGAAACACGAGAATCCAAAATCTTCTCCACAATATACTCCAATTCCCCCTCCACCAAAACCGGGGCAGGAGGCTCAACAGATGGAACCATAGGTGCCACGTATCTCCGCAACAACGACCTATGGAATACATTATGTATGGAAAAGGAGTCTGGGAGGGTCAAACGAAAAGACACAGGATTGAGAACCTCAGAAATCCTATACGGACCAATAAAACGAGGTTTAAATTTAGGAGAGGAAACCTTCATAGGAATATGACGAGAAGATAACCAAACCAGATCCCCAACACGAAGTCGGGGACCCACACGGCGTCTGCGATTAGCGAAAAGTTGAGCTTTCTCCTGGGACAAGATCAAATTGTCCACTACCTGAGTCCAGATCTGCTGCAACCTATCTACCACAGAATCCACACCAGGACAGTCCGAAGACTCAACCTGTCCTGAAGAGAAACGAGGATGGAACCCAGAATTGCAAAAAAATGGAGAAACCAAGGTAGCCGAGCTGGCCCGATTATTAAGGGCGAACTCAGCCAACGGCAAAAAGGACACCCAATCATCCTGGTCTGCAGAAACAAAACATCTCAGATATGTTTCCAAGGTCTGATTGGTTCGTTCGGTCTGGCCATTAGTCTGAGGATGGAAAGCCGAGGAAAAGGATAGGTCAATGCCCATCCTACCACAAAAGGCTCGCCAAAACCTTGAAACAAACTGGGAACCTCTGTCAGAAACAATATTCTCAGGAATGCCATGCAACCGAACCACATGCTGAAAGAACAAAGGTACCAAATCAGAGGAGGAAGGCAATTTAGCCAAGGGCACCAGATGGACCATTTTAGAAAAGCGATCACAGACCACCCAAATGACTGACATCTTTTGAGAAACGGGAAGGTCAGAAATGAAATCCATCGAAATATGTGTCCAAGGCCTCTTTGGGACCGGCAAGGGCAAAAGCAACCCACTGGCACGAGAACAGCAGGGCTTAGCCCTAGCACAAATCCCACAGGACTGCACAAAAGTACGTACATCCCGTGACAGAGATGGCCACAAGAAGGATCTAGCCACTAACTCTCTGGTACCAAAGATTCCAGGATGACCAGCCAACACCGAACAATGAAGTTCAGAGATAAGTTTATTAGTCCACCTATCAGGGACGAACAGTTTCTCTGCTGGACAACGATCAGGTTTATTCGCCTGAAATTTTTGCAGCACCCGCCGCAAATCAGGGGAGATGGCAGACACAATGACTCCTTCCTTGAGGATACCCGCTGGCTCAGATAAACCCGGGGAGTCGGGCACAAAACTCCTAGACAGAGCATCCGCCTTCACATTTTTAGAGCCCGGAAGGTACGAAATCACAAAGTCGAAGCGGGCAAAAAATAACGACCAACGGGCCTGTCTAGGATTCAAGCGCTTGGCAGACTCGAGATAAGTCAAGTTCTTATGATCAGTCAATACCACCACGCGATGCTTAGCTCCTTCAAGCCAATGACGCCACTCCTCGAATGCCCACTTCATGGCCAGCAACTCTCGATTGCCCACATCATAATTACGCTCAGCGGGCGAAAACTTCCTGGAAAAGAAAGCACATGGTTTCATCACTGAGCAATCAGAACCTCTCTGTGACAAAACCGCCCCTGCTCCAATCTCAGAAGCATCAACCTCGACCTGGAACGGAAGAGAAACATCTGGCTGACACAACACAGGGGCAGAACAAAAACGACGCTTCAACTCCTGAAAAGCTTCCACAGCAGCAGAAGACCAATTAAGCAAATCAGCACCCTTCTTGGTCAAATCGGTCAATGGTTTGGCAATGCTAGAAAAATTACAGATGAAGCGACGATAAAAATTAGCAAAGCCCAGGAACTTTTGCAGACTTTTCAGAGATGTCGGCTGAATCCAATCCTGGATGGCTTGGACCTTAACTGGATCCATCTCGATAGTAGAAGGGGTAAAGATGAACCCTAAAAATGAAACTTTCTGCACACCGAAGAGACACTTTGATCCCTTCACAAACAAAGAGTTAGCACGCAGGACCTGAAAAACCATTCTGACCTGCTTCACATGAGACTCCCAATCATCTGAGAAGATCAAAATGTCATCCAAGTAAACAATCAGGAATTTATCCAGATACTCACGGAAGATGTCATGCATAAAAGACTGAAACACAGATGGAGCATTGGCAAGTCCGAACGGCATCACTAGATACTCAAAATGACCCTCGGGCGTATTGAATGCAGTTTTCCATTCATCTCCTTGCCTGATTCTCACCAGATTATACGCACCACGAAGATCTATCTTAGTGAACCAACTAGCCCCCTTAATCCGAGCAAACAAGTCAGATAACAATGGCAAGGGATACTGAAATTTAACAGTGATCTTATTAAGAAGGCGGTAATCAGTACACGGTCTCAGCAAACCATCCTTCTTGGCTACAAAGAAGAACCCTGCTCCCAGTGGTGATGACGATGGGCGAATATGTCCCTTCTCCAGGGATTCCTTCACATAACTGCGCATAGCGGCGTGTTCGGGCACGGATAAATTAAATAATCGACCTTTAGGGAATTTACTACCAGGAATCAAATTGATAGCACAATCACAATCCCTATGCGGAGGTAGAGCATCGGACTTGGGCTCTTCAAATACATCCTGATAATCAGACAAGAACTCTGGGACCTCAGAAGGGGTGGATGACCAAATCGACAAAAATGGAACATCACCATGTACCCCCTGACAACCCCAGCTGGATACCGACATGGAATTCCAATCCAATACTGGATTATGGGTTTGTAGCCATGGCAACCCCAACACGACCACATCATGCAGGTTATGCAACAGCAGAAAGCGAATAACTTCCTGATGTGCAGGAGCCATGCACATGGTCAACTGGGCCCAGTATTGAGGTTTATTCTTGGCCAAAGGTGTAGCATCAATTCCTCTCAATGGAATAGGACACCGCAAAGGCTCCAAGAAAAACCCACAATGTTTAGCATAATCCAAATCCATCAGATTCAGGGCAGCGCCCGAATCCACAAACGCCATGACAGAAAACGACGACAAAGAGCATATCAAGGTAATGGACAGAAGGAATTTGGACTGTACAGTACCAATGACGGCAGACCTAGCGGACCGCTTAGTGCGCTTAGGACAATCAGAAATAGCATGAGTGGAATCACCACAGTAGAAACACAGACCATTCAGACGTCTGTATTCCTGCCGTTCAACTCTAGTCATAGTCCTATCGCACTGCATAGGCTCAGGTTTAACCTCAGGCAGTACCGCCAAATGGTGCACAGATTTACGCTCGCGCAAGCGTCGACCGATCTGAATGGCCAAAGACAAAGACTCATTCAAACCAGCAGGCATAGGAAATCCCACCATGACATCCTTAAGAGCCTCAGAGAGACCCTTTCTGAACAAAGCTGCCAGCGCAGATTCATTCCACTGAGTGAGTACTGACCATTTCCTAAATTTCTGACAATATACTTCTATATCATCCTGACCCTGGCACAAAGCCAGCAAATTTTTCTCAGCCTGATCCACTGAATTAGGCTCATCGTACAGCAATCCGAGCGCCAGGAAAAACGCATCGACACTACTCAATGCAGGGTCTCCTGGCGCAAGAGAAAATGCCCAGTCTTGAGGGTCGCCGCGCAAAAAAGAAATAATAATCAAAACCTGTTGAATAGGATTACCAGAAGAATGAGGTTTCAAGGCCAGAAGGCAATCCAGAAACACAGTGTGCTTAGCGATCAGAGCGCACACAGTGATCTGACAAATACCCAAAAATACAAGAACGAGCTCTGAGACGTGGAAACTCTGTAGACAGCAACCCTGATCCTATCCTAAACACAACTAAAAGCGGCTGTGGATTGCGCCTAACAACTACCTAGGCAACTCGGCACAGCCTAAGAAACTAGCTAGCCTGAAGATAGAAAAATAGGCCTGACTTGCCCCAGAGAAATTCCCCAAAGGAAAAGGCAGCCCCCCACATATAATGACTGTGAGTAAGATGAAAAGACAAAACGTAGGGATGAAATAGATTCAGCAAAGTGGGGCCCGATATTCTAGGACAGAGCGAGGACAGTAAAGCGAATTTTGCAGTCTACAAAAAACCCTAAAGCAAAACCACGCAAAGGGGGCAAAAAAAACCCACCGTGCCGAACTAACGGCACGGCGGTACACCCTTTGCGTCTCAGAGCTTCCAGCAAAACAAAAGACAAGCTGGACAGAAAAAAAGCAACAAAAAAAACAAAAGGCACTTAGCTATACAGAGCAGCAGGTCACAGGAACAATCAGGAGAAGCTCAGATCCAACACTGAAACATTGACAAGGAGCAAGGATAGCAGCATCAGGCGGAGTTAAGTAATGAAGCAGTTAACGAGCTCACCAGAACACCTGAGGGAGGAAGCTCAGAAGCTGCAGTACCACTTGTGACCACAGGAGTGAATTCAGCCACAGAATTCACAACAGAAACCCCCACAAGTGACACCGTTTTGGAAAGTAGACCCCCTAAGGAACTTATCTAGATGTGTTGTGAGAGCCTTGAACCCCCAAGTGTTTCACTACAGTTTATAAAGCAGAGCCGTGAAAATAAAAAATATTTTATTTTCCACAAAAATTATATTTTAGCCCCCAGTTTTGTATTTTTCCAAGGGTAACAGTTGAAATTGGACCCTAAAAGTTGTTGTCCAATTTGTCCTGAGTATGCTGATACCCAATATGTGGGAGGGAACCACCGTTTGAGCCCATGGCAGAGCTCGGAAGGGAATGAGCATCATTTGGAATGCAGACTTAAATGGATTGGTCTGCAGGCGTCACATTGCGTTTGCAGAGCCCCTAATGCAGAGTTCCCCAACTCCAGTCCTCAAGGCCCACCAACAGATCATGTTTTCAGGTTTTCCTTTGTTTTGCACAGGTAATGCAATTATCACCTGGGCAATACTAAGGAAATCCTGAAAACATGACCTGTTGGTGGGCCTTGAGGACTGGAGTTGGGGACCCCTGCCCTAATGTACCTAAACAGTAGAAACCGCCCACAAGTGACCCCATATTGGAAACTAGACCCCCCAAGGAACTTATCTAGATGTGTTGTGAGAACTTTGAACCCCCAAGTGTTTCACTACAGTTTATAACGCAGAGCCGTGAAAATAATTTTTTTCCCACAAAAATTATTTTTTAGCCCCCAGTTTTGTATTTTCCCAAGGGTAAGAGAAGAAATTGGACCCCAAAAGTTGTTGTATAATTTGCCCTGAGTACGCTGATACCCCATATGTGGGGGTAAACCACTGTTTGGGAGCATGGGAGAGCTCGGAAGGGAAGGAGCGCCGTTTGATTTTTCAATGCAAAATTGACAGGAATTGAGATGGGACACCATGTTGCGTTTGGAGAGCCACTGATGTGCCTAAACATTGAAACCCCCACAAGTGACACCATTTTGGAAAGTATACCCCCTTAAGGAACTTATCTAGATGTGTGGTGAGCACTTTGACCCACCTAGGGCTTCACAGAAGTTTATAATGCAAAGCCGTAAAAATAATAAAAAACATTTTTTCCCACAAAAATTATTTTTTAGCCCCCAGTTTTGTATTTTCCCAAGGGTATCAGGAGAAATTGGACCCCAAAAGTTGTTGACCAATTTGTCCTGAGTACGCTGATACCCCATATGTGGGGGGAACCACCTTTTGGGTGCATGGGAGGGCTCGGAAGGGAAGGAGCGCCATTTGGAATGCAGACTTAGATGGAATGGTCTGCAGGCGTCACATTGCATTTGCAGAGCCCCTAAGGTACCTAAACAGTAGAAACCCCCCACAAGTGACCCCATATTGGAAACTGGACCCCCCAAGGAACTTATCTAGATGGTTGTGAGAACTTTGAACCCCCAAGTGTTTCACTACAGGTTATAACGCAGAGCCGTGAAAATAAAAAATATTTTTTTTCAACAAAAATGATATTTAGCCCCCAGTTTTGTGTTTTTCTAAGGGTAACAGTTGAAATTGGACCCTAAAAGTTGTTGTCCAATTTGTCCTGAGTACGCTGATACCCGATATGTGGGGGGGAACCACCGTTTGAGCGCATGGCAGAGCTCGGAAGGGAAGGAGCATCATTTGGAATGCAGACTTAAATGGATTGGTCTGCAGGCGTCACATTGCGTTTGCAGAGCCCCTAATGTACCTAAACAGTAGAAACCCCCACAAGTGACCCCATATTGGAAACTGGATCCCCCAAGGAACTTATCTAGATGTGTTGTGAGAACTTTGAACCCCCAAGTGTTTCACTACAGTTTATATCGCAGTGCCGTGAATATAATTTTTTTCCCACAAAAATTATTTTTTAGCCCCCAGTTTTGTATTTTCCCAAGGGTAAGAGAAGAAATTGGACCCCAAAAGTTGTTGTCCAATTTGTCCTGAGTACGCTGATACCCCATATGTTGGGGTAAACCCCTGTTTGGGTTCGGAAGGGAAGGAGCACTGTTTTACTTTTTCAACGCAGAATTGGCTGGAATTGAGATTGCACGCCATGTCGCGTTTGGAGAACCCCTGATGTGCCTAAACAGTGGAAACCCCCCAATTATAACTGAAACCCTAATCCAAACACACCCCTAACCCTAATCCCAATGGTAACCCTAACCACACCCCTAACCCTGACACACCCCTAACCCTAATCCCAACCCTATTCCCAACCATAAATGTAATCCAAACCCTAACCCTAACTTTAGTCCCAACCCTAACCCTAACTTTAGCCCCAACCCTAACTGTAGCTTTAACTCTAACCCTAACTCTAACCCTAGCTCTAACCCTAGCCCTAACCCTAGCCCTAACCCTAACCCTAGCCCTAGCCCTAACCCTAACCCTAGCCCTAACCCTAACCCTAGCCCTAGCCCTAACCCTAACCCTAACCCTAGCCCTAACCCTAGCCCTAACCCTAATGGGAAAATGGAAATAAATACATTTTTTTAATTTTTAAATTTTTCCCTAACTAAGGTGGTGAAGAAGGGGGGTTTTATTTACCATTTATAGCAGGCTTTTTAGTGGATTTTTATGATTGGCAGTCGTCACAGACTGAAAGACTATTTTTTGCGTTACCACATTTTGAGAGCTATAATTTTGGTTCACAGAGTCATGTGAGGTCTTGTTTTTTGTGGGACGAGTTGACGTTGTTATTGTTAACATTTTCAGGCACGTGACATTTTTTGATCACTTTTTATTCCGATTTTTGTGAGGCAGAATGACCAAAAACCAGCTATTCATGAATTTCTCTTGGGGGAGGCGTTTATACTGTTCCGCGTTTGGTAAAATTGATAAAGCAGTTTTATTCTTCGGGTCAGTACGATTACAGCGATACCTCATTTATATAATTTTTTATGATTTGTCGCTTTTATACGATAAAAACTATTTTATAGAAAAAATAATTATTTTTGCATCGCTTTATTCTGAGGACTATAACTTTTTTATTTTTTTGCTGATGATGCTGTATCGTGGCTCATTTTTTGCAGGACAAGATGATGTATTTAGCAGTACCATGGTTATTTATATCAGTCTTTTTGATCGCGTATTATTCCACTTTTTGTTTGGCGGTATGAGAATAAAGCGTTGTTTTTAGCCTCGTTTTTTTTTACGGTGTTCACTGAAGGGGTTAACTAGTGATATAGTTTTATAGGTGTTAGGTGTCGAGTTTCTGCCTCGTCTTGCTCAGTCTCACTCTGTGCATAGGGTTACTGCTGCTTTTCCTGCTTCTGCCATTGAAGCCAGTGCTGGGCAGCGGCGAGCAGACGCTTTTGGGACTAAGTCTTGCTTTTTCCCTTCTGAGCATGCCCAGGGCAAGATCTCCCGTTGGAGATCGAGGGTCACATGCTCAGATACTGCAGCAGATCCCATTGGTCCTCCAGGAAGGTCCTGAAGGTGCTCAACTTCTGTGGCAGCCTCCCATTGGTCCTTCTGGGAAGGTCATGTACATGCTGCAGCTATATAAGGTTCGCATGACCGCACGGCCATGCGCTAGTATACAATTGTAATCGTGTGTGTGTTGATGAGTGCAAGTCGTTCCTTAAAAAACCCATCCCTTGTGTATGACTGTTCGCGTAAGGTGTATGGCTGCAATCTAGCACCTGGCTGAACTCACAGCGTTAACACACGAAACAGTGCCTACTGCTATGACCGCCAGTATGGCGCCACTCGCCATTAGAGCGCTTCTTTAGCCCAAGTCTGGGTGGTTAGTGGCGTCCGCCAGTACGGCACAGTTAGCACTCTCATGCTATTTAATTATTAGATTTGTTACGTGCGGTACTGCGGCCCTGTGACGCAACAGGGTTCGCTTCCTTCACACAGGGTGAAGTTAACTCGTGTGTGTATTCACATTGTACCGCCATATAGTCCGTCATTACTTGGCAGCAGGTTCCATCTCTGCACGGTGGACCCCGGGCTGCGAACACACCTTATTTTATCTTATTATTTGGTGCGTTCCGCTAGCCCTAACAATAGGTGGGGTTGTTACGGACGCGGCGATACTAAATATGTGTTTTATTTTTTTTACACATGTGAATATTTTTTTTTTACACTATAACATTGCCCCAGGGGGGGCATCGTGTTATAGTGTAAGATCGCTGATCTGACACTTTGCTGTGCACTGTGTCAGATCAGCGATCTGACGTGCACTTCTCCTGGCTTCACGGCGCCTGCTCTGAGCAGGCGCAGTGAAGCCACCTCCCTGCAGGACCCGGATGCCGCGGCCACTTGGATCCGGGCCTGCTGCAGGGAGGATGAGGTAAGAGATCCTCGCAGCAACGCGATCACATCGCGTTGCTTCGGGGGTCTCAGGGAAGCCCGCAGGGAGCCCCCTCCCTGCGCGATGCTTCCTTATACCGCCGGCACACCGCGATCATGTTTGATCGCGCTGTGCCGGGGGTTAATGTGCCAGAGGCGGTCCGTGACCGCTCCTGGCACATAGTGCCGGATGTCAGCTGCGATAGTCAGCTGACACCCGGCCGTGATCGGCCGCGCTCCCCCCGTGAGCGCGGCCGATCGCGTATGACGTACTATCCCGTCGGTGGTCATACGGGCCCACCCCACCTCGACAGGATAGTACGTCATATGTCAGAAAGGAGTTAAAGATGTTGTCTATGCGTTGTGTTTTGCCCCCAATGGAATTCAATGGGGTTCGGGTATGTTTGACAAACTGTTTGGCGAACCGATTTGAAATTTAAAGGTTCGCTTATCACTAGTGAGGATAAGGATGAGCAATCAAACCAAATCCACTGAGCAATCTCCAGAATAACTCTCTAAACTCCTACTCCAAACACAAACTGCTCCTCCAACACCAAACCAAGCAGAATGAACTATCACTGGCAAGGTCAGAAGCAAGAAGGAGGGTTCTTATAGTTGGTGGGCATATCAAACTCATAACAGCTGATATCACCCAAGACAGAGAACTCCAACTAAAAGTTTAACCCTTGCAGCGCCAAAGCAAGGAAAGCCAGAACTGCTAATTGAACGGTGAATCCGTTGTAACTACCGCAGGTGTATGTATCACCAGATGTATCATCGTCTGATCCCATTTTCTTTTGGTTTCCCCATGACAGCTGCATTGCTATATCTAAGAATCCTGATTGTGTCATAATGTGTCAGAATGGCTGCATCCAGTAATGTAAAAGTGATACATCATTACAATCAGCTTCTCTTTGCCTACATCAGGCTGCTGTCAGATGAGGTAGCAAAAACCTGCTGACAGATTCCCTTTAAAATTAAATGTTGCTCTATGAGGACACCTATTTAAACACCCATCTGACAACTTATAACAAAGTATTAAATATTCTCACTTGTATTTCTGGGGATTTATCAGCATCATAGCAATAAACCGTATTTAAAAAAAGCCTAATTAAATTTGAACCATGCTCTAATTATGAATTGTCATTATATGCTTCCCTTTTATGTGTCCCATTATGGGTATTGTTTGCATTCCTCTAGTAGTCACTCTCTAATTTTACATTAGGATTAGTGAAGCACAGAGGCATTACAAAGAAGGATTTTGTGCATTAGCCAGGGTCAAGCTTGCTAAAATTCTACCAGCACTTCATTGCATCCCTCAGGAGAGCTCTGCGGAGACTGCAGACTATAGGAAAGCCATGTGATGTGTTCGTGCAACTGTAATGAACATTAAACCTCTGCATTCACAAGACACCACATTTTAACCTACAGGGTTTGAGCTGTCTACTCCTCTGCTAGATGACAACTTAAATTGTTCGTTATATCATATATTGTGAGATTTATACCCTGCTAAATATTATACAGCAATTGTTCGTATGGATGCAGCAAATACATATATGTGCTTTAGAATATCAGATTAGGATAGAATGTTTGAGACAGATGCAGCAATCCAGTAGAAATAATAAATGATTGTAATAAGGTAGCATCAGAATGTACCGTATATGTAATTGATAATATGGATTCATAGTGCCAATGTTATTAAATGGAATTTATCAACAGGTTTTGCTACCTAATCTGAGCACAGCATGATGTAGAGATAGAGACCCCGATTACAGTGATGTGTCAATTACTAGGCTGCTTGGTGTAGTTTCTATAAAATCACTTATCAGCATGAGATTATCAGTAGGGGACTACTTAACCTGCTGCCAGGTTGTCCAACTCCACCCTCATCACTGATTGGCAGCTATCTGCTTATGCACAATGTACACATAAAGCTGCCAATCTGTGATGGGGGCAGGCAGTGGCGTAACTTGAAACTCATGGGCCCTGATGTGAAAGCTCCAACAGGGCCCCCCAAATATTTTAAATCTTTAATAGCAATAGTCTTTTTCTATAGGCCAAAGGGACTTTTAGGGCCCCCTAGGCTCCAGGGCCTGGGTGCGATTGCAACCCCTGCACCTGTTGTAGTTACGCCCCTGGGGGCAGGCTTATACCGAACTCATCATTCAGAGAACTGGTAGATCTTCAGCAGATTTTATTTATTTATTTTACTCACTTATGTAGCACCATTAATTCCAAAGCACCTTAAGACCTTATTATAAAACAGTTTTTAAAGGGAATCTGTCTCCCCAAAAATCGTATATGAGATAATGCCACCGGCATCAGGGGCTTATCTACAGCATTCTGTAATGCTGTAGATAAGCCCCTGATGTATCCTGAAGGTAAGAAAAACAGGTTATATTATACCCAGTGCGCAGGTGCCGGGCCTCTCTGACCTTTCCCGGCGCCTGCGCACTGCAGTACTTTGCTCTGCCCTCAACAGGGCAGACAAAGTACGCCTGCGCCGGAGCCGTGGCAGGAAGACCAGAAGAGGACGTCAACACATGAAGATAGGAGGAGCCGGACCAGACCACGACGCCCATCAGACCGGACCGCAGCGGGACCG
Source organism: Ranitomeya imitator (assembly GCF_032444005.1). Lineage (NCBI taxonomy): Eukaryota > Metazoa > Chordata > Amphibia > Anura > Dendrobatidae > Ranitomeya > Ranitomeya imitator. The sequence goes on from NC_091284.1 coordinate 432,995,436, forward strand.
CCCCTGGGTGAGTATAATATAACCTGTTTTTCTTGCCTTTCAGGTTACATCGGGGGCTTATCTACAGCATTCCAGAATGCAGTAGATAAGCCCCTGATGCCGGTGGCCTTATCTCATATACAATTTTTGGAGTGACAGATTCCCGTTAATCAAAACTGTAGCACCCAGTGAAGTAAGTGATACATTACTAGAATCAGAATGTCTGCCCCAAAAATAATAATAACAATAATCTTTATTTTTATAGCGCCAACATATTGCACAGCGCTTTACAGTTTAACAGTTTCAAAACACAAGTCATAAGTAACAACGTTAGCAATACAATCATTAAAGCAAAATAAGACGACCCTGCTCGTGAGAGCTTACAATCTACAATGAGGTGGGGGAGATACAAAGTACAGATGTGTATTTACAATGATGTATATACAATGATGGTCCAGCCATCTTGAGGAATAGATGGAGCTGGTGAATGGGCTACACATGCACACTTACACATAAAATGACTTTGATTAGTGAACATGATAGGCCGCTCTAAACAAATGTGTTTTGAGCGAGCGCCTAAAACTATGCAAGTTGTGGATGGTCCTAATATCTTGGGATAGAGCATTCCAGAGGATTGGCACAACACGGGAGAAGTCTTGGAGTCGGGAGTGGGAGGTACGGATTAGTGCAGAGGTTAGTCGAAAGTCGTTTGCAGATCTCAGCAATCGGCTAGGACGATAGACAGAAATGTGGGAGGAGATGTAAGGGGGTGCGGCACTGTGGAGAGCTTTGTGGGTGAGAACAAGTACTTTGAATTGGATTCTATAATGAATGGGCAGCCAATGTAACGACTGGTGCAGAGCGGACACGTCCGAGTGCTGATTCGCCAGAGGGATAACCCTGGCTGCTGCATTAAGGATGGACTGGAGAGGGGAAAGTCGAGTAACAGGGTGGCCAATTAATAGAGCGTTGCAGTTGTCCAGGCGGGAGTGGATCAGGGCGACAGTGAGGGTTTTTGTTGCTTCTATAGTGAGAAGAGGGCAGATTCTAGAGATGTTCTTTAGGTGTAAGCGGCACGAGCGGGCAAGAGATTGTATATGGGAGGTGAAGGAGAGATTGGAGTCAAACATAACACCCAGACAGCATGCCTGCTGCCGGGGTGTTATTATGGTGCCACCCACAGAGAGGGAAATGTCAGGTTTAGAGAGGTTAGTAGATGGTGGGAGCAGATGAAGTTCAGTTTTCGAGAGGTTGAGTTTCAGACAGAGTGCGGACATGATGTTGGAGAATGCGGACAGACAGTCACTGGCGTTCTGTAGTACAGCAGGGGTAAGGTCAGGGGAATACGTGTATATAAGCTGCTCTCAGAAGGGGTAGCAAAAACCTGGTGAAAGATTGCCTTTAAGAACTACCTTCAATCTAAAGAAGAACAAGGAGTCCTGGTAGTGGCGATATAGTTTAAAATGAAGGTTTTTATTACAACAGTGCGTTTTGACGCTGGACTGGCATCTTTTGAAGGTAAAAAATTGGGCGGGATGGAGTTAATTACATCTTGGTAGCAGGATTTTCAGTACTTCGGTGGTAGAGCTTTAGAACGCAATTGACCCCATATCTGTATGTTAACAGTGTTTGGGGACATGAGAGATTTCCTTTAACCCTTTACCTCCGAGCCTGTTTTCACCTTCGTGACCAAGCCAAATTTTTCAAGTCTGACCAGTGTCACTTTATGAGGTAATAACTCTGGAATGCTTCAACCAATCACACTGATTATGAGACTGTTTTGTGGCATATAATAATTCATGATAGTGGTAAAATTTGTTCAATATGACTTGGGTTTTTTAGAAAAAAAATGGAAATTTGGTGAAAATTTTCAAACTTACACAATTTTTTAAACAATTTTTTTAATAAGTTATAAGAGTTAAAAGTTGACTAGCGATTTCTCACTTTTGCAACAAAATATACAAAACCTTTTTTTAGAGACCACATTACATTTGAAGTGACTTGAGCAGTCTATATGACAAAAAATATCCAAAAGTGACACCATTCTAAAAACTGCATTCCAAAAGGTTCTCAAAAGCACATTCAAGAAGTTAATTAACCCTTCAGGTGTTTCAGAGGAATTAATGGATTGTGAAAGAAAAAATTAAAATTTACATTTTGTTCACAAAACTTTAATTTGATACACAATTTTTTTTATTTTCACAAGGGTAACAGGAGAACATGGACCCCAAAATTTGTTGTCCTATTTCTCCTTCATGCTGATACCCAATATAAGGGGAAAACACACAGGGTATGCAGCAGGGTTCAGAAGGGAAGCAGCACCATTTGACATTTTGAATGTAAAATTAACTGAAATAATTAGTGGAAGTCATGTCGCGTTTGCAGAGCTCCTGATGTGCCTAAAAAGTAGAAACCCCCACAAGTGACACCATTTTGGAAATGTGACCCCTGAGAGAACTTATCTAGATGTGTGGTGAACACATTGAAACCCCTGGTGCTTCACAGAAGTTTATAACAGAGCCGTGAAATTAAAAAAAATCAAATTTTTCCCATAAAAATGCTCTTTAAACCCCAATTTTTTTATTTTTCACAAGGGTAACTGGAGAAAATGGACCCCAAAATTTGTTGTGCAACTTCTCAGTATGCCGATAGTCCATAGTGACCGGTCACCTGACCGCGACGTCATCGAAGGTCCTTCACTCTCTGCATTCTTAGGAACGGAGGCAGACGCTTGCAGCGGTGACAGCCAGGGTTCGTCGGAGGGGTGAGTATATCCATATTTTTTATTTTTATTCTTTATTTTTTACATGAATATGGATCCCTGTTATGATCTGGTGGTTTAGGAACAACATGAGACTAGCTCTGAAGGAGGTGGTATCTGTACTGACCGCAAACCCTGAACCTAGCAGCGCAACTAAAAATAGCCGTGGGGGGTACCTGACGCTCCCTAGAGCGTAAGATCTAACTTCCCCTAAAGATGGAAACAGGAAACCTATCTTGCCTCAGAGAAAATCCCCAAAGGAAAGATAGCCCCCCACAAATATTGACGGTGAGAGGAGGGGAAAATAACATACGCAGAAATTAAATCAGATTTTAGCATAGGAGGCCAGTCTAGCTTGATAGATAGGACAGGAAAGGATACTGTGCGGTCAGTATAAAAACTACAAAACAATCCACACAGAATTTACAAAATCTCCACACCTGACTAAAAATCTATACTGACAAGCTGGACAAATATAGAATGCACAGAACAATAAGTCCACAACATGTGGACTGAAATGAGCAAAGCCAGAACTTATCTTTGCAGAACTGGTCAGGAAACCAGGAGAATCCAAGCAGAGATGTGAATCCAGCCAGGAACATTGACAAGTGGCAAAGGCTGAAGAAAGAGCCAGACTTAAATAGCGGACAATAAGTGGAGGCAGCTGATGACAGCTAACTCCAAGGAGCAGCCATACCACTAGAAACCACAAGAGGGAGCCCAAGAGCAGAACTCACAAAAGTGCCACTTACAACCACCGGAGGGAGCCCAAAAGCGGAATTCACAACAGTACCCCCCCCTTGAGGAGGGGTCACCGAACCCTCACCAGAGCCCCCAGGCCGATCAGGACGAGCCAAGTGAAAAGCACGAACCAAATCGGTAGCATGGACATCGGAGGCAACAACCCAAGAATTATCCTCCTGGCTGTAACCCTTCCACTTGACAAGATACTGAAGCCTCCGCCTCGAAAAATGAGAATCCAAAATCTTCTCAACCTCATATTCCAACTCTCCCTCAACCAACATCGGGGCAGGAGGGTCAACCGAGGGAACAATGGGCACCACATATCTCCGCAACAAAGATCTATGGAAAACATCATGAATGGCAAAAGAGGCAGGAAGAGCCAAACGAAAAGACACCGGATTAATAATTTCAGAAATTTTATAAGGACCAATAAACCGAGGCTTAAACTTAGGAGAAGAAACCTTCATAGGAACATGACGAGAAGACAACCAAACCAAATCCCCCACACGAAGCCAGGGACCAACACGCCGACGGCGGTTAGCAAAACGTTGAGCCCTTTCCAGAGACAACGTCAAATTGTCCACCACATGAGTCCAAATCTGCTGCAGCCTGTCCACCACAGAATTAACACCAGGACAATCAGAAGGCTCAACCTGCCCAGAAGAAAAACGAGGATGAAAACCAAAATTACAAAAGAAAGGTGAAACCAAAGTAGCCGAACTAGCCCGATTATTAAGGGCAAACTCGGCCAACGGCAAGAAAGACACCCAATCATCCTGATCAGCAGACACAAAGCATCTCAAATAGGTCTCCAAGGTCTGATTAGTTCGCTCAGTTTGGCCATTAGTCTGAGGATGAAACGCCGAAGAAAAAGACAAATCAATGCCCATCCTAGCACAAAAGGCCCGCCAAAATCTAGAGACAAACTGAGAACCTCTGTCAGACACAATATTCTCCGGAATGCCATGCAAACGAACCACATGCTGAAAAAACAATGGAACCAGATCTGAGGAGGAAGGCAACTTAGGCAAAGGTACCAGATGGACCATTTTAGAGAACCGGTCACAAACAAACCAGATAACAGACATCTTCTGGGAAACAGGAAGATCCGAAATAAAATCCATGGAAATATGCGTCCAGGGCCTCTCAGGGACCGGCAAAGGCAAAAGCAACCCACTAGCGTGGGAACAGCAAGGCTTGGCCGGGGCGCAAGTCCCACAGGACTGCACAAAAGCACGCACATCGCGAGACAAGGAAGGCCACCAAAAGGACCTAGCAACCAAATCTCTGGTACCAAAAATCCCAGGATGACCAGCCAACACTGAACAATGAACCTCAGAAATTACCTTACTTGTCCATCTATCAGGAACAAACAGCTTCCCCACTGGACAGCGGTCAGGCCTATCAGCCTGAAATTCCTGAAGCACCCGCCGCAAATCAGGGGAGATAGCAGAAAGAATCACCCCCTCCTTAAGAATGCCAACCGGCTCCAGGACTCCAGGAGAATCAGGCGAAAAACTCCTAGAGAGGGCGTCAGCCTTAACATTCTTAGATCCCGGAAGATACGAGACCACAAAATCAAAACGGGAGAAAACAGGGACCATCGAGCCTGTCTAGGATTCAGACGCTTAGCCGACTCGAGTTAAATCAGATTCTTATGATCGGTCAGGACCCCAACACGGTGTTTAGCTCCCTCAAGCCAATGTCGCCACTCCTCAAACGCCCACTTCATAGCCAACAACTCCTGATTGCCGACATCATAATTGCGTTCCGCAGGCGAAAACTTTCTGGAAAAAAAGTACACGGTTTCATCAAAGAACCATCAGACTGTCTCTGAGACAAAACGGCCCCTGCCCCAATCTCAGAAGCGTCGACCTCAACCTGAAAAAGAAGAGAAACATCCGGTTGATGCAATACAGGGGCAGAAGTAAATCGGCGTTTAAGCTCCTGAAAGGCCTCAACAGCCTCAGAGGACCAATTCGTCACATCAGCGCCCTTCTTCGTCAAATCAGTAAGGGGCTTAACCACACTGGAAAAGTTGGCAATGAAACGGCGATAGAAATTAGCAAAGCCCAAAAATTTTTGAAGTCCCTTCACAGATGTGGGTTGGATCCAGTCATGAATAGCTTGGACCTTAACAGGATCCATTTCTATAGACGAGGGAGAAAAAATAAAACCCAAAAAAGAGACCTTCTGAACTCCGAATAGGCACTTAGACCCCTGCACAAATAAATCATTATCACGAAGGATCTGGAACACCATCCTGACCTGCTTCACAAGAGACTCCCAATCATTGGAAAAAATCAAAATATCATCCAAATATACGACCATCAATTTATCAAGATAATTGCGGAAAATATCATGCATGAAAGACTGGAACACAGATGGAGCATTATAGAGCCCAAATGTCATCACAAGGTATTCAAAATGGCCTTCGGGCGTATTAAATGCAGTTTTCCATTCGTCACCCTGTTTAATACAAACAAGATTAAATGCCCCTCGGAGGTCAATCTTAGTAAACCAACTAGCCCCCTTAATCTGAGCAAACAAATCAGTAAGCAGAGGCAAGGGGTATTGGAATTTAACCGTGATCTTATTAAGAAGACGATAATAAATACAGGGTCTCAAGGAGCCATCCTTCTTAGCAACAAAAAAGAAACCCGCTCCCAATGGTGACGAAGAGGGCCGAATATGCCCTTTCTCCAAAGATTCCTTAACATAGCTCCGCATGGCGGCATGCTCTGGCACAGACAGATTGAAAAGTCAGCCCATAGGGAACTTACAACCAGGAATCAAGTTAATAGCACAATCACAGTCCCTATGTGGAGGAAGGGAACTGGACTTGGGCTCATCAAATACATCCTGGAAATCCGACAAAAACTCAGGGACCTCAGAAGAGGGGGAAGAGGAAATTGACATCAAAGGAACATCACTATGTACTCCTCGACAACCCCAACTAGTCACCGACATAGTTTTCCAATCCAGCACCGGATTATGTTCCTGTAACCATGGAAATCCCAGCACAACAACATCATGCAGGTTATGCAACACCAGAAAACGGCAATCTTCCTGATGTGCAGGAGCCATGTACATAGTCATCTGTGTCCAGTACTGATGTTTATCCTTGGCCAAGGGTGTAGCATCAATGCCCCTCAAAGGAATAGGGCTCTGCAAAGGCTGCAAGGAAAAACCACAGCGCCTGGCGAATTCTAAGTCCATTAAGTTCAGGGCAGCGCCTGAATCCACAAATGCCATGACAGAACAGGACGACAATGAGCAAATCAGGGTCACAGATAAGAGAAATTTAGGCTGTATAGTACTAATGGTAACAGACCTAGCGACTCTCTTAGTACGCTTAGGGCAATCAGAGATAACATGAGCCGAATCACCGCAGTAAAAACACAGCTTATTCTGATGTCTGAATTCCTGCCGTTCTATTCTAGTCAAAATCCTATCAAATTGCATAGGTTCAGGATTATGCTCAGAGGATACTGCCATATGGTGCACAGCTTTGCGCTCGCGCAGACGCCGATCAATCTGAATGGCTAGAGACATAGATTCGCTCAAACCGGCAGGCGTAGGAAAGCCCACCATAACATCTTTAAGGGTTTCAGAAAGACCTTTTCTGAAAATAGCAGCCAGAGCTTCTTCATTCCATTTAGTGAGCACAGACCATTTTCTAAATTTCTGGCAGTATAACTCTGCCGCTTCCTGACCTTGACACAAGGCCAACAGGGACTTTTCTGCATGATCCACAGAATTAGGTTCGTCATACATTAATCCGAGCGCTTGAAAAAATGCATCTACATTCAATAATGCCGGATCCCCTGTTTCAAGAGAAAAAGCCCAGTCTTGAGGATCCCCACGCAGCAAGGATATGATGATTTTTACCTGCTGAATGGGATCACCAGAAGAACGGGGTTTCAAAGCAAAAAACAATCTGCAGTTATTTTTAAAGTTCAAAAACTTGGATCTGTCCCAAAAAAACAAATCAGGAGTAGGAATTCTGAGCTCTAAAGCCGGAGTCTGGACAACATAGTCCTGGATATTCTGTACTCTTGCAGCAAGTTGATCCACACGAGAAAACAAACCCTGAACATCCATGCCAAAGCATATATCCTGAACCACCCAGATATCAAGAGGAAAAAAAAAGACAAACCAAAGCACAGAAAAAAAAATGGTTCAGAACTTTCTTTTCCTTCTTTTGAGATACATTTAATTCATTTTTGGCCACTTGTACTGTTATGATCTGGTGGTTTAGGAACAACATGAGACTAGCTCTGAAGGAGGTGGTATCTGTACTGACAGCAAACCCTGAACCTAGCAGCGCAACTAAAAATAGCCGTGGGGGGTACCTGACGCTCCCTAGACCCCTCGGCACAGCCTAAGATCTAACTTCCCCTAAAGATGGAAACAGGAAACCTATCTTGCCTCAGAGAAAATCCCCAAAGGAAAGATAGCCCCCCACAAATATTGACGGTGAGAGGAGGAGAAAATAACATACGCAGAAATTAAATCAGATTTTAGCATAGGAGGCCAGTCTAGCTTGATAGATAGGACAGGAAAGGATACTGTGCGGTCAGTATAAAAACTACAAAACAATCCACACAGAATTTACAAAATCTCCACACCTGACTAAAGGTAAATCTGCTTCCCAGAGCTTCCAGCTAACAGAAAAAATCCATACTGACAAGCTGGACAAATATAGAATGCACAGAACAATAAGTCCACAACATGTGGACTGAAATGAGCAAAGCCAGAACTTATCTTTGCAGAACTGGTCAGGAAACCAGGAGAATCCAAGCAGAGATGTGAATCCAGCCAGGAACATTGACAAGTGGCAAAGGCTGAAGAAAGAGCCAGACTTAAATAGCAGACAATAAGTGGAGGCAGCTGATGACAGCTAACTCCAAGGAGCAGCCATACCACTAGAAACCACAAGATTGAGCCCAAGAGCAGAACTCACAAAAGTGCCACTTACAACCACCGGTGGGAGCCCAAGAGCGGAATTCACAACAGATCCCAGGGCCTGAAGGAGAGTCTCCTCTCCTCCAGACCCTGGGAACCATACGCACCGCACACGCCGAAGATGACTGGGAACTTATAGGAACTTCCGATTCAGATTTCCGATATTGCAAAAATATCGGAACTCGGTATCGTAATTCCGATACAGCAAATATCGGCCGATACCCGATATTTGCAGTATCGGAATGCTCAACACTATTCGTGATGCCACATGTGGTATTTGGTCAGGGTGACCAACGCTGCTTAGGGGACCGCTGGGGTGATGTTATGGCAGCTGGATGATATACCTTCCCACAGGTGAAGTATGTCCCCAGGGCTTCCCAGAGTGTAGATTGTGGATGGTGTGAGGCGCAGTGAAGAACGAGGACACAAGGTTGCAGTCTCTTTACCTTTACTGAAGGCTTCAGTGTCCACAGTCCAGAACACCAGATCACAGGGCAGGCAGAGTCCGGCCGATCTGAAGGCAAATCCAGAGTCCCCTTATCCAGGTGGAAATCAGTAGGCTTCCTCTAGCGCCTAGGTGTTGTAGTACCTCCCTGCTGTGCGTCTCGGTAAGGTCCTCACAACTGTTGTTGATGTTATGTCTTTCTCTCTCTGTCCCCCTGATGGTAAGGATAGGACAAACCCATATGACTGATGTCCTGAGGCTTTTTACAGGGACTCTATCACGCCCCAGCCCCCACAAGTTGCCACCGTGCCTCCTGGGTGTAGGGTCGGACAACTAATATGGAACTAGCTGTCCTGCCGGTCTCTGGAGCCAGGCTTGGAGACGATGACTCCCTCGGTGTTCTGGCTACCGGCTTCTGCACCTCAGAAGGAGGCAGCCTTTTACAGGGCAGAACTCCTTCTGGTTTCCTCTCCTTTTGCTATGACTTTGTTTCTCACTCTCAGCAACGCAATTCCTTTCAATGTCTTTCTTTGGATGCTGCCGCATTGGTAAGCAGGCGCAGCTCCGTGTCCTTCTGTCTAGGCCTCTGACAGGATCCCACCCCTGTCAGGGACCCACTACCTGAGCGGAGCTCAGATAGCAGCTTACTGAGTGTAGCCCAGCCAACATCTGCCAGACTGTTGCTGCCTGGGTGAAACCCAGCTCGCTTCTCCCAACTTCCTGTCCAGACCACCAGTTTTACCTAATTGTGAGGAGTGCCCTAATAGATAGGAGCATGGCTCCCCCTGGCGAACTGGAGTGTGAAGTGTGTTGTGTGGTTTGTGATACCTGCTAAAGTGATCTCCTTTATTGCCTTCAGACATAACATCACTCCCCCTGGTGGAAGAATGACATTACTGCAACGACCAGGACCCTGGGGCGCTGCAGTAACACTGGCACTGCTGGTTATCAGCGGTCAGAATCAGCTGACACATGGCGGCAATCTCCCGTGCACAGCCTTCTGTGTGCGGGAGATCACCATGATGTATGTATAATGCATTGGTTTGGAAGTACTTCCCAACCATGACATCTATATCTTGTAAATGCCAGGAAGAGATTAAGGAAACCATTCTCGTACCAACACAATAAAACTAAATTTCTGTATGATGAAATGTTGTGAAATTTCATAAAATACTGTGGCCAATATTTATGATTTTAAGTCTAATTTTATCACAAATTAAATCTAATATGCTTTAGATTTACATAAGATTTTAAAATATTTATCTTCTCACACCAATAGAAAACATTCAAGAATAGCACATGTGTTCAAACTGTAGTTGTCTTTTGGGCCCATTTATTAAAGAAAAAAGTTATAAAAGAATGTCCAACTGCTTATGCCGGCCAAAAAAACGAATTTCAGCTGTCAGATAATTCCAAATGCATCGGATTTGTTGAAAGTTTGTTGCATCGGATTGTTAAGAATTTAATCACAATTTTCAATAATTCATTATTATTCATTAATAATAATAATAACAATAATAATAATAATTGTATTTATAAAACAGCACATATTTTGCAGTCCTTAGAAATTGAAAAGTAATGTGTACAAGCAATATCAGATATTAAAGAGTAACACGGAGTTCACCAATTTTAACAGGAGGAGTGAGGGTCCTGCTCTCAAGGGCTTACAGTCTATAAGATAGTGGAGATGACACTATGTGCAGTATGGGAAAAGTACTTGTAGTATAGGGTTCAGCCAACTTTATAATAAATAAGGTAATTCATTTAAAGCTGTATGAACCAGTCACAAGCCAGTATCAAAATACTGACCGACAATTCCATGCACAAAGTCAAGAGTGAACAGGAGCCAGCTAAGAGTCACTCTATCTAACTATCAAATTAGAATTGCTCTCTGAAATGCCATAATATGTAAACATCATATATTGGAAATTGGAACTGCATTACTGCTTGTAGAAAACACATTAAAAAAATGAATGTACTTAGCACACAAATTGGCCTATTTGTATGAGCCCAACAGCCAGCAACAATAATGTAGTGGATCATCACTGTGACCAGTGATTGGCTATAGCAGGCACATGTTTGGGTCAGGACACCATCACTGGAGCAGGAAGTAAGTAAGCAGGAAAACTAGTGGGGCACCAATAAACTATGGCTTTTTTGTTACTTGATAACATAACGTACTTAAGTATTTAAAAAATATTTTTACCTGGCAGGAAAACCCGTTTAAATGTTTGTGTCTATGTCTTTGCCTCTCTGAAAATCCCATTCCAATGAGTTCCATATGCAATTGTTTATCTCTTGTCTTTTACAGTACTGTCTATTGTTTTAACCATATTATTTTAGTAGTCACAAGGAAGTTTCATATTTCAGTCAAAATAATGCAATTTACAGAGAACATGACGAGTTCACATCAGGATAAGTAGTATTAAGTTATGGAAGTAATGGAAGTAATGAGAAGTTACTCAATGTGATTCAGCGTATAATGAAGTAGAAATAGTGTACTGAGCAATATTTCGATAAATCTTAAGCGCAATGTACCAACCGACTTAGAATTACTGCATTAAAAAAGAATGACGATAGATCACCAGAAATAAAACATTATTCTGAAAGCTAGAGATGAGGGGATCAATCCACAAAGGACTGAGTTGCAGTAAAATTTCCTGAAATTCAGTTTCAATCAAATTCGAACGTTGAGATTCAATTTTTTATAAAGGAACCAGAACACTTGCCTGGACCCATTTCCCACTGCTGAGGCATCAGAGTGCAGGCAAATATAACTGTGCATTGCAGTGTGGGTCTTCTCATAATGCTCAGAGCAGTGCCATTACAGATCAACCCTTCCCAGTGAAGCACAGTTTGTATGGCAGAGTCATTACCATCTCCAGAGTCACTGGGTAAGTCTATTTCTTCTGCAGACTGTAAACCCAACTCCGGTCCTCAAAAGACACCAACAAGTTATATTTTCAGGATTTTGTTAACATTTCCCAGGTGATAATTGCATTACCTGGAAAGGCAAGAATTCCACCACCTGTTGGTGGCTCTTGAGGACCAGAGTTGGGGAGCAGTGCTGTAAACTATTATTGTCAGCCGGGTCCTCTCTCTTACCTGAACAGGGTAGACTCCTCTGGTCAGCTCAGCTGGGTTCTCTCCAAGGGCTGGCAAATTTTGGCCTGCGAGGCAATCACAAAGCAGTGGCCCTCAAGTTGCGGTGGCACATCTTTAGCCTGCTATCTCTGGCAGCTGCATTACAGCAGCAGAGGTAACAAACTTTAAACATAATGGTGGCTGGTACTTAGATATGTGACCAAAATGGAGCTTTCTAAATAGATTCAGGAGCAGCAAAAAACTGCAGCACAGATAAGTGAACAGAACCAAGCCTACTACATAGATACAGGAACAGAACAAAGTTTACTGCATAAATATGATCCCAGAACTGAGAATACTACATAAATACATGAACAGATAGAAGCTTAATACATAGATAAAGGAGCAGACCTGAGTTTACTACAGAGATATGGGAACAAAAACAAACTTAATATACAGATACGAGAACATAACCAATCTTAGTACTTACTATATAGCTACAGCAAAAGAACAGCGCTTACAAGATAGATAGGTAATGTAACAGCCAAGCTTACTGCAAAGATATGTGTAACAGAACCAAGCTTACTACAGTTATATGAAAAAGTTTGGGCACCCCTATTAATCTTAAGCCTAATGTTTTATAAAAATTGTTTTTTTTGCAACAGCTACAGTATTTCAGTTTCATATATCTAACAACTGTTGGACACAGTAATGTTTCTGCCTTGAAATGAGGTTTATTGTACTAACAGAAAATGTGCAATCTGCATTCAAACAAAATTTGACAGGTGCATAAGTATGGGCACCCCACCAGAAAAGTGACATTAATATTTAGTAGATCCTCCTTTTGCAAACATAACAGCCTCTATTCGCTTCCTGTAGCTTTTAATGAGTTCCTGGATCCTGGATGAAGGTATTTTTGACCATTCCTCTTTACAAAACAATTCCAGTTCAGTTAAGTTTGATGGTCGCCGAGCATGGACAGCCCTCTTCAAATGATCCCACAGATGTTCAATGATATTCAGGTCTGGGGACTGGGATGGCCATTCCAGAACAGTGTAATTGTTCCTCTGCATGAATGCCTGAGTAGATTTGGAGTGGTGTTTTGGATCATTGTCTGTTAGGAGTCGAGTTTCCTCTGCTGCACAGGGGGAATCTCGATCCATCTCCGCTGTGGTCTCCCATTCTCCTCCAGCCGCAGTGGAGTCTGCTCAGCAGGGACATCGATCCCAGCGTCTCGCTCAGTCTGACTCTGTGCGAGGAGTTACTGCTGCTTTTCCTGCTTCTGCCATTGAAGCCAGTGCTGGACAGCGGTGAGTGGACGTTTCTGGATCTAAGTCCTTATTTGCACACACTGAGCATGCCCAGGGCAAGATCTCCTGTTGGAGATCGAGGGTCACATGCTCAGGTACTGCAGCACATCCCATTGGTCCTTTTGGCAGGTCCTGAAAGGTCAAAACTTCTGTAGCTGTTTCCTGTGCTGCAGCTATATAAACTGCGCATGACCGCACGGCCATGCGCTAGTATTGTCTTGTAAATATGTGTGTGTGTTGTGAGTGAAAGTCGCTCTTTAAATAACCCTCCCTATTGAATGTCTGTTCGCGGAAGGTGTATGTTTGCTATCTAGCGCCCGACTTATCCAACAGCACGTAACACACATTACAGCTACCAGTTGCTGTGTCCACCTGTACGGCGCCGTGCGCTTGCTCTGCGCTTTCCTGACCCAAGCCTGGGTGGTTAGTGGCGTCCGTCTGTGCGGCACCGCACACACTCTTGTGCCTTTATATTCTTATTTAGTTTACTTTCACACCCAGTTGCGATGTTGTGCCAGCAAGTGTCTAATCGGACTTCAATCCTAGTTGGGGTTGAGTTCGCTGACTACTTGCTCGCGCTCTATGTGCGGTACCGCGGTCCTGTGACGCAACAGGATCGCTTCCTTCACGCAGGGTGTAGTTAACCCGTGCGTGTATACTTGTAGTACCATAGGCAGAAAAAGAAAGTCGAGCGGGCACCACCTAAATATTTCTCACCATATATGCCCGGTGCTACCAATGCGCTTATAAATACAGTACTATAAAGAAAGAAGAAAAGAGAAGCGCAAAGAGGTGCACACTGAGCCAATGTAATCAATATAAACAAATCTTTATTGAGACCAAAACTTCAGTGCTAAACTTTAAAAACATACATTAAAAACAGCATAAAACATATGCCTATACACACTACTTTCAATGTCCTCTGTATGGGGACATGATAGAAACCAGACCCCCTAGGAAAAATAATCCTGTGGCGTAGCTCCGTGAGTTGCAAAATAGTATAAAGTCAGAGCAATGCAGATAAGTGTCCTGTGGTGCCGTCCTGACGTGGTTTAATAATGTCCAAAATAGATATCCGGCTCTTGTTATATATAATAATACTATGATATCCCAAGGTTTAGATGACTAATTAAGAACATGCAGATATCCATTTAATATGTCCACTAAGTACTAAACAATGAGCCCTTCATATATTGTGGGCATGGAAATGCACATAAACAATATTATGATACATTTAGAAAAAAAAAAAAAAGACAGAAATGGAACCACAGGCATCACCCACTACATGTGAAGATAAATAAGTAATATACTCACTAGGAGACAGGGTCTGGAAGCTCCCTACGCGTATCGCCACTCCTGGTGGCTTCGTCAGGGGAAAATCAGGGGAAAATCTTCCCCTGACGAAGCCACCAGGACATATTAAATAAGTTTTGGTCTCAATAAAGATTTGTTTATATTGATTACATTGGCTCAGTGTGCACCTCTTTGCGCTTCTCTTTTCTTCTTTCTTTATTATACTTGTAGTACCGCCATATAGTCCGTCTTACTAGCAGCAGGGTTTTTACCTGCACGGTGGACCTCGGACTGCGAACGCACCTAGTTCCATTTCATCCTGTACTTGGTGCGTTCCGCCAGTCCTAACATAATACTAGCGCCAAGGTCTGGCTAGTAAATGGCGGACGATCAGCGTTTACAGCGGTACATCCAGCAGCTGGAGGGAAGGTTGGCGGCTCTAGAGCGTTCAACCTCAGCTGTGGATGTCACTGCTGTCGCTGTTCAGGCTGCTAGCGTGGCTGCAGCTACCTTGTCCACTGCCACCCCTGTTCCAACTCTATCTCGCCTCCCGCTACCAGAGAAATTTTCTGGTGACAGTAAGTCTTGTAGGGGTTTCGTGAGTCAGTGCTCTATACATCTCGAGCTTCTGGCCTCTCGTTTCCCTACAGAGCGGGCAAAGGTGGGGTTTATCGTGTCTCTCCTGTCGGACAGGGCGTTGCAGTGGGCTACGCCGCTGTGGGAGCATGGCGATCATGTGGTGCAGAGTGCTCCGTTATTCCTGAGCACTCTGAAACAGGTCTTTTTAGGACCTTGTGTCACCCATGATACGGCGCTCCAACTGTTGGCATTGACTCAGGGCTCGTCCTTGGTCAGCCATTTTGCCGTACACTTCCGCACCCTAGCATCTGAGCTGGAGTGGTCGGATAAAGCCCTCATTCCTATATTTTGGAGGGGGCTGGCTGACCACGTTAAGGACGCCCTGGCCACTAGGGAGATTCCCACCACACTGGAGGAATTAATAACTATCCACTCGTATTGACCTCCGTTTTCACGAGCGGAGGTTAGAGCGAGCCCAGTGTAGGCAGAGGTTTCGGCTGGCTCCCACCTTCGCCAAACCTTTGGAATCTCCAGTCCAGGCCCCTGAGTCCCATGAGCCTATGGTAGTGTCACGAGCGGGATCTAAGTCCCGGACCGCTCATGCACTCCAGGTTTGTCATGTGTGCCAGCAGTCAGGACATCTTGCCACCAGATGTCCCCAGCGGTCGAGGAAACGTCAGCGTCTAGTGGTAGTAGGTGGAGGTACACTAGACACGGCGACGTTTGCCTCCAAAATGTCCTTTAAGGGGACAATAACATTAGGCTCATCCTCCCACTCGGTAGAGCTCTGCGTGGATTCTGGGGCAGAGGGCAATTTTATGTCTTCTGCCTTCGCCCAATGTCACGCAATACCCCTGGTTATGCTACCTCAACCAGTAACGGTACGAGTGGTGAATGGGTCGACACTGCCCTCACAGATAACACATCAGACCATCCCTTTTACCCTGTCCGTGTCGCCATCCCATCAGGAGATTATTTCTCTGCTCATCATTCCTGAGGGAATTGATGAGGTCCTGTTGGGGATACCTTGGCTACGGTACCACTCTCCTCACATCAAGTGGTCCTCAGGCAGAATTCTGGGATGGGGTGAATCTTGTGGGGGTAGGTGTCACCGAGAGTGCGTTCAGGTTGCTACTACAGAGGTACCCGCAGATCTATCCTCTCTTCCCAAGCAATATTGGTCTTATGCAGACGTGTTCTCCAAAAAGGCGGCGGAGACCCTTCCGCCCCATCGCCCCTATGACTGTCCTATTGATCTCTTGCCTGGTGCCGAGCCTCCCCGGGGTCGAGTCTATCCATTATCTCTCCCGGAGACAGAGGCAATGTCTCAGTACATTCAAGAGAATCTGGCAAGAGGGTTCATCAGGAAGTCGGTGTCACCTGCTGGGGCAGGGTTCTTTTTCGTGCAGAAGAAGAATGGGGAACTACGTCCATGCATAGACTACAGGGGTCTTAACGCTATCACCGTTAAGAACAAGTATCCTTTGCCCTTGATATCTGAGCTATTCGATAGGCTTCGGGGAGCAAGGGTGTTTACTAAATTAGATCTGCGGGGTGCTTACAACCTGATTCGCATCCGTGAGGGGGACGAATGGAAAACGGCGTTTAACACCAGAGATGGGCACTATGAGTATCTGGTAATGCCCTTCGGGCTCTGTAATGCCCCAGCCGTTTTCCAAGACTTTGTCAACGACATCTTCCGGGATATGCTTTCCACCTCAGTTGTAGTCTATCTGGATGATATTCTCATCTTTTCTCCAGATATTGACTCCCACCGGAGAGATGTTGGCAGAGTCTTCGACCTCCCACGGGCAAACTCTCTTTATGCACAGTTGGAGAAGTGTATGTTTGAGCAGGAGTCTTTACCTTTCCTGGGCTATATCATCTCCGCCCAGGGATTGGCTATGGATCCTGCCAAACTACAGGCTGTGATGGACTGGCAAGAGCCCCATTCTCTTAAAGCGGTGCAGCGCTTTATGGGGTTCATAAACTATTACCGCCAGTTCATTCCCCACTTCTCAACTCTGGTAGCTCCCTTGGTAGCCCTCACCAAGAAGGGAGCGAATCCCAAATTGTGGTCGGCAGAGGTCTCCAAGGCCTTCACTTCTATTAAGTCCCACTTTGCTAGCACTCCCATCTTACATCGTCCCGATGTGGATAAGCCATTCCTAATGGAGGTGGATGCCTCGTCCGTTGGTGCTGGAGCAGTCCTCTATCAAAAGGCTGCTCAAGGTCGGAAGCATCCATGCTTCTTCTTCTCTAAGACCTTCACGCCAGCGGAGAGAAACGACTCCATCGGGGACAGGGAGTTGCTAGCAATGAAGTTGGCCTTTTCGGAGTGGAGACACCTTCTGGAAGGTGCGCGGTTTCCCTTCCAAGTTTACACGGACCACAAAAATTTGGTCTATTTGCAGACAGCCCAGCGGCTAAATTCTCGCCAGGCCAGATGGTCCCTGTTCTTCACCCGGTTCCACTTTTCCCTTCATTATCTCGCCGGGGAGAAGAATATCCGTGCTGACGCTCTCTCTCGCTCCCTTATGTCAACTGAGGAGGAGGAAGAGGAGCCTCGGCTTATTGTCCCTTCCGAGCGCCTGACAACCGTAGCGCCGGTTTCGCTAGAGTCTGTGCCTCCGGGCAAGACTTTTGTGCCCATTAATTTGCGACCGGAGGTTCTCTCTTGGGCTCATTCGTCCAGGGTGGGTGGACACTTTGGGACAAAGAGGACATCTGAGCTACTGGCGAGGACGTACTGTTGGCCGCATATGGTCCGAGATGTCAGAGATTACGTTCTGGCATGTGTCTCATGCGCCCAAAATAAGTCTCCTCGACAACGGCCATCTGGGTTACTCTATCCCTTGCCGGTGGCAGACAGGCCCTGGGAGATGGTCGGGATGGACTTTGTAGTGGGTTTGCCCAAGTCTCGTGGCTGTACCGTCATTTGGGTTATTACCGATCATTTCTCGAAAATGGTGCATTTGGTGCTGCTCCCACGGTTACCTTCTGCACGGGCCTTGGCAGCGTTGTTCATAAGACACATCTTCCGCCTACACGGCATGCCAGACAAAATTGTCAGTGACCGGGGTCCCCAGTTTGCGTCTCGGTTCTGGAGAGAGCTTTGTCGTCTTCTCAGCATTGAGTTAAATCTCTCTTCCGCATATCATCCCGAGACGAATGGGTTGGTAGAGAGGGCCAACCAGACCTTGGTCACATACCTGCGACATTTTGTTTCAGCCAGGCAGGATGACTGGGCATCTTTGCTATCATGGGCAGAGTTTGCACTGAACAACGCCGTAGCCGACTCCACTGGACAAACCCCATTCCTCCTCAACTATGGTCAGCATCCACGGATACCTGTGCCTATGCCCGTGTCTTCCGCCGACTCCAGGGTGGCAGACTGGGCTGTGGAGGCACGTGATATTTGGGACCGCACTCAGGATGCCATTCGGGCCTCTGAGGAGAGAATGAGGTCCTCGGCCGATGCTCATCGGCGCCCCGCTCCGACCTTTGCTCCTGGCGACTTGGTGTGGCTCTCCGCCCGTAACATCAGGCTGCGAGTTGAGTCCACTAAATTTTCTCTTCGCTACTTGGGCCCATTCAAGGTCCTCGAGCAGGTTAATCCTGTGGTCTATCGTTTGGCCCTTCCGCCACGCCTGGGTATCACCGACACCTTTCATGTGTCCCTCTTGAAACCCGTGTATATGTCCCGGTTCTCCGAGTCATCTGCTGGGACATCGGGTTCGTCTACGGACGATTATGAGGTGAACGCTATTTTGGGGTGCAAGGTGGTACGTGGGAAAAATTTTTATTTGGTAGACTGGAAGGGTTATGGCCCCGAGGACAGGTCCTGGGAGCCTGTTGAGCACATTCGGGCCCCGCAGCTCATTGCTGCCTTCGAACGTAGCGAGGCCCAAGGAGGTGGGGTAATGTTAGGAGTCGAGTTTCCTCTGCTGCACAGGGGGAATCTCGATCCGTCTCCGCTGTGGTCTCCCATTCTCCTCCATCCGCAGTGGAGTCTGCTCAGCAGGGACATCGATCCCAGCGTCTCGCTCAGTCTGACTCTGTGCGAGGAGTTACTGCTGCTTTTCCTGCTTCTGCCATTGAAGCCAGTGCTGGGCAGCGGCGAGTGGACGTTTCTGGATCTAAGTCCTTATTTGAACACACACTGAGCATGCCCAGGGCAAGATCTCCTGTTGGAGATCGAGGGTCACATGCTCAGGTACTGCAGCACATCCCATTGGTCCTTTTGGCAGGTCCTGAAAGGGCAAAACATCTGTAGCTGTTTCCTGTGCTGCAGCTATATAAACTGCGCATGACCGCATGGCCATGCGCTAGTATTGTCTTGTAAATATGTGTGTGTGTTGTGAGTGAAAGTCGCTCTTTAAATAACCCTCCCTATTGAATGTCTGTTCGCGGAAGGTGTATGTTTGCTATCTAGCGCCCGACTTATCCAACAGCACGTAACACACATTACAGCTACCAGTTGCTGTGTCCGCCTGTACGGCACCGTGCGCTTGCTCTGCGCTTTCCTGACCCAAGCCTGGGTGGTTAGTGGCGTCCGTCTGTGCGGCACCGCACGCACTCTTGTGCCTTTATATTCTTATTTAGTTTACTTTCACACCCAGTTGCGGTGTTGTGCCAGCAAGTGTCTAATCGGACTTCAATCCTAGTTGGGGTTGAGTTCGCTGACTACTTGCTCGCGCTCTATGTGCGGTACCGCGGTCCTGTGACGCAACAGGATCGCTTCCTTCACGCAGGGTGTAGTTAACCCGTGCGTGTATACTTGTAGTACCGCCATATAGTCCGTCTTACTAGCAGCAGGGTTTTTACCTGCACGGTGGACCTCGGACTGCGAACGCACCTAGTTCCATTTCATCCTGTACTTGGTGCGTTCCGCCAGTCCTAAAATTGTCTTGCTGAAAGATCCATCTCCTGCGTAACTTCAACTTTGTCACTGATTCATGAACATTATTGTCAAGAATCTGCTGATTGTCATGATCCGTTCCAGAGTTTATTAGTGTCTGCTCTTTTTTCTGGATGGATCATGTCAAGGGTTAACTTTGCTCTGCCTCTTTCTGGATTCAGGTTTGCTATTTAGCTCCCATGAATCTTGCTGGCTGTGTCAGCTATAGCTCTGTCTTTGGCGTGTAAACCTGACTCTGGAAGCCCTTGGTTTGTCCTACTGTGAACCCTGACTTGTCCTGTGTCTGTTATCTCCCCCTGCCTGCCCTTTCCCAGTGTCTCTTTGTCTGTATATCTGCTTGACTCCCTGGTTATGATCTCTTGGCTTGGCTCTTTGACTCTGTTTCAGTTTGTCGCTATTGTACCGTATTTTGCCCGTTTTGGTTTACTTATCCCTTGCTATGTCCTGACTATTCATTCTGTCTAAATCCGTTTGTACTATTGTGCTGTCTTGTGATCTGACTCGGCTTTCCTGACCTCGCTCTCGCCACTAGGTGGCGTCTGTTTTGTTGCTCTGTGTGTGCAGTCTGGCTTCCCTACCAAGCTCCCCCTGGTGGAGGTTGCGTTGTACTGCAATGCAGCTGCATGACATTATAGCTGACCCACACATTTAAAGGGATTTCTGCATTTTTTCTTTTTCTCTGCTCTGTTTGCTATGGATCCGCTCCATACCTTGGCTGATCAAATGGATAGCTTGACAGTTATGATACAAGACCTGTTTGTGGAACAGAGGGCCTTGTCCTCTTCTCATAACCACCTGCAAAGGGAGCTTTCAGACACAGTTAAATCATTGCAGACTGACTGTAAGCGATCTGACACTGTTGATGTCTCTTTGCACTCTCCTGAACCTACAGTCAAGCTCCCAGATACCTTCTCTGGGGAGAGGGAGCGATTTTTTACTTTTAAAGAGAGTTGCAAGCTTTTTTTTTCTCTTAGACCCAGATCTTCTGGAGATGAGAGTCAACGGGTGGGGATATGTTATGATCTGGTGGCCTTGGAGCAGCATGAGACGTACTCTGGAGAAGGTGGTCCCTGTACTGACCGCAAACCCTGAACCTAGCAGCGCAACTAGAAGCAGCCGTGGGGGGTACCTAACACTCCCTTGACCCCTCGACACAGCCTAAGATCTAACTACCCCTAAAGACAGAAACAGGAAACCTATCTTGCCTCAGAGAAAATCCCCAAAGGATAGATAGCCCCCCACAAATATTGACTGTGAGAGGAGAGGGAAAAAACATACGCAGATATGAAATCAGATTTTAGCATAGGAGGCCATGCTAGCTAAAAAGAAAGAATAGAACAGAGTACTATGCGGTCAGTATAAAAACACTAGAAAATATCCACCACAGAAAATACGAATCACCACATCTGCCTAAAGACATGGGGGGTATATCTGCATCTCCAGAGAAATAGCTAGGCTGCAAAAAATCCTTCACAGACCAAGCTGGACAAGACAAAAACATGAAAATGCACAGAGCAATAAGGTCCACTGCAGGTGGACAGCAAAAACAAAGCCAGGACTTATCTTTGTAGAAAAACACAGCAAACTGGAGAGACCAGCAGGGAAGTGAATCCTTCAAGAACAATGGACAACTGGCACTGACTAAAGGATCCAGCAAAGCTATATACCCTACTCAGTTTTGCAATTAGTAGATATACCTGTCCACTCCTGCAGTCCAGGCACAACTGCATTACCCTCTACAACCACCGGAGGGAGCCCAAAAGCTGAATTCACAACAGGGATAATCATTTCCTTACTGTGGGAGGGACCTCAGTCATGGGCCTTCTCTTTACCTGCTTCTGCCCCTGAACGTGTGTCTGTGGACAAATTCTTTGAGGCTTTGGGACTGATTTATGACGAACGAGACCGGGTCAGAGTAGCAGAGGACATGATCATGAGTCTCTCCCAGAATGAACTCACTGCTGAACAGTATTGTTCTGAGTTTAGGCGGTGGTCCGTTGAGGTGTCTTGGGGTGACTTGCTCTGAAGCGGCTGTTTGAGAGAGGATTTTCTCAAGGATGCGCTGGCCCTTCATACACCACCCAGTTCCCTGGTAGAGGCCATGACTCAGGCCATTCGTATGGACCGGAGGTTACAGGACAGAAGAATTATCCATCGTGAGATTCCTGTTTTGCCTGCCAAGTCTGAGGTGATTGCATGTAGAAAAGCTGCGGAGTCACCATCACGTGTTTCTCAACGCAAGCAATAAATAGCCAGGTCTTTCACTGGGAAGGAACGACCACGGGAAGGGCAGCATCCAAAAAGGAAACCCACCTATGCCAAAACATGGTATCCATCCACAGACATAGGTGGTTTTCCACGGCTTTTCTACATGCATTTGCATATTTCGCATAAGGGATGGGGGCAGTGTTCTGGATCACTGCGTTGAGAAACACGTGATGATGTCTTCGCGGTGTTGGATGTTTTGATCTCCCCGAGGTCATTCATCCTTATGTTTATAGTCCTTTTACTAGGCACTGCTCCTAATAGCCAGTTTCCTACTCCACACTGATGAGGGTCAAATACCCCAAAACAGCTGTCTGAGGATGGATACCATGTTTTGGCATAGGTGGTTTTCCTTTTTGGATGCTGCCCTTCCCGTGGTTGTTCCTTCCCGGTGAAAGACCTGGCTATTTATTGCTTGCGTTGAGAAACACGTGATGGTGTCTCCGCAGCTTTTCTACATGCATTTGCATATTTCCCATAAGGGATGGGGGCAGTGTTCTGGATCACTGCGTTGAGAAACACGTGATGGTGTCTCCGCGGTGTTGGAGGTTTTGATCTCCCCGAGGTCATTCATCCTTATGTTTATAGTCCTTTTACTAGGCACTGCTTGCTCCTAATAGCCAGTTTCCTACTCCACACTGATGAGGGGCAAATACCCCGAAACAGCTGTCTGGAGTGAGGTCTTCTGGAGGATTCCAGACTCTTTTGCAGAGAATTCTGTTTTTTTTCTGTGGTAGACAGGTACACAGCTTTAAAGATGAGTTACGTGAAGAACACCATCCGAGTGACGTTGGAGCCATCTATCCGGTCAAGGAACAGCGTGGTCTTTATTGTTCGTCACCTAGAAAAAGGAGGAAAAGGCTGGAGGAAAATGGGAGAACATCTATAGTATCAATGAGTTCCCTAATCAAGGTAACTACGAGGTTACTTTTATGTCGGAGCATTATTGCCTGAATGTCTATGAGTGGTTTCGGAATCATGCTGGAGATCTCTGTTTGAAGGGAGTCAAATGTGAACCACTGTTTGGTCTTCAGGAAAGGCAGGTGACCATCACTGTCTATAACCCCTTTACTGAATCTGCATTGTTGGAGAGCTTCCTCTCACAGTACTGTGACTTTTTTTCAAAGGGAGAGAAGCAAGTGAACTGCTTAGGAATCTTCAATTGTCGATACAAGTATCGTGTAAGGTTCAGAAGAGATCCTGGCAGTGTGGGTGGGTTCAGACACCCTCCTGCGAACTTTTCTGTGGCAGGGCATAGGGGTTTCCTCACATACCCTGGGCAGCCTCTGTTTTGCAGGAGATGTTTCTCTTTTGGACATGTCCAGGCAGACTGCCAGAAGGGGCAGTGTTGCCAAAACTGCAAGAAGGAGGGGCATATGGCTGGTGATTGCCCGATGGCTAAGACTTGTGACGTGTGTTAGTAGTGACCACATGTATAAGGATTGTCCGCGGAGGGCACCTAGACGCTCAGAGAGTGAATGGAGAGAGGAGGAGGAGAGAAGGAGGAGGTTGGCGATTATCAGAAAGGAATATGAAAGAATGGAGAGAGAGGAAAGGAGGGAGAGGGAGAGGGAAAGAAGCTCTGTGACTCCAGATGACAATGTGCTAGCACCCCGTGGTGCTATGAGTGATGCTCAGAAGGAAGATAAGGAGTTTTGGTTGGCGGCAAAAAAAGTAGAGAAGGGGTTTAATAAGGAAGAAGATCAGGAAGAAGATGATGACTCTACTGTGCCTGAAATGTTTTCTCTTGAGGAAGCAATGGATGCAACGGAGGAAGACATGCGCATTTCTGAAGCTGTGAGCCCTGTGCACCCCTCAGATCCTCAGAATATTGGAGGGCTTTCTTCAGATGAGGATAGGGGTGGGAATAAGTGTCAAAGGGAGGAGGATGGGGAAAGTGATGAGGCATGCAGTAGTATGCCTAAGAGGAAAATTGGGCCAGCTAAAAAAAAATGGAGTGAGCACGAAGGGGTTAGTGGTTCAGAGACTTGCTGTTCAGTCCGAATGGCAGAGGAGGACAATGGTGATACTGGGTAGAATAAAAGCTCAGTGGATCTGTTGTTTTTTTTTTTTCTCTCCTTTCTGTGAGTCTTGACCTTTGTCAAGGGCTTTTTGTGTAATGTGTGTAGTTTTGTGGTAATTTTTGCATTGTGTTTTTTGTTTTTGTAGTATGGGTTTTTCTATAGCTTCTCAAAATGTGAGAGTTTTTAAGAAAGCGAGGAGGAGAGCAGCAATTTTGGATTTTTTAGCTATGCAGAGTGCATCTTTTTGTTTGCAAGAATGTGGGATTGTGGATGGTGTGAAAGGGTATGTTAGGGCTAGCGGAACGCACCAAATAATAAGACAGATAGTGTGTGGTGCGTTCGCAGCCCGGGGTCCACCGTGCAGAGATGGAACCTGCTGCCAAGCAATGACGGACTATATGGCGGTACTCATAAGTATACACACGTGGGTTAAACTTCACCCAGCGTGAAGGAAGCGATCCTGTTGCGTCACAGGATCACGGTACCGCACATAGAGGGCGAGCAAGTAGTCAGCGAACTCAACCCCAACTAGGATTGAAGTCCGATTAGACCCTTGCTGGCACAACACCGCAACTGGGTGTGTAAGGAAGCTGAATAACAATATTAGGGCACAAGAGTGCATGCGGTGCCGCACTGACGAATGCCACTAACCACCCAGGCTTGGGTAAGGAAAGCACAGAGGAAGTGCACGGCGCCGTACTGGCGGTCACAGCAACTGGATGCTGTAACGTGTGATTAGTGCTGTAGGATAAGTCGGGCGCTAGAAAGCAACCATACACCTTCCACGAACAGACATTCAATAGGGAAGGGGTATCCAAGGACGACTTGCACTCACAACAAACACACGTAAGCAAATGTACACTAGCGCATGGCCGTGCGGTCATGCGCAGTTTATATAGTTGCAGCACAGGAAGTGGCCACAGAAACTTTGCCCTTCCAAGACCTGCCAAGAGGACCAATGGAATGTGCTGCAGAGCCTGAGCACATGACCCTCGATCTCCAACGGGAGATCTTGCCCTGGGCATGCTCAGTGTGTGCAGACAAGGACTTAGTCCCAGAGAAGTCCGCTCGCTGCTGACCAGCACTGGCTTTAATGGCAGAAGCTGAAGAAGCAGCAGTAACTCTCTGTACAGAGTGAGACTGAGCAAGACGCTGGGACCGACGTCCCTGCTGAGCAGACTCCACTGCGGCTGGATAAGAATGGGAGACCACAGCGGAGATGGCTCGAGATTCCCCCTGTGCAGAAGCGGGAACTCGAGACCTAACATTACCTCCCCTCCTAGGGCCCCCCCTCCTTGGGCCTCGCTACGCTCGAAGGCAGCAATGAGCTGTGGGGCCCGAATGTATTCAGCAGGCTCCCATGACCTGTCCTCTGGGCCATAACCCTTCCAATCCACCAGATAGAACTTTTTGCCGCGTACCACCTTGCACCCCAAAATAGCGTTCACCTCGTAATCGTCCGTAGACGAACCCGATGTCCCGGCAGATGACTCGGAAAACCGGGACATGTATACGGGTTTCAAGAGGGACACATGAAAGGTGTCGGTGATACCCAAGCGTGGAGGAAGAGCCAAACGGTAGACCACAGGATTAACCCGTTCGAGAACCTTGAAGGGACCCAAGTAGCGAGGAGCAAACTTAGTGGACTCAACTCGCAGCCTGATGTTACGGGCGGAGAGCCACACCAAGTCGCCAGGAGCAAAGGTCGGAGCGGGGCGCCGATGAACATCGGCGGAGGACCTCATTCTCTCCTTGGAGGCCCGAATGGCATCCTGCGTGCGGTCCCAAATGTCCCGTG
The DNA here is from genome assembly GCF_032444005.1 of Ranitomeya imitator. Lineage (NCBI taxonomy): Eukaryota > Metazoa > Chordata > Amphibia > Anura > Dendrobatidae > Ranitomeya > Ranitomeya imitator. The sequence continues at coordinate 433,021,607 of NC_091284.1, forward strand.
CCTCCACAGCCCAGTCTGCCACCCTGGAGTCAGCAGAAGACACAGGCATGGGCACAGGAACACGCGGATGCTGGCCGTAATTTAGGAGGAATGGAGTCTGACCGGTGGAGTCGGCTATGGCATTGTTAAGTGCAAACTCTGCCCACGGTGGCAAGGATGCCCAGTCATCCTGCCTGGCAGAAACAAAATGTCATAAATATGTGACCAAGGTCTGGTTGGCCCTCTCTACCAACCCATTCGTCTCGGGATGATATGCCGAAGAAAAATTCAACTCAATACTGAGTAGACGACAAAGCTCTCTCCAGAATCGAGACGCAAACTGGGGACCCCGGTCACTAACAATTTTGTCTGGCATACCGTGTAGGCGAAAGATATGCTTGACGAACAAGACAGCCAACGCCCGTGCAGAAGGTAGCCGTGGAAGAGGCACCAAGTGCACCATATTGGAAAAATGGTCGGTGATCACCCAGATAATGGTGCAGTTACGAGACTTGGGTAAGCCCACCACAAAGTCCATCCCGACCATCTCCCAGGGCCTGTCCGCCACCGGCAGAGGATAAAGCAAACCAGCTGGCCGTTGCCGAGGAGTCTTGTTCTTGGCGCAAGAGACACACGCCCGAACATACTCTGTGACATCACGAGCCATATGCGGCCACCAGTATGTCCTCGCCAGTAACTCAGATGTCCTTTTGGTACCAAAATGTCCACCCACCCTGGACGAGTGTGCCCAAGAAAGAACCTCCGGTCGCAAGCTGGATGGTACAAAAGTCTTGCCCGGAGTCACAGACTCTAGCGAAACCAGGGCCACAGTTCTCAAGCTCTCGGTGGGGACAATAAGCCGAGGCTCCTCCTCCTCCTCCGCAGATGACACAATGGAGCGAGAGAGAGCATCGGCCCGAATGTTCTTCTCCCCAGAAAGAAAATGGAGGGTGAAATGAAACCGGGAGAAGAATAAGGACCATCTGGCCTGGCGAGAATTCAACCGTTGGGCTGTCTGCAGGTACACCAAATTTTTATGGTCTGTGAAGACTTGGAAGGGAAAACGTGCTCCCTCCAAGAGATGTCTCCACTCCGAGAAAGCCAACTTCATGGCTAGCAACTCCCTGTCCCCGATGGAATAATTCCTCTCTGCTGGTGAGAAGGTCTTGGAGGAAAAGAAGCAAGGATGCTTCCGACCTTGAGCATCCTTTTGGAAGAGGACTGCTCCAGCACCAACAGAAGAGGCATCCACCTCCATGATAAATGGCTTATCAACATCGGGGCGATGTAGGATGGGAGCGCTAGCGAAGTGTGACTTTATAGAGTTAAAGGCCTTGGAGACCTCCTCAGACCACAATTTGGGATTCGCCCCCTTCTTGGTGAGGGCAACCAAGGGAGCTACCAAAGTTGAGAAGTGCGGAATGAACTGGCGATAATAATTAATGAACCCCATAAAGCGCTGCACCGCTTTAAGAGAATGGGGTTCCTGCCAGTCCATCACAGCCTGTAGTTTGGCAGGATCCATAGCCAATCCCTGGGCAGAGATGATGTAGCCTAGGAAAGGTAAGGACTCCTGCTCAAACATACACTTCTCCAACTTGGCATAGAGGGAGTTTGCCCGTAGGAGGTCGAAGACTTTGCAAACATCTCTCCGGTGGGAGTCAATATCTGGAGAGTAGATGAGAATATCATCCAGATAGACTACGACCGAGGTGGAAAGCATATCCCGGAAGATATCATTCACAAAGTCTTGGAAAACAGCTGGGGCATTACAGAGCCCGAAGGGCATCACCAGATATTCATAGTGCCCATCCCTGGTGTTAAAAGCCGTCTTCCATTCGTCCCCCTCACGGATGCGAATCAGGTTGTAAGCACCCCGCAGATCTAGTTTAGTAAACACCCTTGCTCCCCGAAGCCTATCGAAGAGCTCAGATATCAAGGGCAAAGGATACTTTTTTTTAACGGTGATGGCATTAAGACCCCTGTAGTCTATGCATGGACGCAGTTCCCCATTCTTCTTCTGCACGAAGAAGAACCCTGCCCCAGCAGGTGACACTGACTTCCTAATGAATCCTCTTGCCAGATTTTCCTGGATGTACTGTGACATTGCCTCCGTCTCCGGGAGAGATAGCGGATAGACCCGACCCCGGGGAGGCTCAGCACCAGGCAAGAGATCAATAGGACAGTCATAGGGGCGATGGGGCGGAAGGATCTCTGCCGCCTTTTTGGAGAACACGTCTGCATAAGACCAATACTGCTTGGGGAGAGAGGAAAGATCTGCGGGTACCTCTGTAGTAGCAACCTGAACGCACTCCCTCTGACACCTACCCCCACAAGATTCGCCCCATCCCAGGATTCTGCCAGAGGACCACTCGATATGAGGAGAGTGGTACCGTAGCCAAGGTATTCCCAACAGGACCTCATCAATTCCCTCAGGAATGACGAGCAGAGATATAATCTCCTGATGAGATGGCGACATGGACAGAGTAAAAGGGATGGTCTGGTGTGTTATCTGTGAGGGCAGTGTCGACCCATTCACCACTCGTACCGTTACTGGTTGAGCTAGCATAACCAGGGGTATTGCGTGACGTTGGGCGAAGGCAGAAGACATAAAATTGCCCTCCGCCCCAGAATCCACGCAGAGCTCTACCGAGTGGGAGAATGAGCCTATAGTAATTGTCCCCTTAAAGGACAATTTAGAGGCAAATGTCGCCGTGTCTAGTGTACCTCCACCTACTACCACTAGACGCTGACGTTTCCTCGACCGCTGAGAACATCTGGTAGCTAGATGTCCTGACAGCTGGCAAACATGACAGACCTTGAGTGCACAAGCGGTCCGAGACTTAGATCCCGCTTGTGACACTTCCCTGGCCTCATGTGACTCAGGAACCAGGACCGGAGATTCCAGAGGTTTGGCGAAGGTAGGAGCCAGCCGAAACCTCTGCCTACACTGGGCTCGCTCTAACCTCCGCTCGTTAAAACGGAGGTCAATTCGAGTGGAGACAGTTATTAACTCCTCCAGTGTGGCAGGAATCTCCCTGGTGGCCAGAGCGTCCTTAACGTGGTCAGCCAGGCCCCTCCAAAATATGGGGATAAGAGCTTTATCCGACCAATCCAGCTCAGAAGCTAAAGTGCGGAATTGGACGGCAAAATGACTGACCAAGGACTCACCCTGAGTTAATGCCAGTAGTTGGAGCGCAGTATCATGGGTGACTTGAGGTCCTAAAAAGACCTGTTTCAGAGTGCTCAGAAACAGCGGAGCACTCTGCACCACATGATCGCCACGCTCCCACAGCGGCGTAGCCCATTCCAACGCCCTGTCCGACAAGAGAGACACTATAAATCCCACCTTAACCCGCTCTGTGGGAAAACGTGCAGCCAGGAGCTCGAGGTGAATAGAGCACTGACTCACAAATCCCCTACAAAATTTGCTATCACCAGAAAATTTTTCTGGCAGCGGGAGGCGAGAAAATGTCGGAGCAGGGGTGGCAATGGACAAGGTTGCTGCAGCCACGCTAGCAGCCTGTACAGCAACTGTGGTAACATCCACAGCTGAAGTTGCGCTCTCAAGAGCCGCCAACCTACCCTCCAGCTGCTGGATATACCGCAAGGATTGCTGTTTGTCCGTCATTACTAGCCAGACCCTGGCGCTAGTGTAATGTTAGGGCTAGCGGAACGCACCAAATAATAAGACAGATAGTGTGTGGTGCGTTCGCAGCCTGGGGTCCACCGTGCAGAGATGGAACCTGCTGCCAAGCAATGACGGACTATATGGCGGTACTCATAAGTATACACACGTGGGTTAAACTTCACCCAGCGTGAAGGAAGCGATCCTGTTGCGTCACAGGATCGCGGTACCGCACATAGAGGGCGAGCAAGTAGTCAGCGAACTCAACCCCAACTAGGATTGAAGTCCGATTAGACCCTTGCTGGCACAACACCGCAACTGGGTGTGTAAGGAAGCTGAATAACAATATTAGGGCACAAGAGTGCATGCGGTGCCGCACTGACGAACGCCACTAACCACCCAGGCTTGGGTAAGGAAAGCACAGAGGAAGTGCACGGCGCCGTACTGGCGGTCACAGCAACTGGTGGACGCTGTAACGTGTGATTAGTGCTGTAGGATAAGTCGGGCGCTAGATAGCAACCATACACCTTCCGCGAACAGACATTCAATAGGGAAGGGGTATCCAAGGACGACTTGCACTCACAACAAACACACGTAAGCAAATGTACACTAGCGCATGGCCGTGCGGTCATGCGCAGTTTATATAGTTGCAGCACAGGAAGTGGCCACAGAAACTTTGCCCTTCCAAGACCTGCCAAGAGGACCAATGGAATGTGCTGCAGAGCCTGAGCACATGACCCTCGATCTCCAACGGGAGATCTTGCCCTGGGCATGCTCAGTGTGTGCAGACAAGGACTTAGTCCCAGAGAAGTCCGCTCGCTGCTGACCAGCACTGGCTTTAATGGCAGAAGCTGAAGAAAAGCTCACCGACACAAAAAGAGGACTTACAAATCCTCCAAAAAATTCAAAAAAGTCACAGCAAAAAGCAGAGATGTTTTACCTGCTGAAGCCTCCAACTGAATGCACCAGCAGGGCGCAGCGGACCTGATGAATGATGGCAAACACACAGGTGCAAAAAATACCGATGAAACAACCACTTTCAATCCAGTGTTGGCTGTTTGGCATTAGTGCACAAAAAGATAAGAGATACTAGTCTGTATATGGCATAATTCACACACGCAATGCAAGGCATCTGGTTTGCAACCTATTAGTAACGCACATACAGGCGGGCTGCCCAGTGCTACAAAATGCATGCTGTGTGAACAGAGGCCAATAGTTTACAGAGCCATCATGGTCCGACTGCGCCCTGCAAGATAAAGTGCAAAAAGAAAACCACATATCAATGTATGTAAGGTATTAGTTTATATTGGGGCCTCAATACGTAAGCTGGCAACCCACGTCACGGGTCCTTACAATTTGCCAGTCCTAACGCTAAACATTGAATAAAAGCTCACCGACACAAAAAGAGGACTTACAAATCCTCCAAAAAATTCAAAAAAGTCACAGCAAAAAGCAGAGATGTTTTACCTGCTGAAGCCTCCAACTGAATGCACCAGCAGGGCGCAGCGGACCTGATGAATGATGGCAAACACACAGGTGCAAAAAATACCGATGAAACAACCACTTTCAATCCAGTGTTGGCTGTTTGGCATTAGTGCACAAAAAGATAAGAGATACTAGTCTGTATATGGCATAATTCACACACGCAATGCAAGGCATCTGGTTTGCAACCTATTAGTAACGCACATACAGGCGGGCTGCCCAGTGCTACAAAATGCATGCTGTGTGAACAGAGGCCAATAGTTTACAGAGCCATCATGGTCCGACTGCGCCCTGCAAGATAAAGTGCAAAAAGAAAACCACATATCAATGTATGTAAGGTATTAGTTTATATTGGGGCCTCAATACGTAAGCTGGCAACCCACGTCACGGGTCCTTACAATTTGCCAGTCCTAACGCTAAACATTGAATAAAAGCTCACCGACACAAAAAGAGGACTTACAAATCCTCCAAAAAATTCAAAAAAGTCACAGCAAAAAGCAGAGATGTTTTACCTGCTGAAGCCTCCAACTGAATGCACCAGCAGGGCGCAGCGGACCTGATGAATGATGGCAAACACACAGGTGCAAAAAATACCGATGAAACAACCACTTTCAATCCAGTGTTGGCTGTTTGGCATTAGTGCACAAAAAGATAAGAGATACTAGTCTGTATATGGCATAATTCACACACGCAATGCAAGGCATCTGGTTTGCAACCTATTAGTAACGCACATACAGGCGGGCTGCCCAGTGCTACAAAATGCATGCTGTGTGAACAGAGGCCAATAGTTTACAGAGCCATCATGGTCCGACTGCGCCCTGCAAGATAAAGTGCAAAAAGAAAACCACATATCAATGTATGTAAGGTATTAGTTTATATTGGGGCCTCAATACGTAAGCTGGCAACCCACGTCACGGGTCCTTACAATTTGCCAGTCCTAACGCTAAACATTGAATAAAAGCTCACCGACACAAAAAGAGGACTTACAAATCCTCCAAAAAATTCAAAAAAGTCACAGCAAAAAGCAGAGATGTTTTACCTGCTGAAGCCTCCAACTGAATGCACCAGCAGGGCGCAGCGGACCTGATGAATGATGGCAAACACACAGGTGCAAAAAATACCGATGAAACAACCACTTTCAATCCAGTGTTGGCTGTTTGGCATTAGTGCACAAAAAGATAAGAGATACTAGTCTGTATATGGCATAATTCACACACGCAATGCAAGGCATCTGGTTTGCAACCTATTAGTAACGCACATACAGGCGGGCTGCCCAGTGCTACAAAATGCATGCTGTGTGAACAGAGGCCAATAGTTTACAGAGCCATCATGGTCCGACTGCGCCCTGCAAGATAAAGTGCAAAAAGAAAACCACATATCAATGTATGTAAGGTATTAGTTTATATTGGGGCCTCAATACGTAAGCTGGCAACCCACGTCACGGGTCCTTACAATTTGCCAGTCCTAACGCTAAACATTGAATAAAAGCTCACCGACACAAAAAGAGGACTTACAAATCCTCCAAAAAATTCAAAAAAGTCACAGCAAAAAGCAGAGATGTTTTACCTGCTGAAGCCTCCAACTGAATGCACCAGCAGGGCGCAGCGGACCTGATGAATGATGGCAAACACACAGGTGCAAAAAATACCGATGAAACAACCACTTTCAATCCAGTGTTGGCTGTTTGGCATTAGTGCACAAAAAGATAAGAGATACTAGTCTGTATATGGCATAATTCACACACGCAATGCAAGGCATCTGGTGGTGCATTCAGTTGGAGGCTTCAGCAGGTAAAACATCTCTGCTTTTTGCTGTGACTTTTTTCAGAAGCTGAAGAAGCAGCAGTAACTCTCTGTACAGAGTGAGACTGAGCAAGACGCTGGGACCGACGTCCCTGCTGAGCAGACTCCACTGCGGCTGGATAAGAATGGGAGACCGCAGATGGCTCGAGATTCCCCCTGTGCAGAAGCGGGAACTCGAGACCTAACAGGGTATGAGTGGTCTTATGGTGTAATGTCTGGTAGTGCAAATAATAGAAATGATGGTGTGGTATTTTAGTTAAGGGGCAGGAGGTTGTTTTGAATAATTATTTGGTGGTGGAGGTGGGGAGGTGTATGTTAGCAAATTTTGAATATAAAAATGCTAAGTTTTGTGTTATCAATATTTATGCGCCAGTAGAAAAAATGAGTGTGAGTTATTATTTGAAAAAGTGAAGCTTTTTGTTCCAGGAAGAGTGCCTGTGGGGATTGTGGGTGATATGAATTGTGATGTGGGGGAGTGAATGTGGATCTGTCTGGAAAAGTTTTGCTGGAGCTAGTTACTGACTTTGATTTGAGTGATATGCAGCGTGTGTGTAAGGTTAACCCTTTGTTAGATACCTTTTTTCTGATAGTGGAAGAGCACGGTCCAGGTTGGATTATTGTTTTATTTCTAAAAATATTATTCCTGTTGGATATAAGCAGGATAGGGTCATTTTTTCGGACCATGTTTGTGTGTTGTGCGAGTTAAATATTAATGTTAGTGGTGTGTTTGGAAAGGGTTTGTGGAAATTACCGTATATACTCGAGTATAAGCCGAGATTTTCAGCCCATTTTTTTGGGCTGAAAGTCCCCCTCTCGGCTTATACTCGAGTCATATACCCGGGTGTCAGCAGGGGAGGGGGAGCGGGGGCTGTGTAATCATACTTACCTGCTCCCAGCGCGGTCCCTGCAGTCCCTGGCTTCTCCGGCGCTGCAGATTCTTCCTGCACTGAGCGGTCACATGGCACCGCTCATTACAGAAATGAATAGGCAGCTCCACCCCCATAGGGGAGGAGCCGCATATTCATTGCTGTAAATGATCGGTGCCACGTGACCGCTCAATTACAGGAAGAAGCTGCAGCGCCGGAGAAGCCAGGGACTGCAGGGACCGCGCCGCAGCAGGTAAGGGGAGCGCAGCGCTATAATTACCTGCTCCTCGCTCCGGCTCCGTCTGCAGCGTCCTCTAGCAGTGACGCTCAGGTTAGAGGGCGCTGTGACGTAGTCAGTGCGCGCCCTCTGCTGAGCGTCAGTGCTGGAGACGGAGCCGCAGAGGAGCAGGTAATTATTGAAAGCGCCGGCGTCCTGAGAAGAGAGGTGAGTATGTGATTTTTTTTTTTTTATGGCAGCACCAGCAGCATTCTAAGGAGCACCTATGGGGCCATGAAGGTGCAGAGCATATAAGGGGCACAGCATTATAAGGAGCACCTATGGGGCCATAAAGGTGCAGAGCATATAAGGGGCACAGCATTATAAGGAGCATCTATGGGGCCATAAAGGTGCAGAGCATATATGGGGCACAGCATTATAAGGAGCACCTATGGGGCCATAAAGGTGCAGAGCATATATGGGGCACAGCATTATAAGGAGCACCTATGGGGCCATAAAGGTGCAGAGCATATATGGGGCACAGCATTATAAGGAGCACCTATGGGGCCATAAAGGTGCAGAGCATATATGGGGCACAGCATTATAAGGAGCACCTATGGGGCCATAAAGGTGCAGAGCATATATGGGGCACAGCATTATAAGGAGCACCTATGGGGCCATAAAGGTGCAGAGCATATATGGGGCACAGCATTATAAGGAGCACCTATGGGGCCATAAAGGTGCAGAGCATATATGGGGCACAGCATTATAAGGAGCACCTATGGGGCCATAAAGGTGCAGAGCATATATGGGGCACAGCATTATAAGGAGCACCTATGGGGCCATAAAGGTGCAGAGCATAAATGGGGCACAGCATTATAAGGAGCACCTATGGGGCCATAAAGGTGCAGAGCATATATGGGGCACAGCATTATAAGGAGCACCTATGGGGCCATAATCAAAGGTGCAGAGCATATATGGCACAGCATTATAAGGAGCATCTATGGGGCCATAATCAAAGGTGCAGAGCATATATGGCACAGCATTATAAGGAGCATCTATGGGGCCATAATCAAAGGTGCAGAGCATATATGGCACAGCATTATAAGGAGCATCTATGGGGCCATAATCAACGGTGCAGAGCATTCTATATAGCACAGTTGTATATGGAGCATCTATGGGGCAATAATGAACGGTATGGAGCATCTATTTTTATTTTTGAAATTCACCGGTAAATGCTGCATTTTCTACCCTAGGCTTATACTCGAGTCAATAAGTTTTCCCAGTTTTTTGTGGCAAAATTAGGGGGGTCGGCTTATACTCGGGTCAGCTTATACTCGAGTATATACGGTAAATGTGAAATTGTTGGAAAATGAAGCTGTGAGGAAGGAGTATGCGAGAAAGTATGAACAGTGGTGTAAGAGTAAGGACAATTTTGGGAATGTTTGTGAGTGGTGGGATTGGGTTAAGAGGCAGACAAAAAAGTTTTTTAAAAGTGTGGGGTATGAATTTGCGGCAATTAAGAGGGAAAAGTTTGTTAAGTTGAATGCCCGTTTATGTTTATTGTATAAATTGAGGGAAGAAGGAATGGAGATGGAAGAGGGGATAAAAAAGGTTAAAAAAGAAATTAATGAGTTTTTGGAGGAGAAAGGGAAAAGTATTATTTTTAGGGCAAAAATTGATAGAATGGAGCAAGATGAAAGGTGTTCGAGGTTTTTCTTTAAAAAGGTTTTTGGGAAAAAGCAGAGTATGAGTGTTTTGAATACAGTGGATGGAATAGAGGTAAGTGGGGAGGATATGTGTGAACAGGTGGCTAAGTTTTATGAGGAGCTGTATGCAGTGAAGTGGAGGGATGAGGCTTTGGAGGAGGATGTACTAAGTGTATTAGAAAATAAATTGAGTGAGATGGAGAGAGAGAGAGTGATGGGTGAGGTGACAGGTGATGAGGTATGGAAGGTAATGAATAGCACGGCGTTAAATAAGACTCCAGGAGAGGACAGTCTTCCTACAGAGTTTTATAGGGTGATGTGGCATGTGATTGGTAAGGATTTTGTGGATGTGTGTAAGTATATGTGGTCTAGTATGGAGGTGGCTGAGAGTATGCATGCAGGGATGGTTGTGTTAATACCTAAAAAAGGAGATTTGAAGAGTTTAAAAAATTGGAGACCGATAACATTGTTGAATTGCGATTATAAGATCTATGCGAAAGTAATGGCGAATAGGATGCGTGATGTGATAGAGAGTGTGATTGGGGATGAACAGTGTTGTGCGGTGCTTGGGAGACGTATACATGAGTGTGTGTGTATGTTGAGAGATTGTTTGTGGGACTGTATGAGTCGGAAGAAGAGTGTATTTGTTTTGAGTTTGGACTTTGAAAAGGCGTATGATCGGTTAGCACATAGTTTTTTGTTCCGGGTATTATTGAGAATGGGGTTTCCGCCTGATTTTGTTTGGAGGGTGAGGAGCTTATATAAAGACATTTATAGTTGTGTTTTGATGAATGGTTATGTGGGTAGAAGAGTGAATGTTTTTTAAGGTGTGCGACAAGGTTGTCCTTTGTCTCATGTGGTTTTTATTTGTGCGATTGAACCATTGCTTTGTATGTTGAGGAAAGATAAAGTGATTAGAGGTGTACAAGTGCCCGGAGGTGGGGTAAGGGAATGGAAGGTTAGTGGTTATATGGATGACGTGTGTGTGTTGTGTGATTCAGAGTATTCTGTGAGGTGGGTGAAGTTATTAGTGTCTATTTTTTGTGGTGCGTTAGCATTTAAGGTGAATTGGGAGAAGAGTGAGTGTAAGGTTTTTGGGGGAGGGGTTTTAAGTAAGGATGTAGGAGTGAATGAGGTGACTGGGTCTATTAAGGTTTTGGGGATGACATTTTCAGAGAGTTTGGATGGGAAAGAAAGTTGGGATGATGCGAAAGGAAAGGTTGAGCGGAAGTTATGTTTTTGGAAGATGAGAAGTCTTTCATTTTTTGGAAAAATCTTAGTTATTAAAAGTGTGATTTTGCCTATTTTCTTATATATTGCAGTGGTCTTTCCGCCGGGGTATATGTGTATGAGGGGGTTAAATAGGATTCTGTTTGTGTTTTTGTGGAATTCTAGAATGGAGAGGGCTAGGAGGGAGGTTTTGGTGAAACGTTTAGAAAAAGGTGGGTTGGGTTTTCCAAACCTTGAGGTGTTTTTTGGTGTAAATATTGTGGTTTTTGTGTTGAGGGTGATTAGGATGGATGGCAAGTTTTCTTGCCTGTGTAGGTTTTTGTTTGGGGCGTATTTATTTCGTTTGAGGTGGCGAGAGAGGGATCTGATGTGTGTGTTTATAAATTTTTGGTGAAGTATGAGTTGTGTGATGTGGATGTTAGGTTGTTGAGTAATAAGAAGGCTGTGTATAGGATGATTGAATGTAGAGCGACAGAGTGTGGTATAAACATGGTTATAGGGAATGATATAGAAAAAGTATGGAAGAAAGTACGGTTGGACGGTATGACGAATAGACAGAGTGAGATTGTGTGGCAGTCTTTGCATGGAGTGTTACCAGTTAGAGAATTTCAGAAGAATCGTGGGTTGGGGAGAAGTGATATGTGTCCGAGAGGTGGGTGTGGTGGAAGGGAAAGTGTAATACATGTGTTTTGGAATTGTCATTATGCTAGGGAGGTGATTGGAAGAATGGGACCGTTGTGTAAAGAATTGTGTGGTGTGAGCTTGTTATCATTCGAGTTGTTCATGTTTGGCTTGGGAATGTGTGATGGATTGAAGGAGAGAGTGTTGTGGTTAATAGTAGCATGTATATAGGAAGTATTATGGGATGTGAGGAATGTGTATGTTTTTAAGAGAAAGGAAATTGTAGTAAAGAATAATCTAAAAGTGATTTTGGGGAAGATGTATGTGTGTTTTCTATGGGATAAAAGAAGAAGGGGGGAGGTGGATATCCGAAGGGATTTGGAAGGTGAAGAAGTGGAGATACCTTGTAAATATGTCATGATTTGTTTTTTCTGATGTTGTATTAAACTGAAATTTTCTGATGATGATGGGAACAGCTTTTGTGTTTTGGATTTGACGCAGCTGTTTGGGATTTTTCTTTGGTCTTGGATTTCTGGACCCTGGATTTTCCCATCTGAGGGAAAAAAAAAAAGAAACAGCTGTCTGTGGATGGATACCATGTTTTGGCATAGGTGGTTTTCCTTTTTGGATGCTACCCTTCCCGTGGTTGTTCCTTCCCGGTGAAAGACCTGGCTATTTATTGCTTGCGTTGAGAAACACATGATGGTGTCTCCACGGCTTTTTTACATGCATTTGCATATTTCCCATAAGGGATGGGGGCATCGTTCTGGATCACTGCGTTGAGAAACACGTGATGGTGTCTCTGCAGTGTTGGATGTTTTGATCTCCTCGAGGTCATTCATCCTTATGTTTATAGTCCTTTTACTAGGCACTGTTCCTAATAGCCAGTTTCCTACTCCACAATGATGAGGGGCAAATACCCCGAAACAGCTGTCTGTGGATACCATGTTTTGGCATAGGTGGTTTAACTTTTTGGATGCTGCCCTTCCCGTGGTTGTTCCTTCCAGGTGAAAGACCTGGCTATTTATTGCTTGCGTTGAGAAACACGTGATGGTGTCTCCGCGGCTTTTCTACATGCATTTGCATATTTCCCATAAGGGATGGGGGCAGTATTCTGGAACACTGCATTGAGAAACACGTGATGGTGTCTCCGCGGTGTTGGATGTTTTGATCTCCCCGAGGTCATTCATCCTTATGTTTAAAGTTTGAGGTGATGTCATTCAAGGAGACTATGGAAGTTGGTGCCATCAATTTCAAGGAGAAGGAGAGGAAACGGCGATGTGATGGGAAACTATGTTTTTACTGTGGAGATCCGGGACATTGGAAGAAGGACTGCCCCTCTTGTCCATCGAGTAACAAGCTGCCGAGTCTGGGTGATGGTGTAGGAGGTCATCCAGACTCACAGGTACCATTTTTGTCATTTGAAAAAGTTTTGTTAGAGGTGGAACTGTGTTATGGAGGTGTTTTTGCATCCACTTCAGCATTTGTGGACTGTGGATCTTCCATGAACTCCATTGACAGTTAGCTAGAGACTCCAATCCATATCGTTGCCACTGATAAGACACCGTTGGCTCAAAATGTCCTTAAATTTATCTCTGAGGAGTTCCTCCTCAAGGTGGGTTCTTTGCACCAGGAACGAATTTCATGTTATGTTATGAATAATCTTCCTGCGGGACTGGTGCTGGGGTTCCCCTGGCTGCAGAGACATAATCCTGTTATAGACTGGGGATCTTGTGATATTGTTAAATGGGGTCCTAATTGTTCCAATGGTTGTCTTTTGCTGTGTTTGTGTCCACCATTAGTCCGGAGGGTATTCCGGAGTACCTAAAGGACTTTGGTGATGTGTTCTCCGAAAAAGAGGCTGAAGTCTTACCACCCCATCGTCCTTATGATTGTACCATCAACCTTATTCCGGGTTCTAAATTGCCCAAAGCCCATTTGTACAATCTTTCTGGCCCGGAATGTACTGCTATGAAAAACTACATCTCTGATAGTCTACGCAAAGGTCACATCCGTCCCTCTGTCTCACCTGTGGCCGCAGGTTTTTTTTTTGGTCAAGAAAAAAGATGGTGGTTTACGCCCATGCCTCGATTTCTGGGAACTAAATAAAATTACGGTGAGAAATACCTACCCTCTCCCACTCATTCCTGATCTCTATAACCAATTGTCTGGGGCTAAGTGGTTTTCCAAACTCGATCTTAGGGGAGAATATAACCTTATCCGCATTCATGAAAGGGATGAGTGGAAAACGGCATTTCTCACCTCTGAGGGCCTGTTTGAAAATGTGGTCATGCCCTTTTGGTCTCACAAATGCGCCCGCGGTGTTTCAGAACTTCATGAATGATGTTTTTTCTGATTTTATCGGGTGCTTTATGGTTGTATACCTGGATGATATCCTTGTTTTCTCGCCTGACAAGGAATCTCACATTGGTCATTTACGTGCTGTTCTTCACCGGTTACGGGGAAATTCTTTGTTTGCTAAACCAGAGAAATGTTTGTTTTGTGTCCAGGATCTTTCTTTTCTGGGGATCATCCTTTCTGCGAATGGGTTTCGGATGGATCCCGGAAAGGTACAGTCCATTGTTGATTGGGTGCAACCCAGAGACCTCAAGGGGTTGCAGCGTTTTCTGGGTTTTGCCAATTATTACCGAAAATTCTCAGGGTTTTCTCAGGTAGTCAAGCCACTCACCGATCTCACTTGCAAAGGGGCTGATCTCAAAGTTTGGTCATCCTTGGCAGTTGAAGCATTTATTACATTAAAAAAATGTTTTATGTCTGCTCCTGTATTAGTTCAGCCCGATCCATCTAAACCATTCATTGTAGAGGTGGACGCATCAGAGGTGGGAGTAGGGGCGGTGTTGTCTCAGGGACCCGTTACTTTGGCCAACTTGAGACCATGTGCCTTTTTCTCCCGTAAGTTTTCTTCTGCTGAGAGGAACTATGATGTTGGGAATCGGGAGTTATTGGCCATAAAATTGGCTTTTGAAGAATGGAGGCATTTTTTGGAGGGGGCGGTTCATCGGATCACGGTGATACTGACCACAAGAATTTGTCTTATATTGAAACTGCCAAACGGTTAACTCCTAGAAAGGCTAGGTGGTCGCTTTTTTTCTCTCGTTTTCATTTTTCAATCACTTTTCGGCCTGGTTCCAAGAATGTCAAGGCTGATTCCTTATCTCGCAGTTTTGATCCGATATCACCCCCCGAACCTCCTTCCTCCATTCTTCAGCACGGGGTGGTTGTTGCGGGGATATCCTCTGAATTGGAGCAGGAGATTCGAAAGGCTCAGTCTCTTGCTCCTCCCTCTTTGCCTGACAATAAGCTTTTTGTCCCAGTTCAGTACCGATTGAGGATTCTCCAGGAGTTCCACGATTCTGCTCTTAGTGGTCACCCGGGGATCTCTGCCACCCGGAAAGCTATTGCTAGGCTGTTTTGGTGGCCCTCCATGAATTCTGATATAATTGAGTTTGTGTCTGCTTGTGATACCTGTGCCCGTGCTAAGAGCTTCCATAACCGGCCGGCCAGGGAATTGGTGCCATTGCCAATTCCTGATAGACCTTGGACTCATTTGTCCATGGATTTTATCACTGATCTCCCTCCTTCCAATGGCAAAACTGTAATCTGGGTAGTGGTTGACAGATTCAGTAAGCAAGCGCATTTTGTATCTCTGGCAGGATTGCCTAATGCTGAGACACTATCTTGATTGTTTGTTGAGCACGTTGTATGGCTGCATGGCGTGCCTTTGAGTGTGGTTTCTGATAGAGGAGTACAATTTGTGTCCAAATTTTGGAGGGCATTTTGTAAAAGATTGGGTATTTATTTGACCTTCTCCTCTGCTTACCATCCTGAGACCAACGGGCAGACGGAGAGGACCAATCAGTCACTTGAACAGATTTTGAGGTGTCTTGCTACGTCTCAGCAGGATGATTGGTGTTCTTCATTGCCGTGGCTGAATTTGCATTTAATAATCGGATTAACCAGTCCACGGGCACCTCTCCATTGTTCTGTAACTACGGTTTTCATCCCCATTTTGGTGAATTTTCTAGGCTGGATTCAGGATGTCCAGGGGCTGATACGGCAGTACAATGGTTGGGGGAGGTGTGGAGGGAGGCCCAAAGAACATTAGGAAGGCTCAGGGCAAACATACATTTTTTGCTGATAAGCGACGGTCTATAGGACCTATATTCCTGGTAGGAGATAAAGAGTGGTTGTCTACCAAGAACATTCGTCTAAAGATTCCTTCTGCTAAGCTTGGTCCCAGGTTTATTGGTCCTTATGAGATCATTGAGGTGGTCAATCCAGTTGCCTTTCGTTTACACCTTCCTCAGTCGCTTCAGATCCCCAATGTGTTCCATAAATCCCTTCTTAAAGGGAACCTGTCATCTGAATTTGGCGGGACTGGTTTTGGGTCATATGGGCGGAGTTTTTGGGTGTTTGATTCACCCTTTCCTTACCCTCTGGCTGCATGCTGGCTGCAATATTGGATTGAAGGTCGTTCTCTGTCCTCCATAGTACACGCCTGCGCAAGGCAAGATTGCCTTGTGCAGGCATGTACTATGGAGGACAGAGAATCAACTTCAATCCAATATTGCAGCCAGCATGCAGTCAGCGGGTAAGGAAAGGGTGAATCAAACACCCGAAAACTCCGCCCATATGACCCAAAACCAGTCCCGCCAAATTCAGGTGACAGAGTCCCTTTAAGTCCTTTGTACCAACTTCCGCTGGGCCTCCATCCCCTCCGCCTCCTCTCTCTGTGGATGGTCAGTCCGAGTTTGAAGTAGAACGGATCATGGCTTCTCGCATGGTCCATAGTTCTCTTCAGTATTTGGTCCATTGGAGGGGTTATGGTCCTGAGGATCGATCTTGGGTCCCGGCGCGATCTGTCCATGCTGATCGATTGGTCCGGGCATTTCATGCACGTTATCCTGGGAAACCTGGGGGTCCGGTGGCCCCCCTTGAGAGGAGGGTACTGTCATGATCCGTTCCAGAGTTTATTAGTGTCTGCTCTTTTTTCTGGACGGATCATGTCAAGGGTTAACTTTGCTCTGCCTCTTTCTGGGTTCAGGTTTGCTATTTAGCTCCCATGAATCTTGCTGGCTGTGTCAGCTATAGCTCTGTCTTTGGCGTGTGAACCTGACTCTGGAAGCCCTTGGTTTGTCCTACTGTGAACCCTGACTTGTCCTGTGTCTGTTATCCCCCCCCTGCCTGCCCTTTCTCAGTGTCTCTTTGTTTGTCTGTATATCTTCTTGACTCCCTGGTTATGATCTCTTGGCTTGGCTCTTTGACTCTGTTTCAGTTTGTCGCTATTGTACCGTATTTTGCCCGTCCTGGTTTACTTATCCCCTGCTATGTCCTGACTATTCATTCTGTCTAAATCCGTTTGTACTATTGTGTTATATATATATATATAATAGAACAACCTCCAGCACTCTCATGAGAGAAAAAAAGGGGTCTTGTATCAAATGTTCAATTCTTTATTATAGTCATTTGTTCTGGGAGTTCACAGCCATAACAACGGGATATAACAGAAAATTTTCCCAACGTTTCGACCATAAAATGGTCTTTGTCAAGGGTACAATCTATATGAAAAAAACATAATACAGTATAAGTACACAACAATAAAAAAGAAAAAATTATTGTAACACGAGTGTACAATATTACTGTTACACAATGAACCTAAATAATTTATATATGTGTGCACTCTCATAAGAAAAAAGAAAAAGAAAAATTTGTATATATTCAAATACATATATATATATATATATATATATATACACCTAGGGTATATTCTACTCGAGCCAATAAGCATTGTACATACTCCAATCAAGGATCAATAAGGGCAGAAGAAAGCATGGTTCACAAAACCAGTCCTTCAAAGTGAATAATACACATGAAAAAATAAAAAATAAAAAATATATAACCCCATAAGAAGTCAGTCTTGTGAAAAATCGGGCAAAAAAACCAAACATATATCAATTGATAAAATGATTAACATTATCAAGGATCCGCAATATGCAGGTCCTAAACAAACAATGTGGTGAATCAACCACAATCTAGATGAACCCTCGAGAGCTAATGGAAATGTATCCCCAGCGACAAGCCCAAAGAACCAAAAGGAGAGAAACAAGTGGCAAACAAAAAAATCCAAATATGTGGAATGAAAATGTTACCTGTATAAGAAACAAAGTTCCAGACGGCAGTCCC
Source organism: Ranitomeya imitator (assembly GCF_032444005.1). Classification (NCBI taxonomy): domain Eukaryota; kingdom Metazoa; phylum Chordata; class Amphibia; order Anura; family Dendrobatidae; genus Ranitomeya; species Ranitomeya imitator. The sequence continues at coordinate 433,039,345 of NC_091284.1, forward strand.
AGAGCGGTAGTATGCCGGCATGCGAGAGGACCTTATATAGGGCAGTGATGTAATATCCTGCCTGTCATGTGATAAAGCCGAAAGGCCCCGAGACAAGCCGAAATAGGACACGGAGTAGTGTGCATGCGTGCTGGCGGTGAAACTGGAACATCCGAAGTAAGCCAAGAAAGACAGCGCAAGCGCCGAGGAATGTAGAGCCGCAGAGAAATGCGCATGCGTCCTGACATAAGGCCGGAAATATCCGAAGAGAGCCGAAGAGCACGGTGAAGAAACAGGAAAAGTGAAATACCGCGCAGCCGCAAGCGAATAAGATACCGCTAATGAATAGAAGAAAAAAACGAACGTAGAAAAGAAATAACACAAAAAGAGAACAGGAAAAGAAAAAGAGAAAAGATATAAGAGGGGATACATTACCAGTGCATCAAGACACCTACAATAACAAGACAAAAAGAAAAAAAATATTAATATAAAAATAAGCAAGGATTAAACCATGCGATATGTATAAATAATAACATATTCAATAACTAATCTCATACTCCCTGTTTAGCCCCCACGGTTCCAGTGTTTGTAACGTAAAAATCCAAAAAGATTCCCTAGATTTAAGCCTCTTGATCCTATCTCCCCCTCGTCTGGGCAAAGCTACGTGCTCAATCACTTGATATTTCAATTGTGACACGTTGTGTCCAGCGGCGGCAAAATATGCTGGGACGGGTAACATGAGTTTCTGACACCTAATGGTGGATTTATGCTGAGATATGCGGTCTCGGATATGTTGGGTAGTCTCCCCAACATATCCGAGACCGCATGGACACTTAATCAAATATACAACATAGGACGAATTACATGTAAAGAAACCATTTATATTAAACAACTTTCCCGACCGGGGGTGTGAAAAAGTCTCCCCCTTAGTAATGTTCGAACATTGTAAACAATGAAGACAAGGGAACGTGCCCCGTTTTTGTGTAGCAAGAGTCCTCTGTGTGTAATTAGGTCTATCGGAACCGATGTCAGCTCTCACCAAAGGTTTCTAAGATTGGAAGGTTTTTTGTAACACATAATCGGCTTATCTTTAAATTCACGTATATTGGGATAAGCTTTACCCAGCAAATCCCAATGACGTAAGACACAATATTTTATTTTGTAAAGATATGGATGAAATGTGCTGACAAAGGGTATTCTCTGTCTCCCCAAATTTTCTTCTTTATTAGTGATATTAATTCTGGCTTTCTGAAGTGTTCTCAGAGGATAGCCACGTTGTAAGAATTTATTTGACATTTCCTGATGTCGTATAGCCTGTTTGCCTTCATTGGATATTATCCGTGACAGTCGGTGATATTGAGAAAGGGGTAAGGACTGTTTAACATGTCGAGGATGACAGCTGCTGTAGTGCAATAGACTGTTCTTATCGGTTGGTTTACAATATAGATCCACATCAAGGTTACCGTCAGCTTCCAATGTTATCATAGTATCCAAGAAATTAATGGATATTGTGCTCTTCTGCATAGAAAACGTTAAATTGGGAACACAGGAATTCATATCACTAACAAACTGAAGGAGAAGATTTTCATCCCCCTTCCAAATCATGAAAACGTCATCTATATACCGTTTCCAGTAAATAGAATATTTTTGGAATAATGAGTGTGTATAGACATAAGTCTCCTCAAAGGATGCCATAAAAATGTTTGCATATGGTGGTGCCATGTTTGAGCCCATGGCCGTCCCAGTCTTTTGTATATAATATTGATCACCGAACAGAAAAAAATTCTTGTTTAAAACAAGGACCAATAAATCTACACAAAATTGAAGTTGATCAGGAGAAAAATCGGTATATTTAGTCAAAAACCACTGGACAGCCTCAACACCCGTTTGATGATTAATACATGTATACAGACTATTCACGTCTAACGTAACCAGTGTGCACCCTGAAGCTACTGGAGTGATAGCATGTAATTTAGAGAGAAAGTCTGTAGTGTCCTTAAGGTACGAAGAGATATTCTGTAATAATGGAGTGAGGATACGGTCCAGTGTAATCGCCAGAGGGGAGAGAAGTGAATTAGTTGACGCCACAATTGGCCGTCCTGGTGGGTTCATTAGATCTTTATGCACTTTCGGCAATATATAAAACACCGGTGTCATAGGCTGAGTATTTATAAGGTATTCACTAAGCTTAACATCAATCATACCTTTCTCTTTATATTTTTCCACCATCTGACGTATTTCTCTCGCTATATCAAAAGTAGGATCTCTATCAATAGGTTGGTAAGAAGTCCCGTCACTTAGTTGCATTTGTATAATAGATGTATAATGGGATTTGTCCATGACAACAATTGAGCCCCCCTTATCGGCGGGCTTAATTATTATCCGCTTATTCTCTTGCAAACTCCTCAGTGCCTCTTTTTCTATCACAGATAAATTTCTGTGAATATGCATAGAGCCTTTTCGAATAGATTTCAAGTCAGATTCAACATCCCTTTTAACAAGAGAGATATATGTCTCAATAGGATGATAAACACGTGGAGGATTATAGTTACTAGGGACTCTGAGGCCTAATTGTTTCAAATGAAATGCTGTTGTGAATTGATTAGAATTGTCAACACCAGTAGTCATTTCCTCAACAGGGTTATTACGAAAGTGTACTTTAAGTCTTAAAGACCTAAAGAAACGGTGTAATTCTTGGTCTAATGTAAAACCGTTGAAGGAGGGGGTAGGGCAGAAGGATAGTCCTTTTTGAAGGACGTTGTACTCAGTGGGTGAGAGATTATAGGATGATATGTTGTAGACAATCTGGTTGTCCCTACCTGAGATCGTGTGCGTATCCGTGAACCCTCGAAGATTATGTTGTCTGCGGCCCCTCCTCGTCGGCTTTTTGTACTTCTTCCCCGCCTCTGCTCTAAAAAAGGTAGGGGAGTACGTGATGTAAGTTCGCTCTCGGAACCTGATGACGTTGAGGAGTTGCCACGACGGTAACCCCTTCTTTCCTTGAAATAATTTTGATCCCGCCATCTATAAACTTGTTCACGATGATAGTCCTCAGCGTCACGCAAGAATTTGGATCGTTTTCTCTCTTGGAGTTGAGATCTGAATTCCTCAATGGTTTTGTTGGTTTTCTGTAAAATAGAGTCAAATTTATCAGTGGTTAATGTACTACTCAGTTGTTGTTGAATAGAGGTAATCTGTTCTTCGATTGTTGAAAGTTCCTTATGAAGATACTCAATGGTGAGAATAATTATGTCCATCGTGTACTATTGTGTTGTCTTGTGATCTGACTCGACTTTCCTGACCTTGCCCTCGCCACTAGGTGGCGTCTGTTCTGTTGCTCTGTGTGTGCAGTCTGGCTTCCCTACCAAGCTCCCCCTGGTGGAGGTTGCGCTGTATTGCACGCAGCTGCATGACACTGATACTGAGAGGAATCCATGCGTCCCTCAACTTTAACAAGATTCCGGTGCCGGCATTGGCCACACAGCCCCAAAGTATGATGGAACCTCCACCAAATTTTACTGTGGGTAGCAAGTGTTTTTCTTGGAATGCTGTATTTTTTGGCCGCCATGCATAACGCCTTTTTGTTTGACCAAACAACTCAATCTTGGTTTCATCAGTCCACAGGACCTTCTTCCAAAAAAGAAATTGGCTTCTCCAAATGTGCTTTTGCATACCTCAGCCGACTCTGTTTGTGGCATGCTTGCAGAAGCGGCTTCTTTCGCATCACTCTCCCATACAGCTTCTCCTTGTGCAAAGTGCATTGTATAGTTGACTGATGCACAGTGACACCATCTGCAGCAAGTTGATGCTGCAGCTCTCTGGAGGTGGTATGAGGATTGTCCTTGACTGATCTCACCATTCTTCTTCTCTGCCTTTCTGATGTTTTTCTTGGCCTGCCATTTCTGGCCTTAACAAGAACTGTACCTGTGTTCTTCCATTTCCTTACTATGTTCCTCACAGTGGAAATTGGCAGGTTAAATCTCTGAGACAGCTTTTTGTATCCTTCCCCTGAACAACTATGTTGAATAATCTTTGTTTTCAGATCATTAGACAGTTGTTTTGAGGAGCCCATGATGCCACTCTTCAGAGGAGGTTTAAACAGGAGAACAACTTGCAAGTGGCCACTTTAAGTAGCTTTTCTCATGATTGCATACACCTGGCTATGAAGTTCAAAGCTCAGTGAGGTTAGAAAACCAAAAAAAGTGCTTTAGTAAGTCAGTAAAAAGTAGGTAGGAGTATTTAAAACAAGAAAATGATAAGGGTGCGCATACTTATGCACCTGTCAGATTCTGTTTGAATGCAGATTGCACATTTTCTGTTAGTACAATAAACCTCATTTCAAGGCAGAAACATTACTGTGTCCAACAGTTATTAGATATATGTAAACTGAAATAGCTGTTGCAAAGAAAAACAATTTTTATAAAACATTAAGCTTAAGATTAATAGGCGTGCCCAAACTTTTTCATATAACTGTAACAGCCTCTAGTCGCTTCCTGTGGCTTTTAATGAGTTCCTGGATCCTGGATTAAGGTATTTGTGACCATTCCTCTTTACAAAACAAAACAATTCCAGTTCAGTTCAGTTTGATGGTCGCCGAGCATGGACAGCCCTCTTCAAATGATCCCACAGATGTTTTCTTTTTTGGGGGTCGAGTCAGGTTTTGCGAAACCCGACTATCTCAAAAGTCGAGTCGCGTGAAATCGGACGATTTTCTCGAAAAGTCGGGGAACGACCGAAACACAAAACCCAATGCAAGTCAATGGGGAAGCATAGTCGGCAGTGAGAGGGGGGCCAGGAAAACACCTACAGTGCCCATTTTAATGGCAAAAGCATCTATTCTTGTTACTGAAGCTTGCCAATCTTAATTTACCTTATAATAATAGTTAGGCATTGGAAATTGGGGGTCATTTGGCTAAAGTTGTGGGGGGTAGGGCTGGTTCAAGTGTTTAGTGGGCCCAGGAAATGTGGACCACGTCACGGCAGTGGAGCAGGGAGAGGTAAGTATTTCAACTTTGCAAGTGCTGTGATCCTGAGCAAGCAGGGGGGGGGGTGTTTGCACGGCAGGGGCGCCTCCCACCGGCAGCGACACTTTTGCCTACTATGAGGGGCCCTGTGCCAGTGACGTCGCCAACAAGTATTCCCCCCCCCCACCTGATGAAGGAACCTGCACTTTCATCTGCACCTTTCTCTTTGTCCCCGTGTAAGGTGGTATGGTATGCGGGAAGGGGAACCTGACTTTCAGCAGGGTCACATTCTGGCTGTGTAGCGTGCACGGGGAATGTAGCGTTCTGGGTCAATGTACCAGCAGACTCATCTATCACTGGCTGGGCAATGGGCAGGATGAGGAGAAAACACAGATATAGGCACAAATAATAAAGTGGGCTAAATGCAGTTCAAAATTGGTAACAGGACTAACCAGGGGGCATTGCTTTGTTCAGTGGAGTACAACTCTAATGAGAGGCTGACACAGTGAGTAGGCCCAAATCAGTAAGTAGGCTAAATGCAGTTCAAAATTGGTAACAGAAGTAAACATGCGGCACTGGTTTGTTCAGTGGAGAACATCAAGGAGTGGCAGACACCGTTAGTAGGGCCAACAAAACAAGTAGGCCAAATGCAGTGTTATATTAAAAACAATTTAACGAGAGCCTGAAGATAGAAGCTAGAGAAAGGCAACTTGGAGAACACCTTGGAGCGGAAGACACCGTTTGTAGAACCCAGACCCAACTTGTAGGCCTAATGCAGTGTTGTTTCAACAACTACTTAACGAGAGCTTGAAGATAGAAGCTAGGGATAGGCAACATGGAGAACACCTTGGAGCGGAAGACTCAGTTTGTAGACCCCAACGAAACTTGTGGCCCCAATGCTGTTTTAAAATTCCGACAGGCTGAAAACCAGACAATTTCAGCTTTTTTTTTTTTAGAGGAGGACAGTTGCATTGAGTGGCGCAGACAAACACTGCTAGTAGGCCTTACACCACAAAGTTGGCTGGCTGCAGGTTTACAAAAAGGTTACATGGGTACTCGGGCAGCATTGGTGTGGTCAGCGGAGGACAATTGGAAGGAGGGACCACAGACAGACTTAGTAGGCCTAAAACAACAAAATAGGCTCAATGCAGCTTCGATTATGTGAAAGGGGTACACAGGCAGCATTGGTGTGGTCATCGGAGGGCAATTTGAAGGAGGGCCCGCCGACAGACTTAGTAGGCCTAAAATAACAAAATAGGCTCTATGCACCTTCTATTATGTGGCATGGGTACACAGGCAGCATTGGTGTGGTCAGTGGAGGGCAATTTGAAGGAGGGACCGCAGACAGACTTAGTAGGCCTAAAATAACAAAATAGGCTCTATGCAGCTTCGATTATGTGGCAGGGGTACACAGGCAGCATTGGTGTAGTCAGCGGAGGGCAATTTGAAGGAGGGACCGCAGACAGACTTAGTAGGCCTAAAATAACAAAATAGGCTCTATGCAGCTTCGATTATGTGGCAGGGGTACACAGGCAGCATTGGTGTAGTCAGCGGAGGGCAATTTGAAGGAGGGACCGCAGACAGACTTAGTAGGCCTAAAATAACAAAATAGGCTCTATGCAGCTTCTTTTATGTGGCAGGGGTACACAGGCAGCATTGGTGTGGTCAGCGGAGGGCAATTTGAAGGAGGGACCGCAGACAGACTTAGTAGGCCTAACATAAAGAAATTAGGCTCAATGCAGCTTCTATTATGTGGTAGGGGTACACAGGCAGCATTGGTGTGGTCAGCGGAGGATAATTAGAAGGAGTGTCTGACACAGTTAGTACTCCCAAAAAATAAATAGATGTTAATGTCTCGCAAAACAACAACAAAAAAAAGGGTGGCATACTTAGGTACAGGGGTGGGCTCCTCTGCTGACTTTCAGACATAGTAATTAGGGTTGAGCGAAACGGGTCAGCCATTTTCAGAAGTCGCCGACTTTTGGCAAAGTCGGGTTTCATGAAACCCGACCTGACCCCTGTGTGGGGTCGGCCATGAAGTCGGCGATCTTCTGAATCTGGTATCGGAATTCCGATCCCGAGTTCCGATATGTTTGCAATATCGGAAATCGGTATCGGAATCCATATTTAAGTGTAAAATAAAGAATTAAAATAAAAAATATCGCTATACTTACCCTCTGACGCTCCCTGGTACTAACCGGCAGCCTTTCTTCCTTCGAATCAGCGCTTGCAGGACCTTGCGGTGACGTCGCGGCTTGTGATTGGTCGCGCGACCGCCCATGTGACCGCTCGCGCGACCAATCACAAGCCGCGACGTCACCGCAAGGTCCTGCAAGCGCTGATTCTTAGGAAGGAAGGCTGCCGGAAAGAAGCAGGGCGTGTCCGAGGGTGAGTATATACCTAAAAGGAATATACTCACCCTCGGACGCGCCCTGCTTCTTTCCGGCAGCCTTCCTTCCTAAGAATCAGCGCTTGCAGGACCTTGCGGTGACGTCGCGGCTTGTGATTGGTCGCGCGAGCGGTCACATGGGCGGTCGCGCGACCAATCACAAGCCGCGACGTCACCGCAAGGTCCTGCAAGCGCTGATTCGAAGGAAGGAAGGTTCCCGGTTAGTTCCAGGGCGCGTCCGAGGGTGAGTATAGCGATATTTTTTATTTTAATTCTTTATTTTACACTTAAATATGGATCGCAGGGCCTGAAGGAGAGTTTCCTCTCCTTCAGACCATGGGAACCATTGGAAACCCAATGCACTGCATTGGGTTTCGAGTTTCGGCCGACCCCGACTTTTTTATAGGATCGGCCGATTTCACTCGACCCGACTTTTGAAAAAGTCGGGTTTCGTGAAACCCGACCCGATCCTATAAAAGTAAAAGTCGCTCAACCCTAATAGTAATTTGGCGCAAAGCATTTACTGGTGTAAATATAGGACACGGCCCCTGACTATTTTAACTAGCATCATACATGTCAACAAATTGTTATTGTCAGTGCCAGGCATTGAAGGATTTCAGCGCATAGACTAAACATTGGTGGAGCTGTGAGAGATAATTTTGCAAGTGGTAGAGCACTGTTTGAGCTGGGGGGAACACTCTCTTGCGGCCGGCGGTACAGGCCCAGGGCCCCTCATGTTACAACGGTGTGTCTGACGTTGGGCGCGCGCCACCACCGCCAGAGACACTTCATTATACTATGAGGGACCCAGTGGCAGTGCCGTCGACCAAAAGAGGGCATACCCACCTCTTCAGACAAACGGCACTCTCACGGGTGCTTGCACCAAGTGGCGAGACCACGGTTCCGTGGGGGGAGTTAGCCCATTTAGGGAGATGTAAACATGTCGTATGCTGGACAAACGGCAGCTGCAAATTAAGAGATTGGAACAGTCAGTAAGATCAGTCCACAAGCAAGACCTTTTTATAGGAAAGCTAGGTGTCAGTCGGGAAAGGTGGTGCAAAATAATGAGAAATCCATGAGTGGTTCATTTTAATGAAGGTTAGATCATCAACATTTTGGGTAGCCAGACGAGTCCTTTTTTCGGTCAATATTGAACCAGCAGCACTGAATACTCTTTCTGATAGCACACTAGCTGCTGGGCAAGCAAGCCCCTGCAATGCATATTCTGCTAATTCAGGCCAGGTGTCTATTTTGGATGCCCAGTAATCAAATGGGAATGACGGTTGAGGGAGAACATCGATAAGGGATGAAAAATAGTTAGTAACCATACTGGACAAATGTTGTCTCCTGTCACTTTGAATTGATGCTGCAGTACCTGTCCTGTCTGCGGTCATTGCGAAATCACTCCACAACCTGGTCAGAAAACCCCTCTGTCCAACGCCACTTCTGATTTGTGCACCTCTAACACCTCTGCCCTGTTGCCCCCTGCAGCTCGTGTGAGAACCATCACCGGCGCTGTGTGCTGGGAATGCCTGAATCAAACGGTCTACAAGACTTGCTTGTTTAGTTGCCAATATTTGTTCGAGGTTCTCATGTGGCATGATATTTTGCAATTTGCCTTTATAGCGAGGATCAAGGAGGCAGGCCAACCAGTAATCGTCATCGGTCATCATTTTTATAATGCGTGGGTCCCTTTTGAAGATACGCAAGGCATAATCCGCCATGTGGGCCAATGTTCCAGTTGTCAAATCTGCACTTGTGCTGGGTTGAGGGGCAGTTTCTGGCAAATCAACGTCACTTGTCTCCCTCAAAAACCCTGAACCCGGCCTTGCAACGCCACCAGTTTCTATTGCCCCCTGAGAAGATTCCTCATCCCAAAAATACTCATCCCCATCATCCTCCTCGTCCTCCTCCTCTTCGCCCGCCACCTCGTCCTGTAGACTGCCCTGGCCAGACAATGGCTGACTGTCATCAAGGCTTCCCTCGTCCTCGGCTGCAGACGCCTGCTCCTTTATGTGCGTCAAACTTTGCATCAGCAGACGCATTAGGGGGATGCTCATGCTTATTATGGCGTTGTCTGCACTAACCAGCTGTGTGCATTCCTCAAAACACTCAAGGACTTGACACAGGTCTTGTAGCTTCGACCACTGCACACCTGACAACTCCATGTCTGCCATCCAACTGCCTGCCCGTGTATGTGTATCCTCCCACAAATACATAACAGCACGCCTCTGTTCGCACAGTCTCTGAAGCATGTGCAGTATTGAGTTCCACCTTGTTGCAACGTCAATGATTAGGTGATGCTGGGGAAGGTTCAAAGACCGCTGATGGTTCTGCATACGGCTGGAGTGTACGGGCGAACGGCGGATATGCGAGCAAAGTCTGCGCACTTTGAGGAGCAGGTCAGGTAACCCCGGATAACTTTTCAGAAAGCACTGCACCACCAGGTTTAAGGTGTGAGCCAGGCAAGGAATGTGTTTCAGTTGTGAAAGGGCTATGGCAGCCATAAAATTCCTTCCGTTATCACTCACTACCTTGCCTGCCTCAAGATGTACAGTGCCCAGCCATGACTGAGTTTCTTTCTGCAAGAACTCGGACAGAACTTCCACGGTGCGTCTGTTGTCGCCCAAACACTTCATAGCCAATACAGCCTGCTGACGCTTGCCACTAGCTGTCCCATGATGGGACACCTCGTGTGCAACAGTGGCAGCTGCGGATGGAGTGCTCGTGCGACTGCGGTCTGTGGACGAGCTCTCGCTTCTGCAGGAGGATGAGGAGGAGGAGGAATGGGGGCGAACGCCTACAGCCAACTGTTTCCTAGACCGTGGGCTAGGCAGAACTTTCCCAATATTGCTGTCCCCTGTGGACCCTGCATCCGCCACATTAACCCAGTGTGCCGTGATGGACACGTAACGTCCCTGGCCATGCCTACTGGTCCATGCCTCTGTTGTCAGGTGCACCTTTGTACTCACAGATTGCCTGAGTGCATGGACGATGCGGTGTTTTACATGCTGGTGGAGGGCTGGGATAGCTTTTCTCGAAAAGAAGTGTCGACTGGGTAGCTCGTAGCGTGGTACAGCGTAGTCCATCAGGGCTTTGAAAGCTTTGCTTTCAACTAACCGGTAGGGCATCATCTCTAACGAGATTAGTCTAGCAATGTGGGCGTTCAAACCCTGTGTACGCGGATGCGAGGATGAGTACTTCCTTTTCCTAATGAGAGTCTCATGTAGGGTGAGCTGGACAGGAGATCTGCAGATGGTGGAACTAGCGGGGGTGCCGGTGGACATGTCAGACTGACAGAGGGTTGGAGATGGTATTCTTGCTGGTGCCCTACATACAGTGTTTCCTACCACGAACCTGGTGATTCCCTGACTGCTTTGGCCTTGCGACGAAACCTGCACATTTACTGCAGGTGGTGCGGTAAACGGTGGGCTTACAGTGAGGGAAGGGATGTAACGTTGCTGACTAGCTTCATTGGCAGAGGGCGCTACAACCTTAAGGGACGTTTGGTAGTTAGTCCAGGCTTGCAAGTGCATGGTGGTTAAATGTCTACGCATGCAACTTGTATTTAGAGTTTTAACATTCTGACCTCTGCTGAAGGTACTTGAACATTTTTGACAGATTACTTTGCGCTGATCATTTGGATGTTGTTTAAAAAAATGCCAGACTGCACTCTTCCTACTATCGGATACCTTTTCAGGCATTGCAGACTGAGCTTCTTTAACCGGATGGCCACGCTGTCCTACAACTGGTTTTGGTTTTGCCACACGTTTTTGGTCAGATACGGGCCTGGCAGATGGAACCTGTTGCGATGTTGATGCCTGCTGCGGCTCCTCCTCCTCCGCTTCAGAGCTACTTTCGCCTGCACCCTGTTTCCCCAATGGCTGCCAATCGGGGTCAACAACTGGGTCATCTATGACCTCCTCTTCTATGTCATGTTCAACTTTTTCTGTGTCACCGTGTAAGCCGGTGCTATAGTGTTCGTGACGGGGCTCTATAGTCTCATCAGGGTCAGATTCTGGATCAGTACACTGCGAGGGCAATGTTATGATCTGAGTCAAAGGAACAGCATAGTAATCTGGCTGTGGCTGTGCATCTGTGCACTCCATGTCCGATTCATCTTGTAATGGGCATGGCCTGTTAACAATTTCCCTTTCTAACCCAGGAACGGTATGTGTAAAGAGCTCCATGGAGTAACCTGTTGTGTCGCCTGACGCATCCTTCTCTGTTGTTCTTGGTGAAGAAGACAAGGAAGCGACTTGTCCCTGACTGGGAACATCCACTGACGACGCGCTGCTTTTACATTTAGCAGTTTCCAAAGAGGAGGCAAAAGAGCTAGAGCTAGAGGCAGAGTCAGCAAGGAAAGCCAAAACTTGTTCCAGCTTTAAAAGCGGTTTTCCTACTCCCAGAAAAGGGAGCGTTTGAGGCCTTGTGTAGCCAGACGATGACGCTGGCTCAACAACTCGAGACTTAGGTGCTATATTGATTTTCCCACGACCACCTGATGCTCCACCACCACTACCATCATTACCAGCTGGCAATGACCGCCCACGGCCACGACCTCTTCCACCAGACTTCCTCATTGTTTGAAAAACGTAACCAAACAAACAATTCGTATTTGTTACTCTAAAACCAGTTACAAGGTGTACTCAAACTTGTGGTGAATTTATATCTCCCTTTATAGGTGGGTGAGACTGCAGGGAAAATCAGGCCCACTGTATAACAGTACACAGCTTAAGTGGCAGACAGATATGCCACTAACAGGACTGATGCAGATGCACACACTACCAATAAAAATCTCCCCCTTTTTATTTTTTCTGGGAGAATATTGAAGAAATCAGGCCCACTCTTATACAGTATATTATCTGTGGCAGAAAATGAAAGACAGATGCCACAGATTGGCAAATCAGCATCACTGCCAGTCCTATCTTAATCTCCCACTTGTTTTATTTTTTTCTGGGAGAATTGTGAAGAAATCAGGGCCACTGTATTACAGTAGGTTTTCTGTGGCAGAAAACGAGAGACAGATGCCACAGACAGGGCTGGCAGTGATGCAGATTTGCCAATCTTAATCTCCCACTTGTTTTATTTTTTCTGGGAGAATTGTGAAGAAATCAGGGCCACTGTATTAGAGTATATTTTCTGTGGCAGAAAATGAAAGACAGATGCCACAGACAGGACTGGCAGTGATGCAGATTTCCCAATCTTTATCTCCCACTTGTTTTATTTTTTTCTGTGAGAATTGTGAAGAAATCAGGGCCACTGTATTAGAGTATATTTTCTGTGGCAGAAAATGAAAGACAGATGCCACAGACAGGACTGGCACAGATGCAGATTTGCCAATCTTAATCTCCCACTTGTTTTATTTTTTTTCTGGGAGAATTGTGAAGAAATCAGGGCCACTGTATTACAGTAGGTTTTCTGTGGCAGAAAATGAAAGACAGATGCCACAGACAGGACTGGCAGTGATGCAGATTTGCCAATCTTAATCTCCCACTTGTTTTATTTTTTTCTGGGAGAATTGTGAAGAAATCAGGGCCACTATATTAGAGTATATTTTCTGTGGCAGAAAATGAAAGACAGATGCCACAGACAGGACTGGCAGTGATGCAGATTTGCCAATCTTAATCTCCCACTTGTTTTATTTTTTCTGGGAGAATTGTGAATAAATCAGGCCCACTGTATTAGAGTATATTTTCTGTGGCAGAAAGTGGCTTGAAGAGATATAACAAAAAAAAAAAAAAAGGGACTGTACTACAATTACTATTTCCCTAGAGCAAACTCAGAAAAGTATGGCAGGCAGCAATAAAAAGGACTGCTCTGCTGCACAAAAAAAGTCTAAAGTGTGGACAAACAAACAAGATAGCTGTGCAGAAAGGAAGGAGCAACAGGATTTGTGCTTTGAAAAAAGCAGTTGGTTTGCACAGCGGCGTACAAACAGCAATGCAGCTATCAGGGAGCCTTCTAGGACAGCCAAATAAGCTACAGAGCTGATGAACAAAAATCTAGCCTCCACTGTCCCTGCAAACAAAAGGTGGTGTTGGACAGTGGAAATCGCTACAGCACAAGCAGTTTGGGGGTTAATGTACCCTGCCTAACGCTATCCCTACTTCTGACGAAGCGGCAGCAACCTCTCCCTATGCTCAGCTCGACAGCAGTAAGATGGCGGTCACGCCCCTTTATAGCCCCTGTGACACCGCAGAAAGCAAGCCAATCACTGTAATGCCCTTCTCTAAGATGGTGGGGACCAGGACCTATGTCATCACGCTGCCCACACTCTGCGTCCACCTTCATTGGCTGAGAAATGGTGCTGAACGCGTCATATGAAACCCGACTTTGGCGCGAAGATCGCGTACCGCATGGCCGATCCCACACTGGGATTGGGTCGGGTTTCATGAAACCCGACTTTGCCAAAAGTCGGTGACTTATGAAAATGACCGATCCGTTTCGCTCAACCCTACTTCTGACAATCTTCTGCCTCTCCCCTTTGGTATTTCATGATCTCATGGCTTTGATCTTTGTTTGCTTGACAACTCTCTTGTGTTTATCCTTTCTTTGCACCTGGCATCTGGCTCCGCCCCTGACCACCTCCCACTCTGTCAATGTTTCAGGTCCTGTTTGTAACTAGGTTAGTAACCTGGCATTTTGTTCAGTTCCCGTACAGCTGTGTGCATCGTTTCCCACAGTAGTATTACCTGGGAGTCGTGACACTGTACTTTACTTAAGCCTATTCCCATCTTCAGCATCAATTCAGCACAAAAAGCTCTGACTCAGGTTGTACATAATGTAAGACTGAGGGTGGGTTTGCTTCATTGTGAGGTAATTCCTTACTATGTCGTGGATGGTCTTCCCACCCCAATTGTATTGGGTCTTCCCTGGTTGCTGAAACATAATCCGTTGGCGGATTGGCAAGCCAAGGAGATAGTTGATTGGGGGGATTATTGCCATGAGCTGTTTAAATATTTATTTTACAGTCTCTACAGCAACTGTACCTACATTTTTGTTGGGTTTTGAGGACTTTTTTTCTGAGAAGGGGTGTCAGGATTTGTCTCCTCACCGTACATATGACTGTCCTATTAATTTGACCCTCAGAGCTAAACTTCCTAAGTCCAGACTGTATAATCTTTTTGGTCCCTAGAACCAAGTCAACATCATTAACCCTGAGAGAACAGGACATTAATCATGTCCTAACCATGACATACAGCAAGCCAGCCCATGAGTTCTAGCAAACTCTTCATCAATCATGCTGACTTCAGCTCCACTGTCAGCAAACAAAGAAATCTCCTCAGTTTTGCTCTCTAGCACCATCTCTGCTGTCAGGACAAAGCGGGAACTGCAGATTGATGATAAAAGCACCCCTTGCTTATTTAACTCCAGACTTCCAGGGGTTAAACGAGTCACCTTTTGCTTAGGCATCAAAGGACAGACCCCAATAAAATGTCCCTTTTTTCCACAAAAAAACACTACCTTTTTTTTTGCAAACCTCTGGGGAAATGTACGATGCAGAGGCACCTCCTAACTGCATGGGTTCCTCCATCTCCCCCAGAACTGGTTCACCATTAAACTGCTCCCCTGGAAAAGGGGCAATACTCCGAAAAAGAGGGTCTTACCCACCGATCCCGAAGGCATCTATCAATGTGAATAGCCAACGACATAACAACCTCCAAGGACTCAGGGATTTCGTACATTGCCAAAGCATCCTTCAACCTTTCAGTAAGGCCCTGAAGAAATTGGCTTCTGAGAGTCGGGTCACTCCATTTAATATCAGTTGCCCATCTGCAGAATTCAGAGCAATAAGTCTCCCCTGACCGATTCCGTTGCTGAAGGCAATGCAACCTAGACTCAGCCAAAGTGACTTGTCAGGGTCATCATATATAAGAACTAGAGCCCCAAAAAATCCCTCCACAGACTGGAGTCAAACCGAATTCTGCTGTGAAGTGAAATACCAGGATTGAGGATCTCCTTGTAGCAGAGAGATCACAATACCAACTGGTTATTCCTCATTTCCAGAGGAGTGAGGACGAAGTTTAAAATACAGTTTGCAAGCCCAGAAAAAAAACCATACACAAACAAAATCACGTGTCAGTTTGTTTTTTTTTCCTCTTAATATGCACGGCCGGTGATAATGCCACACACAGTGTGGGAAGACTAAGGGTATGTGCACACATTGCGGATTTTGCTGCGGATCCACAGCATTTCCACAGCTGCAGATCCGCAGCAGTTTCCCATGAGTTTACAGTACAATGTAAACCTATGGGAAACCAAAAACGCTGTGCCCATGCTGCGGAAAAAAACGCGCGGAAACGCAGCGTTTTATTTTCCGCAGCATGTTAATTCTTTGTGCGGAATCCGCAGCGTTTCTTACACCTGCTCCAATAGAAAACTGCAGATGTAAAACCGCAGCGGAATCCGCAATAGAAAGCGTGATAAATCCGCAGGAAAAACCGCAGCGGTTTTGCACTGCAGATTTATCAAATCCGGTGCGGAAAAATTTGCAGAGGAGCTTTCTACGTGTGCACATACCCTAAGTGCAACACAAAGGGATAAGGGGAAGGAAGCCCAGACACTAGAGAAAAGGTTAGTGGAGACCCATAGGCAGATCTGATAACACCCTACCTGCCCTACCATTCCTAAATTGGTTCCTCATCAATCGCCAAGCAGGAACCTAAGTCCTGTATCTCCCTAAGGCCAGTCTCACACATCCAGATAATTCCGGTACCGGAAAAATCGGTACCGGAATTATCCGTATCCATGTGCTTACGTTGAACATCAGTGTGGCACACGTGCGGCAGCCGTGTGCCGACTGAGGACCACACGGACCATGCAGGAGACAGCGCTAGAGTTAAGTGCTGTCCCCTGCATGCGGTGCTGAAGCCGGTATTCATCCCTTCTTCCCAGCAGCGTTCGCTGGAAAGAAGGAATGAATAATCTTTTTTTAATTTATTTTTGTTTTTACAATAAAGTTGCCGGTAATCTGCCCCCTCCCACCCCCTGTGCGCCCCCCCGCTGGCATTAAAATACTTACCCAGCTCCCTCGGCGCTTACATCCTCTCAGCGTCGCTGCTTGTCCTGTATGAGCAGTCACGTGGTGCCGCTTATTATAGTAATGAATATGCGGCTCCACCCCTATGGGAGGTGGAGCCGCATATTCATCACTGTAATGTGCTGCACCACGTGACCGCTCATACAGGACAAGCAGTGACGCTGAAAGGATGTAAGCACCAAGGGAGCTGGGTAAGTATTTTAATGCCAGCGGGGGGGGGGGGGGGCGCACAGGGGGTGGGAGGGGGCAGATTACCAACAACTTTATTTTAAAAACAAAAATAAATTAAAAAAAAAGATTATTCATTCCTTCTTTCCAGCAAACGCTGCTGGAGAGAAGAAATGAATGGGGCTTCAGCACCACACGCGGGGGGGACAGCGCTTACAGTAGCACTGTCTCCTGCACTGCACACGGACTGCACACGGACAACATCCGTGTGCGGTATGTGTTTTACACGGACCCATTTACTTTAATGGGTCTGTGTGATCCGTGCGCTCCCACGAACACTGACATGTCTCCGTGTTTTCCAAACGGACACACGGTCCGTGAAAACACGCTGACATGTGCAGAGACACATTGATTTTAATATGTCTACGTGAGTCAGTGTCTCCGGTATGTGAGGAAACTGTCACCTCACATACTGGAGCCACTGACGTGTGAAACCGGCCTAAAGCTAGGCCTGAATAGGGAGGGGATATGCACTGGTCAATCCCCACTGTAAACTAAAGATAGAGAAAGTTAAATTTATTGAGTGAAAGTGCAAATAAATAAACACGAAACACAAAAAATGATATAAGCATGCTGAATAATTAAAAAAAGTTAAAGACATGAACATTTCTTAAAAAAAGATGTAGGATCCTTACTTCTTTCTTCCTTTTCTTATATAGTGTGGATGGAATAAGTCATTCATCCTATGACGGATAAATGTGAAGTGAGGATAACAGTGTAAATTAATAAATAGCCAACTAGTAGTGTACAAAAATACATTTATGGGTATTGATAATTGATAGTAGTAGTAATCGATAATAAAATATTACAAAATAAATAAACACAGTTGATAAAAATGGATAGAAAGATAAAATGGATATATTGCATCAATAAGTCAAAACTATTTCTATTAGTAACAATTGTCTGGGGCCATATAGAGATATATAGGGAGAGGCACATCAAACAAACAGACGCATATTGTAATCACAATACAGAAAGCAGAGATGATGGTATGAGGGGTAATAGGTCTTCTAAGATTGAAAGAAACATCTGTCAATAAAGAAATAAAAAACACTGCAATAAAAAAAAGAATATGAGATGCATAAGAAACACAAAAAAAATACATCATCAATGTAAAAAAGTAAACGCCAAGAAATTAAAATTGTATCTTAGCGGAAGTGGACAATACTAATGTTTAAACTATTTAGAGCAATAGTATTCAGCAAGTATATCCATCGGGATTCCTTTTGCTTCAACAAGCATATCGATCGAGATTCCGTCTGCTGCCAGCCTGCTGGAACGTGTATTTCCACTATGTTTCATTTCTGAATTTTGATGCCGCCTACACCCCGTATGGAGCACACTACCCTTGCCATTGATATGGCCCATTCCCCTTTTGTCCAATCAGATCTCTGTTTAATATATTTGTCCCTTCTCTTTATTTCACTGACTTTATTTTTTACTATACACTAATATCTCCCCAAAGAAGAAGCCTCAGCGAAATGCACACCGAGTGTTGTTTCAAGGTAATACCTATTACACATTATCCATTCACAATGAGCTCATGACAACTATGTACTTTAAGGATCACTTCAGTTTTTACTTGTGACTGTTAGAATACATTTACCATCATTATGGCTGTGCTTTGCATGCCTTACCTACTTCTAATATATGTAACTTGGCTATCTCAGGTTATTTATTATTTCTTTTTGAGACTGATGTTTTGTCATCTCCTAATTGTAAACACTTTCCTCATTATTGGTACAATATTACTTTGAGTCCTACTGTAATGCATATTGAGCAATTGGGATTTGCTTCATACCTACCCAGGTGTTTTGCAATTATTTTGTCATAAATTATTTGGTACACCTTTTATCTATCCATCACTATGTCATTTTATGGATTTTAATTTTTTTGTCTTAATAAAGTTGATTATTTTACTTCAGCGTGGTTATATTTTTTTTAGATTTTGTGTCCAAAACTTCCTTTCTAAAATATGTGTCTGCTCCATCTTTAATTTTATATGAACAAGACTCTGTCCTGGCCCCAGTGTTGTTCAACATTTTTATATATGATCTAGATAGGAGAACTGAAGGTAAAGTAATCAAATTTACAGAGGATGCAAAGCTAGGAGGAATAGCTGACACTAGAAAAGACAGATAAAGGATTCAGAAGGATCTAGATAAGCTTGAACAATACAAATACAAGACTCTACATCTGGACAAGAAAAACAAAAGTTAGGCTTCTTTCACACTTGCGTCGTTTGGCCTCCGTCGCAATGCGTCATTTTGGGAAAAAAGACATCCTGCAAATGTACCCGTAGGATGCATTTTTTCCCCATAGATTTGTATTGCCGACGGATCGTGACGTATGACTGTCGCTTCAGTCGTGCACTGGATGCGTCATGTTTTGGCGGACCGTCGTCACGAATAAACATTCACGGGAACATTTTTTCGTATGTCGCATCTGCCATTTCCTACCGCACATGCGTGGCCGGAACTGCGCCCCCTCCTGCCCGGGACTTTAGAATGGGCAACGGATGCGTTGAAAAACTGCATCTGCTGCCCACGTTGTGCCGAATTTTCACAACGTTCGTCGGTACGTCGCGCCGACGCTCAGCAACGGCTGCGTACCAATGCAAGTGTGAAAGAAGCCTTACATATACAGAATGGCAGGAATAGAACTAAGCAACAGCACATGTGGAAAAAGACTTGGGTATACTTATAGACCACAGACTGCACATGAGTCAACAGTGTGATGCAGCAGCAAAAAACAGCACACACAGTTTTAGGATGTATTAAGAGAAGCATAGAGTCTAGATCACGTGAAGTAATTATCCCCCTCTACTCCTCCTTGGTCAGGCCTCATCTGGAATACTGTGTCCAGTTCTGGGCACCACATTTTAAAAAGGACATTGAAAAACTGGAGCAAGTTCAGAGAAGTAGACTGCAAAGTATGTCCTATGAGTAGTGATTAAATGATCTGGGAATGTTTAGCTTGCAAAAAAGAAGGCTAAAGGGAGACTTAATAGCTGTCTCTACAAATATTTGAAGGGATGTCACAGTGTAGAGGGATCATCCTTATTCTTATTTGCACATGGAAACATCAGAACCAATGGAATGAAACTAAAAGGGAGAAGATACCGATTAGATATTAGAAAAAACTTTTTGACAGTAAGGATGATCTATGAGTGGAACAAGCTGCCACGAGAGGTGGTGAATTCTCCTTCAATGAAAGTCTTCAGACAGAGGCTGGACAGACATCTGTCTGGTGTAGGTAGAGAATACTGCATTGAGCAGGGGGTTGGACATGATGACCGTGGAGGTCCCTTCCAACTCTAACATTCTATGATTCTATTAAATGTTCCAGTCAACGATCCCTCCTACTCTGAGTAATTTTACACATTTAACTTATTGAAGTAAAATAATACAAGAGTATTGATGTTACATTTTATATTTTGTACTTTAAGTACAGGATATTTAGCATCCCACTACCATTCATCTATTTGTGTTACTTTTGAAACACCTACTCCACTTCATGTTAGATAGAACCTTTTAAATCAAGTTTTTAAACATAAAAGTCAGTTTCATCAATATCTTTTCCATTATTCTGCTATTGTACATGGAGCTAATAGAAACATATTAATCATGTGGGGTTTGTTATAAAAGCTTTTCATAAAATACATGTGAATTACGTAGATAGAAAGTGTGAAACATTTGCCATTTTAGAGTTTGAATATTGCGTGTGTGAGTGCCTTGATTGCTTATTGCACAACATCTTAGCTAACCTACTATATAATTGTCTAAGGGTCACTTCCGTCTTTCTGTTTGTCCTTCTGTCTGTCCTTCTGTCTGTCACGGATATTCATTGGTCGTGGCCTCTGTCTGTCATGGAATCCAAGTCGCTGATTTGTCATGGCAAAACGCCCACGACCATTGCCACGAATAATCAGCGACAGGCGCAGTCCGGCGGCAACATGGCAGCACCTTCCTCCCCGCAGTCAGTGCCTGCTCCGTACTCCCCTCCAGTCAGCTCTCACACAGGGTTAATGGCAGCACTAATGGACCGCGTTATGCCGCGGTGTAACGCACTCCATTAAAGGGAAGGTACCGCGTTTGTAGGTCATTAATAAATCACTGTAATGTAGCATAACATGCTGCTATAAGCAAGTTTGAAATTCATGTGAAACAGATTTCATGTTTTATATGAGTTTAAAGAATGCACTGGGGGCTGACATTTTGGTTTTGCAGCAGTAGCAGGGCACTATGAGTGTCAGATTACAGCACCCCATGGACATAGGAGACAATAGACTGGCGCTGACCCTATCTCTAACATTGCAGCCGCATTAGCAGTGAGCTGGGCACGCCTCTGTGGGCTGCACAACTCACTGCTGTAGGTGTGACTAGCCGCCATTTTATTATAGCCCTGTGCTCTCTATCACAGGACAGAAGAAGCCCTCACTGGTCCTCTGTACTCCAAGCAGGCACACATCCTCTGCTCCTCAAAGGCTGCCCTGTGTGCTTCTCCTGCTGTGTCTCCCCCTCCCCCTCACACACAGTCCCTGTGATCTCCAGTAAGCTGCACTCACAGCCTGCAGAGAGGGAGGTGACACCTGGAGAGAGAGAGCAGGGGAGCTGACAGGACAGGGATTAAGGCGGGGGAAGGGTAATAGCAAGAATGTTATTCACAAAAAATGCTGCTGAGCCCACTGTGTTCTGCTCCTCTGTAAACAAGCTGTGCCTCTGATGCAGTAACTGCTGGTGATAGCAGATCACAGGGCAGTCACGCACAAAATGGCTCTGCCCTGTGATGCTGCTCTTCATTCTTACTGTTAGCAGCAAAATTGGGGCAGTAACTGCTGACATCACCATTTCCCTCCCCTTTTGGGTGGTTTAATATCCCTGGGGCAGAGCTGCTAAATCTTACTATAGCTGCTTGAGGTCTAAAACGGAAAATGCTCCCCCTAGTGGTAAATATGTATATTTGTAGAAAAATATATAATATTTTTCATATAGAAATGTTTGCAAACAGTGCAAACATTGCATTAATACATTTTAATTACTATTTTAAGCTTAATTTCACAAAAAAACAAAATACAAGAAAACTGGTGGCACCTTCCCTTTAACGCTGCTATTAACCCTGTGTGACCACTTTTTTTACTATTGATGCTGCCTATGCAGCTTCAATAGTAAAAAGATCTAATGTTAAAAATAATCGAAAAAAAAAAAAATCATCATATACTCACATTCCAGCGCCTTTCCCGCTCCTCGTGACGCTCCGGTGACCGCTCCATGCAAGCAGCAGGTTCCAGTGGCAAGAATGGTATGCGACAAGGACCTGCCATGATGTCACGGTCATGTGACCACAACATCATCACAGGTCCTGCGAGAAAGACCTGCCATGATGTCACGGTCATGTGACCGTGATGTCATCACAGGTCCTGCGCCCATACCACCCCTGGGACCGGAAGCTGCCGCATGCACCGCACACAGGGCCAGGACTTCAACGGAGGGTGAGTATATGTTTATTTTTTATTTTAAGTCTGTATACTACATGGCTCTGTGCTGTATACTCCATCGCTGCGCAATATACTACATGGCTGGGCAATATACTACATGGCTCTGTGCTGTATACTCCGTCACTGTGCAATATACTATGTGACTGGGCAATATACTACGTGGCTGGGCAATATACTATGTGGCTGGGCAATATACTATGTGACTGGGCAATATACTATGTGACTGGGCAATATACTACGTGGCTGGGCAATATGCTTTGTGGCTGGGCAATATACTATGTGGCTGGGCAATATACTACGTGGCTCTGTGCTGTATACTCCATCGCTGCGCAATATACTACATGGCTGGGCAATATACTACATGGCTCTGTGCTGTATACTCCATCACTGTGCAATATACTATGTGACTGGGCAATATACTACGTGGATGGGCAATATACTACGTGGCTGGGCAATATACTACATGACTGGGCAATATACTACGTGGCTGGGCAATATACTATGTGACTGGGCAATATACTATGTGACTGGGCAATATACTATGTGACTGGGCAATATACTATGTGACTGGGCAATATACTACGTGGCTGGTCAATATACTACGTGGCTGGGCAATATACTACGTGGACATGCATATTCTAGAATACCCGATGGTAGGGCTAGCGGAACGCACCGAGTAAATATAGATGTTTATTATTATTGATGCGTTCGCAGCCCGGGGTCCACCGTGCAGGAGAACCTGCTGCTAGTAAATGGTGGCACTATATGGTGGTATAGACTAGCTCTGTTACCTCACAGAGTAGCCGTGAAAGGAAAGCACTGCGCCCTGTTAGACTTCACAGGAGCACAGGCTAACTGCCCAACAGAGAGCAGTCAGTGGTAATGCATGCACACAATCTCCTCACCGGAGGTGCCAGTATTCTAAGGGCTTATTTCAGCCAGGTCCCTGAATACACTCAAACACATAATCTCCTCACCGGAGGTGCCGGTATTCTAGGAGCTTATTTCAGCCGGGTCCCTGAATACAATCTCACATGACCACACTGGCGCAAAGCACATAACTCAGAAAGATACTAGCGCATGGCCGTGCGGACATATGCACCTTATATAGCTGCAGCAACTACAGGAACTTCCAAAAAAGGACCAATGGGAAATTGACACAGAACTTGAGCAACTTCAGGACCTTCCTACAGTACCAATGGGAATAGCTACAGTACCTGAGCATGTGACCCTTGATCTCCAATGAGAGAGCTTACCCTGGGCATGCTCCAAAGGGGAAAAGTAGGACTTAGTCCCAAAGACATCTGCTCACTGTTGACTAGTACTGGCTACAATAGCAGAAGCTAGAAGGACAGCAGTAACCTTTTGCACAGTGTCAGACTGAGCATGACGCTGGGACTGACGCCTCCGTTGAGCAGGCTCCACTGTGGCAGGAGAAGAATGGGAGACCGCAGCAGAGATGGCTCGAGATTCCCCCTGTGCAGAGGGAGGAACTCGACCTCTAACACCTGATGCATTAGAATCGGGCCACCATCTAGCATTTTATAAATGTGTATGTTGCTTGCATGCCACTCAGTATATGATGGCTATACAAAGGAAACATGAATAGAGATGGGCAGACCCATAGATGTCTGGGTCTGGCGAGTTCAGCCAACCAGAACAGTACCCGAACCCAAACCCGAAACCGGACCTAATTCACTTGGCAAACGCTGCTTTTGATCGGCAGTAAAATCATTACCATCAGTCAGACAGCTGTGGTTCCCATGCTGTCAAATGACAGCGTGAGCCGCAGCTGTGATCGGAAGTAAAAAGTTTACCTCTGGTCACTGGCGTCAGCTAATGGGACTAGTGCTTCCATCAGCCTACACCTGCTGCCCCTAATAATAGCAAGAGCAGGCAGCGGCTGATGGGAGTATTCATCAGCCACCGCCGCCTGTGCTCTACATAAATAACTTATAAAAAGACAGTGTGGGTTCCCCTAATTTTTTTGATAAACAGCCAGGCAAGACTCACAGCTGGAGGCTGCAACCCTCAGCTGTACAGCTTTAGCATGGCTGGTTATCAAGAACAGAAAGGTCCCCATGTTCTATTTTTAAATTATTTAAATAAATAACTAAAAAAACATGGCATAAGGTCCCTTTCATTTTTGACAACAAGCCAAGACCTCAATGACATCTCCGCTGGTCACTGAGGTTGAACTCGCAGCAGCTCATTCTCCCAGTGGTTCTCAGGCTGGACGGTCACATCTTGGCACCATCCAGGTTGAAAACAATTCATCCACAGACATGGATTACGGCAAGGGACAAAAACACAGACAGGTGAGAGATATGGTTGTTTTATATTTTACAGAAGACGAGGGCTTCCATGTAATGGGCATTAGGTGAGTATGAGGCTGTAGTCACACACAATGTATAAAAATACAATCCATTTTTTACGGACCAAATACGCAGAAATGTTCCCTGAACAGTGATCCATATGTCATCCGTTGGCAAGGTGTGGTTGTGTATTTTGCGCATGTAAACCTCCGTTTGGCATCGTATGGTGAGATTTTCCCGCCGGCTTACAAAATGGACATACAGTGGATCCATGGGCTCAAATATTCATGAAAACATACATACACTCTCTCTCTCTCTATGGCTGTAAAAACTGGGGAATGAATGGAATGCAACTTTGGAACTTGCGGTGCTGCGCCCCCTGCAGGCATAAACTCATATGAACTCTAGCGTGAGAAAATGTTCAGAAAAATTTCCACGCTAGAGTTCATATGAGTTTATGCCACAAGGGGGAGCAGCACCGCAAGTCACCGAAGCTGCATTCTATTAATTCCCCAGTAAAATTATGTAATCCCTTCAGATGGATTTACATCGTGGGACATGTCATGACATGTGCGGCGGACAGGTATGGGATATTGGTGTTTTTTTATTTTTCCATTTTTTCCAGAAGATTGAGGGTCATCAGTTGGATTGAGAGTGCAATAAAGACATTAAAACCCCATGTGTATTTATTTCATTAAATTACTTTATTCATAATGTGTGTGCTTATTTAACCCTTTATTAGTATTGGATTAATAATGGATAGGTGTCTTATTGACATCTCTCCATTATTAACCTGGCTTAAAGTCACCTCACATTAGCAAGGTAACATTAACCCCTTATTGCCCCATATCCCACCGCTACTCGGGAGTGGGAAGAGAGTGGCTAAGTGGCAAAATAGGCGCATCTTACAGATGTGCCTTTTCTAGGGTGGCTGGGGGCAGATATTTTTAGCCAGGGGGGCAATAACCATGGTCCCTCTCTAGGCTATTAATATCTGCCCTCAGTCACTGGCTTTCCCACTCTGAAGGAGAAAATTGCGCGAGAGCCCACGCCACTTTTTTACGTGATTTAACCCTTTATTTTAACACCTAGAGCTCCCAAATTTTACACACAGACTCGTCTAACATTATTAGTGAGGAATATGTAAAAACATAAGGGATATGAAATGGTTTACTGTATGCAAACCATGTCTCATATCCTGTCGGGTTTGATAAGGAGCTGGTTGTTGCAGTGATGTTGCCTTCCTTTCGGGGAGGGCGATGTCACGCTTGGAGGCAAGGGAGATTCTCTCTATTAGGTAATTCAACACATCTGACTGTAGGCCAGGAGGGGGAGCTCAGGACCCAAATTCAGGGGAGCTTCCTTACACTTTATGTATTCTGGTCTGGAGGAGGAGCTAGCCAGTCTGAGAGAGGAGAGGATAGTAAAAGGACTTCTGGAGCAGACGTAGGGGCCGAGCAGCCACGAGGGAGCTGCTACCCCTGGAAAGAGTGAGAAGCAGAAGGGGATATGAATTGTAGAGGAGCTTAGAGGGAAGAAGCACAGTGGAGGAAGAGGCTCAGCAGGGGAACAGCAGAAGGACACCCTGGGAGCCAGAGCGCAGAACTGGGTATTGGGAGCCTGAGGCTATAGTGGGACTCTAGAACACTTAGCAGAACCAAAGGGCATAGGACTGTATGTCAATTGCCTGCATCAAGTCAGAGGTGAAGCAGTAACTTTAGAGCCCGGGGCATGATAGAGTCCCTATAAACAGGCTCGAACTGCCTATCGTACAGACATCTGTCTTAGGACAGGAGAGAGGGGACTTGCTCTGAGCTTCAAGCGCCAGGGACCTAACCAACTAATCAGTAGTAGGAAAGGCTTACAGACCTCACCTGGGAAAGGGATCTCCTATTGCCTCCAGGCCGGCCAGACCACATACCCTGCATTTGGTACCCTGGACTGAGGACTACTACTACCATCAGTAAACCAGGTAAAGACTTTGCAAACCTGTGTCCTCGTTCTTTGCTCATTTATCGGCTTACACCATCTTGCCATACACTTGGGAAGCCCTGGGGACCCTGCTTCACCTGTGGGAAGCATCAACATCTTGCTGCATACCATCACCCCAGAGGACCCCTTTAAGCAGCGTCGGTCCTCACTGACCAAAAACCACAGGTGGCATCACGAACATAGACATTACATAGAGAAAATTGCACGGGAGCCCACGCCAATTTTTTTCGCGATTTAACCCTTTAATTTACTAGCTAGAGCGCCCAAATTTTGCACATACACACTACTAACATTAGTAGTGTGGAATATGCACAAAAAAAGGGATATGAGATGTTTACTGTATGTAAACCATGTCTCATATCATGTCGGGTTTGGGAAGGAGATAGCAAAAGCCGGCAATTGAATTACCGGCTTTAAAGCTATCTAGCGCTGTATGAAATATTAATATATATACATATACCGTATATACTCGAGTATAAGCCGAGATTTTCAGCCCACTTTTTTGGGCTGAAAGTCCCCCTCTCGGCTTATACTCGAGTCATATACCGGGAGGTCAGCAGGGGAGGGGGAGCGGGGGCTGTGTAGTTATACTTACCTGCTCCCAGCGCGGTCCCTGCAGTCCCTGGCTTCCCCGGCGCTGCAGATTCTCCCTGTACTGAGTGGTCACATGGCACCGCTCATTACAGAAATGAATAGGCGGCTCCACCTCCCATAGGGGAGTGTTGTGAATTCTGTGGCAGAGCTCCCTCCTGTGGTCACAAGTGTTACTTCAGCTGATTCTCTCTGGGAGCTTCCGTTTGTGGAGGAAACTGGTACTGCTGCTTCTGAGTTTCCTCCCTCAGGTGATCTGGTGAGGTCGTTAGGTGCTTCTCTACTTAACCCCACCTAATGCTTTGATTCATGCTTCCTGTCAATGTTCCAGTGTTGGACTTGTGTTTCTCTGGATCATTCCTGTGGCCTGCTGCTCTGCATAGCTAAGTGCTTCTTTGCTATTTGTTGCTATTTTTTCTGTCCAGCTTGTCTATTTGTTTTGCTGGAAGCTCTGGGACGCAAAGGGTGTACCTCCGTGCCGTTAGTTCGGTACGGAGGGTCTTTTTGCCCCTTTGCGTGGTTTTCTTTAGGGTTTTGTGTAGACCGCAAAGTTATCTTTCCTATCCTCGTTCTGTCTAGAATATCGGGCCTCACTTTGCTGAATCTATTTCATCCCTACGTTTGTCTTTTCATCTTACTCACAGTCATTATATGTGGGGGGCTGCCTTTTCCTTTGGGGTATTTCTCTGAGGCAAGGTAGGCTTATTTTTCTATCTACAGGCTAGTTAGTTTCTCAGGCTGTGCCGAGTTGCATAGGGAGCGTTAGGCGCAATCCACAGCTGCCTCTAGTTGTGTTTGGAGAGGATCAGGGATTGCGGTCTGCAGAGTTTCCACGTCTCAGAGCTCGTTCTGTTATTTTGGGTTATTGTCAGATCACTGTGTGTGCTCTGACCTCCATGTCCATTGTTATACTGAATTGCCTTTCATAACAGGGGAGGAGCCGTATATTCATTGCTGTAAATGAGCGGTAACTGTGACCGCTCAATTACAGGAAGAAGCTGCAGCGCCGGGGAAGCCAGGGACTGCAGGGACCGCGCCAGGAGCAGGTAAGGGGAGCACAGCGCTGCGCTATATTTACCTGCTCCTCGCTCCAGTGTGGCTCCGTCTGCAGCGTCCTCTAGCAGTGACGCTCAGGTTAGAGGGCACTGTGACGTAGTCAGTGCGCGCCCTCTGCTGAGCGTCAGTGGTAGAGATGGAGCCGCACGAGGAGCAGGTAAATATTGAAAGCGCTGGCATCCTGAGCAAGAGAGGTGAGTATGTGATTTTTTTTTTTTTATGGCAGCACCAGCAGCATTATATAAGGAGCATCTATGGGGCCATAAAGAACGGTGCAGAGCATTATATATGGCACAGCATTATATAAGGAGCATCTATGGGGCCAAAAAGTATGGTGCAGAGCATTATATATGGCACAGCATTATATAAGGAGCATCTATGGGGCCAAAAAGTACGGTGCAGAGCATTATATATGGCACAGCATTATACAAGGAGCATCTATGGGGCCAAAAAGTACGGTGCAGAGCATTATATATGGCACAGCATTATACAAGGAGCATCTATGGGGCCATAAAGAACGGTGCAGAGCATTATATATGGCACAGCATTATATAAGGAGCATCTATGGGGCCAAAAAGTACGGTGCAGAGCATTATATATGGCACAGCTTTATAAGGAGCATCTATGGGGCCAAAAAGTATGGTGCAGAGCATTATATATGGCACAGCTTTATAAGGAGCATCTATGGGGAAATAATGAACGGTGCAGAGCAATATACCATATATGGGGCACAGCTTTATAAGGAGCATCTATGGGGCCATAATCAACGGTGCAGAGCATATATGGCACAGCATTATAAGGAGCATCTATGGGGCCATAATGAACGGTGCAGAGCAATATATATGGGGCACAGCTTTATAAGGAGCATCTATGGGGCCATAATGAACAGTATGGAGCATCTATTTTTATTTTTGAAATTTATGAGTAGCTACTGCATTTTCCACCCTAGGCTTATACTCGAGTCAATAAGTTTTCCCAGTTTTTTGTGGCAAAATTAGGGGGGTCGGCTTATACTCGGGTCGGCTTATACTCGAGTATATACGGTATGTGTCTCACTGATATATACAGTGGGGCAAAAAAGTATTTAGTCAGTCAGCAATAGTGCAAGTTCCACCACTTAAAAAGATGAGGCATCTGCAATTTACATCATAGGTAGACCTCAACTATGGGAGACAAACTGAGAAAAAAAATCCAGAAAATCACATTGTCTGTTTTTTTATCATTTTTTTTGCATATTATGGTGGAAAATAAGTATTTGGTCAGAAACAAACAATCAAGATTTCTGGCTCTCACAGACCTGTAGCTTCTTCTTTAAGAGTCTCCTCTTTCCTCCACTCATTACCTGAGTAATGGCACCTGTTTAAACTTGTTATCAGCATAAAAAGACACCTGTGCACACCCTCAAACAGTCTGACTCCAAACTCCACTATAGTGAAGACCAAAGAGCTGTCAAAGGACACCAGAAACAAAATTGTAGCCCTGCACCAGGCTGGGAAGACTGAATCTGCAATAGCCAACCAGCTTGGAGTGAAGAAATCAACAGTGGGAGCAATAATTAGAAAATGGAAGACATACAAGACCACTGATAATCTCCCTCGATCTGGGTCTCCACGCAAAATCCCACCCCGTGGGGTCAGAATGATCACAAGAACGGTGAGCAAAAATCCCAGAACCACGCGGGGGGACCTAGTGAATGAACTGCAGAGAGCTGGGACCAATGTAACAAGGCCTACCATAAGTAACACACTACGCCACCATGGACTCAGATCCTGCAGTGCCAGACGTGTCCCACTGCTTAAGCCAGTACATGTCCGGGCCTGTCTGAAGTTTGCTAGAGAGCATTTGGATGATCCAGAGGAGTTTTGGGAGAATGTCCTATGGTCTGATGAAACCAAACTGGAACTGTTTGGTAGAAACACAACTTGTCGTGTTTGAAGGAAAAAGAATACTGAGTTGCATCCATCAAACACCATACCTACTGTAAAGCATGGTGGTGGAAACATCATGCTTTGGGGCTGTTTCTCTGCAAAGGGGCCAGGACGAGTGATCCGGGTACATGAAAGAATGAATGGGGCCATGTATCGTGAGATTTTGAGTGCAAACCTCCTTCCATCAGCAAGGGCATTGAAGATGAAACGTGGCTGGGTCTTTCAACATGACAATGATCCAAAGCACACCGCCAGGGCAACGAAGGAGTGGCTTCGTAAGAAGCATTTCAAGGTCCTGGAGTGGCCTAGCCAGTCTCCAGATCTCAACCCTATAGAAAACCTTTGGAGGGAGTTGAAAGTCCGTGTTGCCAAGCGAAAAGCCAAAAACATCACTACTCTAGAGGAGATCTGCATGGAGGAATGGGCCAACATACCAACAACAGTGTGTGGCAACCTTGTGAAGACTTACAGAAAACGTTTGACCTCTGTCATTGCCAACAAAGGATATATTACAAAGTATTGAGATGAAATTTTGTTTCTGACCAAATACTTATTTTCCACCATAATATGCAAATAAAATGTTAAAAAAACAGACAATGTGATTTTCTGGATTTTTTTTTTCTCAGTTTGTCTCCCATAGTTGAGGTCTACCTATGATGTAAATTACAGACGCCTCTCATCTTTTTAAGTGGTGGAACTTGCACTATTGCTGACTGACTAAATACTTTTTTGCCCCACTGTATATATATATATATATATATATATATATATATACCCCTATACTATGTGTAGACATTTATTCTACCTATTCTATTCTAACCTGTCAGTGTGATTTTACTGTACACCGCACTGAATTGCCGGCTTTTCTATAGACACCGCTGCGTATTTCTTGCAAGTCACACTGTTGGTCCATGTGTAATCCGTATTTTTCTGGCCCCCATAGACTTTCATTGGCGTATTTTTTGCACAATACGGTGACAAACGCAGCATGCTGCGTTTTTCTACGGTCGTAGAAGACCGTATAATACTGAGGCATACCCAAAGCGTGCTGCATGTCAGTGATTAAGCCTGCAAAGCAACAGTTTAAGCCAGCAGATAGATGGAGGAGCTTTTGAAGCAGCACAGCAGTAGCAGCAAGAGGTGCTGCAGTTGCAACAGCAGCAGACTACTGAATTGTTGATGCAGCAGATCATGGTTATGCGAGAGGCAGGTCCACCAGGGACAGCATTCCGGTCTGAGGTACAAGGTCAGGTCAGCGCTGAGGAAGATGGAGCCTGAGGACGACATGGAGGCTTTTCTCACCATTTTTGAACGCACTGGGAAGCGGGAGAGCTTGCCGGTGACTCAGTGGGCTAATGTGGTGTCCAATTTCCTGATGGGAGATGCCCAGAAAGCCTTCACAGACCTCAATCGGGACGATGCCCTGGTCTATGGGAAGCTGAAAGGTGAGATCCTTGCTAGACTGGGGGTTAATACATATGTGCGGGCCCAACGGGTGTTCCAGTGGTCCTTTTCCGAGACTCACCCTGCCCGATCTAAGGCGCATGACTTGCTGCAACTGGTTAACCCCTTTCTGCCAGCTGACGGAATAGTACGTCAGCTGGCAGATTCCCTGCTTTGAGGTGGGCTCCGGCGTTGAGCCCATCTCAAAGCCGCGACATATCAGCTGTTTTGTACAGCTGACATGTGCGCGCAATGAGCGTGAGCAGAATCGCGATCCGCCCGCGCCCATTAACTAGTTAAATACTGCCGTCAAGCGCTGACAGCGGCATTTAACTGGGTCAGCGGTGCATTGCCATAACAACCAGAGGTCTCCTTGAGACCTCTATGGTTGTTGATGGCCAATTGCTTTGAGCGCCACCCTGTAGTCGGCGTTCAAAGTACACATGCATTTCTGATACATAGAGGTGATCTGTACTTCACCTCTTTGTAGCAGAGGCGATCGTGTAGTGCATGCTTCTAGCCTCCTATGGAGGCTATTGAAGCATGTCAAAATTTAAAAAAAAAAAGTTTTTAAAAATATAAAAAAAATATATAAAAGTTCAAATCACCCCCCTTTCGCCCCAATCAAAATAAAAAAAAAAAAAAAATCAAACATACACATATTTGGTATCGCAGCGTTCAGAATCGCCCGATCTATCAATAAAAACAAAGGATTAAGCTGACCGCTAAATGGCGTAGCGAGAAAAAAAATCAAAACTCCAAAATTATGTTTTTTTGGTCACCACGACATTGCATTAAAATGCAATAATGGGCGATCAAAAGAACAACGCAGAGGCGCCGCTTAAAAACATAGGCAAACATAGGCAATGAAGGTAAATACTATTCCTGAGCACAGAGGGCACCTTATTAAAACCTGCTATAGACCAAAATCTACTATAACACTGCACTTTCCCTCACCACCACATTTATAACCCTTAGGTGTGCCATCTTATACGGATCAACTACCAGGTCATACATTCTAAAAGGTTTAAACGGTAATAAATAAAAATAAATAATTAATAAATAAAAATAAAAAACCCTATCAGGCTGGTAAGCTACCATTTATCCACACAATGTTAATACCACTATTATTCCTTTTAGCCCCTGGACATTACAGGGATACCTTGGTCCATAAGAACCATTCACAGCACCTGGATTAAGGTAATATCCGATTACCATTGATGGGGTTCTCCGTGGATACCGGTTTATGTATTACATTAGGTTCGGTGAAACAACCATTTTAGCCTCATTGCATATGTAAATGTTATTTTGCCCTGGGCTAATAATACTAGTACTTACACAAATGTAAACTACTTCCAATATGGTATTCTGTAATATTATGTTTATTGTATTTATCTTTGTATGTTGTTTTTTTTTTCACAGCAACCTTAGACTAAGACCCGGGAGGGTCGAAACGTCTCCACTGTTGTGTCGCATTTGCATTGTA
Source organism: Ranitomeya imitator (assembly GCF_032444005.1). Lineage (NCBI taxonomy): Eukaryota > Metazoa > Chordata > Amphibia > Anura > Dendrobatidae > Ranitomeya > Ranitomeya imitator. Next base: position 433,072,256 of record NC_091284.1, read on the forward strand.
TATCAATCACCTCGTATTTGATCTAATGTCTTTTAACATAGTAACATAGTTAGTAAGGCCGAAAAAAGACATTTGTCCATCCAGTTCAGCCTATACTCCATCATAATAAATCCCCAGATCTACGTCCTTCTACAGAACCTAATAATTGTATGATACAATATTTTTCTGCTCCAGGAAGACATCCAGTCCTCTCTTGAACCCCTCGACTGAGTTCGCCATCACCACCTCCTCAGGCAAGCAATTCCAGATTCTCACTGCCCTAACAGTAAAGAATCCTCTTCTATGTTGGTGGAAAAACCTTCTCTCCTCCAGACGCAAAGAATGCCCCCTTGTGCCCGTCACCTTCCTTGGTATAAACAGATCCTCAGCGAGATATTTGTATTGCCCCCTTATATACTTATACATGGTTATTAGATCGCCCCTCAGTCGTCTTTTTTCTAGACTAAATAATCCTAATTTCGCTAATCTATCTGGATATTGTAGTTCTCCCATCCCCTTTATTCATTTTGTTGCCCTCCTTTGTACTCTCTCTAGTTCCATTATATCCTTCCTGAGCACCGGTGCCCAAAACTGGACACAGTACTCCATGTGCGGTCTAACTAGGGATTTGTACAGAGGCAGTATAATGCTCTCATCATGTGTATCCAGACCTCTTTTAATGCACCCCATGATCCTGTTTGCCTTGGCAGCTGCTGCCTGGCACTGGCTGCTCCAGGTAAGTTTATCATTAACTAGGATCCCCAAGTCCTTCTCCCTGTCAGATTTACCCAGTGGTTTCCCGTTCAGTGTGTAATGGTGATATTGATTCCTTCTTCCCATGTGTATAACCTTACATTTATCATTGTTAAACCTCATCTGCCACATTTCAGCCCAAGTTTCCAACTTATCCAGATCCATCTGTAGCAGAATACTATCTTCTCTTGTATTAACTGCTTTACATAGTTTTGTATCATCTGCAAATATCGATATTTTACTGTGTAAACCTTCTACCAGATCATTAATGAATATGTTGAAGAGAACAGGTCCCAATACCGACCCCTGCGGTACCCCACTGGTCACAGCGACCCAGTTAGAGACTATACCATTTATAACCACCCTCTGCTTTCTATCACTAAGCCAGTTACTAACCCATTTACACACATTTTCCCCCAGACCAAGCATTCTCATTTTGTGTACCAACCTCTTGTGCGGCACGGTATCAAACGCTTTGGAAAAATCGAGATATACCACGTCCAATGACTCACCGTGGTCCAGCCTATGGCTTACCTCTTCATAAAAACTGATTAGATTGGTTTGACAGGAGCGATTTCTCGTAAACCCATGCTGATATGGAGTTAAACAGTTATTCTCATTGAGATAATCCAGAATAACATCCCTCAGAAACCCTTCAAATATTTTACCAACAATAGAGGTTAGACTTACTGGCCTATAATTTCCAGGTTCACTTTTAGAGCCCTTTTTGAATATTGGCACCACATTTGCTATGCGCCAGTCCTGCGGAACAGACCCCGTCGCTATAGAGTCCCTAAAAATAAGAAATAATGGTTTATCTATTACATTACTTAGTTCTCTTAGTACTCGTGGGTGTATGCCATCCGGACCCGGAGATTTATCTATTTTAATCTTATTTAGCCGGTTTCGCACCTCTTCTTGGATTAGATTGGTGACCGTTAATATAGGGTTTTCATTGTTTCTTGGGATTTCACCGAGCATTTCATTTTCCACCGTGAATACCGTGGAGAAGAAGGTGTTTAATATGTTAGCTTTTTCCTCGTCATCTACAACCATTCTTTCCTCACTATTTTTTAAGGGGCCTACATTTTCAGTTTTTATTCTTTTACTATTGATATAGTTGAAGAACAGTTTGGGATTAGTTTTACTCTCCTTAGCAATGTGCTTCTCTGTTTCCTTTTTGGCAGCTTTAATTAGTTTTTTAGATAAAGTATTTTTCTCCCTATAGTTTTTTACAGCTTCAATGGTGCCATCCTGCTTTAGTAGTGCAAATGCTTTCGTTTTACTGTTAATTGCCTGTCTTACTTCTTTTTTTAGCCACATTGGGTTTTTCCTATTTCTAGTCCTTTTATTCCCACAAGGTATAAACCGCTTACCGTGCCTATTTAGGATGTTCTTAAACATTTCCCATTTATTATCTGTATTCTTATTTCTGAGGATATTGTCCCAGTCTACCAGATTAAGGGCATCTCTAAGCTGGTCAAACTTTGCCTTCCTAAAGTTCAGTGTTTTTGTGACTCCCTGACAAGTCCCCCTAGTGAAAGACAGGTGAAACTGTACAATATTGTGTTCGCTATTTCCTAGATGCCCGACCACCTGCAGATGATTTATTCTGTCAGGTCTATTAGATAGTATTAGGTCTAAAAGTGCTGTTCCTCTGGTTGGATTCTGCACCAATTGTGAAAGATAATTTTTCTTGGTTATTAGCAGAAACCTGTTGCCTTTATGGGTTTCACAGGTTTCTGTTTCCCAGTTAATTTCCGGGTAGTTAAAGTCCCCCATAACCAGGACCTCATTATGGGTTGCAGCTTCATCTATCTGCTTTAGAAGTAGACTTTCCATGATTTCTGTTATCTTTGGGGGTTTGTAACAGACCCCAATGAGAATTTTGTTACCATTTTTCCCTCCATGAATTTCAACCCATATGGACTCGACATCCTCATTCCCTTCGCTAATATCCTCCCTTAAAGTGGACTTTAGACAAGACTTTACATAGAGACAAACCCCTCCTCCTCTCCGATTTTTACGATCCTTTCTAAACAGACTGTAACCCTGTAAGTTAACTGCCCAGTCATAGCTTTCATCTAACCATGTCTCGGTTATTCCCACTATGTCAAAGTTACCTGTTGTATTTAAATAAATTAGCATTTTGAAAAGATATTCCACCTAGGGAGTGCGGTAGATTACTATATAATATCAAAAGAACGTAAAAATAAGCCTTCACCTGACCCCAGATCACGAAAATTGGAGACGCTACGGGTATCGGAAAATCGCGCAATTTTTTTTTTTTTTTTTTTAGCAAACTTTGGAATTTTTTTTCACCACTTAGATAAAAAATAACCTAGACATGTTAGGTGTCTATGAACTCGTAATGACCTGGAGAATCATAATGTCAGGTTAGTATTAGCATTTGGTGAACCTAGCAAAAAAGCCAAACAAAAAACAAGTGTGAGATTGCACTTTTTTTGCAATTTCATCACACTTGGAATTTTTTTCCTGTTTTCTGTTACACGGCATGGTAAAACCAATGGCGTCGTTCAAAAGTACATCTCGTCCCGCAAAAAATAAGCTCTCACATGGCCATATTGACGGAAAAATAAAAAAGTTATGGCTCTGGGAAGGAGGGGAGCGAAAAACAAAAATGAAAAAACGGAAAAAGCTCCGGGGGTGAAGGGGTTAAAAAATGGCTTCAGCCTAAGACATTAACCCCATTCCAGATGGTAGAGAGGGTGGTAGTTGACCGCCTGGTGTCACGCACGCGCCCAGACTGGTTGGCGCGGGCATACGGGGGTGTGGCCCCACTGGACCACAGACCAAACTTCCCTGGAAGGGGCGTAACTAAGTAGCTTCCTAGGTGTTCGCTGGAGCCTCTGATGGGGAGGTCAGACTTGTGCAATAGGAAGCTACCAGGTGCCACTCCAGGGTGATGTCTGGCTGTGGCTGCTGATCCCACTAAGGAACGGAGCGGGCACGGCTGGCACTCTGGCTGACAGTCGGGCACGGCTGGGACACAGGCAGGCAGACGGGTACAACAGAGACACTGGCGGGCAGGCGTACACGACTTGCTCTCTGGTAGGCAGGCGGGTACGGCTGGAACATAGGAAGAACCGGTAGGGACCGGTCTGCAGGCAGGTATGTGAAACAGGTTGGAACCTGTTCAGACAGGAGGACTACGTAACAAGTAGAGAAAGACCGCAAGAGCGGATGCAGAGAGAAAGCACAAGAGCTAGAACCAAGAACAGAAACGCAGGAGGCTGAGTACGAGTAGAAGGTGGAACTAAGAAGAGAAGGAGAAGGCAGAGCCAAGGGCGGAGCCGCAAGAGGCGGAGACGCTGGAGGCGGAGCCAAGAGCAGAGATGCTGGAGGCTGAGCCAAGAGCAGAGACGCTGGAGGCGGAGCCAAGAGCAGAGACGCTGGAGGCGGAGCCAAGAGCGGAGACGCTGGAGGCGGAGCCAAGAGCGGAGACGCTGGAGGCGGAGCCAAGAGCGGAGACGCTGGAGGCGGAGCCAAGAGCGGAGACGCTGGAGGCGGAGCCAAGAGCGGAGACGCTGGAGGCGGAGCCAAGAGCGGAGACGCTGGAGGCGGAGCCAAGAGCAGAGACGCTGGAGGTGGAGCCAAGAGCAGAGACGGAGCCAAGTGCAGAAACACAGGAGGCGGAGCCAGATAGAACCTCAAAGAGCGGAGCCAGATAGAACCGCAAAGAGCGGAGCCACAGAGCAAAGCCAGAGAGTGTGAAGCAAGGTCTGAGTGCAGAGCCGCAAGAGTGCGGAGTGTAAGCAGACTGAGAACACAAGGAAAGACAAAGCAGGGAAGGAAGCCACAGGCAAGGAGACCGAGAAAAGACAAAGTACAGACAAGGCAATGGAACAAGACACAGGGACAAAGACACAGGGACCAGGATATTCTGCCTCCTGGAGGGCGGACTACAAGATCAAGGCAATAGCACAGAGAAAAGCTCAGAGGGAGAAACTCAGAGCAAGGCCAGGCAAACTCAGCAGCTAAACACTAACTGAGCTAACACATTGCACAGGCCCAGACCACAGGGTGGAGCTGCACTATATACAGGAGGCCTCTTGATAATTGGTCAGGAACTGATTAGACAGATGCACCTGATTCCTATAAGAACCAGAGAGTTCCGGCCCCCTATACACATAGTCATGAAGCATGCACAGAGCAGAGACACAGAACATGGAGCTGGCATTAAACAGAAACCCCATCATGGCCTGGAGCAGTGGGTAAGATTGTGTGAGAGATGTGAGGCCATGCTGTGATGCCAGCAGAGTTGTTACACCTGGTGAGGGCTCTGCCAGCAGCCATACAGCATTGGGTGGGGCAAGGGGACCCAGGCCCTCTGGATGAATTGGTGGAATTGGTAGAGCGATATACAGCGACTCAGGACTTTATACGGGACACTGCTCCATTTCGGCTGTCACGTAAGGTTTTCCCAGCCCAGGAGCCAGGGAAAACTAAAACTGTTCTTGGGCACAGTCATGCTGCAGCGATCAGTTGTTGGCGCTGCCATGGGCCCAGCCATGGGCCCAGCCATGTGGCTGCTAACTGCCCGTTGGTGTCTGAACCCATGGACTGCAGGTATGGCCGCCATATTTCTATGTAAGCTCAGCCAGTCGGTACCACCACTACAGTTACCGCCCACAGCGAACCCCAGCTGTGCCAGGTACTTGTGAACAGGTACCAAACAGAGGTCCTCCTGGACTTGTGGAGCATAGTGACCTTGGTCCATGGGTCCCTTGTTGCCGGTGACAACCACAAAGGACCGAAAGTGGAGGTGATGGGTATCCACGAGGAAATCCCGACCATGGAGGTTAATTTTTCCACACCATGTGGGGACATTAAACATGTGGTGGGAGTGGTGAAGACACTTCCATATGTGGTTGTGTTGGGGAGAGATTTGCCTCTGTTTTGGTCCCTGTGGGAGACCAGGGTCAACCCTCTCAAGGAAAGTGTTGTACTGGGTGCAGAACCCAAAGATATTGAGATACCTGCCATAGGGGTCGCCAACCTAGGGACAGAGTGTAATCCTGATATGCTCCCCCTAGAGGTATTGGCAGGAGAAACTAAAGATGTTTTGAGTGTAGAACCCGAAGATCCTAAGATGTATGCCACAGGGGTTCCCAATTTAGGATTAGAGTGTAATTCCGATAGGCTCCCTGTAGAGGTTGTGGGGACCCCATTGAACCCTGAGCTGAAGGTGTTCCCAGGTAAGGTTGGGACAACTCAGATCCAGGGTCCCTTTCGGACACGCTGGTATGAGAAGAGCCGAGAGTGTATGGTCGCAGAGGCGACTGGGGACGTGCGCAGCACGAACCCTCTGGCACCAGTCAAGGATGGGGGTAAGGGTAAATTAAATGGAGGCTTGCTAGACAGCAGTGTCGGGAGGTTCGGGTGCGGCGTAGTACAGATATATGCTCAGAATTGCCAGCGCGGTCCGCGGCATTTCAGCATGATAGTCACTGAGGCACGGGTAAGGGTACAGAGGAAACGGTACCCGGGGACCGAAAGCAGATACTTAGGTGACAGGATGACACGTGGGGTTAGTGAACCTAAAGTAAAGACCACCCAAAACTGGCCCAAATCTGCGGTTAGTCAGAAAAGAGGGTTTGGCTTCTGCAATGGAGATCGGGGTGGGTGGTTCCGTAATGAAATATGGAGGAGAAACGCAAAGGGGAGGGATGCGTGCGTCGATCGATGGTACCGGTCCCTAATTTGGTTTAATGTAGTGTCGAGCGGGGATGTCAGGGGGTCAAACCGATGCCCTGTCTTTTGCCTTTACGGGTAACAAATGTTCAACCCCACATGTATGAACAGGGAGGGGAGGATATGTGAGGCAGTGACCCCTGTTACAGCTAGTGGGCGCTGTATGTGCTCTCCAGAATGTGCATGGGAGCGTAGTGAGGGCGTACTACAGACACAGGTGTGGCTGTAATTAGAATAGTGAAGCAGTGACTGATTTAAAACGCCCTGTAGTAGTGGGGGAGGTGTGTTCTTGGAAGCAGACAGGGCAGTGTGGAGCAACACAGAGGCTAAAGGAACCAGAGAGACTGACACCGTGCGTCTTCGGCTGTCTTATGTGTACCCGGCTGCACTCCAGAGGATAAAGAGTGCAGTGCGCTGAGTACAGAGACTTGTTACCGGTGTGTGGTCACCCAGAGAAACTGGACAGAGGGAAGTTCGATCTGTGTATTGACTGCATCATATAGCCATGCATTATTAATGAACTGTATGAAGAAGCTGTATACTATATTGACTGTGTGAACTAACACAATAAAACGTTTAGTTTGAACTTGCTCGGGTCACTGCCGTTTCACTGTGTATGGTCCTACCACTGCATCACACATTAAATGTGTATTTAAAAAAAAAAAATATATATATATAAAAAAAAAAATAAATAAATATATATATATATATATATATATATATATATATATATATATATATATATATATAGTTTAATTTTGACAGGGCAAAATGGCGGTGATTTGAACTTTTATATTTTTTTTTTAAACTTTTTTTTTTTTTACTTTCAATTGTCCCCTTAGGAAACTTGAAGCTGCGATCATCTGATCGCTCGTGCTTCATATAGCAGGGCTTTAGCAGTGGCTAAATATCTACCATTAACACTATATAGTGACTAAATAACTTATTTACATAGTAAAAAAATACTGAAAGACCAAAAAAGTGACTATGGTGATAGATCCAAGTTCTACACAAACATTCTAAGGGTATGTGCACACGTATTCTGGAGGACTGCGGATTTTTCCGCAGCAGATTTGGAAAAACCGCAGTGCAAAATGCTGCGTTTTTTCCTGCAGATTTATCATGGTTTCTACTGCGGATTCCGCTGCGGCTTTACACCTGCAGTTTTCTATTGGAGCAGGTGTAAAACCGCAGTGGAATCCGCACAAAGAATTGACATGCTGCGGAATGTTAACCGCTGCGTTTCCGCACAGTTTTTTCCGCAGCATGTGCACTGTGGATTTCATTTCCCATAGGTTAACATGCTACTGTAAACTCATGGGAAACCGCTGCGCAGCGTGTGCACATACCCTAAAGAATAAATGAATACCGTATAGATAAATCCAATTATTCACAGATGACGTCTGCTTTGATTGTAATGGATTACATTCAGTGTTGGACTGGTCTGGTGGGGTGCTGGTGAAATGCCAGGCGGGCCCCAGAGAGGTGAGAGGGGGAAACAAAAAAAGGTTTTAGGGACAAGGGCCCTTTAAAAGTGCAGGAGGCAGAGGTGCACGCAGACTTAACCTGCTGCCATGACTAGGGCCGGCAACACCACCCAGCAAACCCAGGCAAGTGCTGGGGCCATGGACGAATGGGGGGAGACACATGCTTGGGGCTGGTGAGTTGGGGGGAGCCTAGTACCACCGGAAGCCCCCCAATACTCAACTTTCCTTGTTACCAGCAGCTACAGTGTCTTTAGCACCTTCGAAATCTTAAGTGAAAGCTGACACATTTCCTTTGTATTAGCTGAAAAAGGTATACCGTATATACTCGAGTATAAGCCAACCCAATTATAAGCCGAGGCACCTAATTTTGCCACGGAAAACTGGGTAAGCTTATTGACTCGAGTATAAGCGAGGTATGCATTTTCCTCTCATCTCTGTTCTGATATGCATGGCTCCCCCGTCCTATCCAGATATGCATGGCTCCCCATCCTGTTCTGGTATGCATGGCTGCCCCATCACTGTCCTGGTATGCATGGCTCCTTATCCCCTATCCTTGTATGAATAGTTCCTGTTAAAAGAGAACAAAAAACATCCTACTAACCTTCCACATGCCCTCGCAGCATCTCGTTGGTCCTGGCGCCGGCAGCTCTTCCTGTGCTGAGCGATCACATGGCCCCGCTCATTAAGCTTGGCACAGGAAGAGCTGCTAACGTCGGGACCAACGATATGCTGTGAGGGCACCAGGACCAATGAGATGCTGTGAAGGCTCGCAGGAGGGTGAGTAGGATGTCTTCTGGTATCACTGTGCAAGCTATGAGAGAAATAAATATTCATTTCTCTTTAGCAGCAGCACAGGCTTTAGCCACAGCTGCCGACTCCTGCCTCTGTCACCCACTGCTCCCCTTCTCCTGCTAGCTTTCTGGGACAATTGACTCGTGTATATGCGGAGGCGGGCATCTTCAGCACAAAAAAATGTGCTGAAAAACTCAACTTATACACGAGTATATACGGTATATTGTAAATGGAAAATAGGCAGATGCAAAAGTGTGGGCACCCTTGGAAATTTGTGTCCTCAGATAACTAGGAAAGGCTAGGTGATGCAAATTTCCCAGCTTTATATTTACAAAAACCCAGCCTCCTCTGATGTTGTGCCAAAAAACAGCAGCAACTCTGAAAATGGTTGAGGCCCACAGAACAGGAGAAGGTGTGAAAGCATTTTCAAGTTGGTCTTTCCTCAGTTTGAAGTGTAATTAAGAACTGGCAGTTAACAGGAATGGTGGAGGTCAAGATAAAGTATGGAAGACCAAGCAAAATTTCAGTGAGCTGCTCATTGGATTGCTAGAGAGGCAAATCAGAACCCCAACTTGACTACAAAAGACCTTCAGAAAGATTTAGCAGACTCTGGAGTTGTGGTACATTGTTCTACTATTCAAAGACGCCTACACAAATATGGCCTTCATGGAAACATCATCAGAAGAAAACCTCTTCTGTACCCTCTCCATAAAGAGTTGGAAGTATGAAAAAGAACATCTAAAAAAGCCTGATGCATTTTTGAAACAAAACCACAAAGAACAAAAAGACAGCGCCACAATGGATTGTGAAAAAATAAGAGCTTACATTTATTCTGCCTCCTGTTGCGACGTTTCGGTCAACAGACTTTTATCAAGCACAATATACAGCATTCTAACCACCATTATATACACATAACCCCTCCCACTAATTAACATAGCACCATTAGGGTGTCAATACAAAAGTGAAAAACACATAATAACCTTAACACACATACAAAAATATTAAAAACAGTCCCATAGAGTCATTACCACAAAGGCCCTTCACATACTAGGCAGTTAAGTAGCTCTGATCACTCTTATGAGTAAATCATATCATTTTAGAGCTCCCATCCCTTAAATTATAAACAAAGTGATACCACCAATCAATACACAGCATTACAGTCCCCATGGCAATAACTACCCCCACAGGTATGCCCTTTTAGTGCACAAGCCAATCACGGTAGTAGCTACACCCCAACCCAAAGCACACACCAGTGTCCATGTCCACTCGCAATGTCCAGACCCTATCAATCAAACATTGATAGGCGAGATCGATGCAGCTGTGAATCGTGAGTTCCTCCATGTGCGTAGTTGAATCAATCCTCTGGTGAGCACACAGCTGGCCAAACTGCGCATGTCCAAGTTAACCCCGGCTTGCACTTCTCCAGTGAAAGTATTGCGCATGTCATCCAAAGTCCTTCCCAGTCAGTGGTGTCTAAGTACCGAAAGGCACTCGCTGCGCATGTCCCAATCCAAAGGCTCCCTCTGGTCTGCCAAACCGCGCACACCTCCCAGGGTCGCAACAGCGAACCCATTTTCTTTACATCACTTTTTCAGCAGTGCAGCTACTGGATCGAGAATGTGCTCAGGGTACATAAAATCCAAAATATTATACATATGGAAAATCTTAATTCCCAAAAGGGGAAAACCATATATGCTGCCATAAATGTGGATGGATTATCAAGACAACCTACATATCCATATACAGTTATACTACGTGTAATTTGTGTAATCAATTCGTTCCACACAATAAATGTAAATGCAACATCAGACCCAACTGGAGCATAGCAGAGTAAATAATGAATGATCATTAGGTCAAAAAGAGTCTCAAGGAGACATAAACTGACCATATACCCGTCTCCCATACCGATATCTGCCCAGCCTCAAGCTGCTTAGCATTCACAATCCGACACTGTGAATGCTAAGCATGGATACTTATGCTGGTTTAGGTGGAGGTGAACCAGTGACTGCCTGCTTTTTTTACACTGAGGATGCTGCAAGAATTTTCAGATGCTGGTGTGGATAATGAATTTTTGAGTAAGCCATCCACTGAAATGTTGAAAATACAATGGGAGACTGAGAAGAGCAAACTCATCTCTTTGGAGCTACATGCCGGGACTTTGGTGGAGTACTATAAGGCCGAAAGGATACCAAGGGGGTTGAGGCCGAGTTTGAGACCTACCCTAATGCCCAATAATACTCAGTTTTGCGCCAAGTTTGAGGCTATTGGCAATAAGTATGCATTTGATATTATGCTACTTAACATTGAGTTTCTGAAAAAGGAAATTGAAACTTTTGAAAATTAAACAAGATGAAACTAAGAATCTTCTCATGGCTGTTGCCTCTGTTGATGAACTTGGCAGTATTAGCTCCAAAATTGAGATGAACCTCAATAAGTTCAGAGCTGGACTGGAGGATACTAAAAGGTCCAAGTGGTTTAGAGACCTAGAAGACTATAATAGTGGTCGAGTGTATGGCTGGTAATTTGAGAATTCTTTTCCAAGCAAATCTATGCCGGGGATTGGTCGCCGTAGATATAATACGAGGAGACCAAAGAGACCCCACCATAAGCATGTGACACCACAAACGTCATTTGGTTTTACGGGTGGCGAATCGGATTCTACTGATGATGGTTGTACCGCTAATGTTGCTGTGAAGGAACAAATTATGAAACATTCTCCATTTTGTGCTAGATTCTCCATTTTGTGTTTGACTCCATTTTTGTTGTTGGTCAAAGATAAATTCTGTTATTTAATTAGGTAGAAGGTTACAGCTGCCATGAAGTAATTTTATCTTGTTTTTCACAAGCCTGTTATTCAACTAGGCTATGGTTCATAATTGATTTAACCAAAATATGAGTGCATAAAAGCACCCACAGACCACTATGACACACACATATAATAAAATCAATAAAGTTTATTGAAAAACAATTTTAAAATAATACAAAAATACGGTATGAGGATATCAAAAAGACTCTGACAGAATTCCATATTTAAGCAGCAGGAATGTACTTATATATCTCCTGGGAAGCGTACTATTACTATAGAGAAATGTAACCTTGGTCTAGTAACAGAGGCTCACATACAAATCCTTTAAGGTCCTAATATTATGTGAATAAACCCCGATAATACCAGCCTAATTACGCTCAGACACCCATGGAAACATAGTAAATAAAGTTAGTGCTTACCCATGTTTAATATCGCTGCAGGAGTGCCCCCTGGTTTATGGTTCATAATTGGTATAAAGACCTTGAGTGTTCTAACTCGAGCCAGATAAGAGACTCGGGGGTGTATCGCTATACAAGACTGAGGCATCTGTTAATGTTTTTTATGCTCGATCCCCCCATACAGAGACATGCGTCTCCGTCTGGTCATTTTCAGTTGCCGGCAATGCCCTGTTAATTAATTTGGAAATCACTGAGTCAACCGTGAAGGATCAATTTAGATCCTCCCTCAACAGCTTGGCGCCCGAAACGTGGGTCCCCAAACAGGAACGCCTCTGCCCCCAGGAGGACAACAAGACAAAGGACCCACGGACTGGACACAGGCACTGGAAAATTGGGACTGATCATCCCCCACAACAACCACGGTAAGTTGGCAGTTATACTGTCTAGACTGACCGTTTGATGTGGTTTTCCTGTGTTTGTGCTGCAAAGAGGATCTGAGATTTGTCCCCAATGGTGGGGTGATTTTTGGGTGGAATCATATAGAGGGGTAGTTCCGTGGGGAGCCCAGTGCTCGAACCGTACCTCATAAGGGACGGACACCCCAGATTGACCAGTGATGTAATTCTCTTTATAGTCAAAATATCCTGAATTCCTGATCACTGTTAGAATCAGGCGCGGTGAGGTGATCGAAGATTGAGTAGGATACGTAACTCGGGTATATATTGATATAAATATATCCAGAGGTATCCGGAGGGAAGTCTGAGACGCCCTCCTCCTTTCACTGAGTACCGCGTTTTTGGGTTGTCCCAGCGGGGGACAGGTAGACCCAGTGGAATAGACTATCCGGCCGCTCTAGTACTATGCACGACTAAAATAAGGATATTTAGCTCTAAAAGAGAATCAGTTTCTGTGGAATTAAAAGAAGACTTTGAATTTGTGTGATGAATCTGATATTGTTAGCCCAAAGATGGGGAAATAAATCTGTCAGGAATGCTGGAAACCTATTCTCAATCATTGTTTTTTCTAAGGTGTTCTGGCATAAGAATTGTGTGATGAAGGTTTTGTAGAAATGAATTAAGTCTGAGAACTGCTGTATTCTGTTTCTGTGTATATTTCTAAGATACCCGATGGGAGGGGGGAGTCAAACAGCTGCTTTATTGCTTTCTTTTGTGTTGAGGAATGCTGTGATATTCTTATCTCTTCTGTGTGTCTGGTATGGAGGGGGCACGTAGCTGTGTTCTCTAAATTTTCTATCCTTGTGTAGTATGTTTTGTTTAAAGAAACAATATTGTTTTGCAATAGAAAAGAATATTGTAAGTTAAAAAAAAAAAGGAAAGTTGTCTATTACTATGACAAAAAAAAACGGATGTTTTGTGGTGCAGGAAGGTATTGAGAAAGCGATTGAGAGTAATGTGTCAGAAAGACAAACAATGAAAAAAGATGATCTGGAACAGGGGGTCTCCCTGCTAGATGATAAGGTCCCTCCCCAGGAAATCAAGCCTCTTCTCCCGACTGTAAGCTCTGTGTCCATAAACGCCAAAGCTCCAGTATATCCTGGGTTGCCAAGACTCAGTGCGCCCCCACCCTATGATGCTGTCGGGTGGATTTGTGATGTATGCAGAGTTACTAATTCTCAGTGGAGAGACGTCTGTTACAATTGTGGAGCAAGATTGTGTTTGGAGGATGGAACTCTATTGGTTACAGCAGATGTGGAATCTCTCTATACCAATATCAGACATAGGGACGGCATTAATGCCGTGAGATTTTTTCTTGACACTTCATCATTATCTGTGGGTATGAGAGCACTTCTGCTGGAGCTTCTAGAGTTCACTCTCACCCACAATTTTTTTGTGTTTTAAGGGGTCCTTCTACCTGCAGCTCCAGGGGACCGCCATGGGGGTGGCCTTTGCGCCCTCTTATGCCGGTCTCTTCTTGGGGCTGTGGGAGAGGGACCTCCTCCTGTCAGATGAACAGGGATCAATAGATCGTGTCCCATTGTGGACACGATATATTGATGATATCTTCTTCATCTGGCAGGGCACATCCGTCGACCTTGGTCAATATGTCTCGACTGAACAGCAGCGACATGAATATTCACCTCACATTTATGGCCGGTGCTGTATCTATCGACTTTTTGGATGTCACTATTAAGAAGGGCCCTACGGGAATGATAAATACTGACATCTTCCTCAAAGAAACATCTACGAACACTCTACTGCACGCCTCCTCTGGGCATCCGGCCCATATGATTCGATCCATACCGGTGGGACAGTTCCTTCGTCTCAGACGGATCTGCTCCACCGATTGTGACTTTGAGAAGAGGGCGGATGAACTGAGGAGACGTTTTAGAGAACGCGGATATAGCGGTAGATTGATCAAAAGGGCCTATCTAAGAGCTAAACACACTACACGTGATAATCTAATCTATGGTTCTTCAGACCGTGCAATGACGGGTGGTAGTGATAAGTTGAGGTTTATTACCTCCTATAGTACTAAATCACATCAGGTATGCCAGATACTACAAAAAGCCTGGCCAATTTTAATGGTTGATTTCACTATCAAGAAGTTCCTCCCTGATCGGCCTTCTCTGACATTCCGGCATGCGAGGAACCTCAGGGACCATTTAGTCCGGAGCCACTACAGTGGTCAGCAAACTAGGACGTTTTTGGACAATTTTTTACCCAAGCTTGGTTGTAGTCCGTGTGGCCATTGTGTCGCCTGCCCCAATGTGGAAAGGAGTGTTTCTTTCCTTAATTCCAAGGGCACTAAATCCTTTCTAATTAGACAACATATTACTTGTATGACAAGGTATGTTGTCTATTATGCTATGTGCCCTTGCGGGCTAATATACATTGGCCTTACTACTCGCCAATTAAAAGTCCGCATTAGAGAGCATGTACTGGGGATACAGGCGGCCTCTGGCCACATGGATGGATCTACATTGAAAACTATACCAAGACATTTCTGGGAACACCATGAATGTAATGCAACACTATTGAGGGTGAGGGGCATTGAAGCCTTAAAAATTAATATTAGGGGTGGACAATTGTCCAAAAGACTAGCAAAATTAGAGACCCAATGGATATGGCGTCTCCAAACTGTCCATCCTGATGGACTTAATGAGAATTTGTCCTTTGCCCCTTTTCTGTAGTCCACCGTTTGCTGTTTCTTTCCTCCTAGTGCACATCTTCCGCATATGTGTGTTTTATTTTGATTTTAATTGATTTTATCCTTTTTTATAGTATTACGGACCATGATATATGACATTTGGTGACCCTTGTGGTTGAATAAGTGAAGCCGAAAAAACTTTTTGAGGATTCCCATCCAGAGCCTTTGAAGAGGATATGATGGACGTCCCTAGTGTGACATATATGGAGATGAAGAATAGCCTTTGTATATATGCAGTGTTGTGTCCCGTAAAAGATGGTGGTTATATGTGGGGCAGACACATGTGTGTGTGTGTGTACATATGTAATATATGTTAGATTACTACATTGTTCATATGTTCCATCTAGTATACTTTTTTATATGTGATTATGTGTTGGGTATGTTACACACATATGTGTGCTCCCTGTATTTGTATATCGGGAGAAGGAGTGAGATATATATATATATATATATATATATATATGTATATATATATATATATATATATATAATTGTAATCCACAGGGACACACCATCGGTATAGGCATTTTTCTCTTATTAATACATTATAATTTATTTTTTCATATTTTTTATTTTTACTATTTTACTAATTTTTTTGTCACCAATGGGTATATGCCCTTGCTACTGTATGAGCATTTTGTACCAGTCACCCCTTGAGAAAGGCATTCGCCGAAACGCGCATTGGGGGGGACGGGTCCTGGATGCACATATACACCCACCTTAGACTGCCGGTATGTATGTATTTGGACATTGCTATTGATTGCTATGATGTGTCTATTGGATCTATATACATGCTGTGTATCTATATGGTTATAATACTTATGATATGGGTTAGAGTGCATCATCTCCTGTCCATTTGTGTGTGCTGTTGATGGCACGGGTGGTTTTCCCACTTTTTACTGCGCACCTGTTATCTATTATTTAATAAAATTTGTATATTTCTATATATTTGGACTTATGACTAATCAACACACTGTAGTACTGGACTACTTAACAGCAGCACAGGGTGGTATGTGTCAGATTATTGGACCCGCTTTCTGTCATTATACAGATCCCAATAGTACTTTAAAGTTAAAGTTAGAGGACATTCAAAGACTCAGAGATCAATATGATAAAGACAATGACTGTAATAGGGACAGTTGGTGGGCAGACACCTTCTCCTTTCTTAATCCAGCCAATTGGTTTAATGGATTTTGGGGCTGGATAGCTGGAATCTTGCAAAGTTTGTTACACATCGCTGCCTTCATCCTTGTCATGTATGTAATACTAAAACTTGTTCTTTGGTGTATTTCTGTATGCATTAGGAAATCCTGCACTAAGACAACTAATGATGAAACCAAAAGTGTTGCCACCCCTGCTCTTCTCTACACCGATTTCACAAAGTTATCTGATGAAGATGTTGAAGCCAAGCGCATGGCTACTATCAAAAGATCCCCACCACGGTTATCAATAATTGTTATTCGTAAATTCTAGCATACAGGGGGGACGGGTACGCCGCAACAGCCATGGCTGGTAACATGGCACCAGTCATGTGAAGACCAGTACCCCTCGAGCTTATAGCTTGGGATAGTACCTCTGGTGCTGGACAATAATTAACAAAATTTATCTATGGGGGGAATGTGAAGGAACAAATTATGAAAGATTCTCCATTTTGTGCTAGATTCTCCATTTTGTGCTTTGACTCCGTTTTCTTGTTGGTCAAAGATAAATTCTGTTATTTAATTAGGTAGAAGGTTACAGCTGCCATGAAGTAATTTTATCTTGTTTTTCACAAGCCTGTTATTCAACTAGGCTATGGTTCATAATTGATATAAAGACCATGAGTGTTCTAACTCGAGCCAGATAAGAGACTCGGGGTGTATCGCTATACAAGACTGTATAATATGTTAACATGTTTTTATGCCAAAAAGACACGACCATATCTGTAGTTTCCGTTTTTTCCTGTATCTTTATGGGTTACGTTTTTCCTGCATTCTTATAGGTTAAGAACTGTGAGCGTGTTCTTATGCTGATTGGTTGAAGTAGAATTTGCTAATATGATAAAACTGCAACACAATAAACGGGGGGCCCAGAGATCTGCTCGATTCCCCCATACAGAGACATGCATCTCCGTCTGGTCATTTTCAGTTGCCGGCAACGCCCTGTTAATTAATTTGGAAATCACTGAGTCAACCGTGAAGGATCAATTTAGATCCTCCCTCAACATTGCTACATCGAGTTTTTTAGCCAAACAACAGAGTCCGGCACCCCAAGGAGAAGGAAGGGCCACAGGGGTGGCAGGAATCACCGGAAGAGGGATCCAAGGTCTGACTACGAGATCCAAGGTGAGCAAGAGGTGATGGAGGAGTCATCTTTGGTGGTAAATATATCCTCTTTAACTCTTTCTGATTTCCAGGTACAAGTGCTCTCTAAGGGGCTATCGTTTTGTCCATCTAGTGGTACCAATTGGTTTAAACTTGATAATGACCTTTTTTCTTTTTTAGACGGTTGCGTTTATCAGTATTTTTTTCTGGTAAAGAGAAACCTGTGACTCCAACCATACATGAGGGTTTTTCACTTAGTGCATTGGGTCTCTCTGATAGGAGTGATTTTATACCTCCGGACCATGATCCAATTATAGAGACATTCTCAAAATTTGTGAAGGCGGACATGGCTAAATTGAGATGGAAAAGGGGAGGTTGTGGTCATCCCAATTTGAGTTATGCTGAGCGTAAGGAGATTGGGGTCCTTAAATCTAATAAATCCATCACCATCAAGCCAGCCGACAAAGGCGGGGCTTTGGTGGTGATGGATACTTCACAATACATCGGTGAAATTTATTCACAACTTTCGGACCCCAATGTCTATGAAAAATTACAGATGAATCCCACTCTGATCTCTTCAAGCTCCAGCTTAAATCTCTTTGAGGCTCTCTTTGGGGGTATACTTGATTCTAAATTGGCTAAGTATCTGAAGGTTGAATATCCGGTGGTACCAATACTGTACACTTTACCGAAGATCCACAAGGATCTTCGGAGACCCCCTGGTTGACCAATTGTGTCGGGCAGGGGTTCTTTGTGTAACAAGGTTTCAATTTTCTTGGATCGTGTACTGAGGAGATTTGCGATTTTGGCCCCTTCCTATACAAGGGACACGAGTGACTTTATTGGGTCTCTTACGGATTTACAGGTGACTGATTCCACATGGTTGGTTTCATTTGACGTAACATCCCTATACAAATCCATTGAACACACCAGGGGGCTGTCAGCGGTCGAGGTGACGCTGGCCGGCTCCGACATGGCCCCGGACTGAGCACGGTTCGCCCTGATGCTGTTGGAGTTTGTCCTGGAAAGGAATTTTTTCCTTTTTGGTGACGGTTACTATCTGCAGCATCGCGGGACAGCCATGGGGTCCAATGTGGCCCCTACATATGCAAACATCTCTATGGCTGTCCTGGAGGGCGAACATGTGTACAGTTCTAGGTTTTAGGGCCATGTTAGGGGTTGGGGGTCCAATGTGGCCCCTACGTACGCAAACATCTATATGGCTGTCCTGGAGGGCGAACATGTGTACAGTTCTAGGTTTTGGGGCCATGTTATGGGTTGGGAGTCCAATGTGGCCCCTACGTACGCAAACATCTATATGGCTGTTCTGGAGGGCGAACATGTGTACAGTTCTAGGTTTTGGGGCCATGTTAGGGGTTGGCGGCGTTGCATCGATGACATCTTCCTGGTGTGGGATGGTGATAGGGATGAATTGGAATTGTTTTTTTCAATATCTGAATGACATTTACCCAGAACTTGGGTTTACTATGGACTGTTCTCAAACAAAAATGATGTTTTTGGATACATGTATGTGTGTGTGTGTGTGTGTGTGTGTGTGTATGGTGGGGGGAAGTTACACACGGATCTATTTGAGAAAGGTATGGATAGAAATAACATTTTACACTTTTCTAGTGAACATCCACAGAGGATGGTGGAATCCCTACCATGGAGTCAGCTATTAAGAGTGAGAAGAATTGTTTTGTGTGAGACACATATTGATAAGAGACTTGATGAAATGTGTAAAAAGTTTCTTTGCAGGGGATACCCAAAGGTTGAACTTGATAAATTTAGACAACGTGCCTTGAGCAGAAGTCGGGATGAACTCTTGGTCCCAAAGATGGCTGTGTAATCCCAGAAAATGATACCATTTGTTACCACCTATAATGGAATGAGTAAGCAAGTCTCTAATATTATACGTAGACATTGGCCACTCTTGAGTAGGGGTCATACTGATATTGTGGAATTTCAACAGCCTCCATTGTTCTCCTATAGACGGAATAGGAATCTGAAAGACCAATTGGTAGTATCGGATATAGGAAGTACGAAAAAAGATTTGCAAACTACATTTAGCCGCCCAAGTTTGGGTAATTTCCCTTGCTTGGGATGTGCTTGTTGTAATAAAATGATTAAGGGTTCCTCTTTCTGCCATCCACATATGGGGAAGAATTATGAGATACGTAGGAGGTTTACGTGCACGAGTAGTTTCGTAGTCTATGTACCATTAGGACTGGACTGACTGAACTCCCCGTGCCTAGACATTTTCTGAGTATGGGTCATTCAATAAATCAGTTGAGATTTAGAGTAATAGATGACATGCCGACCTTGGGACAGGGAGGTGATCGTATCTCCCTTTTTTGTATAAATCATTTTTATTGAGCACAGCAATAAAGAATAAAGGTAAACAATACAAACTGGAAAATCTGTGCAATGATAGGCAGTAATTACAAGTCAAACAAGAGGAGCATTGTTACAGCATTTAAGACTTATAATTTAACTTTCTGATTAGTACTGCTATTGGCTGTCCTGAGATTATGAGGTAATAACAATAGAAAACAGCCGGGATAGTTGGTAACCATTGATAGGTTCCTTTGTATTCATTTAAAATACTATATATATATAATCAAACTGGGTATGGGGAGGACAAACATAGAAAGTCAGAGAGGGAAAAGAAAGGAGGGTAGGGAGAAGAAGAGAGGGATGGAAGAGGGTGAGGGAAATTCAGGGAAGGAGTGTGGCTGCCTCCGCATCCCAGCGGACAGAACGCATGCCAAGAAACGGCCCGGACGCACACGAAAATAGGCTATATAATGTGTCGGGTTCTGGAAACCCAGAGGTCTAGTTCAGGAGTTTCCCTAAAAGCGATCCAGGGGGCCCATACGTTGTAGGTTTTTTCTGCGTTACCTGGTGACTGGTGTATCAGCTGCTCCATTCTATAAATGTTATTAAGTTCTGCCACAAATTCTGTACGGGAAGGAAATTTTTCTTGTTTCCAAAACCGAGGGATTAGATTTCTGACTGCGGTAAGAAAATGTCTGAGGATACCCCTCTTGAACCTAGATATTGACAAGTCGCATAGAGACAACAATGCTATACTTGGTGAAGGTTGGATCTGTGTGATAGACAGCTTATTATGAAGTTCAAAGACGGCCAACCACAAATCCTTTATGGGAGGGCAGTCCCACCAGATATGAATGTAAGAGCCAGTCTCCTTTAAGGTACCGTCACACTGGACGATATCGCTAGCGATCCGTGACGTTGCAGCGTCCTCGCTAGCGATATCGTCCAGTGTGACAGGCAGCAGCGATCAGGCCCCTGCTGGGAGATCGCTGGTCGGGGAAGAAAGTCCAGAACTTTATTTGGTCGCTGGACTCCCCGCAGACATCGCTGAATCGGCGTGTGTGACACCGATTCAGCGATGTCTTTGCTGGTAACCAGGGTAAACATCGGGTAACTAAGCGCAGGGCCGGGCTTAGTAACCCAATGTTTACCCTGGTTACCATCCTAAAAGTAAAAAAACAAACACTACATACTTACCTACAGCCGTCTGTCCTCCAGCGCTGTGCTCTGCTCTCCTCCTGCTCTGGCTGTGAGCGTCGGTCAGCCGGAAAGCAGAGCGGTGACGTCACCGCTCTGCTTTCTGGCTGCCCGGCGCTCACAGCCAGACCAGAGAAGCAGAGCGCCGAGGACAGACAGCGGTAGGTAAGTATGTAGCGTTTGTTTTTTTACTTTTTAGGATGGTAACCAGGGTAAACATCGGGTTACTAAGCGCGGCCCTGCGCAACGATCCGGATCGTTGTCGGTATCGCTGCAGCGTCGCTATGTGTGACGGTACCTTTAGACATCTCCAGCAGGTGTCAGGAGTCGTGGGGAACACCGCATGCACCATGGAGGGGCATCTATACCATATTGCTAGAATCTTATAGCTCCTCTCCTGTGATACCGCGCATAATGACGATCTGGACGAGAAGAGAAGAATTTTTCCCCTGTCTTCAGATGACAAGGGCCTTCCCAGATCGCCCTCCCATTTCGAGAAAAACAAAGGCCAACCCTGCAGTGGAGCCCTCCCTTCTTGAAAGATTTTATATAGCAGCGAGACAGTATGGTCCGGGGGGTTTGCTGATATGCAAAGCATCTCAAAGGGAGTTAGCGGCCTGCCAATATTGGTTTGTTTAGAGATTGAGTGGATATAACTTTTTAGTTGTTCATAGAAGAACCAATCAACAGAGTGTGATTCCTCCTCTGGGAATAATTCCCGAAGGGACTTCATCCCAGTTTCTTTTAAGTAGTCGTGGATGATGGGTTTGGAATCTTTTCTCTTATTTAGAAATGTCTCTCTATTCAGTCCCGCCGGAAAAGCAGAATTGTCATAAATTGGAATTAAGGGGCCCGGGAGAGTTGTGAGCTGAAGGTCTTTGTTTCGGTTTTTAATAAGAAGCAATATGTTTCGTGTGAGGAAGGGTATGTAAGTGCCTGGTCCTAGCCCCCTGCCTCCAGTCCAAAGAACAACTTGGGAGTCGCATCCATTAAGATCGTTTTCTAGGTTTACCCACTTTTTGTTGTTTTTACTGTGATAAAGGTCTAGGATACAAGTTCCCATTGATAGCATATACCAAATATGGATCAGACCAAAGGATACAAAAGATAACCGGGAATATTAAAATATATTATTTTATTATTGTGCAATAGCAAGACAAAAAATAGAAATTAAAATATTACATAAATCTATACAATCATATATACATATATATGTATATATGTATATAATACATGTGTACTTGTATTAATTTATGGGCACATAAAAACCTCAATATATGAATCAAATGGGCAAGTCAAAAAATAATAACAGTAAAAATATATAATCTGGATACCCAGTAATTAAAAAAGTAAGCAATATCTGTAAAAAATCTATATATTAAAAAATTATTAAAAAAATATATCCATATCTGGTCTAACTGGCTACAAAGTGCTAAGTGTAAACATATGTGGGAAGACCTTAAAAGAAGGTGCAATGTGCTGCTAAACAATAAGGTGTGAAGGCTCACATAAGGCCCATGCTGTAAGGGAAAGTGCAGTGTGCTAGTTATAATGTGCTAGTTATAATAAGATATGCCAGATACACCGAGCATTATCCATCCAGGACAGTGATAAATATATGAATGAACAGTTACTACTTACTATCAAAGACTGGGGGGATATCACCAGGACCGCCAAATGTATGAGGATGTGCACCCCGACGCGCGTTTCGGACCCAGAAGTTCCTTCGTCAGGGGGTACTTTAGGTCGAGACCGAGGGGTTATATAGCTCGCATGTAATGAGTCACAGCGCCAATGTCAGCGTCCACAGCATATACGGCGCATGCGCCGCCCAAACACACCGGAAGTCCGAGATCAAGCATCACGTGACCGGACGCACATGATAGCACATGACATTGCCAAGGTCACTATGACGCTATGATCCGGACCGCAGAGTGTCGGGCGCGCACACGCACTGCTGTGGGCCCGATATGAGCAAGTAAGAAGAATTGACTCAGCCGATGCTTAATGCTGGCTGTGTAAGTGGCGCATGCGCTGTCCAAGCAAAACCCGGTGCCCGAGACAGACCATGGAAATCACTGCCACAGGAACGTAACATGATCACCACAGACAGCCCGAACACCGCGGCGTCAGACGCGCACGCGCACCACGTCCAGCACAACATGGGCAGTTATGAGGACAAAAAAATATAATATAATAATAACCGGGACAGATATGGGAAGGAGCAAGAACTATACAGGTGTCGCATGAGTGCATCGTTTATGCCGTGCGCTCATAAGCCAAAACACAACACCACGCGGACAAGCCACGGGGGGTCGCGTCCCGGAAAAAACGCACCAGCACACACGGGCACAGCTACGACAAAATATTAATGAATATAGTGAATGGTACTAAAGTTGGAGATAAGTGACATGTATACCTACACTAAGTACATTAAAAGAAAGGGGGAACACATGTCTAGTGTGACAATAGTATAAATATGTATATAAAGTGCCCATAAATTGGAAGTATATATATACACATACATACACAATACCCATGCTATGCATATATTATTCAATAATAGCTAATATGGCATAATATCTTTTCCACAGTTGGATCAAATATTCAACGAGAAAAGTCTACTGTAAGTGTTATGTATTTTTGAGAAGAAGCTAAAGTCCTTAGTTGTTGGGTTAAGAACCCTCCAAACATCTACCAGTCTCATGCTGTGTAGCTGGGATCTTATTTTTTTAATAGAAGATGCAGGATATGAAGACTTACCCGAAGAGACATCCACCGCAGGGTTCATAGGAATATTAAAGTCGCCCCCAAGTATCACAGGAGAGGAACCAGCAAACTCCTCGAGACGTCTTTTGCATTCGGCTCCAAACTTCTGTTGCCCTTGTTTTGGGAAATATACGTTAGCAATTACAAGTTTATGTGCTGCCCATGTGATGAGTAGGAAGATATATCTGCCGTGTTTGTCAATTTGTGAGTCTAAGATCTCAGGCACAAAGGATTTGTGGAAGGCTATTGAGACACCTTTTGACTTTGAAAATGGATTTGAGCAGTGATACCATTTAGGATAATTTTTCGCGATACAGTGTGGCACCACACCAGTTTTGAAATGTGTCTCTTGGAGCAGTAGCACAGAGACCCTTTGTTTGTGGCTATCAAATAGGACCCGCCGTCTTTTTTCTGGTATATTTAGCCCCTTAACGTTGAAGGAGCAAAATTTAACTTCATCCATTATCAAATACCTTTACGCCATTCTGCAATACCATGCGCCCCATCCGCCAGAACACGCGACAGCCAGGGGTAGTAGGGAAGAGACAGTAGGAGGGAAGGGAAAAAGGCGGGGTAGAGAAGAAATAATAGAACATGGAAAACATAAAAGAAGGTGCGTTAGGATTGACGCACCAGGTCAGACTATACATCTGTGTAGTTAGGGCAAAAGAATGGAGAAGGAGAAGTCTCCTCCCCTCCCTTCACCCGTGCACCTTAGGTGGATAAGGGAAGCCAAGGGAAACACTGACCCCCCATCCCCCCGAACTTGGTGGGTCCCATAAACGAGAACTTGCGAACATGTAACGTCTAGTTAAACATTGTAATAGTCCTTGCACCAGCGAGATGTCCTGCATGCCATCAGAAAAAAAAAAAGGGGGGGGGAAGGAATTTAGGGGAGAGGGAAGAAGGACAAATTCACCGATGACAGGCAGGACACCACGCGTCCAGGTGTTCAAAGAATAGGATCAAACCTTCAAGGCGAGCCCATGGTGAGACAGACCGCCCCGCCAGGAGACTCAGCCGATTATCTGAGTATATTGCAGCAATGATTAGAAACTAATCGAAACTAAGAAGAAAATGGAACAAGAGAAGAGAGAAAAACTTCATGGAGGATCTGAGAAGCCTTCGGTGGTATGACGATTCTTGGAACGGGGGACCTTGAGCCACCTTGGAGGAGCATCTGGAAGTGTCGGAGCCAGAGGCCAATCGGGAAGATCTATTAGTGGAAGTTCAAACGTGCCCAGGAAGTTAGCCAGATCCCCAATCCGGCGAAAGTATGCGCTTTTGCCACCTTTGAATGCTGTTAGTTGAAATGGGAACCCCCACCTGTAGGGGATATCTCTTTCCTTGAGAACCTCCAGCAAGGGTTTCAGAGCTTTGCGCAAGAATAGAGTGCGCCTGGATAGATCTGACAGGAGTAGGATTGGATGACCTTCAAACTGGAGGGATCCCTTTTTCCTAGAAGCCATCATGATAGCCTCCTTAATTCTGAAATAGTGCACCCTGCAGATGACGTCCCTAGGGCGCGACTCAGACGTGGGTTTAGGACCAAGGGATCTGTGAATCCTGTCGAACTCAATGGTGTTATCGCCAAGAATGTCCAGAAATATTCTCTGAACTGTACGGTCTAGGTCCTGAGGACTGACAGATTCTGGGAGGCCACGTATACGGATATTGTTACGCCTATTGCGATTTTCCAGATCCTCAAGACCAGATGACATTTCCTCCAGTTTCATGGTGTGGTCCATTAAGATTTCTCTGTGTGCCTGAAGTTCCTGAGAGATATCTTCTTATGTCTTTTCCACATCCTCTATACGCGATGTGAATTCTGCCTGTAAGTTATGTATCTTCTTTTTATACGAGTTCTCAAGCCTGCACGCAAAACTTTCCAGATCCGTTTTGGTTGGAAGGGCTTTAATGTATTTACTCAGTTCAGCTATGTTCATGTCCTCTGGCATGTCTCCATCTCCACCACTGTTGCCAGTTGTTTTTTTAGGGGAGATATGTGGGGTCTGTGGCTCCCTTGAGGAGGAACTATTTTTATGTGGGGTTTGCGACATTGTTGATCTGGTGTTCCTTGTTTGAAGTGGCTGGTTTAAGAACCGTTCCATGTCCTCTATAGGAGGCTCCTTGTGTAAGCTTGTGGGTTGCCCAGAAGACCTCTTAGTTTTACCCATATATGTCTGCTGCTATTAATTGTCCGTGGTAGTGTTCAGGGGAACATGGGGATGCAGCGGTCACCACATCAGGCAAAGCCCCCCATCAGCAAGCCCCCTCCGAGGTGCATTGATTATGATTTGAAGTTAGTGGGGCATATACAATGTCCTGATCCAGGAAAAGGGAGCCTCTAGATGTTATAAACAATTCCAGCACTAGGTGTCACCAGAGGTCTGGGCTTGTAAATTGTAGGCTTGTTACGTGGTGTGCTGGAGTTCTTTCCTTCTTTTTTTTTTTTTTTTCCTCACTTTTTTTTTTTTTTTCTTTCCCCCTTTTCCCCTCTGCCCCCTCTCTCTAATGCTATTGTATATGAGGCACAATGATAGCGCAGTGAAGGGCTATGGTGGGGTGGCCGCACCACTTCTGCAGCAAGGATGATAGGCAGAGCAATATGCAGGGGTGCCGGGTATCTTGGGTACGCCCGCCCTAGGACGGTGCTTCTCTATGGGGGGCCCCATCCCCAAGATGGCGCCCACCCTCTCAGTGGCGGGAAAACAGTCAGCGCTGCCAGCACAATGGCGGGTGCCCCCTATATCAGTCCTACCCTCCTTGCCTTCTTTAGTGAGGCGCACTCTTCAAAGTTTCCCCAGCAGGGATTCTGGCTGAGCATACCCGCAGCGTTCTCTTTGTGGGTGCTCACCATGCGCTGCCTGCTGAGCCTCCCTGTGCCGTCCGCAGAGCCTGAGGGGACCTGAGAAGCGCGGTCCGCGTACTTCACCCGCAGGGGTTCCAGCTGAGCACGCCTGCGGTGCTCTCACGGCAGGCGCCGCTGGGAATCCAAGGGCGGGAGGGTCTCTCCTTCACTGCCTCCTTAGCTCAGCGGGGGTCTGCGAGCTTCTTGCTGCTGCCGCTCACCTCACCACGCGTCGCCTGCACCGGGTCCTTCTGCGTTGCGCCGCAGTCCCCCTCCTTGCCTCGCGGTACTGTGCCCACTCCAGGACTCTGTCTCTCGCCGCTCCTTCACCACAGGGGCTCCACGAGGGAGCAGTAATGGCGCCTTCTGACTGCAGTGCTGCGGGCTCCTGCCGGCGTCTCCTCCTTGTGTTTCCTTTTTTAACCTCTCATATAAGAGACTTCCCAGTGAGACCCCCGACCAGTGCTGCTCATGGTCTCACTGACCGGTCTCGTATCTCCCTTTTTGAAGAAGAAGGAATTGAAATGGATTTTTGAACTTGATACCCTTTATCCAAAGGGGATGAATATTGAATATCAGCAGAATTGTTTTCTCTAGTAATCTGTGGTTCTAATATAGCTCTTCATCAGTGTATTGTTTTTAACTTTCTATTATATACTTACCCTGTCCCATATGAAAATCTATTTTGCCCTCTGTAACTTAGGTGGGAAGTGCCCCTTCGCTGATGTTTTTTCTATATACCTACAAATCTGTTATTATATCCACTCTGTGACTGGTTGTCTTTTGTGGTTTTGTTGTTTACATCAGACCCAATGGGAACGTATTACTTGTAGAACGTTTATGCCCGTGTCGGATTGCAAATGTTAAGCAGATTGTGGCTGGGCAGGTATCAGTATAAGAGACGGGTATATGGTCAGTTTATGGCTCTTGATGACTTTTTTTTTTTTGACCTAATGATCATTCATAATATTCAATATTTATTTTGCTATGTTCCGGTTGTGTCCGATGTTGCACTTGTTTGTTTTTTTGCATGTACATGCATTTATTGTGTTGAACAAACTGATTACATTGATTGATTGGCTTGGCCGCACAGCATCATCCTGAGTATAAGAGACCTGGCGCCGCCCTGCTCGCTGCATTCTGTTCCTGTTTCAGCGAAAGTGGGGAGAGCTGGTGCCGAAATAGGGTCAGAATCGTGGTTTTAAGAGTTGGTGTATGTCTGCAACTCTTACATCCACAACTCCTCAGAAACCAAAAGTTCTTTTTAGGGCTAATTCGTGGGTCCCGATATTGCAGCGCTAAGTAGGCACGGCATATCCACATCAGTGCAAGGCCTGCAGGCACTGTATGTGCGTCCATTGCTCCCACTGCATCCTTCTCAAAGCTCCATAACTACCTGCTGCCGCAGCTTATTTACTATATACCTAATTTTTTTTCCAAAAATTAACCCCCCCAAAAAATATACAGTCTGTTCTGTCAGACTGAAGGGGCTGTTGAAAAATCATAGTTTGTCAGGCATTCGTAGCATAGTTGTGTGTGCTAACCTTGTGTTTTAAATTCACCAAAAAAGGCCTCATATTTTTCTGTGCTCCAAGTATGGGCATTGTAGGCCGATGTACATATTTTTGGGCTGTCTGATACTCAAATTCTATACAGTACTATTTAGCATTAAAAAAATTCTAAGGCCACAGATTTGCCAGTGTGGTATTTCTGTCACAGCCGTCATATATCTGCGCGTTCCAAGTTTGGTCATCGGAACGATGGCCGGAGAACCACTTTTTTTTGCTGTGTTAGGGTATGTATCCACGGGCCATTTTACATCCGGACTAGCTGCGGATTGAACGCTGCGTGGAGCCGCAGCGTTCAATCTGCAGCGCCTTGATGTTACAGCATAGTGGAAGGGATTTTATGAAATCCCGTCTCCACTATGCGTGGTAACACGCATCCGGCAGCCCTGCGATTCCAGACATGTGGCGCATCTTTTTAGATCGCAGCATGTCCGTTTACCTTGCAGCGCTGCTGCAAGGATAAACACAGGGCCCTATGTGTGGGGTGCGATGATTTTGGATGTGTGCAATGAACACATCCGGCATCATCGCGTCTCTAGAAGGGGGCGGAGCGAGTTTGCCGCTCCGTCAAAACCGCCTGCCATCCTGAACGTGGACACGTACCCTAACTGAAATTTTATACAGCCCTATTTAGCATACAATAATATAAACAGGCCACATATTTGCCAGTGTGGTATTTCCATGAGAGCCCTCATATATCTCTGCTCCAAAGTTTGGGCATTGTAGGCCGGTGTACTAATTTTTTTTCTCTTAGACTAAAATTATATACAGCACTATTTTGCATAAATTAACCTAAAAAAAGCCAAAAAAATTGAATAAAGTCTGTTGGGTCAGCCTGAGGCCTGCCTGGTGTTTGGGTTTGAAAAATCGTAGATTTGCAGGCATACTGATCAGATATTATTTTGCTACTAATAAAGACAATTGTGTTGAGCATTTGAAATAGTGCAGTAGTCCATTTAAAATGGTTAAGACAAGGGACGGGGAAGTGGACGTGATGGTGCATCCTGAGGACGAGGCTTTGGCCAAGGTTAAAGCTCCACATGTTCTCGCTCGACCTTCCTGTCCTAGTTTCTAGGGGACCACAGCACACCACTATTGAAGCCAGAGCAGTGTGAAACGGTTGTTGGTTGGATAGCGGATAATACTTCCAGTCACTTAACCACCACCACCTTGTCTTTCACACGGTCAAGTCTGAGTAGCCGTGAGTGTGGCCAGGACATTCCTCACCCTGATCCTCCTTCCTCCCACAATGCCAAGTGCCCTGAGACAACTGATCCCACACTTGGACAATCTGAAGAGCTGTTAAGTTTTCCATTTCAAGATTCAGAAATCTCTGTCGGTCAACTTGAAATGGGGAAAGATGAGATCGCATGTAGAGCTAAGCTTTGACCAGCCCCGGTCACATAAAGTCGATGGTGGGAAAGTGTCACAAGAGGTGGACGATGATGAGACAGAATTGCCAGAAAACGAATTATGAGAAAGAGAGAGATGGCGCACTACCAGTATAACATATCACAGGGGTGCAAACTAGTGGTAATAAAGCTGAAATGACCTCAAAAGAACAAGAAAACCACCATAGAGAATGCACACCACTATTAAATAAATATAAAAGGTAAACTTTTATTGACACACTGTTTAAAAACAATTAAAAACCAACCAACACATCCCACGCATGTGAATAACCCCACAATAGTACAGGCATATGGCACAATATTGCATGTGAATGTACAGTATAAACATAATTACGACATTAAACGTCAGACCATTGTATGACCATAATAATGCCATATACCTCAACCATAATAACCCCTGCACACCCCTGATAATAGCAAGACGATCCTAAATGTAGGATAATGAGGAAAAAACCTCTCAGAGCAATAATATGCAAAAATAACCACAGGAAAGCAAAAGATACGCCAAAAGGACACAATGCGTCAATTGCCCATGATCAGAGCTAAAGTGCCCGTGGGCCTGCTGAAATGAGCTATCTACCTGAGTCCACATAAAGGGAATAACCCCCAAAGTGATCACAGCATAAATGCTGAAGGGACTAGGAGCGGTGAAGTGGACTGCTAGCATATGCAGATAGAGCCAAGACGTGCAGTTCCCGAGGAGAGAAGAACCAGGAGGAGGGGAGCGGGGAAAGCGTGGGAGGCAGGAGCCCAACGCGTATCGCCGTTGCACGGACGGCTTCGTCAGGGGAAGTGTGAGGTGTATTGTCAAAACCAAAGTATAAATACCTTATAGTCCTCGCATCAGTGAGCGCAGGTGTGTGAGCCTGGTCAGCCGGCGAAAAACCGGAACCGGAGGTGATGTAAGACACAAAAACTAAGGGCAGATGTCTCTGCCCATGCAATCCAATGCACACGCACCAGACATAGTCAGTGCGGTGCATTGGAAAGAAAATTGACCACCAGAGGGCGCATGCATATAATGAAAAGTGACTCAAAGCAGACCAAGCTAATAGATGAAGGCAGCCGAAAAGTAAGATTACAGCAGGAGCAAAGAATAACGCTATGGAACTTAGGAAAACTGCACATATTCAATAATAATACATACAATAAACCAAAATAAATAAATGGACACATATAAATCAATGAAGAAAATAACATAAAATAAATAATACAAAAAATGGATGAATAAATAAAGAAAACTAAATAATAACAAACAAAAAAACAAATAATGAAATAAATAAATAAAATAAACGGTCAAAGACTATTGTTATAATGCTCCTGAATATCAATGCTGCAAACAGTATAACCACATAACAAGATCCAGAGTGTAATAGGAGGCAAAGTCCACTGCTGACTGGAAAATAGTCCATTGGCGTAATAGGCCACAAAATCTTCGCAACCATTGGTACATTAAGCCGTTCCGGACACAAAGCATGGACCCATATTGATAAAATCCGATCCATTCCGATAATATTGCCGTGATCACAAGAGCCATGATGTCAAAAAGGAAGTTCCAAATCCAATGGATCCACAGCATCTGCTGTAAATCCGTGTCCAAAGTACATAGTTCTACCAGCCGTGGTATAAACTTGATGACCTGAGGGAAGTATAAGATCAGTGAAATTCAAAACGAAGCAGGTAAGTTACCCAAGAAATCCCGTAAATAGGAGATCCTCATTCATGCCATCCGGCACTGAGGAGTGTAACAAGAAGATCCACCTTGCTTCAATTTGTAACAGTTTTTGAGCCAGTGAACCACCTCTGTCCGAGCACCTAATGTGCTCAAGACCCACAACCCTCGTATTTAGGCACCTACCTCCATGGTGAGTCAAATAGTGGGAGGCGACTGAGGTCAGAGTTTTGCCTTTCCGAGAGTCCACCCGAGCCGTATTAATTGTGGAAAAATGCTTTTGAATACGACGACGTAGCTCTTGCGTTGTCTGACCTACATAGACAAGTGGGCATGGACACACAATCGCATAGATAACATTAGTTGTCTTACAATTAATGTATGTCTTAAGTCTATGCTCCAATGAGTCAAAAGGATTGCAGAAACTGTCTCTTACAGGGTGCATATATTGGCAAATATTACAATTCCCGCAGGGAAAAGAACCCCTCAGAGACACACCCCGATTAAGCCTAACAACAGGTCTAGCGTAATGACTCCTGGTGAGAATGTCTTTGAGGTTTGGTGCCCTCCTGGCCGTAATGAGCGGGCGCTCACTCACAACCTTAGATGTCTGTAGGTCTGTCGTAAGCACACCCCAATGTTTTTGTAAGATCTGTCTCACCTGGGGCCAATGGGTATTATAACCCGTAATAAATCGGACATGGTTGTCAGGCATCTTCCTCTTGGGTTCCAATAAAGACCCCTGTGACTGCAGCTTGGCTCTCTGATACGCCCTTGAGATGCACTTCTTGGGATACATCCTTCTTGCAAATCTGGAGGTTAGATCACCAGCCTCTCTACGAAAATCATCATCATGCGTGCAATTCCTCCTCGCCCTTAAGAACTGACCAATCGGCACACCGTTTTTGGTGTGTAACGGATGGAAGCTGCGGTATTCCAGAAGACTATTTGTGGACGTAGGTTTACGATACAAATTGGTGGACAGATGACCATTGTGACTGATGACATTGAGATCCAGGAAATTCACTAAGGAAGATGAACACGAGTACGTTAAAAAGATGTTAAGATTATTATCATTGAGAGACTCTATAAAGTTGGCAACCTCCTCCTGAGATCCCGACCACACAAAGAAAATATCATCAATGAACCTAACCCAATGTCGTACCTTGGTTCTGTACCATGTGGACTTATAGACAATGGAGGCCTCCCACCACCCTAGAAAGAGGTTTGCCAGAGCCGGTGCGCAACGAGCCCCCATTGCCACTCCCGATATCTGTAGAAAAAACGTCCTGTCAAATAAAAAGAAATTGTGTTTCAAAACAAAATCAAGCAAATCAATGAGAAAGGAATCATGCATCCTATCGGAACCCTGTTGAAGGTCCAACCATGAAAGCACTGCCTGTATCCCATCCTCATGTTTGATGTTTGAATACAAGGATTCAACGTCACAGGTGACCATTAGATCTCCCGGAGCAAGCGTGAACCCTTGCAGCCGTGTGATAAAGTGTGATGAATCCCTGATGTGGGACGGCAGTTCCAGTACCAATGGTTGCCTGTGGGCCTCCTCTAGATAGAGGTCATGAGGCCACAGGACGATGTTACCGCCCTTATCGGCTTCCCGTATAATGAAGTTACTGTTAGTCTTTAGGCTGGTGAGCGCCCGGCTCTCTGGAGGTGTCAAATTGGCCATAGTAGGTAGTTTATCAGGCAGTCCCTCAATATCTTTCTTGGCCATTTCTAGAGGAGGCCCACAGGCAACTGGGCAACTCCAAATTTTATCGCAGACTCCCATCGGACCCTACTGGTGTATTTTCCACGAAGTTGAGAACGCTTCTTGATCGGGCATTTGAGCTGGGCATAATTAATGTTGGTGAACGTGACTTTATCTGGATAGAACATCCCGTTGTGTCAACATTTTATATGTTGCCTAAAGTTCACAAAGATGTTAACAAACCGCCCGGGCGCCCAATTGTTTCAAGCATTGGGAGCCTTTGTGAGAGGGCATGCGTCTATATTGATTTTTTCCTGCAACCATTGGTACTGGAACTGCCGTCCCACATCAGGGATTCATCACACTTTATCACACGGCTGCAAGGGTTCACGCTTGCTCCGGGAGATCTAATGGTCACCTGTGACGTTGAATCCTTGTATTCAAACATCAAACATGAGGATGGGATACAGGCAGTGCTTTCATGGTTGGACCTTCAACAGGGTTCCGATAGGATGCATGATTCCTTTCTCATTGATTTGCTTGATTTTGTTTTGAAACACAATTTCTTTTTATTTGACAGGACGTTTTTTCTACAGATATCGGGAGTGGCAATGGGGGCTCGTTGCGCACCGGCTCTGGCAAACCTCTTTCTAGGGTGGTGGGAGGCCTCCATTGTCTATAAGTCCACATGGTACAGAACCAAGGTACGACATTGGGTTAGGTTCATTGATGATATTTTCTTTGTGTGGTCGGGATCTCAGGAGGAGGTTGCCAACTTTATAGAGTCTCTCAATGATAATAATCTTAACATCTTTTTAACGTACTCGTGTTCATCTTCCTTAGTGAATTTCCTGGATCTCAATGTCATCAGTCACAATGGTCATCTGTCCACCAATTTGTATCGTAAACCTACGTCCACAAATAGTCTTCTGGAATACCGCAGCTTCCATCCGTTACACACCAAAAACGGCGTGCCGATTGGTCAGTTCTTAAGGGCGAGGAGGAATTGCACGCATGATGATGATTTTCGTAGAGAGGCTGGTGATCTAACCTCCAGATTTGCAAGAAGGATGTATCCCAAGAAATGCATCTCAAGGGCGTATCAGAGAGCCAAGCTGCAGTCACAGGGGTCTTTATCGGAACCCAAGAGGAAGATGCCTGACAACCATGTCCGATTTATTACGGGTTATAATACCCATTGGCCCCAGGTGAGACAGATCTTACAAAAACATTGGGGTGTGCTTACGACAGACCTACAGACATCTAAGGTTGTGAGTGAGCGCCCGCTCATTACGGCCAGGAGGGCACCAAACCTCAAAGACATTCTCACCAGGAGTCATTACGCTAGACCTGTTGTTAGGCTTAATCGGGGTGTGTCTCTGAGGGGTTCTTTTCCCTGCGGGAATTGTAATATTTGCCAATATATGCACCCTGTAAGAGACAGTTTCTGCAATCCTTTTGACTCATTGGAGCATAGACTTAAGACATACATTAATTGTAAGACAACTAATGTTATCTATGCGATTGTGTGTCCATGCCCACTTGTCTATGTAGGTCAGACAACGCAAGAGCTACGTCGTCGTATTCAAAAGCATTTTTCCACAATTGATACGGCTCGGGTGGACTCTCGGAAAGGCAAAACTCTGACCTCAGTCGCCTCCCACTATTTGACTCACCATGGAGGTAGGTGCCTAAATACGAGGGTTGTGGGTCTTGAGCACATTAGGTGCTCGGACAGAGGTGGTTCACTGGCTCAAAAACTGTTACAAATTGAAGCAAGGTGGATCTTCTTGTTACACTCCTCAGTGCCGGATGGCATGAATGAGGATCTCCTATTTACGGGATTTCTTGGGTAACTTACCTGCTTCGTTTTGAATTTCACTGATCTTATACTTCCCTCAGGTCATCAAGTTTATACCACGGCTGGTAGAACTATGTACTTTGGACACGGATTTACAGCAGATGCTGTGGATCCATTGGATTTGGAACTTCCTTTTTGACATCATGGCTCTTGTGATCACGGCAATATTATCGGAATGGATCGGATTTTATCAATATGGGTCCATGCTTTGTGTCCGGAACGGCTTAATGTACCAATGGTTGCGAAGATTTTGTGGCCTATTACGCCAATGGACTATTTTCCAGTCAGCAGTGGACTTTGCCTCCTATTACACTCTGGATCTTGTTATGTGGTTATACTGTTTGCAGCATTGATATTCAGGAGCATTATAACAATAGTCTTTGACCGTTTATTTTATTTATTTATTTCATTATTTGTATTTTTGTTTGTTATTATTTAGTTTTCTTTATTTATTCATCCATTTTTTGTATTATTTATTTTATGTTATTTTCTTCATTGATTTATATGTGTCCATTTATTTATTTTGGTTTATTGTATGTATTATTATTGAATATGTGCAGTTTTCCTAAGTTCCATAGCGTTATTCTTTGCTCCTGCTGTAATCTTACTTTTCGGCTGCCTTCATCTATTAGCTTGGTCTGCTTTGAGTCACTTTTCATTATATGCATGCGCCCTCTGGTGGTCAATTTTCTTTCCAATGCACCGCACTGACTATGTCTGGTGCGTGTGCATTGGATTGCATGGGCAGAGACGTCTGCCCTTAGTTTTTGTGTCTTACATCACCTCCGGTTCCGGTTTTTCGCCGGCTGACCAGGCTCACACACCTGCGCTCACTGATGCGAGGACTATAAGGTATTTATACTTTGGTTTTGACATTACACCTCACACTTCCCCTGACGAAGCCGTCCGTGCAACGGCGATACGCGTTGGGCTCCTGCCTCCCACGCTTTCCCCGCTCCCCTCCTCCTGGCTCTTCTCTCCTCGGGAACTGCACGCCTTGGCTCTATCTGCATATGCTAGCAGTCCACTTCACCGCTCCTAGTCCCTTCAGCATTTATGCTGTGATCACTTTGGGGGTTATTCCCTTTATGTGGACTCAGGTAGATAGCTCATTTCAGCAGGCCCACGGGCACTTTAGCTCTGATCATGGGCAATTGACGCATTGTGTCCTTTTGGCGTATTTTTTGCTTTCCTGTGGTTATATTTGCATATTATTGCTCTGAGAGGTTTTTTCCTCATTATCCTACATTTAGGATCTTCTTGCTATTATCAGGGGTGTGCAGGGGTTATTATGGTTGAGGTATATGACATTATTATGGTCATACAATGGTCTGACGTTTAATGTCGTAATTATGTTTATACTGTACATTCACATGCAATATTGTGCCATATGCCTGTACTATTGTGGGGTTATTCACATGCGTGGGATGTGTTGGTTGGTTTTTAATTGTTTTTAAACAGTGTGTCAATAAAAGTTTACCTTTTATATTTATTTAATAGTGGTGTGCATTCTCTATGGTGGTTTTCTTGTTCTTTTGAGAGAATTGCCAGAAAGTCAGGAGGAGGAGCAGGGTGCGGATGTGGAAGACGACGTGGTGGATGACATAGTGACTGACTCAACCTGGCAGGAGGACATGCATAGCGAGGACAGCAGCACAAATGGGGAAGGAGGTATATCCCCCCAACAGGCAGGAAGAAGCAGTGTGGTGGCCACAGACAGAAGGCGTGCATCCGTTCCCAGTAACATCAACATGAGGGAAGTTGCCATTCCTACTGTTAGATCTTCCCGAGTCTGGTTATTTTTTTTAAAGACTCTGCTGATAACCCCAAACAGGCTATTTGCAGCACCTGCCATGCCCGCATCAGCAGGGGTAGCAAAACAACCAGCCTGACCACCACCAGCATGATCAGGCACATGCAAGCAAAGCACCCGACTTTGTGGGCCAAACCCAAGGCTCCAGGACCATTGCCTGCTGGTCACACCACTGCTTCTTCCACTGTTTTGTGTAGAAGCCAATTCCCAGTACACCGTGCATGTGAAGATGCCTCTAGCCCTGCACCTGTTGTGGCCCACAGTTCAGCAACACCATCAGCAAGCCCGTCCACATCCTTGTCCCAGCACAGCGTTCAGTTGTCTATAACCCAGTCTTTGGAACGCAAGCGGAAATACCCCGCCAACGCCCCACAGGCCACAGTCCTCAATTCTAATATTTCTCTTCTGCTTGCGCTAGAAATGCTACCTTTTAGGCTTGTTGAGACAGAAGCTTTCCGCAACCTGATGGCGGTGGCTGTCCCATGGTACTCGGTCCCCAGTCGTCACTATTTCTCCCGATGTGCCATGCCGGCATTACACCAGCATGTGTCCCACAACATTACCCGTGCCCCCAACAATGCTGTTACAGGGAAGTCCACCTAACCACGGACACGTGGACAAGTGCTTGTGGGCAGGGACGGTACATATCAATGACGGCACACTGGGTTAACATAGTGGAAGCAAGGACCCAGTCAGACCTTGGGATGAAACACATCCTCCCCACGCAGAGGATTGCTGGCCCTATGTCAATCAGGGTTGCCCCCACAGTTTTCTCTTCCTCTTCCTTGTTTCAGACTTTATGTCCTTACTGATAAGCATCCTATGAGTAAGGACATAAAGTCAGAAAATGCATCAGGCGTGCAGGGGATGTTTGCCCCTTGAGACTCTATGATATGTATGTTTTTAACTTTTTACAAACAATGGATTAATTAAAAGACAAAACTTGAATTTTTATGGAAATCACCTAGTGCTGGTTTTTCCTTTTTTCCTGGAAAAGCATTACACCTACTTGGCTTGCCTACTCCAACAAGAAATCGGGAATCTAACCAAATGTGCAGGGAGATTTTCGGAGAAACAAACTACAACATTGTTGAACTCACAGCATTGGTATCTCACAATGAGCCACTATTGGTAGCAGACCAAAGAGATGCCTACAACCAAATTTTAAGTTTCATTGCCACCAACCAAAGTGCGATTGTCTTCCTAGTGAGGTGGAACAGGAAGGACATTTTTAATCAACTTGCTCCTTGCAAAATTTCGGCAACAACAAAAGATTGCACTAACAGTAGCATCTTCTGGAATTGCAGCTACACTTAACTGGTGGTAGGATGGCACGTTTGACATTCAAGCTACCACTTGTCACAGTGACAGCTCAGTTTGCAACATTGCCAAAGGATCAGGACAGGTCAAACTGCTTCAAAAGTGCAGTGCCACAATGTGGGATGAATGCACGATGTTACACAAGAGGGCTCTGGAAGCAGTGGACAGACTGCTGTAAGACTTGCGTGGAAACAATTCTATCATGGAAGGTGTAGTTATTGTTTTGGCAGGTGACTTTCGACAAACACTACCCGTTCTACCAAGATCAACCCCTGTAGATGAACTCAATGCTTGCCTAAAAGCATCATACCTTTTGGAGACAATTGAAGAAAATGTTGCTGAACACAAACATGAGGGTCCACATGACAGCTGATGTTTCTATTGGACTGTTCTCAAGCCAGCTGTTAACTATTGGAGATGGCAAGGTACCAATAAACTCAATCACTGGACAGATCATGTTTCTAAGTAACTTTTGCTGCATAGTTATATTAATTGAGGAGCTAAAAGAAAAGGTTTTTCCAAACATTCAATGCAAATTCAGAAAGTCTGGCTGGCTGTGTGAAACGGTTATTCTAACTCCCAAAAAATGAAAGTGTAAACAGGATCAGTCTTCAAATTTTAAGTCTCCTTCCAGGTATGTGCACGACTGCAATTCAGTGGATACAGTATCAGATCCTGATCAAGCATTATTCTATCCAATAGAGTTCCTCAACTCCATGTAACCACAAGGACTTCCTCCGCATAAACTCTTTCTAAAACCTGGAGCATCTATTCTGCTGTTGAAAAATTTAGATCCACCAAAGTTGTGTAATGGAACAAGACTCTTGATTTAAGAAACTGTTTAAACATGTAATTGAAGCAACCATTTTGACAGGATGTGCCAAAGGAGAGGACATTTTCATTCCAAGAATTCCACTCATTCCATCTGATTTGCCTTTTGATTTTAAACGCCTCCAGTTTCCAGTTCGACTGACGTTTGCAATGTCTATTAACAAGGCTCAGGGACAGTCCTTGAAAGTAGTAGGGATCGATTTGCAATCTCCATGCTTTTCTCATGGTCAAATTTACATGGCCTGTTCAAGAGTTGGAAATGCCAAAAATCTGTTCATCTTTGCACCGGAACGAAAAACCAAAAATGTTGTTCATCAAAAGGCTCTTGAATGAGTTGAAAATAAAATGCTATCAATACTTGGGTAATCATTTAGTTAATTTGTGTTGCAAATCTGTAGTGTTGAATATATGATGCGAAATGTTTTTATGTGCAATATAATCATTAGAATTTGTTATAACTATCCACAGGTCAGTTACTATGGCCGGGCAATGGTGGACTATTCAGCTAATAATATATAATAAAGAGAGGCAAGGTAGTCATGACTGATGGAATGGAATTACAAAAGGCCACATAGCAGATGTACAAGTACCTCAGCTCCCACAGAGATATGGTAACCAAGATGAGGAGGCAAGGAAAGCAGCAACATACAAACACCATCAAAGGGTAAGACATGTCCTGAAGAGCCAGCTCAATAGGAAGAATAATATCCATGCCATCAATACATATTCCCTGCCAGTTATCAGATACCCTGCTGGCATAGTGTGCTAGCCAAAAGAAGAGATGGAAGCTGCAGATGTGAATCCCGAAAGCTCCTCACAATGCATGGAAGTCTCTACCCTAAGTCTAACTCCCAAAGATTGTATATCAACAGAAACAAACCTTCACTGATGAAACAAGGAGTATCCAGGAATATTTCAGAAAATTGGCACCAAAAGTTGAGATGCAGAGAGAAAGCCTAAGGGCAGCAACAACAACAGATCTGGAAGGAAGAACAGGAACATGTACCATCGACAGATAATGGAAGTGACTGACATGGAGAAATTCTACCAATGGCTGGAGAAAGCTGGACTCCAAGAAGTCAGAGCGTAACTTCCCTGCCAGCATCACTGCTTGGCTTCCCATCTCCAATCTTACTCACCACTCTAGGCCATGATGTAAGTTCTGTCCTGTGCTGGCTTCTAGCTGTGAACCTTATGTCCTTGCTTGCTGTATGCTTAGGGTGGTGGCATCGGCACTTCCTGAGTCTTAAAGGGGCACTGTGCACCTTCCTCGGGTGTCCCCAGCCAATTGCCAGAGGCACCAGATACTTAAGGCACCTCCACCCATAGGGAGATGCCTGAGCAACATTCTCAATCTGTGTTCTGCTACTGAGTTGCCAGGTTCTGTCCTGTTACTATTTTTGCTTCTTCAACCCTGGGGGCTGTATACCCAGGCCTGTTCCTGTTTCTTGTATGTCTCGTTTCTGCCACTTTGGGGGCTGCATATCCAGGCCTGTTCCTGTGTGTCCTGTTCCTGCCACCCTGGGAGGCTGTATACCTATACCCAGGCCTGAATGCTTTATCCTGAACTTGTTCCCATGTCCATCCTAGTCTGTACTAAGTCTGTTTCCTATACCTGTTTGTATCCTTATCTGTTGCCTTCCCTACTCGGGTGTGTGTATCCTTGTCTGCTCCCGTCCTGTGGCTCCGCTCTGCTCTCCGCATCCAGCGGCTCTGCTCTCCGCATCTTGCAGTCTCCGGGTCCTGCGGTTCTGCTCTCTGCGTTCTGCTCTGCTCTCTGCGTCATGTGGCTCTGCTTTGCTCTCACTCTGACCCTGTGGCTCTTGTTCCCTCCAGTCTGTACTGGTTACTACCTGGTCCCTTATCCCACTTGCATATGCCTTTGCTCCCATGCAGGGCTGCCACTAGGAATTTTGTGGCCCCACACTGGCAAATTTTCTGGTCCCCCTTAAGACTCTGCCCAGGCTCCAAACCCGCCCCGCCCCCACCCCTCGAACTTTCCACAGTCAAAAGATTTTTTTAAGAAGCCGCCATGACAAGGTAGACTCTTTTGGCCAGGCTCTACTCTAACCTATTAAACATTTGTTAAAATATCCAATACAATTTAGGTATATTTGTATTTATTTTTCTATTTTTAAAATGAGCAATAATATCACATACAGGGGACAAATACCACCACACCATGACCAGACACGATATTACCACCCATAATGACCAAATAATACCACATACACGGAACAAATACCACCACACCTGTTATGACCTGGTGGTCAGGACAATAATGGACCTGGTGGTTAAGAGCACACGGAATGACCTGATAGTTACTGATAATAAAGGACGAGCTCTGGGACGTGGGAACTCTGCTGACCGCAATCCCTAATCCTATCAAACACACTAGAAATATTATTATTATTATTTATTATTATAGCGCCATTTATTCCATGGTGCTTTACATGTGAGGAGGGGTATACATAATAAACAAGTACAATAATCTTGAACAATACAAGTCACAACTGGTACAGGAGGAGAGAGGACCCTGCCCGCGAGGGCTCACAATCTACAAGGCCGTGGATTGCGCCTAACGCTCCCTATGCAACTCGGCACAGCCTAAGGAACTAGCTAGCCCTGAAGATAGAAAAATAAAGCCTACCTTGCCTCAGAGAAATTCCCCAAAGGAAAAGGCAGCCCCCCACATATAATGACTGTGAGTAAAGATGAAAATACAAACACAGAGATGAAATAGATTTAGCAAAGTGAGGCCCGACTTACTGAACAGACCGAGGATAGGAAAGGTAGCTTTGCGGTCAGCACAAAAACCTACAAAAAGACCTCGCAGAGGGCGCAAAAAATACCCTCCTCACCGACTCACGGTGCGGAGGTGCTTCCTCTGCGTCCCAGAGCTTCCAGCAAGCAAGACAACAATAAAAATAGCAAGCTGGACAGAAAAATAGCAAACCAAAGAAATACAAGCTGGAACTTAGCTTCTGCTGGGAAGACAGGTCACAAGAACGATCCAGGAGTGAACTAGACCAATACTGGAACATTGACAGGTGGCATGGAGCAAAGATCTAAGTGGAGTTAAATAGAGCAGCCAGCTAACGAATTAACCTCGTCACCTGTGGAAGGAAACTCAGAAACACCCACCAGAGGAAGACCATGGACAGAACCAGCCGAAGTACCATTCATGACCACAGGAGGGAGCCCGACAACAGAATTCACAACAGTACCCCCCCTTGAGGAGGGGTCACCGAACCCTCACCAGAGCCCCCAGGCCGACCAGGATGAGCCAAATGAAAGGCACAAACCAGATCGGCAGCATGAACATCAGAGGCAAAAACCCAGGAATTATCTTCCTGACCATAACCCTTCCACTTGACCAGGTACTGGAGTTTCCGTCTCAAAATACGAGAATCCAAAATCTTCTCCACCACATACTCCAACTCCCCCTCAACCAACTAACACCGGGGCAGGAGGATCAACGGATGGAACCACAGGCGCCACGTATCTCCGCAATAACGACCTATGGAACACATTATGGATGGCAAAAGAAGCAGGAAGGGCCAAACGAAATGACACAGGATTGATAACCTCAGAAATCTTATACGGACCAATGAAACGAGGCTTAAACTTAGGAGAGGAAACCTTCATAGGAACATAACGAGACGACAACCAAACCAAATCCCCAACACGAAGTCGGGGACCCACACAGCGCCGGCGGTTAGCGAAACGTTGAGCCTTCTCCTGGGACAATGTCAAATTGTCCACCACATGAGTCCAAATCTGCTGCAACCTATCCACCACAGTATCTACACCAGGACAGTCTGAAGACTCAACCTGTCCTGAAGAGAAACGAGGATGGAAACCAGAATTGCAGAAAAACGGCGAAAACAAAGTAGCCGAGCTGGC
Source organism: Ranitomeya imitator (assembly GCF_032444005.1). Taxonomy (NCBI): domain Eukaryota; kingdom Metazoa; phylum Chordata; class Amphibia; order Anura; family Dendrobatidae; genus Ranitomeya; species Ranitomeya imitator. The sequence goes on from NC_091284.1 coordinate 433,114,905, forward strand.
CCGATTATTAAGGGCGAACTCAGCCAATGGCAAAAAGGACACCCAATCATCCTGATCAGCAGAAACAAAGCATGTCAGATATGTTTCCAAAGTTTGATTAGTTCGTTCGGTTTGGCCATTTGTCTGAGGATGGAAAGCCGAGGAAAAAGACAAATCAATGCCCATCCTAGCACAAAAGGATCGCCAAAACCTCGAAACAAACCTGTCAGAATCGATGTTCTCCGGGATACCATGTAAACGAACCACATGCTGGAAAAATAATGGCACCAAATCAGAGGAGGAAGGCAATTTAGACAAAGGTACCAAATGGACCATCTTAGAAAAGCGATCACAAACCACCCAAATGACCGACATCTTTGAGAGACGGGGAGATCCGAAATAAAATCCATAGAAATATGCGTCCAGGGCCTCTTTGGGACCGGCAAGGGCAAAAGCAACCCACTGGCACGAGAACAGCAGGGCTTAGCCCGAGCACAAGTCCCACAGGACTGCACAAAAGAACGCACATCCCGTGACAAAGACGGCCACCAGAAGGATCTAGCCACCAAATCTCTGGTACCAAAGATTCCAGGATGCCCAGCCAACACTGAACAATGAATCTCAGAGATAACTCTACTAGTCCATCTATCAGGGACAAACAGTTTCTCCGCTGGGCAACGGTCAGGTCTATCAGCCTGAAATTTTTGCAGCACCCGCCGCAAATCAGGGGAGATGGCAGACAAAATTACCCCCTCTTTGAGAATACCCGCCGGCTCAGGAACACCCGGAGAGTCAGGCACAAAACTCCTTGACAGGGCATCAGCCTTCACATTCTTAGAGCCCAGAAGGTACGAAACCACAAAATCAAAATGGGAGAAAAATAACGACCATCGAGCCTGTCTCGGATTCAACCGTTTGGCAGACTCAAGATAGGTCAAATTCTTGTGATCTGTCAAGACCACCACGCGATGCTTGGCTCCTTCCAGCCCATGACGCCACTCCTCGAATGCCCACTTCATGGCCAACAACTCACGATTACCAACATCATAGTTACGCTCAGCAGGCGAAAACTTTCTAGAAAAGAAAGCACATGGCTTCATCACCGAGCCATCAGAACTTCTTTGCGACAAAACAGCTCCTGCTCCAATCTCAGAAGCATCAACCTCAACCTGAAACGGGAGCGAAACATCTGGCTGGCACAACACAGGGGCAGAAGAAAAACAACGCTTCAACTCCTGAAAAGCCTCTACAGCTGCAGAAGACCAATTGACCACATCAGCACCCTTCTTGGTCAAATCAGTCAACGGTTTAGCAACACTAGAAAAATTAGCGATGAAGCGCCGATAAAAATTAGCAAAGCCCAGGAACTTTTGCAGGCTCTTCACAGATGTCGGCTGAGTCCAATCGTAAATGGCCTGGACTTTAACAGGGTCCATCTCGATAGTAGAAGGGGAAAAAATGAACCCCAAAAATGAAACCTTCTGAACTCCAAAGAGACACTTTGACCCCTTCACAAACAAGGAATTCGCACGAAGGACCTGGAACACCATTCTGACCTGCTTCACATGAGACTCCCAGTCATCCAAAAAGACCAAAATATCATCCAAATACACAATCAGGAATTTATCCAGGTACTCTCGGAAGATGTCATGCATAAAGGACTGAAACACCGATGGAGCATCGGAAAGCCCGAATGGCATAACCAGGTACTCAAAATGGCCCTCGGGCGTATTAAATGCTGTTTTCCATTCATCGCCTTGCTTAATACGCACAAGATTATACGCCCCTCGAAGATCTATCTTGGTGAACCAACTAGCCCCTTTAATACGAGCAAACAAATCAGACAGCAACGGCAAAGGATACTGAAATTTGACTGTAATTTTATTAAGAAGGCGGTAATCAATACAAGGTCTCAAAGAACCATCCTTCTTAGCCACAAAAAAGAACCCTGCTGCTAACGGTGATGACGACGGGCGAATATGGCCTTTCTCCAAGGATTCCTTTATATAACTCCGCATAGTGGCATGTTCTGGCACAGATAAATTGAACAATCGGCCCTTAGGAAACTTACTACCAGGAATCAAATTAATTGCACAATCGCAATCCCTATGAGGAGGTAGGGCACTGGCTTTGGGCTCATCAAATAAATCCCGATAATCCGACAAAAACTCTGGAACTTCAGAAGGAGTGGAAGACGAAATAGACAAAAATGGAACATCACCATGTACCCCCTGGCAACCCCAGCTGGACACAGACATAGATTTCCAGTCCAATACTGGATTATGAACCTGTAGCCATGGCAACCCCAAAACGACCACATCATGCAGATTATGCAACACCAGAAAGCGGATATCCTCCTGATGTGCAGGAGCCATGCACATGGTCAATTGGGTCCAGTACTGAGGCTTATTCTTGGCCAAAGGCGTAGTATCAATTCCTCTCAATGGAATAGGATACTGCAAGGGCTCCAAGAAAAAACCACAGTGAAAAGATGAAAATACAAACACAGAGATGAAATAGATTTAGCAAAGTGAGGCCCGACTTACTGAACAGACCGAGGATAGGAAAGGTTACTTTGCGGTCAGCACAAAAACCTACAAAAAGACCACGCAGAGGGCGCAAAAAAGACCCTCCGCACCGACTCACGGTGCGGAGGTGCTCCCTCTGCGTCCCAGAGCTTCCAGCAAGCAAGACAACAATAAAAATAGCAAGCTGGACAGAAAAATAGCAAACCAAAGAAATACAAGCTGGAACTTAGCTTCTGCTGGGAAGACAGGTCACAAGAACGATCCAGGAGTGAACTAGACCAATACTGGAACATTGACAGGTGGCATGGAGCAAAGATCTAAGTGGAGTTAAATAGAGCAGCCAGCTAACGAATTAACCTCGTCACCTGTGGAAGGAAACTCAGAAACACCCACCAGAGGAAGTCCATGGACAGAACCAGCCGAAGTACCATTCATGACCACAGGAGGGAGCCCGACAACAGAATTCACAACACACACCTTGACCAGACTACATACATAGTATTAGGAAAAAGAAAAAAGACTTTCCATACAAAAAATGGGACATGGAATCAATTCCAATTCATGAATATCATGTAAAGTACATAATGCAGATGTAAACAATTTTCATTAACTGCTAAATGGGCTTTTGCCTAGTCTCAATGAAAGTGGCAAGTGATGGAAGTGATGCTTCTTCCATGGAAGAAGCATTATATGAAACTATGCTGTCGGGGTGAGAGCGTGAGGCAGCGGGGACCTTTACATCCAGCACTTTATAGGTATTGTACTACACATAATACTGTGAGCTACATATTAGCCTTTCCCTTGTCTACGCACTTGCCACTTTTTCATTGAGACTAGGCAAAGCCAATTTAACAGTTCATGATAATTGTTTATATATGCACTATGCACTTTGCATGATATTCATGAATTGGAATTGATTCCATGTCCAATTTTTTTTTTTGTATGGAAAATCTTTTTTTCTTTTTCCTGATACTATGTAGTGTAATACCCTATGTGCTGATATTCACTTTGTGTCCTGATGCTCCCGTATTCCTCGTATGTTCCAGAAGTTTGATTTCACTTTATTCTATTATATATTTTTATCTAATGCCAATAAAGATAATTTTAATTTCAGTATTAGATTTATAAGTGTTATTCATAAAAGCAATAACAGAGGGAGTTCTCTCTGCTGTAGAGGTATCTGTGTTAAACACTTCTTTTGTCTCTGAAAGTATAGTCATCTGGTTAGAATGGAATTTTGACAGAATCCATAATTTACGATTTTGTTATTCCCAACATAAATATCTTCTGTCTTAGTAAGTAATTCACACTTTTCTTATCTCTGTGCTTGTAATAAAAACTTGTGACTGGGCTTCTGAAAGTCAGACAAGCCAGTACACCAAGAGATCCTGTTTGTGTGCCCTTGTCTCCAATCGATTGACTCCCTGATTTGATGAAAACTGGCAAATGCATCAAACCTTTTGAATTTCTCCTAAAACTTTCCATACAGGTTTCCCCTACACATCCAAGGGACAATCCTACTTGCATCAAGTACTAATTTTATTAATATCTCTTTCAGCAACAGGTTATCTGTATAACAATTATCTCTGGCTTGACTATCTTTGTCATTACCGTTGTCTGATTCATTTTACACTGCCTGCTGCTATCCAATCCCAGGCACTATTTGCACAGGCACTTTAATCACCTTTTCTCCTCTCCTTTCATTGTCTTTATTTTATATACCTGCAATTGCTTGTTCCATATTATATGTTTCTGCAGCAATAATTATCTACATGGTATACTGATATTATCAGGCCTTTTGTCTGCAATTTTGCCCAAAGCTTGGTTCTTATGTTCAAGTACTTAAGGTATTCATGTACTGATCATGGTGCTAATGATGTATTCATGTAATATTAATGGCTCTGGTGATGTATAGTGTACTGATAGTGTTTTTGGTGATACATTCGTGTACTGATGCCCGTTCTGGTGATGTATTAATGCACTGATGGTTGTTCTAGTGACATTTATTTATGGATGATGGCTCTGGTGCCATATTCATGTACTATTGATGACTCTGGTGTTCTATTTATGTGCTGATTATGATTTTGTTTTCAAATTGATGTAGTGATAATTGTGATAATTGTTCTAGTGATGAAAACATCATCACTATGTGAATACTTCACCAGAGCCATCAGAAGCAAATGAATACAGCAGCTGAACAACAATCACTGCCTGTATATCACCAGAACCAGAATAAAGCACCAGTACTATTAGCACATGAGTGTCACCAGAACCAATACAGGAATATGGCACCAGTACCAATACTGTATATGATTACATCACCAGAATCACTGTCACAGGAAACCTTCAACAAAGAGAGACCAAAGGATTGCGGCATCTGGTTATACAAACCCCTGCATGTATTATATGATTCACCTTCCTTTTCGAAGTGCAGGTCTTCCTTGATCTGTTATTGCACGGGTTAATCAGTTCTGTCTACCTCCTAGAGTTCTCGGTCCTGAATTGTCTCAGCTGTCGTGTTTGCCACTCCTCTCAGATATTTATGCTCATCTCTTGCACTAGGGAATTGCTGGTGATAGTTTACAATTTCCTGGGTTGGTGGTGAAGTAGAATCCTGAATTGGCATCAGTCTTTTGGTGCTGTTAGCAAAGATATCTACGTGGATTTGGTATTGCGTGTTAATCCTAATCTTCTTTCTTATTTGGTTTATCACTCCTACTGTTTCCTTGATTTCCACTCGGTGGTTTTGTTAATGTGTTTGTATGATTTTAGTTTTCTTTCATCCCTGTCTGTTCCCCCTGTCAGTCAGGTTTGTGGTATCCTATACACTTCTGCCCATATCTTCCAGGGTAGGGGAGGAAACAGATCAGCGTGCATATAGGACCGCAGCGCAGTAAGATATGAGACCCCATCATCTCCACCATCAGAGTTAATCTGTGGAACAGAGATAGTCTAGGATCCTCCTAGCTTGAGGGACAGGGAAGGAGCCCATTGCTCTGGGAGGTTGAACTGTCAAATCTTGTTTTAACTAACATTAGTGATCAGTACATATTGAGTCAAATGTCTATAGATTTAAGATTGTTTTCATATCAGCTAAGAAATATCAGTCAAGTCATATTTTTTTTAATTATATAAAATCCCTAGTCCAAGACCTTTAAAATCACTAAAAAGGGGTCTGGATAAACATGATGAGAACATTATACTGCCTCTTTACAAATCCCTGGTTAGACCGCACATGGAGTACTGTGTACAGTTTTGGGCACCAGTGCTCAGGAGGGATATAATGGAATTAAAGCGATTATAAAGGAGGGCAACAAAAAATTAATAAAGGGAATGGGAAACTACAGTACCCAGAGAGATTAGCAAAATAGGATTATTTAGTCTAGAAAAAAGACGACTAAGGGGCGATCTAATAACCATGTATAAGTATATAAGGGGACAATACAAATATCTCTCCGAGGATCTGTTTATACCAAGGAAGGTGACGGTCACAAGGGGGCATTCTCTGCATCTGGAGGAGAGAAGGTTTTTTCCACCAACATGGAAGATGATTCTTTACTGTTAGGGCAGTGAGAATCTGGAATTCCTTGCCTGAGGAGGTGGTGATGGTGAACTCAGTCGAGGGGTTCAAGAGAGGATTGGATGTCTTCCTGGAGCGTAACGATATTGTATCTTAGGCTAGGTTCACATTGCGTTGAACCCGCCCGTTAGACGGACTACGTTACACCGTGGCATAACGTAGTCCATTAATGCCATTGAATCCAATGTCAGATGCATCGCTAGCGCACACCCACAATGGGCGTGCGCTAGCAATGTGCCGTCATTGAGTGACGGACCCCGAGACGTGGGCTGCAGTGTTTCCGGGTCAGTCACCGCTAGCGCAGATAGAGCTAGCAGATGCTCTATCTGCGCTAGCGTGCTGCCATACCGGCACTTGCGTTTACAGCAGCCCATTACCATATGTGTTGAACGGGCTGCTGTAAACGCAATGTGAACCCAGCCTTACAGTTATTAGTTTCGTTAGAAGGACGTAGATCTGGGGATTTATTCTGATGGAATATAGGCTGAACTGAATGAACAAACGTCTTTTTCTGGCCTTGCTAACTATGTTACTGGTTAATGCAGCCTACCATTGACTTACAATATATGACAAGACAAGTTGACTAACACCCTGCAAAAAGTTGTGCCCATATTCTCAGTTTATATGATAAAACTCGAACAATAACCACAGAAGAAATCCATATTTTAAGAAATGTAAGACTTTATGGTGACCATAACATTTTACAACAATTTGGTTTCGATTTATAAGAGTTAGATTCTGTGATATTAGGTTCCATAGTAAAGATTATTTACATAAGACCAAGTTTGTTTGCTTCTCACATCAGTGACTCAGTCAGGACTTACTGTGTGCTGATTTGGCCATCATTTTTTGCCAGATATGCCAATTTAAGGCGGGAAACAAAAAGGTTATTGACAGCATTTTGATATAGGTGGATATGTCTGTAAATGATTCATACAGAGCATACAGTGACACCATCTGCATCATTACAGTCAGTGGCCCCATCAGCACATACATTTGAATCCAGTTTTCCAGGAATTCACAAGTAAGGGAAATTGGAGCCACAGTGCGGAGACTGCAGACTTATCATTTTAGACTGGACATCCCTTTTAAGATGATTGATGCCTCAAACAAAATTATCCCTTGATTTGTGGCTTGTTTTCAATTTTGTGCTGACACTTTTCACAACATAGAAATCTAAAACTGGGCCTAATTAATGATGTATCCTATATAATAACTAGCCCTATTAGATTGCCCTAAAAACTGCAATAACAGAGGAATACAAATTTTTCATTATATGTGTCAGAACAGAATTTGAAGGAAGAAATATTCCGTAGCTGATCTCAGTGCCCTGAAAACTGTTATGTAGATTGGACAATCCTTTAAAGGTTAACTTCAAACTACATTGTGTGTATATTATTAAATCAAAGGACACTTATTGTTTATCATATTGTAATTTTCCTTCCGTTTTCCATCATACAGCCTTGGTTTGAATATGCCTAATATTTTATACATACAGTGTGATAACTATCCTATTCGATTGCCCTACAAAAATGTAATAATAGAGGAATATAGGTGTTACATTTCAAAGGAAGAAGCATTCCATAGGTGAACTCTTAAAACAGACGACTAAAACTTAGATAGGAAAATAATCCACTGCAGTAGATGTCAATTTATTAAATCCTTGATACTGAAGAATGCATATATCCTGTCTCGCAAACGAAAAGGTCCCAGGTTAAGCACTGGTTGGAGCGTTTCAAACTAGTTTTGTTTTTCGAACCTCAATGGTTCCTACTATTAAAATGGAACCAATGAGGTTTTGAAACGCATCAACAAGTGCTTCCACTGGAACTTACTGCTCTGCTAGACTTGATGTTACAAGTTTAGTACAAACTTAGAGATGTATACGGATTTTAGCAATTTACCTTTTAGCACATACCACTTCAGCTGTGGATTACCTTCAAGTCTTTAGGATCAAGAATCATTTGCATGTGTAATAACACAGGTTAGCAGACTACTTATTTTACATCTAATTGGACTATCCTTTAATTTAAAAAGCAACCATACTGTTTGTATTTAATTACCCTTCAATCATTACAAAGTAATGAATTGTTATAATTTATTTCATTACCTTCTTTTCTTTTCTCCCAAACACCAGGCTGCAGTGCTATTTCAATAGTTCCTGTAAAGCTGCTTTCATCTGTTGCTCAGCAAGATTTCTACACTTATATTTAGCAGTCTGTGTTACTTTCCATCTGAGTCTCACAGCTTATAATGGTTGAATATAGTGTATAGACCTTGCTGATCAGCAGTTGAAGGGAACTACTAAAAGAGAATAACGTGAACATTGAAACAGCACTGAAGGATAGTGCTTAGGATAGAAGGAGGCATAATAGCATAATTATGTTTACTGCAAAAACGTTGCGGTGCCAGGAGATTAATTAAATAAAAAAAGCTGAGCTACTTTTTAAAGGTCATTTTCAAACTGCAGTATGTGTATTTTATTAAATAAAAAAACAACTATTTCTCTCATTGTAATTTTTTTTCCATTTACCATCATGTATTTTTGGTTTTAATGGGTTAATAAAGTGCAAAAATACAGTCAAGAGACAATACAGAATTATGTACATAATGTATACATTTACATATGTTCAGTATGGCTGAAGATGGAGTTTACAAAATTCCACACTTGACCCCAGCATCTTCAGAATGGTCACAATTATGGACATTCCAGCGGATATAGGAGCACTGCAATAGGGAACTTTCATTTCCCTGACACTTGACGTTGTCAAGGAATATTATGCCAGTGCCCTGTCCATACCATGCTTCTCCCCATGCCTTCATGGCTGCTCCACAGCCTAAAGAACGGCAAACCACTTTTGCTGCCTTTAGGTCCCATGCATCATCACATACAGTTCCCCACTGCAATAAAAAAAATATTTCCAAACGCCCTTCACATCGATGGCTTCCATTCACTAACCGGATAGACCCTGGAAACACAGAGAAAAATATGGTATTTTGTAATTCTAATGGTTGCACATTTTTATAAACTTCTATTTCACCTTCGGTTATCATCTGACACTTCAGAGATGTCACAATAAAGCTCTGTATCGGAGATTGTTCTGAAAACTTTCTGGAATTGATGGGAGTCACAGCTCACGGACATGTCAGAAGATAATTAATGGTTCAACGCTCCTTAAATGTTTTAAAAAGCTTTATTCTAACACTTCAACAACTAGGTTATAAGAATAGGTCAATAGTCAACTGTATACAGAATATATATTTTCATTGCTATTAACAATTGTGCCTTTATTGTAATTTGGCCATTTATTAATATGGAGCCATCACCAGGTTTTTGCCACCTAATCAGAGAGCAGCGTAATGTAGAGACAGACCCTCATTCTAGCGATGTGTCATTTACTTGGCTGCTTGCTGTAGCTTTTATCAGCAGGAGATTATTACTAGAGGACTAATAAATCTGCTGCCATATACAGTAGCATGTAAATGTTTGGACACCCCTGGTCAAAATAACTGTTACTGTGAACAGTTAAGCAAGTTGAAGATTAAATGATCTCTAAAAGGCCTAAAGTTAAACATGACACATTTCCCTTGTATTTTAGGCAAAAAAATATTATATTGTCATTTTTTTTTTCATTTTAAAAATTATAAAATGGAAAATGGGCCAATGCAAAAGCTTGGGCATCCTGCATGGTTCGTACCTAGTAGCATCTCATTTTGAAAGTATCACAACTTGTAAACAGTTTTTGTAGCCAGCCTAAAGTCTTTCTATTCTCATTTGAGGGATTTTCATCCATTCCTTCTTGGAAAATTCTTTCAGTTCTTTGAGATTCCTGGGTCGCCTTACGTGCACTGCTATTTTGAGGTCTAGCCACAGATTTTCAATGATGTTCAGATTAGGGGACTGTGAGGGCCATTCTAAAACCCTAAGCTCACATCTTTTGAGGTAGTTTAATGTGGATTTTGACGTGTGTTTAAGATCATTATTCATTTGTAGAAGCTTTTCAACTTCAGCCTTTTTTACAGATGTTATGTTTGCTTCACACATTTGTTAAAATTTTATTGAATCCATACTTCTCTACCTGTGAAATGTTCCCGATGCCATTGGCTGCAACACAACCCCGAAGCATAAGTGATTCTTTTCCTGAAATTCTATGTCCTTTTTTCTCCACACGGCACTTGTTTCCAAAATGCATCAGGCTTGTTTAGATGTTCTCTTGCATACTTCTCATGCTGAGCTTTGTGGTGAGGACACAGGAGAGGTTTTCTTCTGATGAATTTTGCAGTAAGGCCATATTTATGCAAGTGTCTCTGAACAATAGAAGAAGATAACAACTCCAGAGTCTGCTAAATCTTTCTGGAGGTCTTTTGCATTCAAGAACACGTTCTGATTTGCCTCTCTAGCAATTCTACGAGCAGCTGTCACTGAAATTTTGCTTGTTCTTCCAGACCTTATTTTGACCTCCACTTTTCCTGTTAACTGCCATTTTTAATTACATTTCAAACTGAGGAAGTTTTAACTTGAAAATGCTTTGCCATCTACTCAGCCTTCACTTGCCTTCTGGGCCTCCACCATTTTCATTTTTAGAGTGCTAAGCATCTGTTTAGAAGAACCCATTGCTGCTGTTTTTTGGCACAAAGTTAGAGGACACTTGGTTTTGATCAAGCTGTGAAATTTGAGTCATCTGGCCTTTCCTAAAGATGATAATGAGCAAACCATAACCCTCACAGTCTAAGGTCTGAAAAGTTGGTAACGTTATCGGAGTGCTCAAATCTCCAAGTGTGCCCAAATTTCAAACTTTTGCATGAGCCGATTTTCCTTTTTGTAATTTTTAAAATGAAAAAACAATATATATATAATATTGCCTAAAATACAAAGGGAAATGTGTCATCTTTAACCTTAGGCTTTTTAGGGATCATTTCATCTTCAATTTCCTTAATTGTTCACAATAACAGTAATTTTGACCAAGGGTGCCCAAACTTTTTCATGCCACTGTACATCACTGTAATCATGGTTTCTGGCCTTACGCTTTCCTACTCGGAGATGGGGTAGTAAAAGTCTAGTAACAGTTCCCTTTATTAACTATTAATGTCCTTTGGATAAATCAGATCTTTGACAGTTATCTGTACATAAAAGTGGCTTCTTTGTGCCTATATTTGAAAAACTAACTTCTTTTAGACAGAGGCCTTGTATATGTTGAGATTCATTACCCAGAAGTTTATAGAATGTTGGGTTATTTAAATAATGTAGTTGGCACAAAAAAGCAATTTTTAACATTTGAATGGAGTTGACCAGGACTAAAATATTATCCTTCTATAGGATAGGTCATGAATATTCAATCAGTGGGGGGTGAATTAACTTGAATAGGAAATAAGCGGCAGTACCCAGGAATGGACATTAAACAATGTATGGAGCCATGCTATTCTAACTCTGTACATTGTTTACAATTGCTAAAACAGATAAAAGCTGACAAGTGCAATTGATGTTGGAACAGCTACAATCTGATTCTGATGAGCTATCCAGTCAATAGTTCATGCATTTGCTAGTTCTGGACAAGCTTTTTAAACATATTACATTTAGAAAAGTATTTTTTTTTAGGTAAACCATTTTAAATAAAACCAATCTGGTCAACTGGGTACGTGAACTTGAAACTCTTGATTAGGGTTCGTAATGTTGGATATAGATATCAATTTGGATAAGATGGGTCCTTGGGTTCAGATCTACTGCAGTAATAAGTAATTTCAGATCAAATTACCAATTCTATAATACTTTATATCAGCAAAAATAAAGCTGAAATTCTTTAAAATGGAGACTTTGTTTACCATTTGAAGACTTGCCCTATTTTAGGCCTTCCCAACATAGACATTTTTTAGTGTTCTACATGAGATCTTTTGATCGATTTTCATCAATGCATTCTAAGAGCCATCAATTTTTGTTTTTCAATTCACAAAGCTGTTTGAAGGCTTTTTTACAGAACAAGTTTTAGGTTTTATGGCTACCATTTTAAGCTACAGAAATGCACCCTGCAGTACAATTCTGCCAATATTAAACATGCTGTATCCCAGCTGTCTTCAGAACCCATGGACCCTCTACCACAGTGGACTAACCAAAGGAACCATATGCTTCTGTCAAATGTGACATGCTATGGGTGCTATTGACTGCAGTGCCTAAGTGGTGAATAGATCTGGGCCTTCTTTTATCTTAGCTCTTTCACCAGGCCATATGGCTGTGCCATCCACTAGAGATACTATTATGTCCTATGGCAATTAGAACCCTCCAATAAGTACAACATAGTATGCCTTTTTTGTGGGAAGGGGCTAGGTGCTCCAATCATATTCTTTCATTAACCGGTCTCTTCGAATTGTCTCCTTAAAGGTTGCATCTCACATATTGTGCAAGGGCCACTACTTCCTCCTACCAAATTGAGGCCACATTTTTGCCTTGGGTCACCTTACCCTCTCGTCCATTCTATTTATATGGCATGATTCTGTCTACTTGTTAACCTGGACATCATGACACAAATCACATGAGAGGGGAAGCTGGAAACTACTTCACTCAACAATGATGTCCAGTGAGCACTTTGGAATTTGTTACACACTGCAGAGTGGAATGTCTACAATTGTCATAAAGTTGCAGGACCTACAAATCAGTAGAGGCACGGAGAATTGTGTCAAGTAATAGCAAGTACACTGTGATCTGGTCCAGCTGTGACAGAGTTCTGTAGGAGTACTGACCAGGGTCCTGAAAATCAATTTTATCAACTCTTAAGAGATTCCATTGAGTCTTAGGCCATACATACCATCTTTTGGAGGTGTTGCTAATTTAGTGGTCACATCAAAGCTGCTTCCTTTGAAAAACAATTCGGAGTCTCTCACACCTAAGAAATGTAATATATTGTTATTTCTTAATAGAATAATAATGGCAACATTCAAGGTTAGTAATAGAAATATGCAGCATATTGTGCTATTCATAATCTGGACACGACATTATTGAAGTGTGCTCCAACCAAAGCGCATTTATTTAAGAATGTAAAGAAGATTCATTTAAGGGAATGTCTCAAAATGGTTTTTTTATTCATAAGTTTTGATGATAATCACATTTTTTTTATAAAACAAGATAAAATGTACTGTTTTAACATTTATATTTTTAACATTTTCTTATCTGCAGCCACTGGGGCTGCCATTTTTATTTGCTTTTGTGCAAGTGTCTGAGCATGACATTTACATATCGCAAATACAGCACTTTCTGGCCATACAAAACTGTGGGTAGTGAGTGACTGTATCTCCTAAACTGTGGCCTCCTCTGCTGTAAACTCAGCACACACCCTGGGCTGCCCAGCACAAAGATGTCTGGGGAACCAGGTAGCATTTTTTGTAGCTCAATACTCAGGAGTGGATTAAGGATAGCCAGGGCCCCGGGCTGTTCAGACACTGTGGGCCACCCAGTCATGTGACGGGGTCATGCGACGGGGTCATCATATACCTGAAACAGATTATTCCAGAAAAATAGTTGCTGTGTTAAACTATAACCTGTCAAACATCCATTGATCTAGTCAATTTACCCTTCAGTTCAGTATATAGTATACAGTGTATAGTGTCAGTGTATAGGTCACACTGACTCACCAGTGACGTCTCTAGGTGAAGTCCTTCATCTTTCATCCAACACAGACCGCCATTACTTCATCCAGCCAGGACTCGTCTCTGCAGGAAATAACAGTTATCTCAAGCTCCGCTTGTAGAACACATTACTTAATTTTTCCCAACTTCTACATTACACCACATGAAGAAAAAGAGGCAACATAGTGTCACTCTACACAGTAACAGGACCGCCCTCCCCCATTTAAAACAGTATACTCAAAAAATTAAGTAAATACATCACTTTAGTAATAATATCCCTTAATTAGCCCCTATGGTAATAATATCCCCCATCCTGGCCCCGTGTATCTCATTCCTGGCTTCAGCCATATGTTCTCCCATCCTGCCCTCATGAGAATCCATCCTGCACCATATGATCTTCCCATCCTGCTCCATCAGTCTCCATTGTATCCATCCTGCCCCATGATCCTGCCTGATTTGTCTCCAATCCTGCCCTATGTCTTTCATTCTGCCCCATGTCTCCAATTATGCCCCCGTATCTACATTCTGCCCATGTCTCCAGTCCTGCCCTCAGTGTGTCCAGCATCTCTGCCCCCAGTGTGTCCAGCATCTCTGCCCCCCAGTGTGTCCAGCATCTCTGCCCCCCAGTGTGTCCAGCATCTCTGCCCCCCAGTGTGTCCAGCATCTCTGCCCCCAGTGTGTCCAGCATCTGTGCCCCCAGTGTGTCCAGCATTGCCCCAGACAGTGTGTCCAGCATTGCCCCAGTGTCTCCAGCATTGCCGCCAGTGTGTCCAGCAATCATCTACCCCAGTGTGTCCTCCAGCATATTGCCCCCAGACAGTGTCCAGCATTCTGGCCTGCCCGGGCCCCCTGGATTGCCGTTAGCAAAAAAAAAACGAGCTCTCCTCACCTGACCTGCGCTCCACGTGGCAAGCTCCCTCCAGCAGTGCGCACTCGACAATGACGTCAGACACCGGCGACGTGTGCACTGCGCCTGCGGCCGAATTCAGTTGCCAGCCTCCAATTGGCTGGCGGCTGTTGTTAACTATTGACATGCAGGCGCGCGTCCGCACGTCAATAGGTGAAACTGCCGCAGCGCCGGTAGGGGCCCAGTGAGCAGATGAGATGGGGCCCAATGCAGGCCCCCTCTCTGCCCAACGGGCCCATAAATGATACGCCAGTCAGGGCACGGGCAGTAATGCCCTGATGGCGGCGGGCAATCTGAGCGGTAGCCCAGGGCCCCCCCACACCACTGGGCCCTGGGCTACCGCCCAGATTGACCCTATTATAATCCGCCCCTGCCAGTACTCTGCACTGAACTACGATATCCCCCCAATTGCTCAGTGTTCAGCGGTGTGTAGTGACAGGAAGTCTGGACAGCGGTGGTGAGAGAAGGTTCAGGGCTGTGGTTGCTAATGCTAGACTATATAGTTATCCTCACAGCTGGAAGACACTTTTACAATATAAGCACACAAACTGCAGTGTGATCCAACTGGTCTCAATCACCATCATGACTGAGAGGACCGGAGCAGAGCTGTGAACAAAGTGAAGATGGCGCTATGTGAGTAAATCAATACATTTCACTACAGTACTTACAATTTTACACAGGTTGCAGGAATACAAATATTAATGGGAGTTCTTCTTTACAAATAAATTAAAAAACTGAAAATACTTTCTATCACCGCATTTATAAGTCCACTATCAAAATGTAATTTTATGGTATATGCTATAGACAGAAATATAATCAAAAAGGCAGAATGTATTTTTTTCGGTCACCCCACCTCCTTAACAAATTATAGACTGTTCATGTCTTTGTCAGTGGGCAAACTTACAAAATCAGCAAGGGATCAAATACTTATTTCCCCCACTGCACGTATCAATAAAAGCATCAGCTCATCACACAAAATAAAAAAAACCCTCACATCTCTCCATCGATGGGCAAATAAACGGGTTTTAGAAAATGGTGCCACAAAACAAATTTTTTTCTATATTTTAATTTTTTTAACTTCTGATCTTTTGCTCAACAATATATTTAAAAAAATTATCATTTTTATCATGCAGTGAATGTTAATAAAATCTCCACAAAAATTGAGGAATTGTGTTGCATTTTCATACTGCACTGTGGGGAATGGACACCATTTTAATTTTCATTTCACTTAGCAGAAAAGTCAGAATCAACGCTGACAACAGACTTCAGTGACACTGTTCACATGTCAGTATCACATTATAGTGATCTTTTTGCAAATGCCCAGAAGGGGAGGAGAAGTGACATCACACACATGAGCAGATCCCGCCCACTTTTACTACAGTTGTAATCTGAACTAGCCGCACACTAGGTTTTCATGAAAGATTTTAACAGCTGCTCCCCCAGAGTTTAAAAGTTGAACATATCAAAACTTTTTAAATAATTCAATATTTAAAAAAAAAATTAAGGCATTAATATTTTTTCCAATTTATATTTTTCTTTATGACACATTCCTTTTAAATAGAACACTTTTAAATGGGTTTTATTACAATAAAAATGGATCTTATCTAAAGGGAAATGCACCCTTTTTCTATGTCAGGCTTAGGGCTCATTCAGATGTCAGGTATTTTGTGTAAAGTGCTATTTGTGTTTTTCACACATAGCACTCGTACCTATGATAGACTGCGGGGCTGTTCACGTGTCTATGATTTTTAGCGGACTGAGTTGTTCATGCAAACTCACAGAGAATAATCCAACTGTCGGATCAAACTTGACAATGTAAGTCTATGACTCTGTGAAAAACATTGGACAGCACTCAGATGCCATCACAGACAGTTTTCACAAATAGAGGAAGGTGGGAAAAAAATTCACATTCGAAAAAAAACTGATGAAAATCCGACCAAACTTTAACAAAACTTGGATGACCCACTGATAAAAATCTTATTAAAATCATTGATGGAACTCGGTCCTTTTTTCTCACGTGAAAAAAAAGTTGATGTCTGAATGAGGCCTTACCTATGTTGCCTTATAACTAGTATTCTAAATAGCTTTAACCAAATTAGAACGCCCCTGCCAGTAAGAGCCTATATGTAGCATGTTGCAGGGTGGTGGCCATGGGCGAAATATTGTTTTCCACACCCCACCACGCTACATGAAAATGGGGGTCCTTGCTAGCTGTATGTTCTTGTTACCTGGGCGTAACACCTCTAAAGACCATATGCTGCTGTTCTACTTGGCAGGCTAGGACCAAATGTTACAGCGACGAGTGAGGGAGACCAAAGTCCATAAATAGACTTCTTTTACTGACCATGAACTTGAAAAGAACTATGTATATCAGATAATGGGCACAATTCTTCACAAATGTTTCTATTACATTAGGCAGACATGGGTACTTCTCGGTTGCATTTAATAATGCTTCATCTTCCTTGCACGTTATACTCTTGCACCTCATGATAATCCAGAAACCGATTATTCGAGACATCATCCTCCCTTGTGAGGGCCGCATGGGTTGAGGCGTAATGCTATGGCTGCTCACAGCTACTTTCAGTTCCCAACTGACTGAGGACCACACTGTTTGAGGTACTTTGGTACAACTCCTCACTAGAAAGTCCGTTGCTTTCCGTAGGAGAATTTAGGTCCCAATATGTCAACAATAGCTTCCTTTGAATATAGACAATTGAGCTTCCTTTCACCATAGACCACTGTTCACTAGCATCCTGCTGACACTATTCTTTCACTGCTTTCAATCCTCTTTAAATGGGCCTTCTACTCCCCCTTGGGAAAAGTTCTGTAGCATTTAATTGGCCTCCCTGGCCTGGATTTCAATCTGTTAAATGTCTCTTAACATTTTCTGGTCCTTAGGACGTATTATCTGATTTCTTCCTTATCATACAACACACTTTTTAACATGCAATTCTGCAAGCTATTACACCTTAGGTCTTTCACTACTAAATGTTAGGCCCTATCTGATTCACTACCATGAATCTGTCTCTGGACCTCCCATTCTGGGCTAGTCCCAACTATTAACTCTAACTATACCCAACTAAGAGCATGCAAATTACTAAACAGACTAAATCACATTTAAAACTATGCAATGCATTACATACTAACATCATATCTTCAAGACCAGTTGTGGGCAGTACCTCCACTTCCTTACACATGTGTGCTCTCTGTCTGAATACTAACAGATATCATGAATGCATGCTCAGCTATAGCAGGCGAAGGGTGCTGATGAACAATGCGATTTGAAGCAAATTAGAAGACCAATGATTGGGTTACAAAGGTATGCCTAATGTAAATAAAATGGTACATTTCTGGTATTGAATACGATTTCTGAAGTGCATTATTCTTCCAAGATCTTCTAGATGAGATGCAATTTTTACCTTGGTAAAACTCTTTTAAAACCACACTCCTGTTGAGTTTTCTACTGCAGCACTGGAGTGGTGTCACTAATCTAAGTTCCCTGCATTTAGTCTTATACTTACCAGCCTCTGTCTTCATCTTTTATTGACGCAGCTCTGCTGCTATGGTCAGTCTCAAGCAGTTTGTGACCTGCTGAATCGCTCCAGTGTTTGCTGGGCAAGCCAGAGGTCATAATAGCTCAGTGTGAGTCTGAAAGCCAGAGAGCCGTTCTCAGACTTAGGGCAGAGACAGACTGTCGTATTTTTCGTGCGAGAACCGCATCGCACTGCACTGACTGGCTGGCACCTCTCCTGTCCTGAGCAAGGCTGGTTGCACATTTGCGTTTTTTGCCGCTGCGTTTTAACGCTGACGCTGTGTTAAGGACTGGCGGAACGCACCAAGTATAGATGATATGAAACTAGGTGCGTTCGCAGTCCGAGGTCCACCGTGCAGGTAAAAACGCAGCTGCTAGTAAGACGGACTATATGGCGGTACTATAAGTATACACGCACGGGTTAACTTCACCCTGCGTGAAGGAAGCGATCCTGTTGAGTCACAGGACCGCGGTACCGCACATAGAGCGCGAGCAAGAAGTCAGCGAACACAATCCCAACACAGGATTGAAGTCCAATTAGACCACTTGCTGGCACAACACCGCAACTGGGTGTGTAAGGAAACTATTAAAATAGTATATAAAGGCACGAGAGTGCATGCAGTGCCGCACTGACGGACGCCACTAATCACCCAGGCTTGGGTAAGGAAAGCGCAGAGGAAGCGCACGGCGCCGTACAGGCGGTCACAGCAACTAGACGCTGTTATGTGTGTAACGTGCTGTTGGATAAGTCAGGCGCTAGATAGCAAACATACACCTTCCGCGAACAGTCATCCAATAGGGAGGGTATTTTAAAGAGCGACTTTCACTCACAACACACACACATATTATCAAGACAATACTAGCGCATGGCCGTGCGGTCATGCGCAGTTTATATAGTTGCAGCACAGTAAGCTGCTACCGAAGTTTTGCCCTTTCAGGACCTTCCTGGAGGACCAATGGAATGTGCTGCAGTACCTGAGCATGTGACCCTTGATATCCAACGGGAGATCTTGCCCTGGGCATGCTCAGTGTGTGAAAATAAGGACTTAGTCCCAGAGAAGCCTGCTCGCTGCAGATCAGTGCAGGGTACAACAGGAGAGCCAGAAAAGGCAGTAGTAACCCTCTGCACAGAATCAGTCCCAGCAAGACGCTGGGAGCGATGCCTCCGCTGAGCAGACCCCACTGCGGCCGATGCAGAATGGGAGACCGCAGCAGACACGGATCGAGATTCCTCCTGTGCAGCAGAGGAAACTCGACTCCTAACACGCTGCGTTTTTTTCCCTATATTTAACATTAAAAAAGCATGCTTTTTTTTGTATGCGTTTTGCCGCGTTTGCCGACGCATGCGTCATTTCTATGCTTGCATTTTGTTGCGGAAATGCAACATGTAATAATTTCTAGAGATGTTTTTTTGCCGCAAAAAACGTATTGATGTCTATGTAAACGCATGCGTTTTTAAGCACATGCGTTTGGTTGCGTTTTTTAACACACTGATAAGCCACCCCCCACCATCAAGGTGATAAAGGGATCCAAACCCTAACCCTAACCCATCAAGGTGATAAAGGGATCCAAACCCTAACCCTAACCCATCAAGGTGATAAAGGGACCTTAACCCGGACCCTAACCCTAACCCTAACCCATCAAGGTGATAAAGGGATCCAAACCCTAGCGCTAACTCTAACCCATCAAGGTGATAAAGGGATCCAAACCCTAACCCTAACCCTAGGGATCCAAACCCTAACCCTAACCCTAGGGATCCAAACCCTAACCCTAACCCATCAAGGTGATAAAGGGATCCAAACCCTAACCCTAACCCTAACCCTAGTGATCCAAAACCTAACCCTAACCCTAGGGATCCAAACCCTAACCCTAACCCTAGCCATTTCCATTTATAGTGGGTTTTCTAGTTGATTTTTATGATTGGCAGCTGTCACACACTAAAGACGCTTTTTATTCCAAAAAATATTTTTTTGCGTTACCACATTTTGATAGCTACAATTTTTCCATATTTTGGTCCACAGAGTCATGTCACACGCCCTCTGTAGTCCCATTGGCGGTGTCTGGATCTTGATTTTTCTCTTGTGAAATTTCTCATCATGCTTTTAAAAAATGCAAACGCGGTAAAAAACGCATGTAAACGCGTCAAAACGCAGCTTTTTTTACTGCATACGAAAACGCATGCGTCTAAAAAACACAGCGTTTGAACGCATTTACATGCGTTGTTTTCACCACCTGTGGATGCGTTTTTAACGCTGCATTTTTTAATGCAAATGTGAAACTAGCCCAAGAGAGTGTGATGGATTACGATGCAGCTGTCAAGCTCAGGTCAGGAGAGCCAACAGCCAGTACAAGGTTTACGATGCGATTCTCGCACGTTAAATATGGCAGTCTGTCTCTGCCCTTACATTGAGAACTTGTGACTGTTACCTCTGACTTCTGGTCAGTCAGAAGTCGTGGTTAGGAGATGGCGGATCGGGACTAGAGCAGTGCAGGGAAGAGCTGAAGATGGTGGCTGGTAAGTACAAGACTAGGGTAAGGGAATTTAGTTTAGTAGCACCACTCCAAGACTGAAATAAAACGCTGGAGTGGTGCTTTAAGCCATTTTACACTTTTATAATGAAACTCGTACATAGAGAAATGCAAGAATGTAGAGTAGTTCACTTATTAGTGCGGTACTGTGTGCTCCAGAGTTACTTTCTTTGTTTTAAAAGTGTCATAGTTTTTATGTCGGAACTTCACAGATCTGGCCCTGAAACACCATGACTAGTGATGAGCGAGTATGCTCGTTGCTCGGGTGATCTCCGAGTATTTGTAAGTGCTCAGAGATTTAGTTTTCATCGCCTCAGCTGAATGATCTACATCTGCTACACAGTTTTAATACATGTGGGGATTCCCTAGCAACCAGGCAACCCCCACATGTACTCAGGCTGGCTAGCAGCTGTAAATCATTCAGCTGGGGCAACAAAAACTAAATCTCTGAGCACATAAAAATACTTGGAGATCACCTAAGCGTGCTCGGGAAAACCAGAGCAACGAGTATACTCGCTCATCACTAACCATGACACCATGGAGAAAACACAACATAATAGGCTACATTCACGTTGCCTTTTGGTTATACAGTTGGCTTATGAATCAGGTAAAACATATTCACCTTGACAAATTACACCAGCATCTTCATGATGTCCACAATTATGCTGCCCCCAACCTAGGTTGAAGCATTCGATTAGATCTTTCTCAGTACCAACACAATCTACATTATCAAGGAGGATGGGACCACTGCCATAGCCAAAATAACTAAGAGTTGTAGCCACAATGGCAGGACCACAACCCATCTGCTTGCAAACCACCTGTGCGTTGTTGTAATCCCAGTCATCATCACATACAGTACCCCAAGTATTCTGATAAAGCACTTCCACTCTTCCTTGGCAGCTGCTATTTCCATTTACTAGTCTAATACTGCCACCTGGTGGGTAAAAGGGAAGAACAATTAATGTAACAAAATATGTTGGTTTTTTTTTAATACAAAGCTAACAGTTTTTACCTAAATAAGACTGCTTATTTTCTTTTATGTAGAACAATTAGTATTGAACAATTATTTTACATTTGTGGTTTATTACTTCAATTAAAATTATGAAAATGCAACCTTGCATCATTTTCTGATTGCATTGGATATTATTTTCTTCTGAAAAGCAATAATCTGCCTTTATTTTTCCTTTATTTCTTTAAAGAAGTTTAGTTGGGTGTATGAAAGAGGTATTGCCTCCTTTAAATTGCTACTATTTTATGTAGGTAATTGGCTTCTTTGTCTCGTGAAATTGAGGTCTGTTTAAATTGATTTATAGTAATTACAAAGAAGTTTATTCAAACCAAAGGAGACTCCATTAGAAATGCTTTCTTACATGATAATTGATCTGTTGTCCCTAAATGCAAGGGTCGACATGCTTCAGTGTATTTTATGTATGGATCAAACAGTTGCATATATCTCTAAACATTGAAAATTCTGCTTTAAAACAAATAATCTAATTATGTTATGATCTGGACTGGATTGGAGGTTTTACTATTACAATCACTAGTGGGATGACAGGGTGGTAGCATAGTCAGTAGGGAAATCAGAAGTCGGTCCACAGGCGTGTCAGTTTAACAAGAAGCAGTGAAATCCCTGAAAAGCCTTTGCAGGATGTGCCATTAATGAGGAGAGACTGCCATCAGCAGGCCAGGCAAAATCAAGCGGAACCGAATGGTGCTGGAATATTTGCAGGGGGAGCGACTTTGTGTGCTGGACCTGATCAGGTGACTCACAGGAAGGACTTCCTGGATATTAAAGCCCTGTGTACCAAATCGCAGACAGATTTGGCTCCAGGGATGTTGCTGAGGCCTACACTGGCCTCAACAGAAAGCCTATGACAGCAAGGTGTCGGCCATCGCCTGACAAGGCCCTTATAGCGCTAACATACTCCGCAGCGCTTTACAGTTTGCACACATTATCATCCGTGCACCACGCCAGTAAAGCTCAAGAGACCAGATGTCGCCCTTCAAGAGCCGAGGCCTGGTCCACTTAAGTCTAATCCTGAGAGACTTCCAACGACGGTCAAGCAGAGAAGATCCGTGAGGAGACTGCAACAGGTGGGACATGCCTACGACTGTGGAAGAACAATGCATGTGAGCAGAGTCATCACTTCCAGCTATCCTCTATGGTACCAGGGTCAGCTGGTATTATGGTCTCTGGTTGGGAGGGGGCTCGTTTATATAGGGTGTTCAATCAGGAAATCACAAGATCAAGCCTATCAGAAACAATACAGGTAGTGGTATCTGGACTGGCAAAGAACTGTCTAGAGAGCTGAATAGCTCAAGTGGAAGAGCTGGTGCACTGGAGTTGCAGAGTTTGAGTTCTGAAAAACTACATTGTAGAAAATTACATCATCATGGGCACATCTGAAGGCTACCAGTTTGGACAAAACCTTTTCATATTTAGCCTACATTGTACCACAATGTAAATATGGTGACAATAAGTATTTCACATAGCTGAATGGACGGTCCTATTCTCATCTTCTAAAACTAAATTTCCCAGCAGTACCTTGCTTCTCCTAAGTGTTTCAGACCTCTCTCTCTCCTCTCTGCTGTGTGTGTTCATGACTAGCCCTTCCTCTCCGAATTATCATAAAACTAATCTAAAACTAAAATATCACATGGTCGTAAGTATTCAGACCCTTTGCTAAGACACTCATATTTAAGTCACATGCTGTCCATTTCTTTGTGATCCTTCTTGAGATGGTTCTACTCCTTCATTGGAAGCCAGCTGGGTTTAATTAAACTGATAGGACTTAATGTGGAAAGGTACACACCTGTCTATATAAGGCTGGTTTCACATTTGCATTTAAAAATGCAGCGTTTTAAACGCAAACGCATGTGGTGAAAAAAACGCATGTAAATGCGTGCAAACGCTGCGTTTTTTAGACGCATGCATTTTTGCATGTGTTAAAACAAACGCGGCGTTTTGACGCATTTACATGCGTTTTTTCCTGCGTTTCCGTTTTTGAAACTCATGATGAGAAGTGTGTGACAGCTGCCAATCATCAAAATCAACTAGAAAACCCACTATAAACATAATTAGCTAGGGTTAGGGTTAGGATCCCTAGTAACCCTAGGGATCCTAACCCTAACCCTAGGGACCTTAACCCTAACTCTAACTCTAGGGATCCTAACCCTAAGGGATCCTAACCCTAACCCTAGGGATCCTAACCCTAACCCTAGGGACCCTAACCCTAACCCTAGGGATCCTAACCCTAGGGATCCTAACCCTAACCCTTAGGGTTAGGGTTATGGTTAGGGTTAGGGTTAGGATCCCTATGGTTATGGTTAGGGTTAGAGTTAGGGTTAGGATCCCTTTAGGGTTAGGGTTGGGGTTAGGGTTGGGGGGTGGCTTATCAGTGTGTATTCTTGTGTTTTTCTATTGAAACGCATGCGTTTAAAAACGCATGCAAACGCATGTGCTTAAAAACGCATGCATTTACATAGACAGCATGTGTATTTTTGTGGCAAAAAAACGCCGCTAGAAATTACTACATGTTGCATTTCTGCAACAAAACGCAAGCATAGAAACTAAGCATGCGTCGTCAAAACACGGCAAAACGCATGCAAAAAACGCATGCGTTTTTAATGTTAAGTATAGAAAAAAAAGCATGCGTTTTTTGCGCTAAAACGCAGCGGCAAAAAACGCAAATGTGAAACCAGCCTAAGACCTCACATCATGAGGTCAAAGGAACTTGCCAAGGAGCTCAGAGACAGAATTGTGTCAAGGCACAGATCTGGCCAAGGTTACAACAGAATTTCTGCCGTTCACCTTCCAACAAGACAATGACCCTAAACACACAGCTTAAATAACAAGAGTGGCTTCTGAACAACTCTGTGACCATTCTTGACTGGCCCATCCAGAGCCATGACCTAAACCCAATTGAGCAACTCAAGGGTCTGAATACTTATGACCATGTGATCTTTCAGTTTTTCTTTTTTAATAAAATAGCAAAAATTACTACATTTCTGTTTTTTTCAGTCAAGATGGGGTGCAGAGTGTACATTAATGTGAAAAAAATGAACTTTTTAGAATTTACCAAATGGCTGCAATGAAACAAAGTGTGAAAAATTTAAAGGCGTCTGAATACTTTCTGTACCCACTGTATGGGACCTTATCCACAGCTCCCAGATTTCCATCGCATGTCCTGGAATATTTCAGAATCATTTCTGCATGAAAAGTATCAATTGTTGGACTGGTGATATTGGTAAAGGTTTGTAAGTATCCCAATAAAAATTAAAATATATGGAATAAATGTGCATGTCTCTTAGGTTTCTAATATTATAGAGGTGTGTAGATATTTCTTTACTATGTTTAATTTGATAGCAAAGGATATAAATATTAGGAAAAAAGGTAAAAAGAAAATAACTAACTTTTCCTCCACGGCTGTAAAAATACTGTTGTGATCAAATCTCTCTCTGAAGAAGGTTGACTTCCTCTCCATGTAACTATAAACAGAGAGAACATGCATAGTAAATTGTGTGTTATCAAATATACCATATAAATACCTCAAGTTAATATGTCTCATTTACCTGTGGCAGTGTCACTAAATGACTCTGCAGTGTCATGGGCCATAGGACTGCTGCTTGGAGTTGTAGTTAAAATTCCCAGACCTGGACATTAGTAAATTATAACACAACAAGAGAAAAAATATGTGGATTAAGATATTTCAGTTTTTTTTAAATTATACAAAAATGGAAATATATTGAAAGTATAATTTATTCTATGCGTTGTTTATTCTATGTCATGTTTGATAAGTATACATGCATTGTCACAGCTTGGGTTGGTAACAACCCAGGGCAAGGTACGTACAGTTTTTGACATGCAATAACGCGTGCTTGGAAAATACAGCAGCTCAGTGATGTGACTGCTCTCAAAGACAGCCGTCGGTACACTGACAGAAGGTAATTGCTCCCGCAGTGTATCACTGAGCTGCCATGAGAGAGTTTACTGGAGTTCATCAGCTGATCAGCTCCAGTGATCTCCCTTACGGCATCACTGTTGCATGGGAAAGTTCTCAAGCAGTGATGCCGTAAGTGAGAGCACCGGAGCTGATGAACTATGGTGAACTCTCACGGCAGCTCAGTGATACACTGC
Organism: Ranitomeya imitator; assembly: GCF_032444005.1. Taxonomy (NCBI): domain Eukaryota; kingdom Metazoa; phylum Chordata; class Amphibia; order Anura; family Dendrobatidae; genus Ranitomeya; species Ranitomeya imitator. The sequence goes on from NC_091284.1 coordinate 433,140,711, forward strand.
GGGAGCGATTACCTCCTGTCAGTGTATCGCCGGCGGTCGGGTAGAGCAGTCGATGTGACTGTTCTACATGTGAGATCGCCGTGGGACTCCTGGACTACAGCAGATAGGGGAGTATGTGTTGGTTAATTATTTTACATTATTTCTAGATTAGGGCATCGGGGATTGGGCATTAAGGTGTGTATAATTTTTTTATTTTTATGTGAATATGTATGCAATTTTGCACTTAGGCACTTTACTCACATTCAATAAATCTATCTCTGTTCCGCTATCTAGTTGTCAGTATCTAATGAAACAAAAAGAAAAAGTGAGCTGCACAGCTGCATTATCCAAAAAGACGCTAAATGGAGACTTTCAGTCAGTGGTAATCCAATACATAGACGGAGGTGCTCGCATTAAAATGAGAAATCAAGTCATAGCAAATCATAGAACAAATGCGGCAGCACTCAACGGTCCTGTAGTCAGAAGTTCCTTTATTCAAATGTGTGGAAAAAACATCTTCATGGCTCAGGGAAACAGGGCAGTGAGAGGAGTGTGCAGGAGGAGACGACGGCCGTTTCGCGCTTGAAACAGCGCTTCTACGGGTCCATCTGCATGCTGGCTGCTTGTTGCGGCCCTGGGGGTGATGATTTCCACCAGCTCTTCCTCATCGACTGCTGTACAACCCGCACGAGTTCTGACAACTGTGTGCCATTTTCTGTGAGATCCTCCTGCTGCGGGTCTCGCCTCTCGCTTGTCACAGGAAAAATGGTGCAGAATGCCTTCATGTGTGCCTGACTCCACCTCTTCCAAGGCCAAACTACTGGCATGACCGCTGCGTCACACTACACTCCCAGCTGCTCCGCCTTTAGACGTGGACCCTTCCAGCGCATTTTCTCACATATCGCGCTACACCTCACACTGCATCACACCTACCTCCAGAATGTATATCCTATTTCAGGCTGACCTCTGACCACTGGGACCATCATTCTTTAGGCAGTCACTCGGGGGGTCTGAACATCTTTTTGCGCTCTCGGGCGCCATGCACACCCACGATAGGCGGCGCTTCTCTTCACTGCCGCAGTCGCCATCTTGGAATCCATGCTTCGTGCAGCCATCTTGGGCTGCATGTATTCCACCACTCTTTCATCTGCGCCATAAACCATATTTTCCCCGCTTTCTTCACGTGAGGTAATCGCATCCTGCTGACTACGCAAAATGTAAGAAGCCCAAGTGAGGTAGTCGTGGGTGAGCTTTGGTCCCCACTCGCTTTGGCATTCTACAGACCAGGAGTGTCTCAGTCCCAGTGTGCTGCTGAGTATGTGGTGCTTTCCACTTATTTCTGGCCTGTAGGCTTCTTATGACTCCAGGAATCCTTCTTCTGGAACCAGGGCAGCAATTAACTCAGGAGACACGTGGTTCATAAAAAACAAACTTTTACTTTGTGAATGGCAGTCTGTACAAGCAGATTCAAAGGATAAGGCCCAATGGGTTGTCATCTTTCACACAGTTATCGGATACAACTTCAGCCTTTGTTCTCGGTATAGATGGCATGTCCCTATGTCTAGCTTTCCTAACTCCTCACCTCTAGCAGTATATCTGGATTGCAATACCTTCTGCCCCATGTAGTCTGAGTCCTTCTTTCCCGGTAGCTTCACAGGCTGAGTGTGCCTCTGGTCCCCGACGTCCATCTCGAGGTTGCCTCAAACCACTAGATCAAATCACACAGAAGGGTATTTGCGGCAATCCACTGCCCCGAGAATTAGGCTCACACTGTTCCTAGAAGCCTCAGTACTGCTACGTTACTCACTGCTGCCCTCACACTGACTGACTGTCACTTTCTGAACTTGCCACTAACACTTAGTTCCCCCTCCCAAACTGAGCGTTCCACTACAGTTAACCCTGTCCCAGCTAACTGCAGCCCCAGTGGGTGTAATACCTTTATCACATACATGAGGATCAAATACATTTAACCTTTGAGTGTCAGGGAGCAATCCATCAGCTCCCACCATTGTTATATTTAGGCACACCAGGGGCTCTCCAACAGGTGGCGCTATAGAGTTTAAGTCCTCTTTTTCTCAGAAGAGGCAATTTGCATATTTAATTTCAGAGGAGCACTGCACAGCGAATAAGCCTCCTTACCTTGACAAGCCAGCTGGTATGTCACTCTCCATAAGGAGAAACATTACCCCTTGACCCCAGTCCAGAGCCTCTCACCTAGCCAAATCAGTTCTCATGCTTCGCACTGACGAGGGCCAAAAGCCCGAAACACCGTTTCTGCGAATTGAGATACTGATTTGGTTTATATTCTAAGTCATATTGCACGACTTGTTAAAGGGTTGATTGTGACTTGTAGGATCGCTACTTCCAACAGGTGGCGCTATAGAGTTTAAGTCCTCTTTTTCTCAGAAGAGGCAATTTGCAAATTTAATTTCCCAGAGGAGCATTGCACGGCAAATAAGTATCCTTACCTTGACAAGCCAGCTGGTATGTTACTCTCCATAAGGAGAAACGATACCCCTTAGACATATCAAAGAAATTTTACCACTACCATGAAGTACAATATGTCATGAAAAACCAATCTCAGAATCACCGGGATCCGTTGAAGTGTTCCAGAATTATGACCACATAAAGTCATAGTGGTCAGAATTGTAAAATTTGGCCTGGTCATTAATATGCAAACCACCTTCGGGGGGGGGGGGGAGAGGTTAAAAATTTTTGCATTTCTTAAATTCATACAGGGAAAAAACACATGCACTTGAGATTTATGAAATCTGATAGCTTTTACCAGTACCATAAAACACAGCTTCTTTTCTGAAGAATAACAACACCGCCAAAAAAAAAATGCCGTATTTGAACACAGCCTTATTGTACAGAGTTATGCTGCCTGGTCATTTTTATTAGTCAATGAACGTCAAAAAATCAAAACCCCCCAAATAATGGCAGATTTTATTTTCATCACTAGCTGAAGAGCCCGGCGTTGCCTGGGCATAGTAAATATCTGTGGTTAGCACCTCACTTATCTTATTTTCCCATCACGCCTCTCATTTTCTCCCTTACACCTCATTTTTCCCCTCACTCCTCTTATTTTCCACCTCACTCCTCTCATTCCCCCCTCACTCCTCTCATTCCCCCCTAACACTTGTCATTTCAACCTCACATCTGTCATTTTCTGATCACTCCACTATTTTCCTCACTCCTTTCATTTTGCACTCACACCTCTCATTTTCACCTCATCACCTCAGTATATACCTGAATGTCATCTCCTTCTATATATAGTATATACCTGTATGTCATCTCCTCCTGTATATAGTATATACCTGTGTGTCATCTCCACTGTATATAGTATATATCTGCAACCAGAACCAAACCAAAGAATGGTAGCCGTGCGGCACTAGAACCACAATTTTTCACATGTGTGTGGAAAAGCGTTGGCAGCGTCGGCTGCAGCACTATCAAGAAAAAACAGCTCGGGGTGGTGCTCACAGAACAATCTACAAAGGACCAAAGGCTTCACTGACGGTATATCAGAAAAGAAAGTATGGCACTCACCCCTGGAGATGCTGTGATGAAGTCCTTTATTTGCTACGAACAGCAATCAGGTACATATGGAGAGGCGGCAGGACGTGAACAGGAGAGGGTGCGGGGAACCGGTAAGGACCACGGCCGTTTCGCGCAAGGCGCTTCAACGGGTCCAGGTGGCGAGTTTTGAGTGGCGACTTTTGTGTTTCGACTTTTATGTGGCGAAGTTGGTGTATTTGTGGTAAAATGTGTGCTGAGGGTAATATGTGTTCAAGCACGTGGTAGTGTGTGGCGCATTTTGTGTGTGTGTTCATATCCCCGTGTGTGGTGAGTATCCCATGTCGGGGCCCCACCTTAGCAACTGTACAGTATATACTCTTTGGCGCCATTCTCTCATTCTTTAAGTCCCCCTTGTTCACATCTGGCAGCTGTCAATTTGCCTCCTACACTTTTCCTTTCATTTTTTCCCATTATGTAGATAGGGGCAAAATTGTTTGATGAATTGGAAAGCGCGGGGTTAAAATTTCACCTCACAACATAGCCTATGACGCTCTCGGGGTCCAGACGTGTGACTGTACAAAATTTTGTGGCTGTAGCTGCGACGCCTCCAACACTTTTCCTTTCACTTTTTCCCCATTATGTAGATGGGGGCAAAATTGTTTGGTGAATTGGAAAGCACGGGGTTAAAATTTCACCTCACAACATAGCCTATGATGCTCTCAGGGTCCAGACGTGTGACTGTGCAAAATTTTTTGGCTGTAGCTGCGACGGTGCAGATGCCAATCCCGGACATACATACATACATACATACATACATACATACACACACATTCAGCTTTATATATTAGATTTCACTGCACTTGGAATGTTTTACAATTTGTTCAGTGAATTATATGGTTAAATGAACAAGGTTATTCAAAAGTACCATTTGTGCCATAACAAAGTAGTCATCATATGGCTGTGCTGAGAAAAAAAAACAAGAAAAAAAGTTAAGGAAGAAAAAACAAAAAATCTAAAAATGCAAAAAGAAAAGTCTTAAAATGGCTTAAAAATATATTTCTGGAGTTGATCAATGAGATTTCTTCGTCAATTCTCTGACTCCCTTGAACTTTTCAGCTTCTATAAGTTATACACACCTTAATGCAGACAATAAAGGACGGTTAACTGTGTCTCCAATGTGTCTCTATAATATGCACCATCCTCTCTGTCATATGGAATTTCAATAACATTTGAAAAAAAAAACAAGCACATTTTTTACAGACTTATGTCTAATTAACAGAAGTGTACTTTATATGAATAGCGTTTATTCTTGACCACCTGATAAAGGTGACAACATAGGCAAAAGGTTAAATGTGTTGTCTTCCTAATTCCCAGATCACAAAAAAGAGTGTGGGTTGCAGTACAGCGATTATGAATGTTTTAAAAGAAGAAACGTAGCAGAGAATAAATTAAAAAAGGCCTGCTATTCAGGGATCTTCACTGTAACTTATTGCTTCTTAGAATGGAAGGGTCAAGAAGATTTAATATATTCAATATGTCACTTACCAGCACAGATGATTCCAGCATCTTCATGGTGGCCACAGTTATGAATTCCCCAGCCAAGACTATAGCAAGCAGATAGGTATGACTCTGATCCATCACAATTCACATTGTCCAGTAGTATTAGACCAGTTCCATATCCAAAGTAAGCATTGCTTTTATAGTCCAAGGCTTCGCCACAGTTAATCTGTCTGCATACAACAATTGCATCCTTCATTCCCCAGTCATCATCGCATATTGTTCCCCAGTTACCCTTGTAGAAGATTTCTACTCTCCCTTGACAGGAGTCTGCTCCATTGACCAATCTTATACTGCCATCTCCTGAAATGACACGCAAGTAAAGCAGTTATGGTAATATACAGAATATAGATAACACAAACCAAAAATTAACCATAGGACTCTCATGTGAACCTCGTTTTTGCAGAGACAATGGTTACTGAGATGGGTACATATATACGATACTGAGCATAATCAATACATTCTAATTCTTATAGATAAACTTAGGCAAATATAGACTAGTTAGTCTTAAAACGCATCATATTTATCATAGTGGTGTCTTACTATACATGCTTATATAGCACAACATATTCCACAGCACTTTACAAACATTGTCACCATCTTTTGGCATCCAAAGACCAATAGCAGTCTATCATCCATGGACAGCCTTTGCATAAGCCATCTAGTTTAGTAAGTCCCAAGAACTCCCCGATGCTCACCCTTTCACCCTTGTATAAAGATCAGGGTTTTCCTGAAGTGGCACTGGGTTTCATAGACAGAATAGCTGGTGGCTGGTAAATGGGTAGATGGATAAAGTGCACATGTTTAGAGCCAGGGAGGAAGGGACAGTCACTATATAGTCATCAAAAAATGTAGTCAAAGAAAATCAGGGTCAATCCTAGGAGGTCAGACAGAAATATTATGCAAGAGAGTGGTGAGGAAGTCCAAAGGTGAAATCTAATAGGGAATCCAGTGGTTAAACAGCAGATTAAAGGTTATTCAATAACCAGTATGTAACATAAATTTCACTTCCCTGAGAACAATGGTGCGCTGACATTGGCCCTAAGGCCGGCATCACACTGGCGTATTGCATCCGATGCGAGAGCATCGGATGCGATATGCTAATGACACTCGGCTCCTGCTCGTAGCAGAGCAGGAGCCGAGTGTCAGGCGTCTTGGCTACGATTCTCTCGCACGGGGAGGATCGGAGCACAGCTGCGGAGGAGGCGGAGAAATGAATTTCTCTATCTCCTCCATTGCTGGAGTCCGCTTATAACACACATCACTCGGATGATATCTGAGTGGTGTACGCTGTCTCACTCGCACCCATTGGCTTATATGGGTGCGAGTGAGTCGAGAGTTTTCCTCGGTCCGAGACAATCGCAGGAAAACGGCCGACAAAAAGTCTGCTCCTGGGAGCTGCCCCATAGCTTAACATTGGTGCGAGTTCAATGCGATTTTTTTATCGCGTTGCACTCGGCCGTTTAAAACGCCAGTGTGATGCCGACCTAAAAGTAGGAAGCACTGACTACTAAAGTTTTAGCTATTTAAACAATCATTAGATTATTGTCCTTTCATGGATCTTATACACGGCCCACCTTTATGTAATCATTGCCCTTATCAAGCAATGCAGTGAAAGGTCTCTGTAGAACATTATTTGATGTTAGCTAATGGAAGACACCAATTCCAACACATAAGTTTACAAAACAGAGAATGGTTACTTACGAAGAACATTTTGAGAGGGTGTGGTAGAAGGTTTTGTGAGCTGACCCTTGTTACTAGGAGTTGGCAAAATCTCTAAAAGAAAAACAAATATTATTCATTAAAAGAAAATGTATAAAGTTGTTTCGGTAATAAATAATAGAATAAGGAGATCTACTAGTGCAGAGTTTCCCAAACTCCAGTCCTTTAAGATTTCCTTAGTATGAGGTGAGAAAGCCTGTGGCAGTTTCTGATGCCTTCATAATAATTACCGTATATACTGTACTCGAGTATATGCCTACCCGAGTATAAGCCGACCCCCCTAATTTTGCAATAAAAAACTGGGAAAACTTAATGACTTGAGTATAAGCCTAGGGTGGAAAATGCAGCAGCTACCGGTAAATGTCAAAAACAAAAATAGATACTAATAAAAGTAAAATTAATTGAGACATCAGTAGGTTAAGTGTTTTTGAATATTCATATTGAATCAGGAGCCCCATATAATGCTTCATACAGTTCATGATGAGCCCCATAAGATGCTCCATACAAAATACGCCCCATATAATGCTCCATACAGTTTATGATGGGCCCCATAAGATGCTCCATATTAAAATATGCCCCATATAATGCTGCACAAATGTTGATTATGGCCTCATAAAATGCTCCATAGACTATTATGCCCCATATATATGCTGCACAAATGCTGATTATGGCCCCATAAGATGCTCCATATAAAAATGTGGCACATATAATGCTCCATACAGTTCATTATGGCCCCATAAGACGCTCCATATAAAAATGTGCCACATGTAATGCTCCATACAGTTCATTATGGCCCCATAAGATGCTCTATATAACAATGTGCCACATATAATGCTCCATACAGTTCATTATGGCCCCATAAGATGCTCCATATTAAAATATGCCCCATATAATGCTGCACAAATGTTGATTATGGCCTCATAAAATGCTCCATAGACTATTATGCCCCATATATATGCTGCACAAATGCTGATTATGGCCCCATAAGATGCTCCATATAAAAATGTGGCACATATAATGCTCCATACAGTTCATTATGGCCCCATAAGACGCTCCATATAAAAATGTGCCACATGTAATGCTCCATACAGTTCATTATGGCCCCATAAGATGCTCTATATAACAATGTGCCACATATAATGCTCCATACAGTTCATTATGGCCCCATAAGATGCTCCATATAACAATGTGCCACATATAATGCTCCATACAGTTCATTATAGCCTCATGAGATGCTCCATATAACATTGTGCCACATATAATGCTCCATACAGTTCATTATGGCCCCATAAGATGTTCCACATAACAATACGCCACATATAATGCTCCATGTAGTTCATTATGGCCCCATAAGTTGCTCCATATAACAATTTGCCACATGTAATGCTCCATACAGTTCATTATGGCCCCATAGATGCTCCATATAACAATGTGCCACATGTAATGCTCCGTACAGTTCATTATGGCCCCATAGATGTCCCATATAACAATGTGCCACATATAATGCTCCATGCAGTTCATTATGGCCCCATAAGATGCTCCATATAATAATGTGCCACATGTAATACTCCATACAGTTCATTATGGTCACATAGATGCTCCATATAACAATGTGCCACATGTAATGCTCTATACAGTTCATTATAGCCCCATAGATGCTCCATATAACAATGTGCCACATGTAATGCTCCATGCAGTTCATTATGGCCCCATAAGTTGCTCCATATAACAATGTGCCACATGTAATGCTCCATACAGTTCTTTATGGCCCCATAGATGCACCATATAACAATGTGCCACATGGAATGCTCCATGCAGTTCATTATAGCCCCATAAGTTGCTCCATATAACAATGTGCCACATGTAATGCTCCATACAGTTCATTATGGCCCCTGTTGTGAATTCAGCTTTTGGGCTCCCTCCGGTGGTTGTAGAGGGTAATGCAGTTGGGCCTGGATTGCAGGAGTGGACATGTGTATCTACTAATTGCAGGACTGACTGGGGTATATAGCTTTGCAGGATCCTTTGGTCAGTGCCAGTTGTCCATTGTTCTTGAAGGATTCACTTCCCTGCTGGTCTCTCCAGTTTGCTGTGTTTTTCTACAAAGATAAGTCCTGGCTTTGTTTTTGCTGTCCACCTGCAGTGGACCTTATAGTTCTGTGCATTTTCATGTTTTTGTCCTGTCCAGCTTGGTCTGTGAAGGATTTTTTGCAGTCTAGCTATTTCTCTGGAGATGCAGATATACCCCCCATGTCTTTAGTCAGATGTGGTGATCCGTATTTTCTGCGGTGGATATTTTTCTAGTGTTTTTATACTGACCGCATAGTACTCTGTTCTATTCTTTCTTTTTAGCTAGTATGGCCTCCTATGCTAAAATCTGATTTCATATCTGCGTATGTTTTTTCCTCTCCTCTCACAGTCAATATTTGTGGGGGGCTATCTATCCTTTGGGGATTTTCTCTGAGGCAAGATAGGTTTCCTGTTTCTGTCTTTAGGGGTAGTTAGATCTTAGGCTGTGTCGAGGGGTCTAGGGAGTGTTAGGTACCCCCCATGGCTGCTTTTAGTTGTGCTGCTAGGTTCAGGGTTTGCGGTCAGTACAGGGACCACCTACTCCAGAGTACGTCTCATGCTGCTCCAAGGCCACCAAATCATAACAGTACAACTGGCCAACAATGAGTTAATTGCATCTCAGAAGAAGGGTGGAAATATTTTGAGACATTTTTTTTCCTTAGCCTGTTTGGTCTGTTCCTCCCTCTTTACCTCTGGGTGGCTACGGAGTCTAGTATTAACATGAATATTCAGGAGTTGGTTTCTCGGGTGGATCAGCTTGCTGCTAGGGTACAGGGGATTTCAGATTTCATTGTTCAGACTCCTGCCTTAGAGCCTAAGATTCCCACTCCTGATTTCTTCTTTGGTGACAGATCCAAATTTTTGAGTTTCAAAAATAACTGTAAACTGTTTTTTGCATTAAGACCCCGGTCTTCTGGTGATCCTATTCAGCAGGTTAAAATCATCATATCTCTGCTGCGTGGTGACCCACAGGATTGGGCATTTTCCCTGGAATCTGGCAATCCTGCTTTGCTTAATGTTGATTTGTTCTTTCAGGCATTTTCAGGCATTGGGGTTGTTGTATGATGAGCCTAATTCTGTGGATCAGGCTGAGAAAATCTTGTTAGCCCTGTGTCAAGGTCAAGAAGCGGCAGAATTGTATTGCCAGAAATTTAGAAAATGGTCTGTACTGACTAAATGGAATGAGGATGCCTTGGCGGCAATTTTCAGAAAGGGTCTTTCTGAATCCGTTAAAGATGTTATGGTGGGGTTCCCCACGCCTGCTGGTCTGAGTGATTCAATGTCTCTGGCCATTCAGATTGATCGGCGCTTGCACGAGCGCAAAATTGTGCACACTGTGGCGTTGTCCTCTGAGCGGAGCCCTGAGCCTATGCAGTGTGATAGGATTTTGTCTAGAGCTGAACGTCAAACATTCAGGCGTCAGAATAGGTTGTGTTTTTACTGCGGCGATTCTGCTCATGTTATTTCTGATTGCCCTAAGCGTACTAAGAGAATCGCTAGTTCTGTTGCCATCAGTACTATACAACCTAAATTTCTGTTATCTGTGACCTTGATCTGCTCATTATCATCATTTTCTGTCATGGCATTTGTGGATTCAGGTGCCGCTCTGAACTTAATGGACTTAGAATTTGCCAGACGTTGTGGTTTTCCCTTGCAGCCTTTGCTGAACCCTATTCCTTTGAAGGGCATTGATGCTACACCGTTGGCTAAAAATAAACCTCAGTTTTGGACACAGCTGACCATGCGCATGGCGCCAGCCCATCAGGAAGATTGTCGTTTTCTGGTGTTGCATAATTTGCATGATGATATTGTGCTGGGTTTTCCATGGCTGCAGCTACATAATCCAGTGTTAGATTGGAAATCCATGTCTGTGACTAGTTGGGGTTGTCAGGGGGTTCATGATCAGGTTCCTTTGATGTCAATTTCCTCTTCCCCCTCTTCTGAAGTTCCTGAGTTTTTGTCTGACTTCCAGGATGTATTCGATGAGCCTAAATCCAGTTCCCTTCCACCGTATAGGAACTGTGATTGTGCTATTGATTTGATTCCAGGTTGTAAGTTCCCTAAGGGTCGACTTTTCAACCTGTCTGTGCCTGAACATACCGCCATGCGGAGCTATATTAAGGAGTCTTTGGAGAAAGGGCATATTCGGCCATCCTCTTCACCATTGGGAGCGGGGTTCTTTTTTGTTGCCAAGAAGGATGGCTCCTTGAGACCCTGTATTGATTATCGCCTCTTGAATAAGATCACGGTCAAATTTCAATACCCCTTGCCTTTGCTTACTGATTTGTTTGCTAGGATTAAGGGGGCTAGCTGGTTTACTAAGATTGACCTTGGAGGGGCATATAATCTTATTCGTATCAAGCAGGGTGACGAATGGAAAACTGCATTTAATACGCCTGAAGGCCATTTTGAATACCTTGTGATGCCATTCGGACTCTCTAATGCCCCATCTGTGTTCCAATCCTTCATGCATGATATCTTTCGGAGTTATCTTGATAAATTCATGGTTGTATATTTGGATGATATTTTGATTTTTTCCAATGATTGGGAGTCTCATGTGAAACAGGTCAGGATGATATTTCAGATCCTCCGTAATAATGCTTTATTTGTGAAGGGGTCAAAGTGCCTCTTTGGAGTGCAGAAGGTTTCTTTTTTGGGTTTCATTTTTTCTCCCTCATCTATAGAAATGGATCCGGTTAAGGTTCATGCCATTCATGATTGGATTCAGCCCACATCTGTGAAGAGCCTTCAGAAATTCTTGGGCTTTGCTAATTTTTATCGTCGTTTCATTGCCAACTTTTCCAGTGTGGTTAAACCTATGACCGATTTGCCCAAAAAAGGCGCTGATGTGACGAATTTGTCCTCTGCGGCTGTTTCTGCCTTTCAGGAGCTTAAACGCCGATTTACTTCTGCCCCTGTGTTGCGTCAGCCAGATGTTTCTCTTCCATTTCAGGTTGAGGTTGACGTATCTGAGATTGGGGCAGGGGCCGTTTTGTCTCAGAGGAGTTCTGATGGTTCCTTGATGAAACCGTGTGCCTTCTTTTCTCGGAAGTTTTCACCTGCGGAACGCAATTGTGGGCATTTGAGGAGTGGCGACATTGGCTTGAGGGGGCCAAGCACCGTATTGTGGTCCTGACCGATCATAAGAATCTGATTTACCTCGAGTCTGCCAAACGGCTGAATCCTAGACAGGCTCGATGGTCCCTGTTTTTCTCCCGTTTTTATTTTGTGGTCTCGTACATTCCTGGTACTAAGAATGTTAAGGCGGATGCCCTCTCTAGGAGTTTTTTTCCTGATTCCCCTGGGGTTCTTGAGCCGGTCGGCATTTTGAAGGAAGGGGTGATTCTTTCTGCCATCTCCCCTGATTTGCGATGGGTTCTTCAGGAATTTCAGGCTGATAAGCCTGACCGCTTTCCTGTGGGGAACTGTTTGTTCCTTATAGATGGACTACTAAAGTGATTTCTGAGGTTCATTGTTCTGTGTTGGCTGGCCATCCTGGGATTTTTGGTACCAGAGACTTGGTTAGTAGGTCCTTTTGGTGGCCTTCTTTGTCGCGGGATGTGCATTCTTTTGTGCAGTCCTGTGGGATTTGTGCACAGGCTAAGCCTTGATGTTCCCGTGCTAGTGGGTTGCTTTTGTCATTACCGGTCCTCGAGAGGCCCTGGACACATATTTCTATGGATTTTATTTCTGATCTTCCTGTTTCCCAAAGAATGTCGGTTATGTGGGTTGTCTGTGACCGATTTTCTAAGATGGTTCATTTGGTGCCTTTGCCTAAATTGCCTTCTTCTTCTGATTTGGTTCTGTTGTTTTTTCAGCATATGGTGCGTTTGCATGGTATTCCGGAGAATATTGTGTCCGACAGAGGTTCCCAATTTGTTTCTAGGTTTTGGCGGGCCTTTTGTGCCAAGCTGGGCATTGATTTGTATTTTTCTTCTGCATTTCATCCTCAGACAAATGGCCAGACTGAGCGAACTAATCAGACCTTGGAGACCTATTTGAGATGCTCTGTGTCTGCTGATCAGGATGATTGGGTGGCTTTTCTGCCATTGGCCGAGTTTGCCCTTAATAATCGGGCTAGTTCGGCTACTTTGGTTTCGCCTTTTTTTTGTAATTTTGGTTTTCATCCTCGTTTTTCTTCTGGGCAGGTTGAGCCTTCTGACCTTCCTGGTGTGGATTCTGTGGTCGACAGGTTGCAGCAGATTTGGGCTTATGTGGTGGACAATTTGGTGCTGTCTCAGGAGGAGGCTCAACGTTTTGCTAATCGTCGTCGGTGTGTTGGTTCCCGGCTTCGGATTGGGGATCTGGTTTGGTTATCTTCCCGTCATGTTCCTATGAAGGTTTCTTCCCCTAAGTTTAAGCCTCGATTTATTGGTCCTTATAGGATTTCTGAGATTATTATTCCGGTGTCCTTTCGCCTGGCGCTTCCGGCTTAGTTTGCTATTCATAATGTCTTCCATAAATCTTTGTTGCGGAAATATGTGGAGCCCGTTGTTCCCTCTGTTGATTCTCTGACCCCTGTATTTGTCGATGGGGAGTTGGAATATGTTGTTGAGAAGATTTTGGATTCTCGTTTTTCGAGGCGGAAGCTTCAGTACCTTGTCAAGTGGAAGGGTTATGGCCAGGAGGATAACTCTTGGGTTTCTGCCTCTGATGTCCATGCCGTTGATTTGGTTCAGGCCTTTCATCGGGCTCATCCTGATCGGCCTGGGGGCTCTGGTGAGGGTTCGGTGACCCCTCCTCAAAGGGGGGGTACTGTTGTGAATTCAGCTTTTGGGCTCCTTCCGGTGGTTGTAGAGGGTAATGCAGTTGGGCCTGGATTGCAGGAGTGGACATGTGTATCTACTAATTGCAGGACTGACTGGGGTTTATAGCTTTGCAGGATCCTTTGGTCAGTGCCAGTTGTCCATTGTTCTTGAAGGATTCACTTCCCTGCTGGTCTGTCCAGTTTGCTGTGTTTTTCTACAAAGATAAGTCCTGGCTTTGTTTTTGCTGTCCACCTGCAGTGGACCTTATAGTTCTGTGCATTTTCATGTTTTTGTCCTGTCCAGATTGGTCTGTGAAGGATTTTTTGCAGTCTAGCTATTTCTCTGGAGATGCAGATATACCCCCCATGTCTTTAGTCAGATGTGGTGATCCGTATTTTCTGCGGTGGATATTTTTCTAGTGTTTTTATACTGACCGCATAGTACTCTGTTCTATTCTTTCTTTTTAGCTAGTATGGCCTCCTATGCTAAAATCTGATTTCATATCTGCGTATGTTTTTTCCTCTCCTCTCACAGTCAATATTTGTGGTGGGCTATCTATCCTTTGGGGATTTTCTCTGAGGCAAGATAGGTTTCCTGTTTCTGTCTTTAGGGGTAGTTAGATCTTAGGCTGTGTCGAGGGGTCTAGGGAGTGTTAGATACCCCCCACGGCTGCTTTTAGTTGTGCTGCTAGGTTCAGGGTTTGCGGTCAGTACAGGGACTACCTACTCCAGAGTACGTCTCATGCTGCTCCAAGGCCACCAGATCATAACAGGCCCCATAGATGCTCCATATAACAATGTGCCACATGTAATGCTCCATGACGTTCATTATGGCCCCATAAGTTGCTCCATATAACAATGTGCCGCATGTAATGCTCCATACAGTTCATTATGGCCCCATAGATGCTCCATATAACAATGTGCCACATATAATGCTCCATGCAGTTCATTATGGCCCCATAAGATGCTCCATATAACAATGTGCCACATGTAATGCTCCATACATTTCATTATGGTCACATAGATGCTCCATATAACAATGTGCCACATGTAATGCTCTATACAGTTCATTATGGCTCCATAGATGCGCCATATAACAATGTGCCACATGTAATGCTCCATGCAGTTCATTATGGCCCCATAAGTTTCTCCATATAACATGGTGCCACATGTAATGCTCCATACAGTTCTTTATGGCCCCATAGATGCTCCATATAACAATGTGCCACATGTAATGCTCCATGCAGTTCATTATGGCCCCATAAGTTGCTCCATATAACAATGTGCCACATGTAATGCTCCATACAGTTCATTATGGCCCCATAGATGCTCCATATAACAATGTGCCACACGTAATGCTCTATGCCGGTCATTATGGCCCCATAAGTTGCTCCATATAACAATGTGCCACATGTTATGCTCCATACAGTTCCTTTTGGCCCTATAGATGCTCCATATAACAATGTGCCAAATATAATGCTCCATAGAGTTCATTATGGCCCCATAAGTTGCTCCATATAACAATGTGCCACATATAATGCTCCATGCAGTTCATTATGGCCCCATAAGATGCTCCATATAACAATGTGCCACATATAATGCTGCTGCTGCAATAAAAAAAAAAATGACATACTCACCTCTCATCGCTGCCTGCTGCTCCTTTGCGTCCCGTCTCTCCACACTGACTGTTCAGGCAGAGGGGGACGCGCACACTAATACATCATCGCGCCCTCTGACCTGAACAGTCACTGCAGAGGACGTGGAAGACGGAGCAACAGTGGAATGAGGGAAAGTGAATATGAAATACTCACCTGCTCCCGACACTGTCCCTGGCAGCTTCTCCCGGAGAGATGGTATCTGGGAGCCGGCAGCTTCTTCTCTGTTAAGCGGTCACTGGTACCGCTCATTACAGTAATGAATATGTGGCTCCACCCCTATGGGAGTGGGGTCCATATTCATTACTTTAATGAGCGGTACCACGTGACCGCTGAACAGGGGAAGAAGCTGCTGGCGCCGGAGACTATGGGACATGCAGGGACCACATCAGGAGCGCCAGGAGCAGGTGAATATGTGACCGTCGTCACTCCCCCTCACCCGCCGACCATGACTCAAGTATAAGCCGAGAAGGGCATTTTAAGCCATTTTTTTGGGTCTGAAAAGCTCGACTTATATTCGAGTATATACGGTATATCATCTTTTCATTACTAAGGAAAACATGATGTATTGAGGGCTGTGATGACTGGAGCTTGAACACTGGTATAGAGGAACAGAGTGATGTATCATAGTAATGCACCAAAGATTGGTGACCTCAAATATATATATATATATATATATATATATATATATACAGTTGTGCTCAAAAGTTTACATACCCCGGCAGAATTTTCGCTTTCTTGGCTTTTTTTTCAGAGAATATGACTGATAACACCACAATGTTTTTCTCCACTCATGGTTGGTGGTTGGGTGAAGCCACTTATTGTCAAATTACTGTGTTTTCTCTTTTTAAATAATGAGAACCCAAAACATCCAAGTGACTCTGATCAAAAGTTCACATACCCCTTTTCTTAATACTGTCTTTTGCCCCCTCTAACATCAATGACAGCTTGAAGTCTTTTGTGGTAGTTATGAATGAGGTTCTTTATTTTCTCAGATGGTAAAGCTGCCCAATATATAGCACAGCCCACGCAGTATATAGCACAGCCCACGGTGTATATCACACAGCCCACATAGTATATAACACTGCCTATGTAGTATACAGCACAGAGCCACGTGGTATGTAACACAGCCCACGTAGTATACAGCAGTGTGGGCACCATATCCCTGTTAAAAAAATAATGAAAATAAAAAATAGTTATATACTCACCCTCCGGCGGGATCCACCGAAGCTCCGGGGATACGTGCACGGCTGCCGCCATCTTCCATTCCCAGAATGCATTGCGAAACTACCCAGATGACTTAGCGGTTTCGCGAGACTGCTAAGTATTCTGGGTCATTTCGCAATGCATCTATGGGAAAGGAAGATGGCGGAGGCCGCGCGCGGCTCAGCGGACAACGGAGGGTGAGTATAGCAGGTTTTTTGTTTTTTTATTATTTTTAACATGACATTTTTTTATTATTGATGCCGCATAGGCAGCATCAATAGTAAAAGGTTGGGGACACACAGCGTTAATACCGGCGGTAACGGAGTGCGCTACCCGCGGCATAACGCAGTCCGTTACTGTTACTGCCGGCATTAACCGTGTGTTAACCCTGTGTTAGCGGTGGCCGGAGGGGAGTATGCGGGCGCCGGGCAGTGACTGCGGGGAGTAAGGAGTGGCCATTTTCTTCCGGACTATGCCTGTCGCTGATTGGTTGCGGCAAAACAGCCACGACCAATCAGCAACTTGGATTTCCTTGACAGACAGAGGCCATGACCAATGAATATCCGTGACAGACAGAAGGACAGAGAGAAAGACAGACAGAGAGACGGAAGTGACCCTTAGACAATTATATAGTGGATATATATCTCATATCTTCCATTTGAGGTCACCAATCTTTGGTGCATTACTATGATACATCACTCTGTTCCTTTATACCAGTGTTCAACAAATTCCAGTCATCACAGCCCTCAGCACAACATGTTATCAGAATTTCCTTAGTAATGCAAAGACGATATAATTATTATCAAGGCATCAGAAACTGCCACAGGTTCTCACCTCATACTAAGGAAATCCTGAAAACCTGATCTGTTGTGGATTGTGAGGACTGGAGTTTGGAAAACTCTGCTCTAGTAGATCTCCTTACTCTATTATTTATTACCGAAACAATGGCCAAGAAAGTAAAAATTCTGCCGGGGTATGTAAACTTTTGAGCACAACTGTACACACATATACACATACATATTTTATATTGTCTACATAAAAAAGTATTTATAGCCTCTTAATCATTTTCCGTGACAGACTGGTACCAAACCTTTTTACCATTACAGGTGACAGCAACATCCTCGTAGTGGTAGCAGTTGTGTATTCCCCATCCAAGGCTCCTGCACTGACTCAATGCTGTTTCTGTTCCTTTGCAGTCCACATTGTCTAAAAAAATAGGTCCTGTGCCTTGGCCAAATGCGAGTCGATGAGGTCCAGCAATTGCGTGACCACAGCCCATCTGTCGGCAAACTACATTGGCATCCACAATGTCCCAGTCATCATCACATACTGTTCCCCAAGTCCCATTATGAAGAACTTCAACTCGTCCTTGACAGTGACTTTCCCCATTTACAAGACGAATATCTAAAAACAAGATCATATGTATGGCAACAGTTAGTAGGACAAAAGTTAATTGTTGAGGTGTAAGGACACAGAAAGCAACTGTAACAGAAAATCCACAGTTACTGAGCATTTTAATTAATTTATTTTTTACATCTTAAAATCTTTTATAATATTTATTTTCATTTTGCATTTTCTGTTAAACAAGTGTTTACCCTATAATATTATGATAACTTCTATTTTAGCAGATTTGGAAAAAACGACTAGTGCAAGTTGATGATTAAATGCCTGTATTACTTTTGAGATACAAAGCAATTTTACTGAAAGAGAAAGTACAATCAGTTCCAGATAAAAGCACAAGAAGGCAGGTAAAACTGAACATACAGTGGGGCAAAAAAGTATTTAGTCAGTCAGCAATAGTGCAAGTTCCACCACTTAAAAAGATGAGAGGCGTCTGTAATTTACATCATAGGTAGACCTCAACTATGGGAGACAAACTGAGAAAAAAAAATTAAGAAAATCACATTGTCTGTTTTTTTAACATTTTATTTGCATATTATGGTGGAAAATAAGTATTTGGTCAGAAACAAAATTTCATCTCAATACTTTGTAATATATCCTTTGTTGGCAATGACAGAGATCAAACGTTTTCTGTAAGTCTTCACAAGGTTGCCACACACTGTTGTTGGTATGTTGGCCCATTCCTCCATGCAGATCTCCTCTAGAGCAATGATGTTTTTGGCTTTTCGCTTGGCAACACGGACTTTCAACTCCCTCCAAAGGTTTTCTATAGGGTTGAGATCTGGAGACTGGCTAGACCACTCCAGGACCTTGAAATGCTTCTTACGAAGCCACTCCTTCGTTGCCCTGGCGGTGTGCTTTGGATCATTGTCATGTTGAAAGACCCAGCCACGTTTCATCTTCAATGCCCTTGCTGATGGAAGGAGGTTTGCACTCAAAATCTCACGATACATGGCCCCATTCATTCTTTCATGTGCCCGGATCAGTCGTCCTGGCCCCTTTGCAGAGAAACAGCCCCAAAGCATGAGGTTTCCACCATCATGCTTTACAGTAGGTATGGTGTTTGATGGATGCAACTCAGTATTCTTTTTCCTCCAAACACGACAAGTTGTGTTTCTACCAAACAGTTCCAGTTTGGTTTCATCAGACCATAGGACATTCTCCCAAAACTCCTCTGGATCATCCAAATGCTCTCTAGCAAACATCAGACGGGCCTGGACATGTACTGGCTTAAGCAGTGAGACACGTCTGGCACTGCAGGATCTGAGTCCATGGTGGCGTAGTGTGTTACTTATGGTAGGCCTTGTTACATTGGTCCCAGCTCTCTGCAGTTCATTCACTAGGTCCCCCCGCGTGGTTCTGGGATTTTTGCTCACCGTTCTTGTGATCATTCTGACCCCACGGGGTGGGATTTTGCGTGGAGCCCCAGATCGAGGGAGATTATCAGTGGTCTTGTATGTCTTCCATTTTCTAATTATTGCTCCCACTGTTGATTTCTTCACTCCGAGCTGGTTGGCTATTGCAGATTCAGTCTTCCCAGCCTGGTGCAGGGCTACAATTTTGTTTCTGGTGTCCTTTGACAGCTCTTTGGTCTTCACCATAGTGGAGTTTGGAGTCAGACTGTTTGAGGGTGTGCACAGGTGTCTTTTTATACTGATAACAAGTTTAAACAGGTGCCATTACTACAGGTAATGAGTGGAGGAAAGAGGAGACTCTTAAAGAAGAAGTTACAGGTCTGTGAGAGCCAGAAATCTTGATTGTTTGTTTCTGACCAAATACTTATTTTCCACCATAATATGCAAAAAAAATGATAAAAAAACAGACAATGTGATTTTCTGGATTTTTTTTTCTCAGTTTGTCTCCCATAGTTGAGGTCTACCTATGATGTAAATTACAGACACCTCTCATCTTTTTAAGTGGTGGAACTTGCACTATTGCTGACTGACTAAATACTTTTTTGCCCCACTGTATATACCATAGCAAGGCTTCAAAAAGCCCTGAACAAAGCAATGGCAATACATGTGTTGGGGTTTTTTGCTCTATCTAGGTCTTTATGCATTTTGCCCTGCTGTTTATGCATGTTCTTCTGTTGTACTTTAACCTGTGGATGTTAGGAATTTACTTTTGAGACTTCTGCATGCATATAGTATATTTATCCTAATACTAGAATCTGGGATGGACATATCATTGGTGCAACCAGTGCGGTCACATAGGGGTCCAAGAGTTGAAGGGGTGCACTACGACTCTCCAAAGCAGGTGGAATTGTGCATTATGATGAGCCATTGGGCTGCAAAGAGCCTATATATTGTTCTTGCAGTTTGTGTTAAAAGGCTTGACTCTTCTTGCACCATTATGGCAATGGCATAGGATTACCAAATAGCAGAATGAATTAGCTATATTGCTCAGGCACAGTGCCATATATTTAATACCAATGTAGAGCCAAGCAAAAAAGGGGGCACTTACAAAAGGTAAGATACCCAAAAGGAAACTAAGTAAAAATCGCCCAGGTATCAAAAAACATATACATTTTATTATTTCAATGAGAACAATCAGTAAAAAGGAGAAAGTGAGATACAGAATAAACTCCCCTAATCTATCCAGTGCCGTACATGCTGTTATAGCTAGTCCTGGTACTACACACTGTTCACTTGAATGAATCTGAGCCACAACACATAGATCGGAGTGTCAAACACCCATCAATGAAATATTGATTGCCTATTTAATCAATATTCAGGTCTCTGAATATACTTAGAATCGCTTGATGACTGTGGAAAAGATGGGACCTACACTCATATGCAAAGAAAATAGGGGCAACTGGAGATGGATATCACAATAACTGGATGTCCTTTATGGTACAAATAACCTTAATAAATACAGATGAATGGACATAAAATCATTTAATTTATTTTATGTGATGCTGAGTTACTTCTCACGGACAAGCCGTGAGTTGGGATAATCGAAGAGTCCATGGTCAATAGTTAGGAGGGTATGTTGTGAACAGAGGGAAGAGACAAAGTCATAGGTAATGGCCTTAGGTCAAAATACCAGGAGCATAGCGAATCAGAGCAAAGGCGTTAAACAGAGGAATGGTCAGAACGAGGTCCAAGGACAGGCGGCAATAGATCAATAAGCAAAATACAAGTCATAGAGTAAACCAACCACATTTAGCTGAAGCTATGGCTGACAGCTATCTGGTATTGCCAGCTCAGTTACAGTAAATAGCTGAATAATAATGGGAACTCGGAGCACCTAACGAGTGCTCAGCACCTCCCGGTCTCAGATTGGACGGTCGAGCTATCAATCAAAACACAGACAGCTCTTCATGCCCCTGTACCAAACTGGTCAACTGGGCCGTCAATCACTTCACAGACATCTCAGCACGCCCCTGCATCGGACTGGATAACTGAGCTGTCAAACACTGAACAGACTGCTCAGCACTGAACGAGTTAATGTGATATTCTAGAGAGAACGTCTAATCATATAATATTGAACATGTTCTCTGTAAATGAGGATTACGTATTAAAAATACATTTACCCTGTTTGCGTTTTTGCTGTTCTTTAACTATGCCAACAGTAACCAGATACTGTACATCATGCACAATTTTCTATGTAGCCCCTTAGTCCTAACCAAGGTGATTGGACCTTTATTTCTGGTAACCTTCTATGTGGTATTATAAAGTGTATCTAAGCAACAAGCACAGATATGAAAAAAGCACTCGCTTTGAAAAACATCCCCTGTGGGTATTCTTTATCTCATTAATATAGAGAAAAATGTCCACAAATGAGAATATAGCTTTTCATGCACTATAGATGTCTGTTTGGTGACATGAAAAAGTTTTACTGAAACGTTTCTGTTATTATCATTTTCAGAAAACACTGTCTGAGCATAGATATGAATACATGTACATGAGATGAATGGATTTACTAAGGCTTAGAACTAAGTGCAGTTAAACTCTCAAACATAATTTCAATTACAGATATAAGCTACATTCAGGCAACTTGATTTTAATCCAAGTACTGTCACTGGAAAAAATGGACAGCATTTGGACCAATGTTATTCAGTAGATTAATGTATTGAATAATATTGGTCCAAGTGCTGTCAGATTTTTCCATAGACTGTAAATACTGTCATGTGAACGTAGCCTATATGAAGCTCAGGCAAGCAAAGCAGTCAGATGTTTTTTGTAGTTGATGGTGAGGTTTGCGCACATGTCAGGAGGAATTTTGGTCCACTCGTCTTTGCAAATCATTTCTAAATCATTAAGATTTTGAGGCTGTCGCTTGGCAACTCAGAGCTTCAAATCCCTCCATAAGTTTTCTATGGGATTAAGGTCTGCAGACTGGCTAGGCCACTCCATGACCTTAGTGTGCTTCTTTTTGAGCCACTCCTTTGTTGCCTTGGCTGTATGTTGTGGGTCATTGTCTTGCTGGAAGACCCAGCCATGACTCATTTTAAATGTCCTGGTGGAGGGAAGGAGGTTGTCACTCAGGATTTTACGGGACATGGCTCCATCCATTCTCCCACTGATGCCATGAAGTAGTCCTGTGCCCTTAGCAGAGAAACACCCGCAAAACATAATGTTTCCACCTCCATGCTTGACAGTGGGGATCATGTTCTTTGGGTCCTAGGCAGCATTTATCTTCGTACAAACACAGCAGGTTGAGTTAATACCCAAAGACCTCAATTTTTGTCTCATCTGACCACATCACCTTCTCCCAGTCACTCACAGAATTATCCAGGTGTTCATTGGCAAACTTCAGATGGGCCTGCACATGTGCCTTCTTTTTTTTTCATCAATTCTATATTTTAACCAATATGTGTACAGCAAAGAGTGGAACATGCCAAAACAAGGCAATTACATAGCATAAGTATACAACTTATTTTCCAAACTAAATATTCCCAATGAGTAAGAACAGAAAACATAACAAAAAAACAACAATCGACAGTCATAACAGATGGCATGATTAAACATATGAGACTTGCATATTAAAAGACTCATTATGACATGGCAAAATTAAGAATTAAGATAAGGAACAAATAATGGATCCTGTCACGGGACT
This sequence comes from Ranitomeya imitator, assembly GCF_032444005.1. Taxonomy (NCBI): domain Eukaryota; kingdom Metazoa; phylum Chordata; class Amphibia; order Anura; family Dendrobatidae; genus Ranitomeya; species Ranitomeya imitator. The sequence continues at coordinate 433,163,628 of NC_091284.1, forward strand.
ATGGAGTGGTTATGGCGGCATCAAACCCGTCAAAAACCCACAGGTCAGACTATAGGAGTAAAGAAAAAAAGCTAAGACAAAGTAAGAAAGAGGAGACTGCGAATTAGCCCAAAACACCCCCAAATTTGTGTATCCAAGGAGCCCATATCTTTAAAAAAAAGTGGGTGAGTGTATTTCCCAGCTGGAAAGTTCTTCTAGTCTATAGTTTAAGCGTACTTTTTCAATCCATTCTCTTAAGAAAGGAGGGGTGGTTTGCTTCCAGTGCACTGATATCAGATGTTTAGCGGCGCTCACTAATAATGGAAGTAATCCAGGTTTTCTTGTTTTATAATTTAATAATTTAACATACATTTTTTGCAAAAAGCGTATTAACCAAATACCCTGTGTTTTTCCAGCTTTTTACTAGCACTTGCTGTTTACTGATATTTTCTGCAACAGAGTATTTTCTGGTGCCTTTTTTGTGTTTTTGTTTTATAATTTGCTATAGGGCAAGACAACAGTACTTCCAAGGCAGTCAGGTCCGAAGTCAGGATTTGGAGTGATTCCAGTGTCTTATTAATATCATCCAAAAAAATGTTTCAAGTCTGGGCAAAACCATAATGTATGGGCTAAATTTCCTATGTTGGAATTACATTTCCAACACATATTTGTCTCTGACAATCCAAGGTGTTATAAGTAGTGTTGAGCATTCCGATACCGCAAGTATCGGGTATCGGCCGATACTTGCGGTATCGGAATTCCGATACCGAGATCCGATATTTTTGTGATATCGGGTATCGGTATCGGAAGTGTAAAATAAAGAATTAAAATAAAAAATATTGTTATATTCACCTCTCCGGCGGCCCCTGGACATCAGCGGGAGGATCCGGCGTCCGGCACGGCTTCTTTCTTCAAAATGCGCGCCTTCAGGACCTGTGGAATGACGTCCCGGCTTCTGATTGGTCGCGTGCCGCCCATGTGACCGCCACGCGACCAATCAGAAGCCGCGACGTCATTTCTCAGCTAAAGTCCTAGAATGAGCGCCTTCTAGGACCTGAGGAATGACGTCGCGGCTTCTGATTGGTCGCGTGGCGGTCACATGGGCGGCACGCGACCAATCAGAAGCCGGGACGTCATTCCACAGGTCCTGAAGGCGCGCATTTTGAAGAAAGAAGCCGTGTCGGACGCCGGATCCTCCCGCTGATGTCCAGGGGCCGCCGGAGAGGTGAATATAACAATATTTTTTATTTTAATTCTTTATTTTACACTTTAATATGGATCCCAGGGCCTGAAGGAGAGTTTCCTCTCCTTCAGACCCTGGGATCCATGAGGATACATTCCGATACTTGATGTCCCATTGACTTGTATTGGTATCGGATATCGGTATCGGCGATATCCGATATTTTTCGGGTATCGGCCGATACTATCCGATACCGATACTTTCAAGTATCGGACGGTATCGCTCAACACTAGTTATAAGTTTTCCAGGGTCCTATACCATCGGGAAACTATTTTATAGGCATTTTCCTGCAAAAGAGTGCCTCTGGAAAATCCATGTGAGTTGTTGATGATGCTCTGGATTTCTTCATTAGATAATTTGGTATTAAGTTCCTTTTCCCGAGATATCAAATATATAGGTTTAAGAGGCGTGGCGATGTAGTGGAGCTGTGAGGATGCGTCTGTCTGAAGCTCCCATAATCCTGATCTAAATCCTGCTTTAAACTCCCCTTGAGAGCATTTCCTTGGACACTGCTGTGCTCCCCTGGATGCCTGGAGGCACCTGGCTTCTGAGGAGGTGCGGAGTGCGGCTCCGGTCAGGTGAGCTCCGGGGAAAACCCAGACAGAGGACGGAGTCTGCAGGAGACGGCAGCCATTTCCCTTGCCACGTGTGTCGGCAGTGGAGGAAACAGAGCGTGACGCTTGGTTGCGGGGGAGCTGGCTAGACATTGGGGAACCGTCTAGAGGTATGAGAGGGGGATTGCGTGGTGTAAGCCCTGAGAGATGGGCAACCTGCTCCCCCCTCCTTTACATCATATAAACTCTGGCTGCCCCGACGTCCGCACTGGAACTGGTGCTTCTCCCTTGGCCCCTGCCACTTAGACTGCAGCTGCAGAATCTGTTATCACTGGCTGACAGCCAGGTCTAATAACTGTTCCGCTGGAGACTTTAAACAAATCCTTTATTATACCCTTTCATTACTTGGAGGAGACCTATCTTCACCATAGATACTGAGCTGTTACTGCTGTTGGATTTGCTCCCCTGTTTCTCCCCCTCCTCTGTGACTATAGGTGCAACGGCTGCATTAAATCACTGAACTGCAAAACATTATTTTGCCTGTAGGAACTGTGCAAGTTGTGCAGTTAATTACCAAGGAGCTATTCCACACTGCAACACACTGGCTCATTAACCACGTGGTGACTACGTCCTATTAAAGCTAAGATAGCAACTATGCATCGCTCTAAAACCTCAAGTGCAACTTGACAAGAAGCTTAGAAAATATGTGCATTCTGACCCTCCTGATAATTTGCGGTCAAATAAAAATAACTCTCCTGAAGTCAAGGCAGTTAGTCAGTCAAAACATCGTACTTCAGATAGTGAGGAGGAAGAGGAGCGAGATCAGGAAGAGTTAACTTTGAAGCAGGCATCTGAACAACTGATGCAAGCTATATCTTTAACCTGGACATCCCTGACTGGGAAGATAGAGGAGGTGCCCTCTGAGGTGGGGCGCCTTCGGCAAGATATGTAATCCATGAGGGGTCATATCACAGAGGTTGAATCGCGGGTATCTTGCCTGGAAGATAAATCTGTACCCATGGAGACTAAATTGCCAAAAGTAGCCAGCTCTATAAATGCTTGGAAACAGAAAGCAGATGATCTTGAGAACAGATTACATTGGAATAATATCCGTATTATTGGCCTGCCAGAGCGCTCAGAAGGTCAACATCCCGAAAAATTCTTGGAGAGCTGGCTGAAAGGCACTTTGGGAGATTAATTCTCCCCCACATTCTCTGTGGAAAGGGCCCATAGAGTTCCAACAAAGCCTCTGCCTCCGGGCGCCCCACTAAGGCCTTTTTTGGCGAGCCTCTTAAATTGCAGAGACAGAGATGTCACCCTTCGCATGGCAAGAAAAGCCCTATTAAATATAATAATGCTACTGTCTCAATATTTCCAGATTTTTCAATGGAACTACAAAAACAACAAGCTCAGTTCATGGAGATAAAGAAGCAACTCGGGAAAAAAAAACATCTTATATTCAATGCTCTATCCTGCTCGACTCAGGGTTGTTTACAAGGGCTCTTCCTCTTTCTTTACAACCCCAGCGGAAGCCGAAGATTGGATGCGGTCATGTGTGGGGGCGAATGGAGAAGGGTCAATTCCTAAACTGTCTGCTGTTCCTATATATATATGGATATACAGGAAATGGAACTCTCTCATTGGGTGTTTGTTTTTGTTTTTTCTTCAATGATTGGAGCTCTTTCCATCCAAGTCCAGGGAAAATAACTATACCGGACTCTGTATTCAGAGATGGTACCCACTTTTTTGGACTGTGATAGGAGCATGAGGTATTGCTCCCTTTTGAAATATACTGGGTTCTATTTTGTTTTAGTATTGTTAGTTGTTGGTTATATAACAACTGGTGCCATGTTTTTTTCCATTATGTACCAGAAGGGTAATAGGCGTGACAATGTGGATGAAGGGGTATGACATCTGACCTTAAGTGCATGACTTGGAATGTGAGAAGTCTTCGGTCACCGCGAAAGAGAGTTAAAGTGTTTTCTCAAACACGACGATATCATCCTCATATTGTAACCCTGGTTGAAACACACTTGACTAGGGACTCAGCTCGCTATTAGCAGAAACCATGGGTACAATGGTCTGTACATACGTTTCATACTAGCTATTCTAGAGGGGTCTGTCTTTTGATACATAGAGATGTCAGATGGGAGGTCGGGGAGGTACGGAGAGATCCCGATGGCCGCTTTATTTTTGTACATGCATGGGCTAATATGAGAGATTGTTATAATGTGTATATATAATCCTCCCCCTGCTAATCTATCAATTATTAAAAAAAAAAGGCGGTGAGTTTTGCTTTAAACTACCCAGATGCGCATGTTATGTGTATGGGAGACTTTAATCTGGTGATGGATGATTTCCTTGATAGGCTCAGATTGGATGGTGCGGTTCCGGGGCTGGCCTCCCCTTCATCTCATCTGTCAATATTTATGGAAGGATGTGGCTGGTTGTATCTGTAGAGACTGCATCATCCTGATGTAAGAGAATACACCTGTCACTCATCCATTAGATGTACTCTCTCCCGCTTGGACTACATATTTCGATCCAGTAATTTAGCAATGTGGGTGGGAGGAGTAGAGCATGGGAATAGGAGTATTTCAGACCATAGCCTGGTCATACTTACGCTTAGGTTTGGTCAGGCAAGGCACAACGTAGTGTGGAAGTTAAACCCATTTTGGCTAAAGTTAATAGACCCCGAGGACAGGACTGTAGATCAGCTAGACTGTTTTATAACGTCTGATCCAGAGCCGCAAAATATTAATATGTTCTGGGATGCTCTCAAGGCGTATCTGCGAGGTTATTTATCCTCTTCAATCTCACATATTAAACGTGTGACCTCACAAGAGGATGATGATATGGAAAAACGTCTGAAAGACTCAGAAGCAGCTTATGTAGCTACCCAAACCAGTGAGAATAGGGCTGAGTGGTTACACTCCCATAGATTATATACCCAGTATGTAGATACTAAATCTAAGCGTAAACTGTTTACTAGGCAAGCATATATTGAATTGGGGAATCAGTCAAGTAAACTCTTAGCTTTTATGGTACGACGACACAACACATCTAAAACTATACTTAAAATCCGTAAATTAGATGGTACAATTGTGACCTCCACAGATTATATCCTCCAATGCTTCCATGATTATTATAAAGAATTATATAGATCCAAAGGGGATTTTGATAATTCAAGCTGCATAGATTACCTCTTAGATCAGAGGTGTCAAACTGCATTCCTCGAGGGCCGCAAACAGGTCATGTTTTCAGGATTTCCTTGTATTGCACAGGTGATAATTTAATCACCTGCACAGAATTATTCCAGCACCTTGTGCAATACAAGGAAATCCGGAAAACATGTTCACCTAAGAGAAAACCCTAGAAGCTACCAAAGGGCAACCCCCGTCAGCTAATACATATAAACCGAAAAAAAGAAAGAAAGAAGGGGAACTTAGCAACCATAAAGTATGGTGCCAGATAAACAGTATGGTTCAGTGATTACACCATAGAATGTGCCCCTATGAAATCCAGACCAGACAGGGGTATCCGGAAAACATGACCTGTTTGCGGCCCTCGAGGAATGCAGTTTGACACCTCTGTCTTAGATATTGAATTTTCTACACTTAGCCCTACACAACAAGCTTTTCTGGATGCAGACTTTACTTTGGAAGAGATTAACCTGGCTATAGCAGATATGGCCTCTGGAAAGGCACCAGGCCCAGATGGGTTCCCCATAGAAATGTACAGAAAATATCGAGACATTTTAGCGCCGAGTCTTTTGAAGGTATTCCAGGGTATTTGGAAGGGGGGTTCTCTACCAGACTCGTACTATCAAGCAAATATTATAGTGTTAAAAAAGGAAAAGACCCCCTGGATTGTGGATCCTATCGCCCTATTTCATTAGTTAATGTTAAATATAAAATTTTTACTAAAATTTTAGCTACTAGATTAATCACGGTAATTTTGGACATAATACACCCAGACCAGACAGGATTTATGCCAGGTAAAAGTACATCCATTAATATTAGGAGAGTTCAATCAATTGCCCAGTATAATTCATTGGTAATGGAGGAAAGATGGGCCTTGGCCTCGCTGGACGCGGCCAAGGCATTTGACTCTCTAGAGTGGCCTTTTTATCCGCATGCTCACAGAGATACTAATTCGGTCCTAAATTTCAAAGATGGATTAGTGCAATTTATCTAAAACCTAAAGCCCAGATAATTATTAATAACTCCATGTCAGAAACATTTTCCCTGAAAAGAGGAACTCCGTCAGGGGTGCCTGCTCTCCCCAGCTTTGTTTGCTCTTGCGATTCAAGCATTAGCAATACGTATGAGATCCATTCCATCTATTAAAGGTATTGAGATAGCTGATCGCACGGATGTCATTGGTTTATATTCGGATGATATGGTAATATTTATGGATAATGTACAAGAGACCTTGCCACATGTGATCACTATTATAGATGGATTTAGTAAGCGTTCTGGGGTTATATATTAATTGGGATAAGTCTGCTTTGATGCCTCTTACCCATGATTCAACAGATCATCTTGAAAGACTCTCCTCATTACCGGTAGTATCTAGCTTTAAATACTTAGGAATAATTATACCAAAATATAGTATGCTTGATTCACAATTTAATCTTCTCCCGTTACTAGACTTGGTTAAATATAAATTTGCAGTCTGGAGTAAGTTACCAGTATCTGTCTCTGGCCGTATAAATCTGATTAAGATGATATTGCTCCCGAAGCTTAATTACTCACTTCAACATAGTGCAGTTCCTGTTCCCAAATCCTTCTTTTCAAATTTAAACTCTTTAATTTCATCATTTATCTGGGGGAAAGCCAAACCTAAACTCAAATATCTACTTTACATAGATCTAAGCAAATGGGAGGAGCGTCGTTGCTTGTTTTTTTCTTATACTATTTAGTTGGACAGCTTAGGGCATTGAGTAAATGGATGCCAGAAAACTTTTTACCATATTTCGGAGAGCCATTTAATCCAGGCTGCAAGATCAGATTGTCCGATAGGTTTTTTTGGAAATAGATAGACCCACTACTCCTAGATTACTACCATTACTCCGGTTAGTGAGGCTGGTTTGGAAACAGGCAAAGAAGGTGACCCACTTTGATGGTATTGTAGCCGAAATGCCATTATGGAATAATATGTACTTTCCAGGGCTATTGAATCGCCCATCTACACAATTTTGGATTTTACATGGTGTTGTTTCAGTTAATGAGTTATATGAACAAGGCACTTTAATGTGTTTTGAACAATTACAAATTAAACACAATATTCCGGGACCCCAATTTTTTCGCTATTTACAACTCAGATCGGCAATACAATCACATGTACGTTGCATCAGGGCCAGTCAAATAATATCATCTTTCCCATTAATAGGGATCCTTAAATATCAGGGACCCTGTGGTCTTACAGTGCCTACAAGTAGTATTCAACCCCCTGCAGATTTAGCAGGTTTAATAAGATGCAAATAAGTTAGAGCCTTCAAACTTCAAACAAGAGCAGGATTTATTAACAGATGCATAAATCTTACAAAACAAAAAGTTTTGTTGCTCAGTTAAATTTTTATAAATTTTAAACATAAAAGTGTGGGTTCAATTATTATTCAACCCCTAGGTTTAATATTTTGTGGAATAACCTTTGCTTGCAATTACAGCTAATAATCGTCTTTTATAAGACCTGATCAGGCCGGCACAGGTCTCTGGAGTTATCTTGGCCCACTCCTCCATGCAGATCTTCTCCAAGTTATCTAGGTTCTTTGGGTGTCTCATGTGGACTTTAATCTTGAGCTCCTTCCACAAGTTTTCAATTAGGTTAAGGTCAGGAGACTGACTAGGCCACTGCAACACCTTGATTTTTTGCCTCTTGAACCAGGCCTTGGTTTTCTTGGCTGTGTGCTTTGGGTCGTTGTCTTGTTGGAAGATGAAATGACAACCCATCTTAAGATCCTTGATGGAGGAGCGGAGGTTTTTGGCCAAAATCTCCAGGTAGGCCGTGCTATCCATCTTCCCATGGATGCAGGCCAGATGGCCAGGCCCCTTGGCTGAGAAACAGCCCCACAGCATGATGCTGCCACCACCATGCTTGACTGTAGGGATGGTATTCTTGGGGTCGTATGCAGTGCCATCCAGTCTCCAAACGTCACGTGTGTGGTTGGCACCAAAGATCTCGATCTTGGTCTCATCAGACAAGAGAACCTTGAACCAGTCAGTCTCAGAGTCCTCCAAGTGATCATGAGCAAACTGTAGACGAGCCTTGACATGACGCTTTGAAAGTAAAGGAACCTTACGGGCTCGTCTGGAACGGAGACCATTGCGGTGGAGTACATTACTTATGGTATTGACTGAAACCAATGTCCCCACTGCCATGAGATCTTCCCGGAGCTCCTTCCTTGTTGTCCTTGGGTTAGCCTTGACTCTTCGGACAAGCCTGGCCTCGGCACGGGAGGAAACTTTCAAAGGCTGTCCAGGCCGTAGAAGGCTAACAGTAGTTCCATAAGCCTTCAACTTCCGGATGATGCTCCCAACAGTGGAGACAGGTAGGCCCAACTCCTTGGAAAGGGTTTTGTACCCCTTGCCAGCCTTGTGACCCTCCACGATCTTGTCTCTGATGGCCTTGGAATGCTCCTTTGTCTTTCCCATGTTGACCATGTATGAGTGCTGTTCACAAGTTTGGGGAGGGTCTTAAATAGTCAGAAAAGGGTGGAAAAAGAGATAATTAATCCAAACATGTGAAGCTCATTGTTCTTTGTGCCTGAACTACTTCTTAATACTTTAGGGGAACCAAACAGAATTCTGGTGGGTTGAGGGGTTGAATAATAAATGACCCTCTGAAAAGACTTTTCACAATTTAAAAAAAAAAATAAACAAAGAAATAACATTCTTTTTTGCTGCAGTGCATTTCACACTTCCAGGCTGATCTACAGTCCAAATGTCACAATGCCAAGTTAATTCCAAATGTGTAAACCTGCTAAATCTGCAGGGGGTTGAATACTACTTGTAGGCACTGTATCTCCGCACTGTACACACACATGTTGGCTGTAGGTACTGATTCCGTTGTATTGGCAGTTAAAGAAAAATGGAAATTCCTAATTCCTGATCTTCAAGAAGAGGATTGGGAGATGTTTCTTGAATCCCCAATGGGAGTGTTTCCTTCGGCTAATAATAAAATGATCCAAATGTATATCTTACATCAAGTATATCTAACCCCAGTACGGTTATTTAAAATGGGATGGTCTAACTCCTCAGAATGTCTAAGATGCCACGCAATGGAGGAAAGTAATAGCTCATTACTGGATGGGAAATGCTCATCTATCTCTTAGGAACTGGATTGATTTGGTAAATTCTATTATACCCTACGAACGAACGTTATACCAAAAAAGAGGCTGCTTGGGGAAATTTAGCAAAATATGGGATGTATGGAATTCATCACCTCTCATTGTGTCGACTCATGGTAGATAGCCTAACTCCACTATAATAAGATGTAATGAACATTGGATCATGCCTAGCTTCAATATTCAACAATCGATATGATGGGGATGGTTTTGGCAGCAGGATATGGTTATGTTTTGTTCCTTTTGTTTTTTCTAAGGTTTTAGTATAGGTATCCTAGACAATTTGTGATTCTTTAAGATTTGTATGACCCGTTCCATACACTATGATACAAATATATTTATGGTGATTTGATCATGCACCAAATATGTATATTTTATACTTATCATGTTTGTTTAATAAGCGAATTAAAAAAAAAAATATATGTTTAAATTGAGTTATTTATTGGAGGGAAAACATTATTTTATAGTTTTGAAAGAATTTTGGGGATAGGGAACTTCAATTTTGTTAGAAAGTCTAGCCATGTCCATTCTTTAGGGATTCCACTTTTATGTGGAATCGGTTTAAAATATGTTTTATATGTTGGAGTTGCAAGAAGTTCGTGGGATGTTTTTTGGCATCTCTTGGCCAGAGGTTGAATAACGGTATTTTGTTAGATTTGAAATGCAAAATAGGAAGTGTCATGATCCAGTTCTGAGATTATGTTCAGCTCTCTTGTCTCTGGACTGGTCATGTGGGAGTTAATCCTCTCTGCCTCACCCTGGAGCTGGCTGAGCTATTTAAGTCCTCTGCAGCCTGTGGGCCAGTGTCAGCTATAGTTCATCCTGCACTGTTTGAGCTCCTGACCTGGATCCCTGTTCTAGTGTTCCTCTTTGCCTCTGACTGCCTGCACCCGTTTGTTACTTGTTCTGACCTTTGGCCTGTACCCCGACTCCGTCTTACGTCTCACGTTTTGGTTACCACGTTCCCGGTAGGTTCTGACATCTTGCTTGTCCCCGACGATTCTCTGCTCGCCCCTTCTGTACTGTGCTGCTATCTCCGTGTATGACCTTGGCTTGTTTCATGTGCCTTTCATTACCTGTGACACCTGTGTTGTTGTTCAGTGTTGCTGTGCTGTGTGTGCAGCCTCCTTTCCTTAATCAGCACCCCCTGGTGGAGGTTGCTCTATACTGCACTGCAGCAGCACATTACAGGAAGGTTTGGTAGTGAGAAATATAGATCATATATATCTATGTAATTAAGATCCAAAAGGTAAGGGATTGCCTAATAATTCCTGAACGATGTCCCTTCTAATTTTTAAGGTAGCAAAGTATTGCTTCGCCCAAGTATGTGAAACTTGCTTGGAGGTATACTGTAAGACCATAGGTATCTACTGGCATCTTTACCCAACAGACCTAATTCCAACATATTTTTGTCACCAATCCTATAAAGATATGTTAATTTTAGACATCTAGCCATATGAATCACTTTGTGGTAAGACCTAAGATCCGGGAGACCCAAACCTCCTAATTTTTTGCGAAGGGAAAGTATTTTATGAGCAAGCCTAGCTTTTTTATGTTTCCATATATAATTGGAAATAATTTGTTTAAAAGATAGGAAGAAAGAGTTTGGTAGATTTATTGGAAGCATGTTCATAACACTATACATTTCGGCAGGATGAATGACTTAATGTTCACTTTCCCAATCCACGTAATATTTGGTATGTCTTTAGATTTTAATAAGTTTTTAATATTTTCGATCAGACAGGGAAACTTTTTGTGAAATAGAATATTAGAATTATCAGAGATGTGTACCATTTTGGAGGGCAGAGATATTTAGTGCTTCGGATTTGTCAAAATTTATCTTGAAATTGGATAGCTCACCGAAAATCAGAAAAAAGATCCATTAATCTGGAAAAGGCCTGAATAGGGTTTGTTATTAGGAGCAGAAGATCATCAGCGAAAGCAGCTGTCTTTATCTCTAGATGTCCAATTCTAAGCCCGTGAATGGATTGATCTTGTCTGATTTTTTTGGATAAGCATTTCCATGACTAAGCTAAAAAGGGAGGAGGAAAGAGGGCAATCTTGTCTGGTTCCATTGTGTATTTCTAATGTACCCGAATAGAATCCATTCACCCCAACCCTAGCATTGGGACAGGAGTAGAGCATCATTATAGCTTCTCAGAATCATCGAGGTGTTCATTGGCAAACATCAGACGGGCCTGCACATCTGCCTTCTTGAGAAGGGTGACCTTGCGGGCACTGCAGGATTTTAAACCTTAACGGCATAATGTGTTATCAATGGTTTTCTTGGTGACTGTGGTCCCAGCTGCTTTGAGATAATTAACAAGTTCCCCCTGTGTAGTTTGAGGCTGATCTCTCACCTTCTTCATGATCAAGGATATCCCACGAGGTGAGATTTTGCATGGTGCCCAAGATTGATGTCGATTGACAGTCATTTTGTATTTCTCCCATTTTCTTACTATTGCACCAACAATTGTCTCCTTCTCACCCAGCGTCTTACTTATGGTTTTGAAGCCCATTCCAGCTTTATGCAGGTCTATGATCTGGTCCCTGACATGCTTATAAAGCTCTTTGGTCTTGCACATCGCAATCACGATTATACCCATGGCTATTAGGGGCACATATCAGCTCAGATCAGCTGTCATGTGCCGGAAAAGTTGCAGGCTCATCGCCAGAGTCCACACCAAACAGGGGGAGGTGTCCAATGACAGACTGTGCCCGTCATTGGATGTTAAGGGGTTAAGCGCAGAATAAACGCTTTTCTATACTATTAAAAAAAGCCTTAAAATGCACCAAAAACCTATCAAAGGGGAAAACTCAAAAGAAACGCAGATAAAATGCAATAATCAGAGAAGATTGTTATTGCATCGGGTGGTGCGGACACCAACAGAAAACATGCAGAATAAAAGCAGTAGAAAAAAAGCAACATTTACTCTACAAATGAACATGGCCTAAATATCCAAGCAAAGTTGATTAGATTTCATTAAATCTTTCCCTTGGGGCTTCTAAAGATGCTGCTGAACTCAACGGTTTTGGTGCTTTTTTCTCTTTAGGCTTCTATGTGGAGCTAGGAAAAAGACACATGTAAAAAAAAGCACAGTTTCATTTTTAAGCGCAGAGCTAAAGCTTTTCTATACTAAAAAAGCAGTAAAATGCTGCTTCACATCTGCTCAAAAAATATCAAATAAAGGGGAAAATGCAAAAAAAAAATGCAGATAAAATGCAATAATCAAAGAAGATTGTTATTGCATCGTGGTGTGGACACGAACAGACAACATGCAGGAGAAAAAACTCAGCATGTAGCTACGTGTGAACACGGACTCAGCGTTACATGTTTTTTTTTAACATTTTTATTGGTTTAGTAGAGAAAAAAATTAATCACGCCATTTTTTATGCTATTTACTGATCATCATAAATAATCTGATCACTGTGTTGTGCGGGTCGTTACAATTACAGGGACACCAAATATGTGCATGTTATTTGCTGATATGTGATGTTTATTGTTTTTTTTTTTTTTTTAAAGTGCATTAAAATTACATTAGTATAATTGTTTTTCATTATTTTTTAGTCATTTTATAGGAAGAAAACAATCTTTTTATTTTTCCTCTAGAATACATAATATCCTCCCATGTCTGTCAATGTAGGCTGTGACTCATAGCTTTAGTTGCTGCCTGTAATGATGTAGGTTGTTGGTTCAAGTCCTGGGGCGTCTCAATCTCACAAAAAGAAAGAAAAATATGTTTTATAATTAATTTTCATTATTATTTAGTGGTTTAATAGAAACAAAAAAAATGTCTTCACCTCTAGAATACAGATACATAGAAATACACTGCTATGTACAGATGTATCTCTATTAGTGATGAGCGAGTGTACTCGTTGCCTGGGTTTTCTCGAGCATGCTCAGGTAGTCTCCGAGTATTTATGACTGCTCAGAGATTTAGTTTTCCTCGCAGCAGCTGGATGATTTGCGACTGTTAGACCGTTTGATTACATGTGGGAATTCCCTAGCAACCAGCCAACCCCCACATGTACTCAGGCTGGGTAGTAGCTGTAAATCATACAGCTGAGGTGATGAAAACTAAATCTCCGAACACTAACAAATACTCTGAGCGTGCTCGGGAAAACCCGAGCAACAAGTACACTCGCTCATCACTAATCTCTATGTATCACTTTAATCTGCCTGAGGGTTCACTGCCTGCAGTACAGCTTTAAGTATACAAAACTCTTCTAGCTTCAACAGTGTATGCTGTGGCTAAAAGCTTTAGTCACTGCCTACAATATAAGAGGTTGTGAGTTTGTTTCCAGGGAAAACAAGAAAAGAAAATTGTTTATTTAATTAAAATGAGAGTATGCAGAGCAGAGATGCAACCCCGCCCCCTGAGTATGAGCAATGAAAAGAACATGCCAGAAAGAAGAGAGTGGGTAGTGGAAGTCGGGACAAATCGCTGATATAGCGGGATTGTCCTGTTTAATCTGGGATGGTTGGGAGCAATGCTTCTGCATATACTAATCTACTATATAATTGTCTAAGGGTCACTTCTGTCTGTCTGTCTGGATTTCTGTGTCAGACAGAAAGACAAAGTCGCTGATAGGTCATGGTAAAACAGCCACATCCAATCAGTGACGGGCACAGTCCGGCAGCAAAATGGCCGCTCCTTACTCCCCACAGTCAGTGCCCGTTCCATACTCCCCTCCAGTCAGCACTCACACAGGGTTAATGGCTGCGTTACACCGTGTTATGCCGCGGTGTAACGCACTCCGTTAACGCTGCTATTAACCCTGTGTGGCCAACTTTTTACTATTGATGCTGCCTATGCAGCATCAATAGTAAAAAGATCTAATGTTAAAAATACTAAAAAGAATTTAAAAAAATCATTATATACTTACCTTCTGTCGGCCGCCGGATCCAGCCTAGGCCTTTCCCGTTCCTCGCGACGCTCAAGTCCATGCATTGTGGTCTCGCGAGATGATGACATGACGGTGTCGCGAGACCACGACGTCATCATCTCGCGAGACCACTACGGCATCATCTCGTGAGACCACCACATCATCATCTCGCAAGACCGCAATGCACCGCGCTACCAATCAGCGACATCGCCGCGGGATTTAAATCTCGCTTTGCTGATCGCCGGCTGGGCGCGACCAATCAGCGACATTGCCGCAGGACTTAAATCCCTCTTCGCTGATTGGGAGCGCCCCCTGATCCAGCACTAATGCTCCGGTGGTCCTGGCCTCTTCGCTACCCCTGATCCAGCACTGATGCTCCGTTGATTGGCGCGGGATTTAAATCTCGCTTCGCTGATTGGTCGCGCCCAGCCGGCGTGACCAATCAGCGACATTGCAGCGGGATTTAAATCCCACTTCGCTGATTGGGCGCGCCCAGCCGACATTGGCACGGGATTTAAATCCCGCTTCACTGATTGGTCGCGCCCAGCGCCGGCTGGGCACGACTAATCAGCGAAGTGGGATTTAAATCCCGCGCCATTTCGCAGCTGGACTGCGCCTGTCGCTGATCAGCCACAGGCGTAGTACGGCCGTGAATAGGTGCGGGATTTGAACCATGCTTCAGGCCAGACTGCACTTGTTTCTGATTGGTCACGGCATGCCAGCAGCGTCCAATCAGCAAAGCATGATTTAATTCACGCACCAATTCATGGCTGGGGGTGGGACAGGCCCAGTCTGGCTGCGAATTGGCGCGGGATTTGAACCAAGCTTTTCTGATTGGTCGCGCCCGCTGGCCGCGACCAATCAGTGATATTGGCGCGCAATTTAACCCCCACTCACAGCGAGACGAAGTGCACTGAAGTTTACTGAATAAGTTCTGTCAGGTCAGTCACGGTGCCACGTACTTCAGTCAAATTTAATGAACACTTTCTGTCAGTCACATTGAGTAAGGCCGGCCTCACACTCAGCGTTGAAAAATACGGTCCGTATATTACGGCCGTAATACGCTGAAAAGTCCCCAAAATAGTGGTCCGTAGCTCCTCCGTAGGCAAGGTGTTTCAGCGTTTTTTGCGCATGGCTGTTGTGAATTCTGTGGCTGAATTCACTCCTGTGGTCACAGGTGGTACTGCAGCTTCTGAGCTTCCTCCCTCAGGTGTTCTGGTGAGCTCGTTAACTGCTTCATTACTTAACTCCGCCTGATGCTGCTATCCTTGCTCCTTGTCAATGTTTCAGTGTTGGATCTGAGCTTCTCCTGATTGTTCCTGTGACCTGCTGCTCTGTATAGCTAAGTGCTTTTTGCTTTTTTGTTGCTTTTTTTCTGTCCAGCTTGTCTTTTGTTTTGCTGGAAGCTCTGAGACGCAAAGGGTGTACCGCCGTGCCGTTAGTTCGGCACGGTGGGTTTTTTTTGCCCCCTTTGCGTGGTTTTGCTTTAGGGTTTTTTGTAGACTGCAAAGTTCGCTTTACTGTCCTCGCTCTGTCCTAGAATATCGGGCCCCACTTTGCTGAATCTATTTCATCCCTACGTTTTGTCTTTTCATCTTACTCACAGTCATTATATGTGGGGGGCTGCCTTTTCCTTTGGGGAATTTCTCTGGGGCAAGTCAGGCCTATTTTTCTATCTTCAGGCTAGCTAGTTTCTTAGGCTGTGCCGAGTTGCCTAGGTAGTTGTTAGGCGCAATCCACAGCCGCTTTTAGTTGTGTTTAGGATAGGATCAGGTGTGCAGTCTACAGAGTTTCCACGTCTCAGAGCTCGTTCTTGTATTTTTGGGTATTTGTCAGATCACTGTGTGCGCTCTGATCGCTAAGCACACTGTGTTTCTGGATTGCCTTCATAACACCTGTCATTAGGAAACATAACACATGGCATCCTCCGTATGTAATCCGTATGGCTTTCCTAGAAAGCTCCCAGGCTCGAGTTCATATGAGGACAACCAGCAGAGGGCGCCTCTTATGAACTCGAGCCTGGGAGCTTTCTAGGAAAGTTCCCACGATCTAGGAACAACCAGCAGAGGGTGCCTCACCGCAAATGAAGGTAAATATAGGTCATTGACCTACTTTACCTTCATTCCCCAGGGTTTTGCAGCAAGGAGCAGGGCTGCATTAGCAGAGCTCCTTGCTGCAAAATATTTTAACCCCTTCAGATGGATTTACATCGTTGGACGTTACAGATCTTCGGAAGGTATGGATATTGTTGGTTTATTTTTTTTTTTGGTTACAGATCGAGGGTCTTCAGTGATTGGATTGAGCGTAGAATAAATTATTACAACAACCTTTGATTTTATTTCATTAAAATAATTTTTAATAATGTGTTTGTGTATTTTTTAACCCTTTACTACTATTGGATTAATAATGGATAGGTGTCATAATTGACGCCTCTCCATTATTAATTTGGCTTAATGTCACCTTACAATAGCAAGGTGGCATTAACCCTTCATTACCCTATATCCCACCGCTACACGGGAATGCGAAGAGAGTGGCCAAGTGCCAGAATAGGCGCATCTTCCAGATGTGCCTTTTCTGGGGTGTCTGGGGGCAGATGTTTTTAGCCAGGAGGGGGCCAATAACCGTGGACCCTCTCCAGGCTATTAATATCTGCTCTCAGTCACTGGCTTTACTACTCTTGGTGGAGAAAATTGCGCGGGAGCCCACACCAATTTTTTCCGCCATTTAACCCTTTAATTTAATAGCTAGAACGGCCAAATTTTGCATATACACACTACTAACATTAGTAGTGTGGAATATGCCAAAAAAATGGGGATATGAGATGGTTTACTGTATGTAAACCATGTCTCATATCATGTCGGGTTTAGGAAGGAGATAGCAAAAACCGGTAATTGAATTACCGGCTTTAAAGCTATCTAGCGCTGTATAAAATAATAATATATATACATATATGTGTCTCACTGATATATACAGTTAGGTCCATATATATTTGGACAAAGACAACATTTTTCTAATTTTGGTTATAGACATTACCACAATGAATTTTAAGCAAAACAATTCAGATGCAGTTGAAGTTCACACTTTCAGCTTTCATTTGAGGGTATCCACATTAAAATTGGATGAAGGGTTTAGGAGTTTCAGCTGCTTAACATGTGCCACCCTGTTTTTAAAGGGACCAAAAGTAATTGGACAATTGACTCCAAGGCTATTTCATGGACAGATGTGGGCAATCCCTTCGTTATGTCATCCTCAATTAAGCAGATAAAAGGCCTGGAGTTGATTTGAGGTGTGGTGCTTGCATTTGGAAGGTTTTGCTGTGAAGTAAACATGCGGTCAAAGGAGCTCTCCATGCAGGTGAAACAAGCCATCCTTAAGCTGCGAAAACAGAAAAAACCCAATTGAGAAATTGCTACAGTATTAGGAGTGGCAAAACCTACAGTTTGGTACATCCTGAGAAAGAAAGAAAGCACTGGTGAACTCATCAATGCAAAAAGACCTGGGCGCCCACAGAAGACTACAGTGGTGGATGATCGCAGAATAATCTCCATGGTGAAGAGAAACGCCTTCACAACAGCCAACCAAGTGAATAACACTCTCCAGGATGTAGGCATATCAATATCCAAATCTACCATAAAGAGACGACTGCATAAAAGTAAATACAGAGGGTTCACTGCACGGTGCAAGCCACTCATAAGCATCAAGAATAAAAAGGCTAGACTGGACTTTGCTAAAAAACATCTAAAAAAGCCAGCACATTTCTGGAAGAACATTCTTTGGACAGATGAAACCAAGATCAACCTCTGCCAGAATGATGGAAAGAGAAAAGTATGGCGAAGGCTTGGTACAGCTCATGATCCAAAGCATGCCACATCATCTGTAAAACACGGCGGAGGCAGTGTGATGGCTTGGGCATGCGTGGCTGCCAGTGGCACTGGGTCACTTGTGTTTATTGATGATGTGACACAGGACAGAAGCAGCCAAATGAATTCTGAGGTCTTCAGAGCCATACTGTGTGCTCAGATCCAGCCAAATGCAGCCAAACTGATTGGTCATCGTTTCATACTACAGATGGACAATGACCCAAAACATAAAGCCAAAGCAACCCAGGAGTTTATTAAAGCAAAGAAGTGGAATATTCTTGAATGGCCAAGTCAGTCACCTGATCCCAACCCAATTGAGCATACATTTCACTTGTTAAAGTCTAAACTTCAGACAGAAAGGCCCACAAACAAACAGCAACTGAAAACCACCGCAGTGAAGACCTGGCCGAGCATCAAAAAGGAGGAAACTCAGCGTCTGGTGATGTTCATGAGTTCAAGACTGCAGGCAGTCATTGCCAACAAAGGGTTTTCAACCAACTACTAAAAATGAACATTTTATTTAAAATTATTGAATCTGTCCAATTACTTTTGGTCCCTTTAAAAACAGGTGGCACATTTTAAGGAGCTGAAACTCCTAAACCATTCATCCAATTTTAATGTGGATACCCTCAAATGAAAGCTGAAAGTGTGAACTACAACTGCATCTGAATTGTTTTGCTTAAAATTCATTGTGGTAATGTCTATAACCAAAATTAGAAAAATGTTGTCTCTGTCCAAATATATATGGACCTAACTGTATATATATATATATATATATATATATATATATACACCTATTCTGTGTGTACACATTTATTCTACCTATTCTAATGTAAGCTGTCAGTGTGATTTTACTGTACACCGCACTGAATTGCCGGCTTTTCTCTCTAACACCGCTGCGTATTTCTCGCAAGTCACACTGCTGGTCCGTGTGTAATCCGTATTTTTCTGGCTTCCATAGACTTTCATTGGTGGTTTTTTTGCGCAATACGGTGACAAACGCAGCATGCTGCGATTTTCTACGGCCGTAGAAAGCCGTATAATACTGATCAGTAAAATACGGCAGATAGGAGCAGGGGCATAGAGAATAATTGTGCTGTTTGTTTTGCGAGTTTTATGGACGTATTTTCTGCGCTCTTACGTCCGTAAAACTCACTAGTGTGAGGCCGGCCTAATAGTTCAGTTACGTTTAATGAACATTTTCTGTCACTCAGTCATGTTTAATGAACACTTTCTGCCAGTCACAATGTGACAAAGCTCGGTGACGTTTAATGAACATTTTCTGTCAGCCATAGTGCCACGTAGTTCAGTCAAGTTTAATGAACATTTTCTGTCAGTCATAGTGCCACGTAGTTCAGTCACGTTTAATGAACACTTTCTGTCAGTCATAGTGCCACGTATTTCAGTCAAGTTTTATGAACACTTTCTGTCAGTCATAGTGCCACGTAGTTCAGTCACGTTTAATGAACATTTTATGATTTAAATCATGCGCCAATTCGCGGCCGGGGGTGGGACAGGCTCAGTCCGGCCGCGAATTGGAGCGTGATTTGAACCAAGCTTTTCTGATTGGTCACGCCCGCTGGCCGCGACCAATCAGCGATATTGGCGCACAATTTAACCCCCACTCACAGCAAGATGTAGTTCACTGAAGTTTACTGAATAAGTTCTGTCAGGTCAGTCACGGTGCCATGTAGTTTAGTCAAATTTAATGAACATTTTCTGTCACTCACAGTCACGTTTAATGAACAATTTCTGTCAGTCACAAAGTGACGGTTAATGAACATTTTCCGTCATTCATAGTGCCACGTAGTTCAGTCACGTTTAATGAACATTTTCTGTCATAGTGCCACGTAGTTCAGTCACGTTTAATGAACACTTTCTGTCAGTCATAGTGTCACGTTGTTCAGTCACGTTTGATGAACACTTTCTGTCAGTCATAGCGCCACGCAGTTCAGTCACGTTTAATGAACATTTTCTGTCAGTCATAGCTCCACGTAGTTCAGTCACGTTTAATGAACATTTTCTGTTAGTCATAGCTCCACGTAGTTCAGTCACGTTTAATAAACACTTTGTCAGTCATAGTGCCACGTAGTTCAGTCACGTTTAATTAACATGTTCTGTCAGTCACAGCGCACTAAACAGATACTTCTTTACTGTACGCTAAAACGATTTACGCTTTCTGTCTTAGAATGGGTCGTAAGCGAAAATACGCCAATGATGATGACAGAAAAGCAGCAGCAGCAAGGCAATGACAACGTCGAGAGCAACAGACACTTCAACAAATTGCCGCTAGACAAGTCCAGGATGCGGAATCTCACAATGTCGGAAACAGGAGACATCACAACAAACTGTCGCCAGACAAGCCCAGAATGTGGAATCTCACAGACAACGTCAGGAACGGGAGACACCACAACAAACTGCCGCCAGACAAGCCCAGGATGTGAAATCTCACAGACAACGTTGGGGACAGGAGACATCACAACAAACTGCCGCCAGACAAGCCCAGGATGTGGAATCTCACAGACAACATCAGGAACAGGGGACATCACAACAAACTGCCGCCAGACAAGCCCAGGATGTGGAATCTCACAGAATGTCGGGAACAGGAGACATCACAACAAACTGCCGCCAGACAAGCCCAGGGTGCGAAATTTCACAGACAATGTCACCAACAGGAGACACCACAACAAACTGTCGTACGACAGGAACAACATGATTGCCAAATTCATAAAAAAGAATGCTCTACCAACTAAGGTAAGCTCAGGACAATATTCAACATCTTGCACATTACGTCAGGAACAGGAGACACCACATGTGGAATCTCACAGGCAACATCGCCAACAGGAGACATCACAACAAACTGCCGCCAGACAAGCCCAGGATGCGAAATCTCACAGACCACGTCGCCAACAGGAGACACCACAACAAACTGTTGTATGACAGGAACAACATGATCGCCAAATTCCTAAAAAACGAATGCTCTACCAACTAAGGCAAGCTCAGGACAATATTCAACATCTTATACATTACGTTACGTAATGTCTGTTACAGACAATGAAAGTATAATTATTTAACACTACTGTGGGAATATGGATGCAGCTTGCTCTAAATGCGACTCTCAGAATTTCATTGATAAAAAACAATCTGACAATCAGTTCACTCAATGCTGCCAAAAAGGAAAAGTTATGCTACCGAGACCACACTACTCAGATCTGTTTGAAACAGGAACACATAGGCTACTTGGTGGTGTGTGAGCATGTTCCTACAGACTTGTTCACTGTGCAAGTAGCCCATGTGTTCCTGTTTCCATAATTGTTCTCTTGTGTCTACAAGACTAGAGAGTTACCCACCACTCCTCTTGGGCTATCTGCACAAAAGCTGTTCCACTCAGCATGTCCACATGGACTTTCCCTCTCTGAACCCTGTTCACACAGGTAATATACAGATGATCAGCTTTTTAAATACATCAGATAGGGATTGCATACATCAGTTAGGACTGCTTTGATATGGGTATACCTTGACGTTTGGCGGAGCAGCTTAGCATACATTTTTTGCAAAAACCGTATCAACCAAATACCCTGTTTTTTACATCTTTTTACTAGCACTTGCGGATTACTGAGATTTTTTGAAACTGAGTGCTTTTGGTTCTACTATGCTCTTTTGTGTCTTCAGATCTGTTTGAGCAGTTGATGAAAGGAACGCATCAACAGAGTAGAAATTTTATGGAAAATATCAGAAGCATCAACAGTTCTCATGCCTTTGCTTCATTTGGTGCCAACATTGCACCGCCCCCTGGATTCGGACCATATTGTTTTAAAATTCACGGCCAGATCTACCACCGCACTGGAACACTTCACCCAGAAATAGGACAACCACCAAAATTTGCACAATTATACATCATTGATACAAATGAGGCTACAGACCAAAGGATGAACCTGAAATAAAACAAAGTGTGATGCTGAACTGATGAACCAAATTGCTGTACATTTACAAAAAATAAGCCCATTTGCTGCCGCATATCGCATGCTAAAAACGTCGAAGCTGAGGAGGAACAGAAGGCTATACAAAATGGTACTGAAATGCCTTCTATTGTCATGGCCATTAAACAAGAACGTAAACAGGATCCCCGACTTTACAACAAACCACGTGTAAGTGAGGTCACAGTTGTTTTTCAAAACGATGATGGAGAGCCTCCTTTTCAAAG
The DNA here is from genome assembly GCF_032444005.1 of Ranitomeya imitator. Lineage (NCBI taxonomy): Eukaryota > Metazoa > Chordata > Amphibia > Anura > Dendrobatidae > Ranitomeya > Ranitomeya imitator. The sequence continues at coordinate 433,185,700 of NC_091284.1, forward strand.
GGATATATTAGTCCATCTTAAGCCAGACCAAAACAATCCTATGGTTCCTAAGACACAACGAATTAGCATTTTGCACAGCAACTTTGATGCTCTTCTGTATCCGCTATTCTTTCCAAGAGGTGATCGAGGGTGGCATGAAAACCTAAACCAGCAAGGAACTTCAAGAAGAATTACACAGCTGCAATACTACAGTTTTCTTCTGTCTGTCCGAAATTACTTCAGTCCTATTTTAAACGGTGGGAAACTGACACAACAGTACTTCGTTGACGCATATGTTAAAATTGAAGCTAATCGTCTAAATTTCATAAGAATTAACCAAAAACAACTTAAAATTGAAGACTACTGCGTTCTTCAAGAACATTTGCAAAAACAAGCAATTGAAAAAGAAATTCCAATTGGAAAAACAGTAATTCTCCCATCATCGTTTGGAGGTAGACCCGCAACACGCAACAGCGTTATCAAGATGCAATGGCAATAGTAACAAAGTATGGAAGACCTGACATTTTTGTGACAATGACCTGTAATCCTAAATGGCCGGAAATTACCAAAAATCTAGAACCCTGGCAAAAAGTTGAACACAGACCGGACTTAGTCACACGCGTATTTCGACTGAAACACAGCAGCCTTTTGAAAGACATAAAAAAATGGGCTTTTTGGAACAGTCGTAGCAATGGTACACGTCATAGAGTTTCAGAAAGGAGGTCTCCCACATGCGCATATACTAATTATATTAGATGCAGATTCCAAGTTTCGTACGGAGGAAGAAATTGACAACATAGTATCGGCTGAAATTCCTAACCATGAAAAGTATCCTGAATTGTATAATATTGTAGTCTCTCATATGGTTCATGGCCCATGTGGTGTAGCAAATCCAAAAAGTCCATGCATGGAAAATGGAAAGTGTACAAAAGGGTTTCCAAAGGAGTTGAAACAGCACACTATTAAAGACTTGGATGGCTACCCATCCTACCGGCGACACATTGATAACATTGTTTGCAACAAAAAAATTATAAATAACTCATGGATAGTCCCATACAACCCGTACTTATCAAAACGCTACAACGGTCACATCAACGTAGAAATCTGTGCTTCAATAAAAAGTGTAAAATATATTTTCAAGTATATCTACAAGGGGCATGACAAAGCTAACATCGAAATATAACAGAAAACAGTCAATCATGATGAATCATCAACTTTTGTTGACTCAAGATACGTCAGTGCTCCAGAAGCTGCTTGGAGGATATTTGCGTTTCCAATGCATTCACAGTCTCATGCCATTATACGTTTAACTATTCATTTACCAAATCAACAGCAGCTTTATTTCTTTGAAGATGCTGAAGTCAAAGATGTCTCAAAAACTTTAAGCACGACGTCAACATTAATGGAATGGTTTTTGCTGAACCAACGTGACGAAAACGCAAGGCAGTATTTGTACCGATAGATTCCAGAGCATTACGTTTGGAATAAAACTTGGAATCCAAGACAACGAGGAGTTAGCAGAATAATTGGACGCATGTATACTGTTAGTGTCAAGGATCAAGAAAGATATTGCCTTCGGCTGTTACTACTGCATGTCAAAGGAGCTACAAGTTATGAGGATTTGAAAACAGTTAAAGGAGTATTGCAGGATACATTTAAAGCTGCAGCTTTGGCTTTAGGACTTCTATTGGATGATAGTGTGTGGAGACTTACTTTAGAAGACGCAGTTACCCTACATATGCCTAAGCAACTTCGTGAATTGTTTGCCTACATCTGTGTATTTGGACCACCTAGAAATCCGGCTCAACTTTGGGCAAATTTTAAAGAAGATCTAATCGAGGATTACTGCTTACATTTTCACAACAGAAGTGGAAATTGTCAAAATTGCAAATCTTATGCCATGCAAGAAGTCCAAAATGTGTTACTACTGCATGGAAAAACGTTTTCAGACTATAATTTGCCACAGCCTGCAATTCAAGTTCCACAAGTTCCAGAGTATGACGAAGCTTGCGAATTATTGTTGGCAACAGAGAAAAGAAACTCCTTAAATGAACAACAACGGATTGCATATGACACTAATGTGAGCGCTATAAAATATCAAACAGATGCAAGGCCAAAATGTTTGTTTATTGACGGTCCAGGAGGGAGCGGTAAAACATACATCTATGAAGTTTTAATGCATCACGTTAGAGGGTTGGGAAAAGTCGTATTGCCATCGGCTACAACAGGTATTGCAGCAAACCTTTTACGAGGAGGGCACACTAGCCATTCACTCTTTGGGATACCAGTTCCAGACAACGAAATCTCTGTTTCCAGAATAAAACAAGATACATTTGCAGGAAGACTGTTAAAGAATGCAAATCTTTTCATACTTGACGAGTGCACCATGGCACCCAGATACACATTGACCTTAATTGACAGACTTCTGTGTGAAGTAATGACTACAAATGTTGCTAAAAAAATTAAATTCCATTCGGGGGTAAAGTTTTTGTCATTGGCGGAGATTTTAGGCAATGCCTTCCAGTCATACCAAATGGAACAAGAACAGATGTTATTGAGTCCAGCTTAAAAATGGCTGACCTTTGGAAACAGTTTAATAAACTCCAACTAATTAACAACATGCGATCTTCTGACCCAGAGTATAGCAACTGGCTTCTTAAACTTGGTAATGGTGAACTTAGCAACGAATACAACCTTGGAGAAGACATTATTGAAATACCAGAAGACATGTTGTGCACTGACTGCATTGTAAGTGATGTTTTTGGACAATACATAGAAATTGATGTGAATGACCAAAGTAGTGTTGAGAGCGCCTCTTCTCATGCAATTCTCTGTCCCAAGAAAGATGAGGTAGCTCTGCTAAATTCCCGTGTGATGGATAGAATGCCTGGAAAGTATAAGTTGTACAAAAGTGATGATTCAGTAGATGTAGATAAAGAAGATGAACGAGAACATTATCCAGTTGAATTTTTAAATAGCCTTACGCCATCAGGAATGCCATCCCACAGACTACAACTCAAAGTTGGAACAATCATAATGTTGCTGCGGAATCTAAATACAAAAAATGGTCTATGTAATAGAACTCGCCTTATTGTTACTGGACTTCATTCTAACGTCATTAATGCAAGAGTGATCACTGGATCAGGAAAAGGAGATGAAGTGTTCATTCCAAGCATTGATTTATGTCCTTCAGACTCCGGTCTTCCATTTAGGCTTCGGCGTCGACAGTTTCCAGTTAAACCAGCTTTTGCCATGGCAATAAACAAGTCACAAGGTCAAACTCTACACAGTGTTGGCACATATCTACCGGAGCCCGTTTTTGGTCATGGACAACTCTACGTTGCATTTTCAAGAGTTAAAATGAGATCCAACATCAAGGTGCATGTTCTTCCTACCCCGTTGCAAGGAAAGTTGCTTATAGGTAGTCAAAAGGTATTCACTAAAAAAAGTGGTGTACAAAAATATTTTGGGTTGATATTGTTAACGTATATATTGGTGTCGATGTACTTCTTTTTTTCGATGATTTATTTATATTCTGTTAGATATTCATGTAATGGCTTATGTATTTTGATGATCTGTTTCATAATTTCATTCAATTGTATTAAGTTCTATGAGCAATAAAATTTAATGATAATAAATATATTTTACCCAGAAATCCTGTGTATTCATTGCATTATTCTGAAATCTTCATAAATAAACTACATACATATTCTAGAATACCCCATGCGTTAGAATCGGGCCACCATCTATTACAGTCATAAATATCTCTTAATCTCTTGTTTCGACTACAAAGAGTGATTGACACGGATCAATCTGTTCTTGTTGATATTTTGTCTGACATGCCAGTGTAACACCTCTTTAGGGCTACCACGGTATACTGGGTACTGGGTATTATGGGGGGTCTCACCTCTCCAGGGCGCAGTGTCTCCACCCGAATCTTGATTGAAACTCTCTCTCTGGGACTGCAGAAGAACTGTAATCATCTGCCAGGGGCTGACTCAGGAAGCCCCTGCCACACTCAGTACACACTCACAGGGATAAGGAGTAAAACAGTTTAACAGGTTTAGAATATCAAAACACTGGCGCTCTCCCAAAAGTACAATACTCCTTAGCTGCTGGGATCAACTCGGGTAGTGCCCACCCGTATACGTGGTATAAAATCAAAATGAAATAGAAACCGCGCTTAAGGAGAAAAAAACATAGATACTGGAATAATCCAAGGATCAAAAATGAAAGATAAAACCTCCCCAGAAGAGTAACAATGCTGCTCCACTAGAGGAACGATAGTAGCAACAATCAAATAGTAAAATCATTCATTGAACTGACCACCTCTTAAATGTACAATCATACCACCAAAAAGACAACTGTGGCTGCCAGCTTACCTAGGTATATGAGCTGCAGCAGCGTACTGATTCCAGGCCGCAGGTACCCGGGGCTGCGGCCTTGTCTGTATCAGGTGGTGAAACACTGTTAGCGGTGCACTATTGGAGGTGAATCCATCTGAATGTCTAGGGTTACGGCACAACGAAGAAAAGCTTAACCTCTTCGAAACGTGTTGGTTAGTTCCCTTATCTCTTTTGTGAGTGCTTCAGCGATCCATACTCCAAGTGACGACACTGGTAGGAGGAGCCTAACAGCCATCTTTTTCAATCCTCGTGGTATTCCAGGAAGCGCTACCAGCTCAGCGCTCAGCGCTCAGCTGTGATCGGAGGTATAAAGTTTACATCCGGTTACTGGTGTCAGCTGATGGGACTACTGCTCCCATCATCCAATGCCTGCTGCCGCTAATAACAGCGAGAGCAGGAGTGGCTGATGGGTGTATTCATTAGCCGGCTCCTGCGCTGTAAATAAATGATAAAAAAAATGGCATGGGATCCCCTGTATTTTTGATAACTATCCAGGCAAAACTCACAGCTGGGGGCTGCAACCTTCAGCTGTCAGCTTCAGCAAGGCTGGTTATCAAGAGTAGAGGGATCCCCATGCCGTATTTTTAAATTATTTAAATAAATAATTTAAAAAAACAGCATTGGGTCCCCCCTATTTTTGACAACCAGCCTTGCATAGACAGGTGATATAATATTCAATTAACGCTTCGTCCGTAATGGCCTACCTCAGAACTACAAAAGAAAATAATCCCAATTACAATATAATCAATAATTAATCTCAAAATTATTCAAAAAAAAATAAAAAAATAAAAATATTTTTTTAAATAATTTTGATTTGTAAAACTCTCACGGTGCTAGCGAGGATCTCACCGAGGTCACCGCAGTTCAGCCTAGCTGGGAACGCAGCCTTAGTGACTGAAGGTAACCTCGATGATGTCAGCGCCGGTCACTGAGGCTGTGCACACAGCAGCTCATTAACCAGCAGTTCTCAGCCTGGACGATCGCATCTTGGCACCGTCAAGGTTGAAAACTATGTATCCCCCAGACATGGATTACGGCATGGGACAGAACGACAGATAGGTGAGGGATATGGTTGTTTTTTAATTTTTGTTTCATTACAGAAGATGAGGGCTTAGGTGGAAGAGGTGTTAGGTGAGTATAATGCAGCGCCCCAGAGACCTGGTCGTTGCAGTATGGCACTCTGCCACTAAGGGGAGTGGCGGTACGTCTGATGGCACTAAGGAGTTCTCCTGACCAGGTATCACCAGAACACATTACACTTCACACTCCGGCCACTAGGGGGAGAAAAAGGCTTTATTTATTGGGCCACTCCTCACACTGGTAAAACTAGGGGCTGGGGAGGAAGTTAGTCAGAAGCTGACTGGGTTGGATTCAGGCAACATCCCGTGGCAGGGGGTGTTGCAGGGAGAAGACACAGGGGGTCCCTGTCAGGTGTGGGAACCTGGCAGGTGCCTAGCGAACAGAACAGAACATTACGGAGCCACGCCTGAACCTCCTGCGGCGGCATCCTAAGAAAGAGATAAGAAAGGGAAGGATATTGTGGAACCGTGTAAACGAGATCAAGCACAAAGGAGAGCCAGTAAGAGTTGTGCCGAGAGAGAGAGGCAACATCTTACTGAGGCGCGTAGTCGGTGGCCGGAACACCGTAGGAGTAACTGACTTCAGGCCTTACTTCAAACTCCGCTGGACAGTTAATTATAGGTTGGGTGTCTACCTTAAATTTCCTAAGAAGACATAGGGGGCAACATTGGGAGAGGGGAGTCTCTAGGGTCCCGGAAGACCTCCAAGCCTTCCCGTCATACGGGTGCGTCCTAGCCAAAATCTACCTGGGGGACGAGAAACTAGTAACATCTGGAAGTGAAGAGAGAGAGAGAGCTGTAGAGAACGAATGAATGAGAACAGCAGTTGTGAGGACTATTCCGAATGCTCAGCAGGGTAGGACTACAACACACAGGTGCTAGTGGTAGGCAATGATTTCCATCTGCGAAGGAAACTCTGGATGTGCCCATCGGACCGGCCGGTCTCTGATAGCCCTGTTAAATGTACTCTGGATTGAGTATCTTGAAGCCTTCAGTAAAGAGGTAAAGAGACTGCAACCTTGTGTCCTCGTTATTGACTGCACCACTCACCATCGCCATCCACCTCACTGGGAAGCCCTAGGGACATACTTCACCTGTGGGAAGGTATACCATCCAGCTGCCATTCCATCACCCCAGCGGACCCCACAGCAGCGTCGGTCACCTGACCGAACACCACAGGTGGCGTCACGAACCCCTGACAGACTGTACCACCACCTTTATTGGACGCCCCTTAGCAGGGTCGCTGACCAGGTCTAGCCACCGTGACAGCCTCAGAACCGAAGCAGAGAGGCCCGGTACCGAAACGCGTGGCCCTGTGTCTGGGGGCGATCCAACTTGGCGTCACGAACAGAATCGTGCTTAAGCCTGAGAAACAGGTCATGTGTGCCTTGGAACTGTGATTGAAGCGTGTTGGATTGTGATCTATTGCAAAGACTGTGTACTACTATTGTCGCAAGGTTCCCGTCGAAACTGCGGCCATTATAGCGCCACGAGGAGCGCAAGAGAAGAAGAAGGGCGTGGAAGTGGGCGTAAGTAAGTTGGAGAGCGCGAAAAATAATGGCCGCCCAGTCTAAGTATTGCTGTATCCTGAGGGCATGTCCGTCAGCAGCGGAGATCCGCCTTTTCATCCTCCATGGAGGGTGGAGACTAGGGTTGAGCGAAACGGGTCGAAAATTTTCAGAAGTCGCCGACTTTTGGCAAAGTCGGGTTTCATGAAACCCGACCCGACCCCTGTGTGGGGTCGGCCATGAAGTCGGCGATCTTCTGAATCTGGAATCGGAATTCCGATACCGATTCCCGATATGTTTAAGATATCGGGAATTGGTATCGGAATTCAGATTTAAGTGTAAAATAAAGAATTAAAATAAAAAATATCGCCATACTTACCCTCTGACGCGCCCTGGTACTAACCGGGAACCTTCCTTCCTTAGAATCAGCCTTCCAAGACCTTGCGGTGACGTCGCGGTGACGTCGCGGCTTGTGATTGGTCGCGCGGCCGCCCATGTGACCGCTCGCGCAACCAATCACAAGCCGCGACGTCACCGCAACGTCACCGAAGGTCCTGGAAGGGCTGATTCTTAGGAAGGAAGGCTGCCGGAAAGAAGCAGGGCGCGTCCGAGGGTAAGTATATACCTAATAGGAATATACTCACCCTCGGACGCGCCCTGCTTTTTTCCGGCAGCCTTCCTTCCTAAGAATCAGCCCTTCCAGGACCTTCGGTAACGTCACGGTTTGTGATTGGTCGCGCGAGCGGTCACATGGGCGGCCGCGCGACCAATCACAAGCCGCGACATCACCGTGACGTCACCGCAAGGTCCTGGAAGGCTGATTCTAAGGAAGGAAGGTTCCCGGTTAGTACCAGGGCGTGTCAGAGGGTAAGTATGGAGATATTTGTTATTTTAATTCTTTATTTTACACTTAATTATGGATCCCAAGGCCTGAAGGAGAGTTTCCGCTCCTTCAGACCCTGGGAACCATTGGAAATCCAATGCACTGCATTGGGTTTCGAGTTTCGGCCGACCCCGACCCCGACTTTTTTATAGGATCGGCCGATTTCACTCGACCCGACTTTTGAAAAAGTCGGGTTTCGTGAAACCCGACCCGATCCTATAAAAGTAAAGGTCGCTCAACCCTAGTGGAGACAATGGAGACGGGGCCGCCCTCGGAATAGAGCCCGGGAAGAAGATCCAGAGGAGGAGACAAAGATGGCGACGTCCAGACCACCGCATGGCGACGATCCGGCCAGGCATAGACCCGCAATCCCTGCAGTGATTTCAAAGTCACCACCGCTGCAGAGGTTTCCCATCGCGGAGCAGCCTGAGGGAAAACCCGGCAATGGGTGCCCGACGGCGGAATGGCTGCGGCCGAGGCCCGGCATCTGGCATGCTGCCGGAGGGCCCAAGCTTGTGTGAGTTCCCGATTGGGACACCCGACGGAAGTTCGCCTGTCGCCCATGTCTCCTCCTATACCCGTTCCCACTGCAGCGGACCCCCGAACCCGGCCAGGGGATCGTGTACCGCAGGGGTCGGATCTAAAGATGTTGACGGTGACGGAGCACCAGCGACGTCTGGTGGCAGCTCGGAGGAAGCAGCCTCAGCCCGTGACCGTAGTCAACCTCACGGAGGAGGTGGAGGTCTCACCGTCGCACTGGGGAGTGGTGGTCCTTTTCTATCCCAGGGAGGAAAGATGAGCTATCCAAGAGATCGGAGAGCCCGTGCGAGTCCACTTTAACCGGAGCGAGGTGGAGCCGTGCTATGGGACGGTCGAGGACCGCGACCTGAGACCTGAAGATGCAGTAACCTACACCCGCTGGTCGAGGGGGACCGGTTGGACAGCGAGGGGCGTTCAGCAGTGCACGGTGCTGCAGGTCGCAGCTGGGACGCCAGAGGATGAGAGTCCCGCTGTGGATCGCCGGGCTGACCTGGCCCCGCGCGCTACTGTGGATCCCACCCGTGCTCAACGGAGAGGAGTGGTCTGCGAGGTGAGACCACAACCATCATCGCAGCACTAAACCTCGGAGACCTGAAAAATGTATATAGTTAACTGTTTCCTGCTGTTGCTGCTACTTTAAACCCGTCCAGGGTTAACTCCTAGAGATCCCTTTGTTTACCCGGGATCCCTGATGTTTTCTATTTCTTTTCTACTTTTGCACAAAGTTCGTCATTGTTTCTAAGACTGCCGGATCATGGACGGTGAATGATTCAGAACTGTTTTGTATATAGTTTGCACCTTCTTAAAGGTGCTCCCTACTGGTTTTACAAGTGAAAGAAGACTTTGCGAAGATAATGCTTCTGGACGTGACGCAGAAGGTCTTGCTTTCAGTGAACTTGCAGACAGAGAGAAAATCTGCACTAGAGACTTGGGTCCCTCTTAAAGGGAATGTTTACATGATGGCTCTAATAAAAGTTGAACGTTAATAATGTTGAAGGCTAATAAAATTTGATAATGTAAATAAAGATTGAGGACAGGAAAGCTTGAAGTGAACCCGTGGGGGTTAGAGAGATATTCTAAAATTGATTTATGTTATCGTTAACTCACTGATAATGATTGTATAAACATGTTTTCAATAAAAAGAACATTGAAAGAAAGAGAGAGAGAGAGAGAGTCCTCCTGAGAGATGTAGAAAGATGGTCGGCACAATGACAGTAGGCCCAGCCAAGGAGCTAGGCGGTCCTGCATTGGTGAAGTTGGAACAGAAAGAAAGTTGAATTGTTATTATAGTATGTTATAGTAGGCCTTTAGTGGGTTCAGCTTATACGCCCTTAAAGGAAAGGTTAATTTATTACTCAAAGTTGCACTTAGTAGAATACCCAGCTGGGTACTGAGAGTTATTTATAGTCAAAGTGTTATTTAAGAATATTTAACTTTTATTTTTGTTTGTAACGTTCAAGTGTCCTTACCTCCCATAAAGGGAAGCACCTTTTCTATTTACTGTTCTAAGCATTTCAAAAATTTTGTATGTCTTATGCTGCTATGTATTGTTGTTCTTCTTCCCAGTCCAGGAGTACTAGATTTAACCGGGGGAAAGTGCAGCGCCCCAGAGACCTGGTCGTTGCAGTATGGCACTCTGCCGCTAAGGGGAGTGGCGGTACGTCTGATGGCACTAAGGAGTTCTCCTGACCAGGTATCACCAGAACACATTACACTTCACACTCCGGCCACTAGGGGGAGCAAAAGGCTTTATTTATTGGGCCACTCCTCACACTGGTAAAACTAGGGGCTGGGGAGGAAGTTAGTCAGAAGCTGACTGGGTTGGATTCAGGCAACATCCCGTGGCAGGGGGTGTTGCAGGGAGAAGACACAGGGGGGTCCCTGTCAGGCGTGGGAACCTGGCAGGTGCCTAGCGAACAGAACAGAACGTTACGGAGCCGTGCCTGCACCTCCTGCGGCGGCATCCTAAGAAAGAGATAAGAAAGGGAAGGATATTGTGGAACCGTGTAAACGAGATCAAGCACAAAGGAGAGCCAGTAAGAGTCGTGCCGAGAGAGAGAGGCAACATCTTACTGAGGCGCGTAGTCGGTGGCCGGAACACCGTAGGAGTAACTGACTTCAGGCCTTACTTCAAACTCCGCTGGACAGTTAATTATAGGTTGGGTGTCTACCTTAAATTTCCTAAGAAGACATAGGGGGCAACATTGGGAGAGGGGCGTCTCTAGGGTCCCGGAAGACCTCCAAGCCTTCCCGTCATACGGGTGCGTCCTAGCCAAAATCTACCTGGGGGACGAGAAACTAGTAACATCTGGAAGTGAAGAGAGAGAGAGCTGTAGAGAACGAATGAATGAGAACAGCAGTTGTGAGGACTATTCCGAATGCTCAGCAGGGTAGGACTACAACACACAGGTGCTAGTGGTAGGCAATGATTTCCATCTGCGAAGGAAACTCTGGATGTGCCCATCGGACTGGCCGGTCTCTGATAGCCCTGTTAAACGTACTCTGGATTGAGGATCTTGAAGCCTTCAGTAAAGAGGTAAAGAGACTGCAACCTTGTGTCCTCGTTATTGACTGCACCTCTCACCATCGCCATCCACCTCACTGGGAAGCCCTGGGGACATACTTCACCTGTGGGAAGGTATACCATCCGGCTGCCATTCCATCACCCCAGCGGACCCCACAGCAGCGTCGGTCACCCTGACCGAACACCACAGGTGGCGTCATGAACCCCTGACAGACTGTACCACCACCTTTATTGGACGCCCCTTAGCAGGGTCGCGGACCGGGTCTAGCCACCGTGACAGCCTCAGAACCGAAGCAGAGAGGCCCGGTACCGAAACGCGTGGCCCTGTGTCTGGGGGCGATCCAATAACTGTGTTTGTTATTTTTAAATAAAAAAAGTAAAAGGCCATGTTCACACCTTCCTGATTTCCCTGCTGTTTTTTCTGCACTAAAAACCGCAGCTCTTGGCAGAAAACGCAGGTGCGTTTTTTGGTGCGTTTTTGGTGCGTTTTTTTATGCGGTTTTTAGTGCGTTTTTTTATGCAATTTTCTCTGCAGAGTCTGTGTGTTTTCTAAGAAGTTTTTTTAGGGTTAAAATGGCTGAAAATACCCTAACCCTACCCCTAACCCTACCCCTAACCCTAACCCTAACCCTACCCCTAACCTTACCCCTAACCCTAACCCTAACCCTACCCCTAACCCTGCCCCTAACCCTACCCCTATCCCTAACCCTACCCCTACCCCTAACCCTAACCCTAGTTCTAACTGTAGTGGGGGGAAAAAAAAATTCTTCATTTTATTATTGTTACTACCTATGGGGGGTGATAAAGGGGGGGGTCATTTACTTTTTTTTAATTTTGATCACTGTGAGGTTATCACAGTGATCAAAATGTGCCTGGAACGAATCTGCCGGCCGGCAGATTCGGCGGGCGCACTGCGCATGCGCCCGTCATTTTGGAAGATGGCGGTGCCCAGGGAGAAGACGGACGGACGGACACCGGGAGGCCTGGTAAGTATAAGGGGGGGAGATGAGGGCACGGGGGGGGGGCTTTGGAGCACGGGGGGTGACATCGGAGCATGGGGGGGTGGGATTGGAGCACGGGGGGACAGCCACACTCCGCCCACGCACTTCCTGCTGCAGCGGTTCTGCGCCACAAACCGCAGAAAACCCGCAGATATTTTTTTCGTCTGCGGGTTTTACTGTGGGTTTGACCCTCACAATGGAGGTCAATGGGTGCAGAACCGCTGCTGTTCCGCACAAAGAAGTGACATGGTCCTTCTTTTTTACCGCAGCTATTCAGCGCGGCTTTTTTAGTGAATTTCCGCAATGTGGGCACAGCAGTTCCTGTTTTCCATAGGGTACATTGTACTGTACCCTGCATGGAAAACAGCTGCGGACCCCCAGCGGCAAAATCGCGGCGGTTCCGCAGTAAAAAACGCATTGTGTGAACATGGCCAAAGTGTGTTTTTTTGTTTTATTTCAAATAAAACACTTTATTCTGGCTGTGTCTTTATTTACCATACAAATATAGGATTAGTAATGGATAGGTGCCTTATAGACAACTCTCCATTACTAAACCGTGGGCTTGATGTCACCAGACAATACTAAAGGTGAAATCAACCCCACAAATATTAACCCCACTTGCCACCACTACAGGGCAAGTGGGATTAAGCGGGCAAAGTGATAGAATTGGTGCATCTAATAGATGTGCTTTTTCTGGGCGGCTGTGGGCTGCTATTTTTAGGTTGGAGGGGCAATATCCATGGCCCTTTACCAGCCTGATAATACCAACCCCTAGCTGTCTGTTTAAAATTATTTATTTAACTAATTAAAAAATTTTGTGTGGGGACCCCTCTATTCTTGATAAGCAGCCTGCTGAAGCTGACAGCTGAGGGTTGCAGCCCCAGCTGTGAGTTTTGCCTGGCTGGTTATCAAAAATACAGGGGAACCCACGCCATTTTTTTAAAATTATTATTTATTTACAGCGCAGGAGTCGGCTAATGAATACACTGTGTTCCAAATTATTATGGAAATTTGGTTTAAACTTGTGTATGGTATTGTGTCTCAGGTCTCAATAGATAACTGAAATCAATCTTAAACACATGTGATAATTAGTTTTCCAGGTGATTCTAATTAAAAGAAAACTACTTAAAAATGATGTCCCACATTATTAAGCAGGCCAAAATTTTCAAGCAATATGAGAAATAAAAAGGATCTCTCTGCTGCTGAAAAGCGTTAAATAGTGCAATGCCTTGGACAAGGTATGAAAAAAATTATATACTTCACAAAAACTTTGTGATCATCATACTGTGAAGAGATTTGTGACTGAAACAGAGCATAGAGCCAGTTCATGCAGATAAAGGCATAATGAGGAAGCTTTCTGCCAGACAAATTCATTGGATTAAGAGAGCAGCTGCCAAAATACCATTACAAAGCAGCAAACAGTTATTTGAAGCTGTTAGTGCCTCTGGAGTCCCTCAAACCTCAAGGTGTATGATCTTTCCGAGGCATGCTGTGGTGCATAAACCTACTGTTCGGCCACCCCTAAACAGTGTTCATGAGCAGAAACGGTTGCAGTGGGCCCAGACATATATGAAGACTAATTTTCAAACAGTCTTATTTACTGATGAGTGTCGAGCAACCCTGGATGGTCCAGATGGATTGAGTAGTGGATGGTTGGTGGATGGCCATCACGTCGCAACAAGGCTGCAACGTCAGCAAGGAGGTGGAGAAATCATGTTTTGGGCCAGAATCATGGGGAAAAGGCTGGTGGGGCCCTTTAAGGTTCCTGAAGATGTGAAAATGACCTCTGTAAAGTAAATAGCGTTTCTGACTGACAACTTTCTTCCATGGTCTAAAAGCAGAAATGTGCCTTCAGGAGCAAAATCATCTTCATGCATGACAATGCACCATCTCATGCTGCAAAGAATACCTCTGAGTCATTGGCTTCTATGGGCATAAAAGGAGATAAACTCATGGTGTGGCCACCATCTTCCCCTGAACTCAACCCTATAGAAAACCTTTGGAGTATCATCCAGCACAAGATCTATGAGGTTGGGAGGCAGTTCACATCAAAACAGCAGCTCTGGGAAGCTATTCTGACTTCATGCAAAGACGTACAAGCAGAAACTCTCCAAAAACTCAAGAATGCAAGAATTGTGAAGGTGATATCAAAGAAGGGTTCCTATGTTAACATGTAACTTGGCCTGTTAGGATGTTTTGGAGTTAAATAGCTTTTTTGTTCAGTGAATGTGACCTCCTAATTAGTGTTGAGCCACCTCCGTAGTGTTCGGGTTCGGTTCGGTTCGTCGAACAAGGACGTGTTCGACGAATGTTCGTCGAACACCGTCGAACCCCATTGAAACCAATGGCAGGCAAACACAAACACATACAAACACATGGAAAACACCTTAAAAGGTGTCCAAAAGCTGACAAACTGCTCAGAAGACACAACAAACACATGGAAAAGTCACAACTACATATAGTCATGCGAAAAGAAAATAGGTGGAGGAGTAAAAGGAGGAGGAGACACAGATATAGGCATGTCATGCCCTTCTAAAATCAAGAAAGGCTGGAGTAAAAATCAAAAATCACTCTACCAACACCCAGACGTCTTGACAAAAAAAATAAAAAAAGAAATATCTTTAGGTAGAATGGCGGCGGGTCCATTGAGAACACTTTCCTTAGAAGACGTAGTGGTACCCCCGTTGGGAGTTGTGCCAAAAAATGAACCCAATACATTCAGACTAATCCACCATTTGTCATATCCAAGGGGCAGGTCAGTAAACGACAACATCAACGCGGAACCAAGTACAGTACTATGTACTGTACCTCCTTTAACGAGGCAATCAGGCGGGTCAATAAGTTGGTAAGGGGCACCCTAATGGCCAAAACAGACATTGAGGGGGCGTTCCGGTTACTACCTGTGCCTCTGAATAGTGTCCTCCCATTGGGCTGCGTCTGTGAAGGAGCATACTACATAGATCGCTGTTTGCTCATGGGGTGCTCCATATCCTGCTCACTATTTGAGGCATTTAGTTGCTTCCTCGAATGTGTCGTCATGGACATTTCTAAGGCGGCACATATTATCCATTACCTCGACGACTTCTTATGCCTGGGCCCAAATGATTCGCCACAGTGTGAAAACCCGCGGTAGTCCACCTGTGAGAAGGAGAGAGCTGGAGGGAGAGTGGACACCCCAGAGCCCAGGGGTTAGATTGAGAAAGAAAGAAGGCGGTGTAGCTTGCTTCATGGGTGGGGTACTCTGCTCAGTAGCAGAAATTGCTACTAGGCCAAAAAGGATTTCCTGGGCCAGATGCCGTTAAAACAATAGTACTTAGGTAAACAGGCGGTGTAGCTTGCTTCATGGGTGGGGTACGCTGCTGAGTAGCACTAAATTCTACTAGGCCCAAAAGGATTTCCTGGGCTAGATGCCGTTACAAAATAGTAGTTAGGTAAACAAGCAGTGTAACTTGCTTCATGGGTGGGGTACGCTGCTGAGTAGCACTAAATTCTACTAAGCCCAAAAGGATTTCCTGGGCTAGATGCCGTTACAAAATAGAAGTTAGGTAAACAGACGGTGTAGCTTGCTTCATGGGTGGGGTACGCTGCTGAGCAGCACCAAATTCTACGAGGCCCAAATGGATTTCCTGGGCTAGATGCCGTTACAAAATAGTAGTTAGGTAAACAGGCGGTGTAGCTTGCTTCATGGGTGGGGTACGCTGCTGAGTAGCACTAAATTCTACTAGGCCCAAAAGGATTTCCTGGGCTAGATGCCGTTACAAAATAGTAGTTAGGTAAACAGGCAGTGTAACTTGCTTCATGGGTGGGGTACGCTGCTGAGTAGCACTAAATTCTACTAAGCCCAAAAGGATTTCCTGGGCTAGATGCCGTTACAAAATAGAAGTTAGGTAAACAGACGGTGTAGCTTGCTTCATGGGTGGGGTACGCTGCTGAGCAGCACCAAATTCTACGAGGCCCAAATGGATTTCCTGGGCTAGATGCCGTTACAAAATAGTAGTTAGGTAAACAGGCGGTGTAGCTTGCTTCATGGGTGGGGTACGCTGCTGAGTAGCACCAAATTCTACTAGGCCCAAAAGGATTTTCTGGGCCAGATGCCGTTAAAAATAGTACTTAGGTAAACAGGCGGTGGGTGGCTGGGCTACTCTGCTGACTAGCAAACACTGAAGCTTTGGAGCAGACCTCTGAATCCCAGGCCATAGTATGAGTAAACAACTCTATAGACGACCCCACCCACCTGGAATTTACGATGGCAACATCATGTAATAATCAGCAAGGGGACTAAATAAAGAGTCTCCATTTTTTCCAAAAATTCGGCCACAGACACCACTTAAGTGGCATCAATTTCGCCAGAGTTTTTTAAAACGGGTGGTGAGGTGATTTTCAAAAATAATCAAGCTTTTAGTCTCCCCAAGATGACACAGGGGTAGAAAAGTCCTTGCGGATCCAGGATTTGTTCATCTTGATGAACGTTAGTCTGTCTACATTGTCACTGGACAGCCGCGTGCGCTTATCTGTCAGCACACCACCAGCAGCGCTGAACACACGTTCAGAGAGAACACTGGCTGCAGGGCATGACAAGATCTCCAAGGCATGAGTGGCGAGCTCAGGCCATTTTTCAAGATTGGAAGCCCAAAATGAGCAAGGGTCCAGTTCCACAGTCATGGCATCAATGTTAACTTGGAGATACCTTGTACCATCCTCTCTAGGCGTTGGCTGTGCGTGAGACTTCTTGTCTCCTGTGGCCTTGCAAAGGATGGTCTAAAAAAATCTTGAAATGATTGGAAAAAATTGCTGTTACCACTAGATACGATGTTACTGTTACGGTTTGAGTGATGACTCGACAGTCCCACGGTTGGCAAGTTAGAACTCAGAGATTCACTACGTGCACCACTGGTGTTTTGTGGAAAAGCAGATGTTAGATTCTGTAACAGTCTCTGCTGATACTCCTGCATGTGTGAATCCCTTTCTATGGCAGGAATTATTTCGCCAAATTTGCTTTTGCATCGGGGATCTAAGAGTGTGGCAACCCAGTAGTCGGCATTACTTCGGATTCTGACAATCCGAGGGTCATGTTGCAGGTAGTGCAGCAAGAAGGCACTCATGTGTCTTGCGCATCCAGGAGGACCAAGTCCTTGTTGTCTTGGTGGTGGCGAGGTGAGAATCATGCTTCCTTCGTCTGCCCTCTCCCCCCAACCTCGCACAACAGAAATTTGATCAAGGTCTCCCTCATCTGATGAGTCTTCCATGCCCAGTGCCAGTTCGTCCTCCACTTCTTACTCGCCTCCTGCACCTTCCTCAACAGTTTGGCTGCTACCATGCGCCCTCAGTAACCCCTCTCCCCCAGCCTCCAATGCCAGATGCCTTGGTGCTGCCAACCTTCTTGACCTTGGAGATATGATCCCTTCTGCATACGACTCCTCCTGTTCCTCCTCTTGTTCCACCACCTGACTCCAAACACTGTGTAAGGTGTGCTTCAGCATGTAAATCACCGGAATGGTCATGCTGATAATGGCATCGTCAGCACTAAACATCTTCGTTGCTATTTCAAAACTGTGCAGAAGGGTGCATAGGTCCCTGATCTGAGACCACTCCTGCAGCGTGATTTGCCCCACCTCTTGATCTCGTTGGCCCAGGCTATACGTCATAACGTATTGCACCAGGGCTCGTCGGTGCTGCCACAGTCGCTGCAACATGTGCAGAGTTGAATTCCACCATGTGGCCACATCGCATTTCAGCCGGTGAACTGGCAGGCCCAACGACTTCTGTAGAGATGTAAGTCGTTGAGCTGCGGGATGCGAACGGTGGAAGTGAGCACACAGCGACCGTGCCCTCTGCAGAAGCCCATCTAGTCCGGGATAGTGGGATAAAAATTGTTGGACAACCAGGTTCAAAACGTGAGCCATACAAGGCACGTGTGTGACATTGCCCCAGCGAAGGGCCGCACCCAGGATTGCAGCATTGTAGCACACAGCCTTCCCTGGCTGCAGGTTGAGTGGAGATAACCATTGATGGAACTCGGTCTCCAGAGCTGACCACAACTCCTCAGCTGTGAGACTCACATTTCCCAGACATTTCAATGTAAACACTGCCTGATGCCATTGAGCCCTGGTGACAGCATAGTGAGGAGGTGTGCAGGATTCCTTCTGCGCAGTTACAACGCAGGTGGCATTACCAGACAGGCTTTGGGTGCTAGTGTTGGACTGAGAGGAGGTTGAGGAGGCAGAAGCAGTGGAGGAACTTCTAGATACAGAGGATCGATGAGCAACTCGTGGGGATGGCTAGACTTGTACAGCAGCCCCTTCTCCTGATGTCACCGTAGTTATCCAGTGCCCAGTCACCGACCTGTAACGCCCCTGTCCATGTCTACTCTTCCAAGTGTCTGTGGTGAAATGCACCCTGTCACACACAGAGTTTCTCAAGGAAGCGGTGATGTTGTGTGCAACATGCTGGTGTAACGCAGGCACAGCTTTCTTTGAGAAGTAGTGGTGACTGGGCATCTGGTACTGGGGCACTGCAACAGACATAAGGTCTCGAAAATCCTCTGTGTCCACCAGGTGGAAAGGCAGCATTTCTGTAGCCAACAGCTTGCAGATGGAGAAATTCAACCTCTTAGCTTTGTCATGGCTAGGAGGAAATGGTCTTTTACTTGTCCACATCTGAGGGACTGAGGGCTTGCTGCCGTGCTTAGACGGAGTTGTGTAGGGCAGGGGTCCCCAACTCCAGTCCTCAAGGCCCACCAACAGGTCATGTTTTCAGGATTTCCTTTGCATTGCACAGGTGATGCAATTATTACCTGGGCAAGACTAAGGAAATCCTGAAAACATGACATGTTGGTGGGCCTTGAGGACTGGAGTTGGGGACCCCTGGTGTAGGGTGTCCCTGGCAAAATGCTGGTCTGTGAGGAAGGTGCAGGCGGAGATGTTATGTTGCCTTGATCAAA
This sequence comes from Ranitomeya imitator, assembly GCF_032444005.1. Classification (NCBI taxonomy): domain Eukaryota; kingdom Metazoa; phylum Chordata; class Amphibia; order Anura; family Dendrobatidae; genus Ranitomeya; species Ranitomeya imitator. Next base: position 433,204,560 of record NC_091284.1, read on the forward strand.
ATGTGGTGTCGATGTCGGAGAGCACTCAACAACAGCAGGTGTTTCCACTTGCAAATGTCCTGACAACCTGCCAATCACACTGTCTGTTGCTGGTAAATAGGTGTAAGGTCTGTGTCCAAAACCATGTGCGACTGCTGTCCCCACAGTCACAGAGGATGAAGAGGACGCGGATGCACTTGATGGGGCAGACGGTGGTTGGCCCGGCCCACTAGGCCGCATTGTAGCACAGTGAGCTTCCCACTGCAACTTATGCCTCATATCCATGTGACGGTTCATGCATGAAGTACTCAAGCTAGTCATTTTTTGTCCTCTACTGAGATTTTGTTGACAAATCTTACAGACAACATGAGTTGGGTCATTCTTTGCAATGTCAAAAAATGCCCAGGCTATGCAAGGCTTAGAGCCCGTGCGACGTGAAGAGCCACCACGACTTCTGGTCTGAGGCACAGTTGGGGTTGAGGATGCAGTTGTTGACGTGCTTCCAGTACTCCATCTCTGTCCAGGAAGGTGCAACGTTACCTCGTCCTCAGACTCGTCACTACCATCCTCCTCCACCTCCTCTGCTGACCTCATGGACTGGCGGACTGGGGGTTGACAGTAAGTGAGGTCTACAACCTCGTCATCATCATCCTGTGTGTTCTCACACTAGTCGTCCTCAGAGCCAACCTCTTCCTGCCCCGACCCAAAAGAAAAGTTCCAATCAGGTATCTCAGTCTCATCATCATCTTTCTCATTGTCTCCACCAACAGGAGTTACAGTTTTGGGAACGAGGGTCTACATTATGCTTGGAACCTTCTTCCTCTGGGCCTGGATCTGACTCACAAAGATTCTGGGCATCAGTGCAGATCATTTCCTTGTCTGGATTCACAGAAGCTCTGGAGCAGACCTCTGATTCCCAGGCTATAGTATGCGTAAACAGCTCTACAGACTCAACCATCTGTGTTACTCCATGCTCAGACGGGCGGCTGGAGACTTGGAAGCTGTAAGGAAGCAAGTGCGATTGGGGTGACAACTCTGAGGACTGGAGTAGTTGTGATGTTGAAGTTGACATGGAGGAGAGCCCACTTGAACGAGCACTTGATATCCATTCAAGCACCTGCTGTTTTTGTGCCTCATCTGGAATTTTTGGCAATGCTTGTAGCGATGGTCGTAAGAAAGGGATCATATCAGATTGTCCACGAAAAGAAGTAGACATCTTACTTTGGCTGGAAGATGGTCTTTCTTCTGCAGATGTTACTGTTGCTTTACCACCTACCCCACGGACACAACCTTTTCTTTCCCTTTCCAACACACCTATTCCCCTTTCCACCAGCAGCAGGCCTTTTGCCACTCATTTTAGTGCTTAACTAATTAGCAACTCTGGATCTGTAGTTGTTGGCACAACAACCGATGGATGAAAACCGAGCAGAACTGAGTGACCAAACTGTGAAACTAGGCCCAAAACTATTAACTGGGTTAAATGCAGTAAAAATAGAGATACACAGGCGGTGTAGTTCGTTTCACAGGCGGGCTACTCTGCTGACGTACAGACACTGCTCCTAGGCCCAAAACTATTAACTGGATTAGATGCAGTAAAAATTGAGATACACAGGTGTTATGACCTGGTGGTCAGGACAATAATGGACCAAGTGGTTAAGAGCACACGGAATGACCTGATAGTTACTAAAAATACAGGACAAGCTCTGAGACGTGGGAACTCTGCTGACCGCAATCCCTAATCCTATCAAACACACTAGAAATAGCCGTGGATTGCGCCTAACGCTCCCTATGCAACTCGGCACAGCCTAAGGAACTAGCTAGCCCTGAAGATAGAAAAATAAAGCCTACCTTGCCTCAGAGAAATTCCTCAAAGGAAAATGCAGCCCCCCACATATAATGACTGTGAGTAAAGATGAAAATACAAACACAGAGATGAAATAGATTTAGCAAAGTGAGGCCCGACTTACTGAACAGACTGAGGATAGGAAAGGTTACTTTGCGGTCAGCACAAAAACCTACAAAAAGACCACGCAGAGGGCGCAAAAAAGACCCTCCGCACCGACTCACGGTGCGGAGACGCTCCCTCTGCGTCCCAGAGCTTCCAGCAAGCAAGACAACAATAAAAATAGCAAGCTGGACAGAAAAATAGCAAACCAAAGAAATACAAGCTGGAACTTAGCTTCTGCTGGGAAGACAGGTCACAAGAACGATCCAGGAGTGAACTAGACCAATACTGGAACATTGACAGGTGGCATGGAGCAAAGATCTAAGAGGAGTTAAATAGAGCAGCAGCTAACGAATTAACCTCGTCACCTGTGGAAGGAAACTCAGAAACACCCACCAGAGGAAGTCCATGGACAGAACCAGCCGAAGTACCATTAATGACCACAGGAGGGAGCCCGACAACAGAATTCACAACAGTAACCCCCCTTGAGGAGGGGTCACCGAACCCTCACCAGAGCCCCCAGGCCGACCAGGATGAGCCAAATGAAAGGCACGAACCAGATCGGCAGCATGAACATCAGAGGCAAAAACCCAGGAATTATCTTCCTGACCATAACCCTTCCACTTGACCAGGTACTGGAGTTTCCGTCTCGAAACACGAGAATCCAAAATCTTCTCCACCACATACTCCAACTCCCCCTCAACCAACACCGGGGCAGGAGGATCAACGGATGGAACCACAGGCGCCACGTATCTCTGCAATAACGACCTATGGAACACATTATGGATGGCAAAAGAAGCAGGAAGGGCCAAACGAAATGACACAGGATTGATAACCTCAGAAATCTTATACGGACCAATGAAACAAGGCTTAAACTTAGGAGAGGAAACCTTCATAGGAACATAACGAGACGACAACCAAACCAAATCCCCAACACGAAGTCGGGGACCCACACAGCGCCGGCGGTTAGCGAAACGTTGAGCCTTCTCCTGGGACAATGTCAAATTGTCCACCACATGAGTCCAAATCTGCTGCAACCTATCCACCACAGTATCTACACCAGGACAGTCCGAAGACTCAACCTGCCCTGAAGAGAAACGAGGATGGAAACCAGAATTGCAGAAAAACGGCGAAACCAAAGTAGCCGAGCTGGCCCGATTATTAAGGACGAACTCAGCCAACGGCAAAAAGGACACCCAATCATCCTGATCAGCAGAAACAAAGCATCTCAGATATGTTTCCAAAGTTTGATTAGTTCGTTCGGTTTGGCCATTTGTCTGAGGATGGAAAGCCGAGGAAAAAGACAAATCAATGCCCATCCTTGCACAAAAGGATCGCCAAAACCTCGAAACAAACTGGGAACCTCTGTCAGAAACGATGTTCTGCGGGATACCATGTAAACGAACCACATGCTGGAAAAATAATGGCACCAAATCAGAGGAGGAAGGCAATTTAGACAAAGGTACCAAATGGACCATCTTAGAAAAGTGATCACAAACCACCCAAATGACCGACATCTTTTGAGAGACAGGGAGATCCGAAATAAAATCCATAGAAATATGCGTCCAGGGCCTCTTCGGGACCGGCAAGGGCAAAAGCAACCCACTGGCACGAGAACAGCAGGGTTTAGCCCGAGCACAAGTCCCACAGGACTGCACAAAAGAACGCACATCCCGTGACAAAGACGGCCACCAAAAGGATCTAGCCACCAAATCTCTGGTACCAAAGATTCCAGGATGCCCAGCCAACACTGAACAATGAATCTCAGAGATAACTCTACTAGTCCATCTATCAGGGACAAACAGTTTCTCCGCTGGGCAACGGTCAGGTCTATCAGCCTGAAATTTTTGCAGCACCCGCCGCAAATCAGGGGAGATGGCAGACAAAATTACCCCCTCTTTGAGAATATCCGCCGGCTCAGGAACACCCGGAGAGTCAGGCACAAAACTCCTTGACAGGGCATCAGCCTTCACATTCTTAGAGCCCGGAAGGTACGAAACCACAAAATCAAAACGGGAGAAAAATAACGACCATCGAGCCTGTCTCGGATTCAACCGTTTGGCAGACTCAAGATAAGTCAAATTCTTGTGATCTGTCAAGACCACCACGCGATGCTTGGCTCCTTCAAGCCAATGACGCCACTCCTCGAATGCCCACTTCATGGCCAACAACTCACGATTACCAACATCATAATTGCGCTCAGCAGGCGAAAACTTTCTAGAAAAGAAAGCACATGGCTTCATCACTGAGCCATCAGAACTTCTTTGCGACAAAACAGCCCCTGCTCCAATCTCAGAAGCATCAACCTCAACCTGAAACGGGAGCGAAACATCTGGCTGGCACAACACAGGGGCAGAAGAAAAACAATGCTTCAACTCCTGAAAAGCCTCTACAGCTGCAGAAGACCAATTGACCACATCAGCACCCTTCTTGGTCAAATCAGTCAACGGTTTAGCAACACTAGAAAAATTAGCGATGAAGCGCCGATAAAAATTAGCAAAGCCCAGGAACTTTTGCAGGCTCTTCACAGATGTCGGCTGAGTCCAATCGTAAATGGCCTGGACTTTAACAGGGTCCATCTCGATAGTAGAAGGGGAAAAAATGAACCCCAAAAATGAAACCTTCTGAACTCCAAAGAGACACTTTGACCCCTTCACAAACAAGGAATTCGCACGAAGGACCTGGAACACCATTCTGACCTGCTTCACATGAGACTCCCAATCATCCGAACACACCAAAATATCATCCAAATGCACAATCAGGAATTTATCCAGGTACTCTCGGAAGATGTTATGCATAAAGGACTGAAATACTGATGGAGCATTGGAAAGCCCGAATGGCATAACCAGGTACTCAAACTGGCCCTCGGGCGTATTAAATGCTGTTTTCCATTCATCGCCTTGTTTAATACGCACAAGATTATACGCCCCTCGAAGATCTATCTTGGTGAACCAACTAGCCCCTTTAATACGAGCAAACAAATCAGACAGCAACGGCAAAGGATACTGAAATTTGACTGTAATTTTATTAAGAAGGCGGTAATCAATACAAGGTCTCAAAGAAACATCCTTCTTGACCACAAAAAAGAACCCTGCTCCTAACGGTGATGACGACGGGCGAATATGGCCTTTCTCCAAGGATTCCTTAATATAACTCCGCATAGCGGCATATTCTGGCACAGATAAATTGAACAATCGGCCCTTAGGAAACTTACTACCAGGAATCAAATTAATTGCACAATCGCAATCCCTATGAGGAGGTAGGGCACTGGCTTTGGGCTCATCAAATACATCCCGATAATCCGACAAAAACTCTGGAACTTCAGAAGGAGTGGAGGACGAAATAGACAAAAATGGAACATCACCATGTAGCCCCAGGCAACCCCAGCTGGACACAGACATAGATTTCCAGTCCAATACTGGATTATGAACCTGTAGCCATGGCAACCCCAAAACGACCACATCATGCAGTTATGCAACACCAGAAAGCGGATATCCTCCTGATGTGCAGGAGCCATGCACATGGTCAATTGGGTCCAGTACTGAGGCTTATTCTTGGCCAAAGGCGTAGCATCAATTCCTCTCAATGGAATAGGATACTGCAAGGGCTCCAAGAAAAAACCACAGCGCCTAGCATACTCCAAGTCCATCAAATTCAGGGCAGCGCCTGAATCCACAAATGCCATAACAGAATAGGATGACAAAGTGCAAATCAGAGTAACGGACAATAAAAATTTAGACTGCACCGTACCAATGGTGGCAGACCTAGCGAACCGCTTAGTGCGCTTAGGACAATCGGAGATAGCATGAGTGGAATCACCACAGTAAAAACATAGCCCATTCTGACGTCTGTGTTCTTGCCGTTCAGCTCTGGTCAAAGTCCTATCACATTGCATAGGCTCAGGCCCATGCTCAGATAGTACTGCCAAATGGTGCACAGTTTTACGCTCACGTAAGCGTCGATTGATCTGAATGGCCAAGGACATAGACTCATTCAGACCAGCAGGCATGGGAAATCCCACCATGACATCCTTAAGGGTTTCAGATAGACCCTTTCTGAAGATTGCTGCCAGGGCACATTCATTCCACTGAGTGAGCAAAGACCACTTTCTAAACTTCTGACAATATATCTCCGCTTCATCCTGACCCTGACACAGAGCCAGCAAGATTTTCTCTGCCTGATCCACTGAATTAGGTTTGTCATAAAGCAATCCAAGCGCCAGGAAAAACGCATCAACATCACGCAAAGCCGGATCTCCTGGCGCAAGGGAAAATGCCCAGTCTTGAGGGTCACCACGTAACAAAGAAATAATGATCTTTACTTGTTGAACAGGGTCACCTGAGGAGCGAGGTTTCAAGGCAAGAAACAATTTACAATTATTTTTGAAATTCAAGAACTCAGATCTATCACCAAAAAACAAATCAGGAATTGGAATCCTAGGCTCTGACATCGGATTCTGAACCACAAAATCTTGAATGTTTTGTACCCTTGTAGTGAGATTATCCATCCAAGAGGACAGACCTTGAATGTCCATGTTTACACCTGTGTCCTGAACCACCCAGAGGTAAAGGGGAAAAGAGAGACAAAACACACTGCAAAGAAAAAAAAATGGTCTCAGAACTTCTCTTATCCCTCTATTAAGATGCATTAGTACTTTTGGCCACCTGTACTGTTATGATCTGGTGGTCAGGACAATAATGGACCTAGTGGTTAAGAGCACATGGAATGACCGGATAGTTACTAATAATACAGGACAAGCTCTGAGACGTGGGAACTCTGCTGACCGCAATCCCTAATCCTATCAAACACACTAGAAATAGCCGTGGATTGCGCCTAACGCTCCCTATGCAACTCGGCACAGCCTAAGGAACTAGCTAGCCCTGATGATAGAAAAATAAAGCCTACCTTGCCTCAGAGAAATTCCCCAAAGGAAAAGGCAGCCCCCCACATATAATGACTGTGAGTAAAGATGAAAATACAAACACAGAGATGAAATAGATTTAGCAAAGTGAGGCCCGACTTACTGAACAGACTGAGGATAGGAAAGGTTACTTTGCGGTCAGCACAAAAACCTACAAAAAGACCACGCAGAGGGCGCAAAAAAGACCCTCCGCACCAACTCACGGTGCGGAGGCGCTCCCTCTGCGTCCCAGAGCTTCCAGCAAGCAAGACAACAATAAAAATAGCAAGCTGGACAGAAAAATAGCAAACCAAAGAAATACAAGCTGGAACTTAGCTTCTGCTGGGAAGACAGGTCACAAGAACGATCCAGGAGTGAACTAGACCAATACTGGAACATTGACAGGTGGCATGGAGCAAAGATCTAAGTGGAGTTAAATAGAGCAGCAGCTAACGAATTAATCTCGTCACCTGTGGAAGGAAACTCAGAAACACCCACCAGAGGAAATCCACGGACAGAACCAGCCGAAGTACCATTCATGACCACAGGAGGGAGCCCGACAACAGAATTCACAACACACAGGCGGTGTAGCTAGCTTCACAGGCGGGCTACTCAGATGACTATCAGACAATGCTTCTAGCTTAAAAGGATTGGCTGAGCTAGATTACACCAAATGATGTGACAAACACTTGCACAGCACTGGCACAGACCTGCCTGGCAAACAGTGCTATGAACTGCTGTAACCTACCCTAAAAAGGGCTGATATTACAACTAGTCCTGACTCCTCCCGACTCCCTAAACCTATCTCTCTGAAAATTCGCTCCAAAAAAACACTTAGACTGTATAGCGCCCACAGCAGCAGCGGTGCCATTTAAAACTAAGCTGCAGCAGTGAGGAAATGGTGGCAATGGGGCAAATGGCTGGTTCTTATAGGGCAAGGACATGTGACATACACAGCCAATGACACATGCCCTTGCTTGTGTGCATCACATGCACATTGCTGTGTGTGTGTGCACTGCTGATAGGCTGAGAGACTGCACCGCCCCAATGTAAATGCGGGAAAGAAAACAAAAATGGAGATCGGCATCATTTCAGCACAGATCTATCCCCCTCCAAGCCCCCCCGCCCACTATACACTGAAACAGTCTATTAACAATGATAAACAGTTTTAATGTGCAAATCAAGTTAGGCTTTTGGTGAACGAACAGTTATCGAACAGAAACTTGAACAGCCGAATTTTATTGTTCGAGTTCGTCGAACGTCTCAAACACCGCCCAAAACAGCTCGAATTTGAAATTGGCGAACAGCTCGACTCGAACTCCGCTCATCTCTACTCCTAATGCTGCAAATTCCACAAATGAGCATTTTCAGTTCTTTAAAACATATCAAATGGTTAGAAATTCTACTGTGCCTAATAATTTGGAACAGTGCATTTTAAGTTTTTATTCATTTTGGAGATCATACTGTTATCATTGGGAGGTTTCTTCAATAAAATTTGATGTATACTCTAACGGGTGATGACTTTTATTAGACTGACTGTCATTTGCACCGACCATTTAGGAAAATCTGAGAAAAATGTCATCTGCATAATAAATTGGAACATAGTGTACTCCCATCAGCCGCTCCTGCTCTCGCCGTTATTAGCAGCAGCAGGAGTCGGATGATGGGAGCAGTAGTCCCATCAGCTGATGCCAGTGACTGGAGGTAAACGTTATACCTCTGATCACAGTTGAGTGCTCACACTATCTTTTGACAGCGTGGGAACTGCGGCTCTCTCAACAGCTGGGATAATTTTACCGCCGATCAGAAGCAGCGTTTGCCACGCCGTCATGCACATGACAGCATGATAAACACTCGGTACTAAGGCAGCCAAACCCAAACAGTAAGGAGGGTTTCACATGCCCTGATATTTCCAGTACTGGAAAAACCGGTACCGGAGATATCCATGCCTGTGTGTCTGTGTATGTATGTGAGGCACACGTGTGGCAACCGTGTGCCGCATCAATACCACACGGACAGCTGCCAGGGAAGAAGCGCTACAGTAAGTGCTGTTCCCCGGCAGCTGGTGCTGAAGCCGGCTCTCATCATTCTCCCCTGCTCTGCCGGCGATTGGCGTGAGCAGAGGAGAATGATGTCCAAACTATGACAACAGGTGAGCGCATTTGGGACTCTTACCCCATCATCTGACACCTGCTGCCGCTAATAACAGTGACAGCAGGAGCGGATGACCGGGGTATTCCACAGCCGCCATATTCGATTTAACTAAATAAATGAATGAACAACCCGATGTGGGTGTCCCCCTGGGGACTGCAAACCTCAGCTGTCAGCTTCTGCAAAGTTGGTTATCAAGAATAGAAGGGTCCCCAAGCTGGTTTTTTTTTTAATTATTTAAATAAATAATTAAAATAACCAACGTGGGGATCCCCCCCATTTTTGACAAGCAACCTTGCTAAAGCTCACAGCTGGGTCTGCTATTCTCAGCCTGGCAAGGGGCCATTGATATTGACCCCCCAACCTAAAAATAGCAGCCCCTAGCTGCCCAGAAAAGGCACTTGCCAATTTTGTTTCTGGTTTCCTTCAACAGCTCTTTGGTCTTCACCATAATTGAATTTGGAGTGTGACTGTTTGAGGTTGTGGACAGGTGTCTTTTATACTGATAACAAGTTCAAACAGGTGCCATTACAACAGGTAATGAGTGGAGGACAGAGGAGCCTCTTAAAGAAGAAGTTACAGGTCCATGAGAGCCAGAAATCTTGCATGTTTTTAGGTGACCAAATACTTATTTTCCACCATAATTTGAAAACTAAATCTTGCCAAATCAGACAAGGTGATTTTTTGGATTTGTTTTCTCAATTTTGACTCTCATAGTTGTGGTCTACCTATGATGTCAATTACAGGCGTCTCTCATCTTTTTATGTGGGGGAACTTGCACTATCGGTGGCTGACTAAATACTTTTTTTCCCCACTGTATACGCTCAGCATGCAGATCCCCAGGCACTGTGGTAAGGGTGTGCCTGTGCTCTCCCCTTCTTAAATTGGCAGCGTGTGCACTGTCCTAAGGTGTCATTAGCCAATGGCAGGCAGACAAGTAGTATTTAAGGCATGGAGGTGCCTGTGCAATGTTGTATACTGTATCTAACACATTTGCTAGTTTTCAGGTCCCAGTACTCTTATTCCTGTATACCTGTCAATCAACCGTGGCCGTCCGCCTGCGTGTCTATCAGCCGTGCCTGCATATCTAGCAGTCTGCGTGCCAGTCTGTGTCTACCAGCCATGCCCGCCTCCCTTTCTGCCTATCAGCTGTGCCCGCCTGCCTATCAGTTTAGGCCAAATGCTTGCCCCTCAGCCATGCCTGCCTGTCAGTCTGCCCATTCGTGCCTCTTTCTTCTTAGTTAGTAAGGCCGAAAAAAGACATTTGTCCATCTTGAGCGTCAGCTGCCATCTACCCGAGTTTAGTCTTGATGTAACAACTAGTCCCGTTTCCCTTATTCCACCTCAGATCACAGTATCATCTGCTGCCGTGCACCCGCGGTCGGACTTGGTGAGCAACCTAGTCACGCCCTTCCAGGCTCTCCTCGGATCACAGCAAAGTGGTTCCACCACCCAGTCCGTTACACAGTGTAACCAATTGAAAATAGGTTGTAAGCAGCATACCCTTCCCCGCTCTCATACTCTGGCAGGTCTGACCCTATGTGTGTATGTATTGCCTTCGCATCTCGGCTTCAGGAAAATGGCCGCCGCGATCTCCATCTGTGCACGCGCGGCATCCCGCGGCCATTTTCCTGAAGCCCCAGGCAGCAGAGGACTCCATATGCGCACGCGCGGCCTCAGGAAGATGGCCGCCCCCACAGATCACCAGGGAAATAGCGCCGATCGCGCGTTTTTTCTTCTCCAGCCCAGTGGATTCAGAAGATGGGCATGCGCAAACATGCCCATATGACCTGACCAGCCTGATTGACAGGCGAAAACGGCGACTTTGGTAAGCTATTTCGGCAGCATAGGTGGGGAATCAGGGTACACAAAATACACTATAGTAACGCACAGCTCAGGCCCTATTTAACAGTATTTTTATCTCGTACTGAAAAAACGGGGTGACAGGTTCCCTTTAAATAGCTCAGCCAGCTTCAAAGTGAGGCAGAGGGGATCAACTCCTACATGACCAGTCCAGAGATAAGACAGCTGAACACAAACTCAGAACTGGATCATGACACTTACCAGAGCCATAACTTTTTTTTATTTTTTGATTAAAATGGCCATGTGAGGGCTTGTTTTTGGAGGAATGAGTTGTACTTTTCAATGACACCATTGGTTTTAACATATCATGTACTGGAAAACGGGAAAAAAAATTCAAAGTGCGGTGAAATTTCAAAACAAGTGCAATCCCACAGTTGTTTTTTTGTTTTGCTTTTTTAATATGCTCACTAAATTCTAAAACTGACCTGCCATTATGATTATCCAGGTCATTATGAGTTCATAGACACCAAACATGTCTAAGCTCTTTTTCTATCTAGGTGGTGAAAAAAAATTCCAAGCTTTGTTAAAAAAAAATAAAATTGCGCTATTTTCCGATGCTCATATTTTTCATGATCTCGCGTTGGGTGAGGGCTTATTTTTTACATGCCGAGCTGACATTTTTAATGATCCATTGCAGTGCAGATACAATTTTTTGATCGCCCATTATTGCATTATGATCAAAAAAATGTAATTCTGGAGTTTTTACTTTTTTCTCGCTTCGCCGTTTAGCAATCAGGTTAATCCTTTTTTTTATAGATCGGGCGATTCTGAATCCGGCAATACCAAATATGTGTATGTGTATGTTTTGATTTTTTTATTGTTTTATTTTGAAAGGGGCGAAAGTGTGGTGATGTGAACATTTACAGTTTTTTTTTATTTTTTTTATCTTTTTAAAACATTTTTTTTAACTTTTTGAATGCTTCAATAGTCTATATGGGAGACTCGAAGCTGCCATAACCTGATCGCCTCTGCTACATACACCATGTTCCAAATTATTATGCAAATGACATTTTCTTAAATGGTCGGTGCAAATGACAGTTAGTCTAATTAAAGTCATCACCCGTTAGAGTATACATCAAATTTTATTGGAGAAACCTTCCAATGATAACAGTACAATCTCCAAAATGAATAAAAACTCAAGATGCACTGTTCCAAATTATTAGGCACAGTAGAATTTCCACCTCCTGTCGCCTCTAGCTCAAAAATATCTCCAGAATCCGTCCTTTCCTCAACTGTCAATCTACTAAAATGCTTGTGCGTGCCCTCATCATCTCCCGCCTTGATTACTGCAACATCCTTTTCTGTGGCCTCCCTGCTAACACCCTTGCACCTCTCCAGTCCATCCTTAACTCTGCTGCCCGACTAATTCTGAAAATGTCTTCACTGGCTCCCATTCTCTCAGCGTATACAGTTCAAATTACTTATACTAACCTACAAAGCCATCCATAACCTGTCTCCTCATATATCTCTGAACTAATCTCCCGATACCTTCCCTCACGTAATCTCCGGTCCTCCCAAGACCTCCTTCTCTCCTCCACACTTATGCGCTCCTCACCCAACCGCCTCCAAGACTTCTTCCGAATATCCCCCATCTTCTGGAATTCTTTGCCCCAAACACGTCCGACTATCAACTCGGATCCTTCAGATGGAACCAGAAAACTCACCTCTTCAGGAAAGCCTACAGCCTGCACTGGCCCTGCTGCCTCCTCACCGCTACTGCCTCATCAACACCGGAGCTCCTGCAACCTTCAACCTATTGTCTCCTTCCCCACCATCCTGTAGAATGTAAGCCCGCAAGGGCTGGTTCCTCGCCCCTCTGTATCAGTTTGTCATTTAGTTTGCTTACTGTAAGTGATACCTGTAATTTGTATGTAACCCCTTCTCATGTACAGCACCATGGAATCAATGGTGCTATAGAAATAAATAATAATTTCTAAACATTTGATATGTTTTAAAGAACTGAAAATGCTCATTTGTTGAATTTGCAGCATTAGAAGGTTACATTCACTGAACAAAAAAGCTATTTAACTCCAAAACATCCTAACAGGCCAAGTTACATGTTAACATAGGAACCCTTCTTTGATATCACCTTCACAATTCTTGCACCCACTGAACTTGTGTGTTTTTTGGAGATTTTCTGCTTGTATTTCTTTGCATGAAGTCAGAGTAGCCTCCCAGAGCAGCTGCTTTGATGTGAACTGCCTCCCACCCTCATAGATCTTTGCTTGATGATACTCCAAAGGTTCTCTATAGGGTTGAGGTCAGGGGAATATGGTGGCCACACCATGAGTTTATCTCCTTTTATGCCCATAGCAGCCAATGACTCAGAGGTATTCTTTGCAGCATGAGATGGTGCATTGTCATGCATGAAGATGATTTTGCTCCTGAAGGCACGTTTCTGCATTTTATACCATGGAAGAAAATTGTCAGTCAAACTCTATATACTTTGCAGAGGTGATTTTCACACCTTCAGGAACCTTAAAGGGCCCTACCAGCTGTTTCCCCATGATTCCGGCTCAAAACATGACTCCTACACCTCCTTGCTGACGTCATAGCCTTGTTGGGACATGGTGGTCATCCACCAAAAATCCACTACTTCATCCATCTGGACCATCCAGGGTTGCTCGACATTCATCAGTAAGACTGTTTGAAAATTAGTCTTCAGGTATGTCTGGGCCCACTGCAACCGTTTCTGCTTGTCAACACTGTTTAAGAGTTGCCGAATAGTAGGTTTATGAACCACAGCAAGCCTTTGAAGGATTCTACACCTTGAGGTTCGAGGGACTCCAGAGGCACCAGCAGCTTCAAATAACTGTTTGCTGCTTTGTAATGGTATTTTGGCAGCTGCTCTCTTAATCCAATGAATTTTTCTGGCAGAAACCTTTCTCATTATGCCTTTATCTGCATGAACTCTGTCTGTGCTCTGTTTCAGTCACAAATCTCTTCACAGTATGATGATCACTCTTAAGTTTTCGTGAAATATCTAATGTTTTCATACCTTGTCCAAGGCATTGCACTATTTAACGCTTTTCAGCAGCAGAGAGATTCTTTTTATTTCCCATATTGCTTGAAACCTGTGGCCTGCTTAATAACGTGGAACATCATTTTAAATGGACTCTGTCACCTGAATTTGGAGGGAACAATTTTCAGCCATAGGGGCGGGGTTTTCGGGTGTTGGATTCACCCTTTCCTTACCCGCTGGCTGCATGCTGGCTGCAATATTGGATTGAAGTTCATTCTCTGTCCTCCATAGTACACGCCTGCGCAAGGCAAGATTGCCTTGTGCAGGCATGTACTACAGAGGACAGAGAATGAACTTCAATCCAATATTGCAGCCAGCATGCAGCCAGCGGGTAAGGAAAGGGTGAATCAAACACCCGAAAACCCCGCCCCTATGGCTGAAAATTGTTCCCTCCAAATTCAGGTGACAGAGTCCCTTTAAGTAGTTTTTCTTTAATTAGTATCACCTGGAAAACTAATTATCACATGTGTTTAAGATTGATTTCAGTGAACCATTGAGCCCTGAGACGCAATACCATCCACGAGTTTATTTGAAAAACAAAACAATTAAATCTTTGGGTCTTAAATCCAATTTGCATAATAATTTGGAACACAGTGTACAGGCAATAATCAGATCGCCTGTATGTAGCAAAATTGCTGACTTGCTATGAATGCCATCCACCAGGCGGCGCTCATAGTAATCTGGAAGTGACAAGCGATCACGTGACGAGCGTCACCGATAGGTGGATTTCTGGCATGCTTGACGGAAGCGCGTGTTAAATCTCGCTGTCAGAGTTTGACAGTGGAATTTAACACGTTAACAGCCACAAGAGGATCGAGATTCCTCCTGCGGCTGTTAGTGGCACATGTCAGCTATTCAATACAGCTGATATGTGCCGGAAATGATGTGGGCTCAGTTCCAGAGCCCACATCAAAGGAAGGGGTTAAACATGCATGCAATAACTTAGTCAGTGTCTGATTCTTGCTGCATGTGGTCTGGGAAGCATGAATCTCCTTTCATGTTCCCTTCAATTATGTTATTATGCCAAATATTTATATATTTATTGTTATTTATGCATTTTTAAAATCTCAGGCCACATTCAAATTTGGCGCGTCATATGCACTTAAAAGGTACACACTTAAAACAGTACAGTTCTTTACTTGTATTGTGTCATACATTCATTAACAGTAATCTCTGAGCAGTGACAAATCAGTTTGAGTTCTGTATAGAGTCTTTTCATTTTGGTATTCTGAGATCAGACTTTACTGACATGATCTTCTCAGTTGTATCTATTACATATTAATTGAACATTCTCAAATTTTTTTTTTCTTTTAACCCTTTCGTACCCAGGCTGTTTTTGCCTATGTGACCAGGCCAATTTTTTCAATTCTGACCAGTGTCACTTTATGAGGTAATAACTCTGGAATGCTTCAATGGATCCCGGTGATTCTGAGAATGTTTTCTCGTGACATACTTTATGATAGTGCTAAAATTTATTCGATATGACTTGCATTTATTTGTGAAAATTCGCTGAAATTTGGCAAAAATCTTGAAAATTTCACAATTTTCAAACTTTTAATTTTTATGCCCTTAAATCAGAGAGTCATATCGCACAAAATAGTTAATAAATAACATTTTCCACATGTCTACTTTACATCAGCACAATTTTGTAACAACTTTTTTTTTCTTAGGAAGTTATAAGGGTTAAAATTTGACCAGCGAGTTTAAGTTTTTCAACATTTTACAAAACCATTTTTTTTAAGGACCACCTCACATTTGAAGTCACTTTGAGGGGTCTATGTGAGAGAAAATACCTAAAAGTGACACCATTCTAAAACCTGCACCCCTCAAGGTGTACAAAACAACATTCAAGAAGTTTATTAACCCTTCAGGTGCTTCACAGGAATGAATGGAATGTGGAAGGAAAAAATAAACATTTAGTTTTCTTTCACAAAATTTTTTCTTTAGACCTATTTTTTTTACTTTCTCAAGGGTAACAGGAGAAAATGGACTATAAATTTTGTTTTGCAATTACTCCTGAGCATGCCGATACCCCATATGTGGGGGAAATCTACTGTTTGGCACACGACAGGGCTCAAAAGGGAAGCAGCGCCATTTGACTTTTTGAAAGTAAAATATGTTGGAATAATTAGCAGTTGCCATGTCGCGTTAGGAGAGCCCCTGATGTGCCTAAACAGTGGAAACCCCCATAACATGACACAATTTTGGAAACTAGACCCCTTAGGGAACTTATCTAGATGTCTAGTGAGCACCTTGAACCTCCAGGGGCTTCACAGAATTTTATAATATTGAACCGTCAAAATAAAAAAAAAACATTTTTACCACAAAAATGCTATTAGCTATTTTATATTATTTTCACAAGGGTAGCTAGAAAAAACTGACCCCAAAGTTTGTTGTGCAATTTCTCCTGAGTATGCCAATACCCAATATATGGTGGAAAACTACTGTCTGGGAGCACAGCAGGGCATGAAAGGGAAGGAGTGCCATATTACAGTCCAGGTTTTGCTGCATTGGTTTGAAGGAGCCATGTCCCATTGGCAGAGCCCATGAGGTGCCATAACAGCAGAAACCCCCGTAAGTGACCCCAATTTACAAACTACACCTATCAATAAGTTCATCTAGGGGTGCAGTGATCATATTGACACCACAAGTGTGTCACAGAATTTGATAAAAATAAAGATTATTATTATTATTATTATTATTATTATTATTATTATTATTTGATACCATTGGGCAGTGAAGAAAAAATAATTATATTTTTACCACAAAAAATTGTTTAAGCCCCAGATTTTACATTTTCACACTGTGAAATGGGTAAAAATGGTGCCAAAATGTGTTAGACAATTTCTTCTGAACTTGGCAATACCCCATATGTGGCTGTAGAGCACTGCCAGAAAAGCAGAATCCGCCCTCAAGTGACCCCAGTTTGGAAATTATACCCATTTAGGAATTTATCTACAAGTGTAGTGATGATTTTTACTCCATAAGTGTTTTCCAAAAACAGGCAGCAGTGGATGTTGCTGAGTGAAAAATGCAAACTGCTGTAGTACGTTATGCCCAGCCCGTGCTTCTGGATAGATGCACCCATAAATTAGGCGGGCTCTCATCACTACAAAAATGCCAAACATGTGGATGATATATGCGGTTTAGGTACACTGTGGGGCTCAGAAGGGAGGGGGGCATTTGAATTTGGGAGCGCAGAATTTCTTTTAGGGGAGTGAGTAGCCATAACAGTTTTCCAGAGTCTTTGTACTACTAGTACTGTGGAAGCCCTCTATATTTCCGCTAACAGATGACAGACCTGAGTGAGGACTTGATTTTTTTGTGGATTGAGTGGAAGCTTTTATTGGGAACATTTTACATAACGATTGGGATCACATTTATCCGGTGCTCTATGCTCAGAACTTACCTTGGGGTTTCTATCTAAATCTGAGTGACATGACAGATGAAACCTCCGATCCATTCACTATAATGAGGCAGCAGAGTTACTTTGGACTCCGTCTGGCCTCTGTTCAGCTGTGTCCTTCTTTTCAGAGGTGAACAAAACTGGCTGACCACGCTTTTATGTATGACTAAAAAGAGGGACACCGCCGGATCACATGTCTTATGGCATCCACAGTGTCTCCGTCTGCCTCATTATATGGAGTCTTCCAATGGGGGTTCCATTCTGAATCACCTATTTCAGAGATTTACATGGAAACCCCGGTGTAAGCGCTCAGCGCAGTGCACGGGATAAATGTGCGCTGAGCCTCAGGCCGGCCTCACACTAGCGTGTTTTACGGACATAAGAGAGGTGCTGAAAATACGGATTGCATACGGTACAATGCTTCTCCATGCCCCAGCTCCTATCTGCCGTATTTTACTGATCCGTATTATACGGTCTTCTACGGCCGTAGAAAATCGCCGCATGCTTCGTTTGTCACTGTATTGCGCAAAAAATATGCCAATGAAAGTCTATGGGGGCCAGAAAAATACGGATTACACACGGACCAGCAGTGTGACTTGCGAGAAATATGCAGCGGTGTTCTATAGAAAAGCCGGCAATTCAGTGCGGTGTACAGTAAAATCACACTGACAGGTTACAATAGAATAGCTAAAATAAATTTCTACACATAGTATAGGGGTATATATATATATGTCAGTGAGACACATATATGTATATATATTAATATTTCATACAGCGCTAGATAGCTTAAAAGCCGTCAATTCAATTGCCGGCTTTTGCCATCTCCTTTCCAAACCCGACATGATATGAGTAGTGTTGAGCGATACCGTCCGATACTTGAAAGTATCGGTATCGGATAGTATCGGCCGATACCCGAAAAGTATCGGATATCGCCGATACCGATACCCGATACCAATACAAGTCAATGGGACACCAAGTATCGGAAGGTATCCTGATGGTTCCCAGGGTCTGAAGGAGAGGAAACTCTCCTTCAGGCCCTGGGATCCATATTAATGTGTAAAATAAAGAATTAAAATAAAAAATATTGATATAATTACCACTCTGGAGACCCCTGGATACCACCGCTGGTAACCGGCAGCCTTCTTTGCTTAAAATGAGTGCGTTTAGGACCTCAGAATGACGTCGCGGCTTCTGATTGGTCGCGTGCCGCTCATGTGACCACCACGCAACCAATCAGAAGCCGCGACGTCATTCTCAGGTCCTAAATTCCTAGAATGAGGAGTTTAGAGCCTGAGAATGACGTCGCGGCTTCTGATTGGTCGCGTGGCGGTCACATGAGCGGCACGCGACCAATCAGAAGCCGTGACGTCATGGAAGTCCCTAAACGCGCTCATTTTAAACAAAGAAGGCTGCCGGTTACCAGCGGTGATGTCCAGGGGCCTCCGGAGAGGTAAGTATATCAATATTTTTTATTTTAATTCTTTATTTTACACATTAATATGGATCCGATACCGATTCCCGATACCACAAAAGTATCGGAACTCGGTATCGGAATTCCGATACCGCAAGTATCGGCTGATACCCGATACTTGCGGTATCGGAATGCTCAACACTAGATATGAGACATGAATGGGATACACTGGCGCTATACTATGAAGAGGGTCCAGGTGCTGCAGGTATTTAGGCAGGCCTGTGCCTGCTCTGCCAAAATAAGGATGAACTGGTTTAGGGGAAAATACCGCGCTACCAGAGCCTAAAGAACAATGAATGGCTGCCTAAAACAAGTGGATGAGTAAATAACTAAATAAATGAATAAATAAATAAACAACTAAATCAAAATCTCACACCTGCTCGGTGCAGTATACAGTGGGGCAAAAAAGTATTTAGTCAGTCAGCAATAGTGCAAGTTCCACCACTTAAAAAGATGAGAGGCGTCTGTAATTTACATCATAGGTAGACCTCAACTATGGGAGACAAACTGAGAAAAAAAAAATCCAGAAAATCACATTGTCTGTTTTTTTAACATTTTATTTGCATATTATGGTGGAAAATAAGTATTTGGTCAGAAACAAAATTTCATCTCAATACTTTGTAATATATCCTTTGTTGATAATGACAGAGGTCAAACGTTTTCTGTAAGTCTTCACAAGGTTGCCACACACTGTTGTTGGTATGTTGGCCCATTCCTCCATGCAGATCTCCTCTAGAGCAGTGATGTTTTTGGCTTTTCGCTTGGCAACACGGACTTTCAACTCCCTCCAAAGGTTTTCCATAGGGTTGAGATCTGGAGACTGGCTAGGCCACTCCAGGACCTTGAAATGCTTCTTACGAAGCCACTCCTTCATTGCCCTGGCGGTCTGCTTTGGATCATTGTCATGTTGAAAGACCCAGCCACGTTTCATCTTCAATGCCCTTGCTGATGGAAGGAGGTTTGCACTCAAAATCTCACGATACATGGCACCATTCATTCTTTCATGTACCCGGATCAGTCGTCCTGGCCCCTTTGCAGAGAAACAGCCCCAAAGCATGATGTTTCCACCACCATGCTTTACAGTAGGTATGGTGTTTGATGGATGCAACTCAGCATTCTTTTTCCTCCAAACACGACAAGTTGTGTTTCTACCAAACAGTTCCAGTTTGGTTTCATCAGACCATAGGACATTCTCCCAAAACTCCTCTGGATCATCCAAATGCTCTCTAGCAAACTTCAGATGGGCCCGGACATGTACTGGCTTAAGCAGTGGGACACGTCTGGCACTGCAGGATCTGAGTCCATGGTGGCGTAGTGTGTTACTTATGGTAGGCCTTGTTACATTGGTCCCAGCTCTCTGCAGTTCATTCACTAGGTCCCCCCGCGTGGTTCTTGGATTTATGCTCACCGTTCTTGTGATCATTCTGACCCCACGGGCTGGGATTTTGCGTGGAGCCCCAGATCGAGGGAGATTATCAGTGGTCTTGTATGTCTTCCATTTTCTAATTATTGCTCCCACTGTTGATTTCTTCACTCCAAGCTGGTTGGCTATTGCAGATTCAGTCTTCCCAGCCTGGTGCAGGGCTACAATTTTGTTTCTGGTGTCCTTTGACAGCTCTTTGGTCTTCACCATAGTGGAGTTTGGAGTCAGACTGTTTGAGGGTGTGCACAGGTGTCTTTTTATACTGATAACAAGTTTAAACAGGTGCCATTACTACAGGTAATGAGTGGAGGAAAGAGGAGACTCTTAAAGAAGAAGTTACAGGTCTGTGAGAGCCAGAAATCTTGATTGTTTGTTTCTGACCAAATACTTATTTTCCACCATAATATGCAAAAAAAATGATAAAAAAACAGACAATGTGATTTTCTGGATTTTTTTTTCTCAGTTTGCCTCCCATAGTTGAGGTCTACCTATGATGTAAATTACAGACGCCTCTCATCTTTTTAAGTGGTGGAACTTGCACTATTGCTGACTGACTAAATACTTTTTTGCCCCACTGTATATTCCACCTAGATGAAAATGGTCTGCACTTCTATGGTACTGAATAATGCTCTACCTATTGAGCATGCACATGCTGCATAATACTCAATAAATGAATATAGAGGCCACAGTAAATAGATGTATAAAATCTGCGTGCTTGTAGCTGTTATAAGTAGGTTCCTTACCGCGTGAGTTGACCGCCAGCCTGAATAGATGTGGAGCCGACCGTGTTTGGAGTAGAACGCTGTCCTTCACCGGTGTCAGCGGTGAGTGCTGGGGCCAAGTGGCTCACAGGAGCTAATAATAGAATAGGCGCACACCAGCTAGTGCTGTCTGCGTGCAATGTCCACGGAGAGTACCAGGAACAGAGTGCCGCCCTTCCCTGGGGGATCCTGGCGTAGGTGGAGGCAAGGTGGCTTGCAGGAGCTTGGAGTGGGGTGGGAGCAGGGCAGCCTCAGCTGCCCGTACTAAGTGCAAGTTGCTGCTGCGCGGTGCAGAGCCAGGGAACGTCCCGGCCGGAGGCGTCCCTGGTTACACTGGGAAAAGATGGCCGACGCTGTCAGAACAGCGTGTGACGTCACAGGCCTACGGAGCCTGACTAGGGCAAAAGACTAACCAACGCGTTTTGGAGTATACCGCACTCCTTCATCAGGGTTACCACCCCACGTAACTTGCTCAGTATATAAGCATATCTGCGGGCACCCCGCTGAGAGCCCCATCCTAGCTATAGGTCCAATTTAACTGTCACACTACATTGTCCTAATGAAACCACCTTAATCTGCCCCCGCAATGAAAAAAATGGTGAATGTAAAACCGGATGTATATGAATCCTGCTGATATATCTACTTTTTAAAAAAAATTCATTCATTATATGTATGTGTAGAAAGAGGATCTAAGCCTTATATAGATTGACCTGCCATCAGCAAATGGTCTAATGAACCCCACAGACTGCGGGTGAACTTTAATACAATATAATGAGTTTAGTTTCCACCGGAATTAAAAGTTTACCTTTATTAAACCAATATAATATCAAACATATAAAAAATGGATTCTGATTAAAAACAACAACCACACACCTGCCAAGTTAGTAAAAAACAAAGAAAATATCTATAAAAAACACAGAAAATATCTATTAAAAAAAATTTTATAAAAAAAAAAAAATTTTTTTTTTACATTTTTGAATTTTTTTTGAAATATTTAAAAAAATTTAACATTTTTTAGGAAAATATATAGTATTTGAATATTTTAATATATAGTATGTATAATGTTTAAAGAGGGGGAAAAGAAATACAGTAATACAATTAACAATAAACTGTTAGGTGTCACCTCATGATTATTAAAATGCTTATAATTCAAGTTCCCAATTCAACCCTTTGGGGTATAAACTGTCTAAGGAAAAAATCCATTCAAGTCTCGACATTTTCATGAGGAAATCCCCCCCCTTTTGTCCGGACGCACAATTTGTATGCCGCAAAAGTGTATACTCTTTAGGGATTGCCCGTGTTTCTCCCTGAAATGCCGTGAGAGTGGATGTCCTGTGAATCCTCTTTGTATATTCTTACAATGCTCTTTTATGCGTACTTGTAGTTGTCTCTTTGTACGCCCCACATACAATTTCTTGCATGGACACTGAATTAAATAGATTACTCTGGTGGTGTGGCAGGACATAGAATCTTTAATTGTAAATTGTTTGATTCCGTCCGAGTCAAAGAATTTTAATTGTCTTGTTTTTTTAAAACTAGTGTGCATGCATCCATAGCACCCTTTACACGGTAGAAATCCTTCTTTGGAAGAATTAGGAACTGACATACCCCCTGATTGTTTTGTGAGGACCATTTTAGTGGTGGGAGCTATCAGATGGCCTAGGGATTGGGCCTCGCGGTATATAAACCTAGGATGGCTCGGGAGGTGCTCTCCTATTACCTTGTCCTTTTGTAGGACCGACCAGTGCTTGCGTATAATGTTGGTAAATCTATTGTGCCTTGCATGAAACTGCGTTATGAATGGTAACTCAAAGACTTGCTGCTGTAAATTGGGAACTGCTGTTGTGACGGTCGTATTATTGGTGTTATTATTATTACTCTTCAACAAGATTTCCCTTGACAGTAAGGCCACTTCTCTATATGCTTTTTCCAACACCAGTCTGGGGTACCCTTTTTCTAAGAATTGTTGTGTTAAATGACTAGCTTCCTCATTATAGTCCGCCATCTTTGTACAGTTGCGTCGTACCCTAGTATATTGGCTTTTGGGTATGTTTAGTAGCCATACTGGTAGATGACAACTCGTCATGTGGATGAAGCTATTAGAGTCAACCTCCTTGCGGTAACAACTAGTGCATAGCTGATTACCGTCCACATAAATCTTCAGGTCCAGAAAATTGACACTGGTGGTGCTAGTGTTTGGTGTAAACTCTAGGCCGTATTGATTATTGTTTAGACCTGAGATAAAAACTTCTACATCCTCATGGGAACCTTCCCATATAAAGAGGATGTCGTTGATGAATCGACGCTAGATCACTAACCCTGGATATAGCTGGCCATCCTTACTGATATGGGATTCCTCCCAGTTGGCGACATAAATATTGGCATAACTAGGCGCAAACCACGTGCCCATGACGGTACCCCATGTTTGAATATAGTACTCCTCTTCATACAGGAAATAGTTGTGCTGTAATATAAATTTGATGCAATCCAGAATATATTCTATTTGTATTGCAGTGTATATGTTTAAACCCTGAAGGGAGTGATGGACCGCTTGACACCCTTTTTCCTGATTTATTACTGTGTAAAGTGACTTGATGTCAAGGGTCCCTAAGATGTAATTACTTTTCCACTCAATTCCCGCCAGAACCTCTAATGTGTGTCCAGTATTCTTTAGGTACGTTGGGATCAACTTCATGCATTTCTGCAAATGTACATCAAAGTATCTAGATAAATTAGCTGTTAAGCTAGTGATACCCGATATGATGAGCCTACCGGGAGGGTTGATGGTGCTTTTGTGTAACTTAGGGATGTGGTAGAAAATGGCCCTGCTGGGGTTTTTGTTCAAAATAAAGAAAAATTCATTTTCTACCACATCCCTAAGTTACACAAAAGCACCATCAACCCTCCCGCTAGGCCCATCATATCGGGTATCAATAGCTTAACAGCTAATTTATCTAGATATGTTGATGTACATTTGCAGAAATGCATGAAGTTGATCCCAGCGTACCTAAAGGATACTGGACACACAGTAGAGGTTCTGGCGGGAATTGAGTGGAAAAGTAATTACATCTTAGGGACCCTTGACATCAAGTCACTTTACACAGTAATAAATCAGGAAAAAGGGTGTCAGGCGGTCCATCACTCCCTTCAGGGCTTAAACATATACACTGCAATACAAATAGAATATATTCTGGAATGCATCAAATTTATATTACAGCACAACTATTTCCTGTATGAAGAGGAGTACTATATTCAAACATGGGGTACCGCCATGGGCACGTGGTTTGCGCCTAGTTATGCCAACATTTATGTCGCCAACTGGGAGGAATCCCATATCAGTAAGAATGGCCAGCTATATCCAGGGTTAGTGATCTGGCATCGATTCATCAACGACATCCTCTTTATATGGGAAGGTTTCCATAAGGATCTAGAAGTTTTTATCTCAGGTCTAAACAATAATCAATACGGCCTAGAGTTTACACCAAACACTAGCACCACCAGTGTCAATTTTCTGGACCTGAAAATTTATGTGGACGGTAATCAGCTATGCACTAGTTGTTACCGCAAGGAGGTTGACTCTAATAGCTTCATCCACATGACGAGTTGTCATCTACCAGTATGGCTACTAAACATACCCAAAAGCCAATATACTAGGGTACGACGCAACTGTACAAAGATGGCGGACTATAATGAGGAAGCTAGTCATTTAACACAACAATTCTTGGAAAAAGGGTACCCCAGACCGGTGTTGGAAAAAGCATATAGAGAAGTGGCCTCACTGTCAAGGGAAATCTTGTTGAAGAGTAATAATAATAACACCAATAATACGACCGTCACAACAGCAGTTCCAAATTTACAGCAGCAAGTCTTTGAGTTACCATTCATAACGCAGTTTCATGCAAGGCACAATAGATTTACCAACATTATACGCAAGCACTGGTCGGTCCTACAAAAGGACAAGGTAATAGGAGAGCACCTCCCGAGCCATGCTAGGTTTATATACCGCAAGGCCCAATCCCTAGGCCATCTGATAGCCCCCACCACTAGAATGGTCCTCACAAAACAATCAGGGGGTATGTCAGTTCCTAATTCTTCCAAAGAAGGATTTCTACCGTGTAAAGGGTGCTACGGATGCATGCACACTAGTTTTAAAAAAGCAAGACAATTAACATTCTTTGACTCGGACGGAATCAAACAATTTACAATTAAAGATTCTATGTCCTGCCACACCACCGGAGTGATCTATTTAATTCAGTGTCCATGCAAGAAATTGTATGTGGGGCGTACAAAGAGACAACTACAAGTACGAATAAAAGAGCATTGTAAGAATATACAAAGAGGATTCACAGGACATCCTGTTATGGACCTGGTGGTTAGGAGCACCTGGAACGACCTGATGGTTAACTAACACAGAACAAGCTCTGGGAAGTGGGAGCTCTGCTGACCGCAACCCTTAATCCTATCACACACACTAGAAATAGCCGTGGAGCGTACCTAACTCGGCCTAGACGCCTCTTCACAGCCTAAGAGCTAACTAGCCCTAGAGATAGAAAATAAAGCCTAGCTTGCCTCAGAGAAATTCCCCAAAGGAAAAGGCAGCCCCCCACATATATTGACTGTGAGTTAAGATGAAAGTCACAAACACAGGAATGAAACAAGTTTCAGCAAAGGGAGGCCAGACTAACTAAACAGACTGAGGATAGGAAAGGTATCTTTGCGGTCAGCACAAAAAACTACAAAAGACCACGCAGAGTGTGCAAAAAGACCTCCGCACCGACTCACGGTGTGGAGGTGCCACTCTGCATCCCAGAGCTTCCAGCTAGCAAAGCAAAATCATGATAGCAAGCTGGACAAGAAAACAAAGAACAAATAATAAACTAGCAGGGACTTAACTTCTGCTGGAGTAGACAGGTCACCCGAAAGATCCAAGAGCAAACTGAACCAGTACAAGAACATTGACAGCTGGCATGGAGTAACGATCTGAGTGGAGTTAAATAGAGCAGCCAGCCAAAGAATAAACTACGTCACCTGTGAAAGGAACCTCAGAAGCAGCAGCTCCACTCACAGCCACCAGAGGGAGTCCATGGACAGAACTCGCCGAAGTACCATTCATGACCACAGGAGGGAGTTCGATAACAGAATTCACAACAACATCCACTCTTACGGCATTTCAGGGAGAAACACGGGCAATCCCTAAAGGGTATACACTTTTGCGGCATACAAATTGTGCGTCCGGACATTTCCTCATGAAATCACAGCTGACATCCGGCACTATGTGCCAGGAGCGGTCACGGACCGCCCCAGACACATTAACCCCTGGCACACCGCGATCAAAGATGATCGCGATGTGCCGGCGGTGCAGGGAAGCATCGCACAGGGAGGGGGCTCCCTGCGGGCTTCCCTGAGCCCCCCGCAGCAACGCGATGTGATCGCGTTGCTGCAAGGGTCTTACCTCCCTCCCTGCCTGCTCCAGACCCAGATCCAAGATGGCCACAGATCCGGGTCCTGCAGGGAGAGAGGTGGCTTCACAGAGCCTGCTCAGAGCAGGCACTGTGAAGCAGCCTGCACTGCTATCAGATCGGTGATCTGACAGAGTGCTGTGCAAACTGTCAGATCACCGATCTGTGATGTCCCCCCCTGGGGCAAAGTAAAAAAGTTAAAAAAAAAAATTTCCAAATGTGTAAAAAAAAAATAAAAAAAAATATTCCTAAATAATGAAAAAAAAAAAAATATATAATTCCCATGAATACATTTCTTTATCTAAATAACTAAAAAAAACAATAAAAGTACATATATTTAGTATCGCCACGTCCGTAACGGCCCGACCTATAAAACTGGCCCACTAATTAACCCCTTCAGTAAACACCGTAAGAAAAAAAAAAAAACGAGGCAAAAAACAACGCTTTATTATCATACTGCCGAGCAAAAAGTGGAATAACACGCGATCAAAAAGACAGATATAAATAACCATGGTAACGCTGAAAATGTCATCTTGTCCCGCAAAAAAGGAGCCGCCATACAGCATCATCAGCAAAAAAAATAAAAAAGTTATAGTCCTGAGAATAAAGCGATGCAAAAATAATTATTTTTTCTATAAAATAGTTTTTATCGTATAAAAGCGCCAAAACATAAAAAAAATGATATAAATGAGGTGTTGTTGTAATCGTACTGACCCAAAGAATAAAACTGCTTTATCAATTTTACCAAACGCGGAACGGTATAAACGCCTCCCCCAAAAGAAATTCATGAATAGCTGGTTTTTGGTCATTCTGCCTCACAAAAATCAGAATAAAAAGTGATCAAAAAATGTCATATGCCCGAAAATGTTACCAATAAAAACGTCAACTCGTCCCGCAAAAAACAAGACCTCACATGACTCTGTGGACCAAAATATGGAAAAATTATAGCTCTCAAAATGTGGTAATGCAAAAAATATTTTTTGCAATAAAAAGCGTCTTTCAGTGTGTGACGGCTGCCAATCATAAAAATCAGCTAAAAAACCCACTATAAAAGTAAATCAAACCCCCCTTCATCACCCCCTTAGTTAGGGAAAAATTAAAAAAATGTATTTATTTCCATTTTCCCATTAGGGCTAGGGCTAGGGTTAGGGTTAGGGCTAGGGTTAGGGCTAGGGTTAGTGTTAGGGTTAGGGCTAGGGTTAGGGTTAGGGCTAGGGTTAGGGTTAGGGCTAGGGTTAGGGTTAGGGATAGGGTTAGGGCTAGGGTTAGGGCTAGGGTTAGGGTTAGGGCTAGGGCTAGGGTTAGGGCTAGGGCTACAGTTTGGGTTGGGGCTAAAGTTACAGTTAGGGTTTAGATTACATTTACAGTTGGGAATAGGGTTGGGATTAGGGTTAGGGGTGTGTCAGGGTTAGAGGTGTGGTTAGGGTTACCATTGGAATTAGGGTTAGGGGTGTGTTTGGATTAGGGTTTCAGTTATAATTGGGGGGTTTCCACTGTCTAGGCACATCAGGGGCTCTCCAAACGCGACATGGCGTCCGATCTCAATTCCAGCCAATTCTGCGTTGAAAAAGTAAAACAGTGCTTCTTCCCTTCCGAGCTCTCCCATGTGCCCAAACAGGGGTTTACCCCAACATATGGGGTATCAGCGTACTCAGGACAAATAGGACAACAACTGTTGGGGTCCAATTTCTCCTGTTACCCTTGGGAAAATACAAAACTGGGGGCTAAAAATAATTTTTGTGGGAAAAAAAAAGGATTTTTTATTTTTACGGCTCTGCGTTATAAACTGTAGTGAAACACTTGGGGGTTCAAAGTTCTCACAACACATCTAGATAAGTTCCCTGGGGGGTCTAGTTTCCAATATGGGGTCACTTGTGGGGGTTTTCTACTGTTTAGGTACATTAGGGGTACTGCAAACGCAATGTGATGCCTGCAGACCATTCCATCTAAGTCTGCATTCCAAATGGCACTCCTTCCCTTCCGAGCCCTCCCATGCGCCCAAACGGTGGTTCCCCCCAACATATGGGGTATCAGCGTACTCAGGACAAATTGGACGACAACAACTTTTGAGGTCAAATTTCTCCTCTTACCCTCGGGAAAATACAAAACTGGGGGCTAAAAATAATTTTTGTGGGAAAAAATTTTTATTTTATTTTTACGGCTCTCCATTATAAACTTCTGTGAAGCCCTTGGTGGGTCAAAGCGCTCATGACACATCTAGATAAGTTCCTTAGGGGGTCTACTTTCCAAAATGGTGTCACTTGTGAGGGGTTTCTACTATTTAGGTACATTAGGGGCTCTGCAAACGCAACATGGCGTCTCATCTCAATTCCTGTCAATTTTGCATTGAAAAGACAAACGGCGCTCCTTCCTTTCCGAGCTCTCCCATCCACCCAAACAGTGGTTTACCCCCACATATGGGGTATCAGCGTACTCAGGACAAATTGTACAACAACTGTTGGGGTCCAATTTCTTCTCTTACCCTTGGGAAAATAAAAAATTGGGGGCGAAAAGATAATTTTTGTGAAAAAATATGATTTGTTATTTTTACGGTTCTGCATTATAAACTTCTGTGAAGCACTTGGTGGGTCAAAGTGCTCACCACATCTCTAGATAAGTTCCTTAGGGGGTCTACTTTCCAAAATGGTGTCACTTGTGGGGGGTTTCAATGTTTAGGCACATCAGTGGCTCTCCAAACGCAACATGGCGTCCCATCTCAATTCCTGTCAATTTTGCATTGAAAAGTCAAACGGCGCTCCTTCCCTTCCGAGCTCTCCCATCCGCCCAAACAGTGGTTTATCCCCACATATGGGGTATCAGCATACTCAGGACAAATTGTACAACAACTTTTGGGGTCCAATTTCTTCTCTTACCCTTGGAAAAATAAAAAATTGGGGGCGAAAAGATAATTTTTGTGAAAAAATATGATTTTTTATTTTTACGGTTCTGCATTATAAACTTCTGTGAAGCACTTGGTGGGTCAAAGTGCTCACCACACCTCTAGATAAGTTCCTTAGGGGGTCTACTTTCCAAAAGGGTGTCACTTGTGGGGGGTTTCAATGTTTAGGCACATCAGGGGCTCTCCAAACGAAACATGGCGTCCCATCTCAATTCCAGTCAATTTTGCATTGAAAAGTCAAATGGCACTCCTTCGCTTCCGAGCTCTGCCATGCGCCCAAACAGTGGTTTACCCCCACATGTGGGGTATTGGCATACTCAGGACAAATTGTACAACAATGTTTGGGGTCCATTTTCTCCTGTTACCCTTAGTAAAATAAAACAAATTGGAGCTGAATTACATTTTTTGTGAAAAAAAGTTAAATGTTCATTTTTATTTAAACATTCAAAAAATTCCTGTGAAGCACCAGAAGGGTTAATAAACTTCTTGAATGTGGTTTTGAGCACCTTGAGGGGTGTAGTTTTTAGAATGGTGTCACACTTGGGTATTTTCTATCATATAGACCCCTCAAAATGACTTCAAATGAGATGTGGTCCCTAAAAAAAAATGGTGTTGTAAAAATGAGAAATTGCTGGTCAACTTTTCACCCTTATAACTCCCTAACAAAATTTTTTTTAAAGTAAACATGTGGGAAATGTTACTTATTAAGTATTTTGTGTGACATATCTCTGTGATTTAATTGCATAAAAATTCAAAGTTGGAAAATTGCGATATTTTCATAATTTTCGCCAAATTTCCGTTTTTTTCACAAATAAACGCAGGTACTATCAAAGAATTTTTACCATTGTCATGATGTACAATATGTCTCGAGAAAACAATGTCAGATTCACTGGGATCCGTTGAAGCGTTCCAGAGTTATAACCTCATAAAGGGACAGTGGTCAGAATTGTAAAAATTGGCCCTGTCATTAACGTGCAAACCACCCTTGGGGGTAAAGGGGTTAATAATCATGAGGTGACACCTAACAGTTTATTGTTAATTTTATTACTGTATTTCTTTTCCCCCTCTTTAAACAGTATATATACTATATATTAAAATATTCAAATACTATATATTTCCCTAAAAAAATTTAATTTTTTTTTAAATATTTTAAAAAAAAATCAAAAATGTAAAAAATTGTTTTGTTTTTTTTTATAAAAATTTTTTTATAGATATTTTCTGTGTTTTTTATAGATATTTTCTTTGTTTTTTACTAACTTGGCAGGTGTGTGGTTGTTGTTTTTAATCAGAATCCATTTTTTATATGTTTGATATTATATTGGTTTAATAAAGGTAGACTTTTAATTCCGGTGGAAACTAAACTCATTATATTGTATTAAAGTTCACCCGCAGTCTGCGGGGTTCATTAGACCATTTGCTGTTGGCAGGTCAATCTATATAAGGCTTAGATCCTCTTTCTACACATACATATAATCAGGTCCCAATGATGTCACCTGTCAGAGCAACTGCTCTACACAGGAATCGCAGCGCTTGCAGGGCCCTGGGGTCCTGAGCACTGCTTGACCACCCACCATTGATAAACGTCGGCGCTGCACAAAGCCCAGCAAACACCGGCGTATATCTACTCTGGACGGTCATGAAGAGGTTAAAGAGGTTGTCCACTACTTAAGCATTGATGACCTCTATTTAGGATAGGTCATCAATGTCTGATCGGTCGGGGTCCGACATCCGGCTTCGGCAGTCAGAGGTACTCCCTTATGGAGCTAGCCATCTTTTAATAGTGGTTGAGGCTTGGTACTACACATCCACCTCCTATTCAAATCAACAGGAGGCAGATTTGTAGTACCCTGTGGTGGCCACTATAGCAAACGGTCAGCTCCTCAAGTGAGTACCTCCAGCCAGTAGCCACTGCCGACACTAATAACAGCTAATGGCAGGGATGTCGGACCCTGATCAGTCAGACATTGATGATCTATCCTAAGGATAGGTCATCAATGCTAAAGTAGTTTACTTTACTGCACCAAACATAAAGCTAAATAGTTGATTATGCTAATTTTTTTTATTACTATTATTTTATTTTTGCATTGAGAACGGTTGGTGAATATTTTTTTTATTTTTAAATATTTTTTTCATGGCTTTATACTTTTTTGTCTCCTAGAAAACTTAAATCTGTGATTGTTTTATCATTTGTTTTATACACTACTTCACAGAAGTACAAAGATGGTGGCAATGAGGGCCATAGAAACCCATTGGCACCCTATGAGGAAGAAACGACCACCCAAATTAACACCCTATCAGGATTTTTAGAAAAAAAGCTGCTGTCAGAAATTGACATTAGCACTTAAGTGGTTAAACAGTTAGCTCTGATAGCTGTTGTTAGAGAAGGGTGCTGGTTGCATAACACAGCTGGCACCCACTGTGCATGGTGCATGGTGCATGCTCAGCTCACTAACTTGGTCCACACACATCTGCGCTGTATACCGTATGTATGGTAATTGTTGGGAAGAGGTTAATATGACTTTTAATTTTGAGATTTTTGTGGGCATTGGTTTTAAATATTCTGTTTTTTTTTTCTACATTAGAGTTTGTTAGGTATTGTACATTTAATCCCATTTCAGAGATTTATAAAAACTCAATAACAATTATGCAATAGTAATAGAAACTATATTGCAGCTGAAATTAGCATAACAGTTTAAGTAGTAATGTGGTTTTACCTGCTTCTTCTCTTCTCATCACTGATATAATTTCTACAAATAAAAAAAAATACAAGAGATAAATAGTTCATAATAAACTTATTTTAAGTCTTACAAATTATATCTGCTTAAAATATCTGAAACAATCATTGATCTAACATATCTTTATGAAAAAGAAAGAATCAGTGGGAGAATAATGATACCCATTTATAATGCTAATGCATCAAATATTAGCTATTTTTACTCCTAATGATGAATTGATGGGCTTTAAGTGACTACAAAAGATTATTAAAGGGGTTGTCTCACCTTAAAGTACATTTTAATCAACAAATGTATTAAAAAAAAGTTCCTATGCTGAGTTAATCTTAGAAATATGCCCCTGATTTATACTGTGCTATTTGCCTTATCTGACTATGCAGAGCTGCTCAAGATAATGTTTGATGCATACCCACAACTCCAGAGGAAGGGAGGGAGCATGAGAGATTATACAAATGACACATCTCTGTGTTTGTTTTATCACAGCAAGGAGTGTTTCTCCTCTGTCTGCAGCCATATGAACTGATCATAAATCAAGTCTGTGACACATGAGCTCCAGCAGACACTGAGCTTGTATGTCATAGATTTGATTTATGATGAGCTCACAGGACTGGTGACATGATAGAAACACTTGCTCCTGTGATAAAATAAATGTGAAAGGAAATACAGTGGTACGGAAATTATTCAGACCCCTTTTATATTTTTCACTAGGGTTGAGCGAAACGGGTCGTTCATTTTCAAAAGTCGCCGACTTTTGGCAAAGTCGGGTTTCATGAAACCCGATCCGACCCTTGTGCGGTGTCGGCCATGCGGTATGCGACTTTCGCGCCAAAGTCGCGTTTCAATGACGCGAAAAGCGCCATTTCTCAGCCAATGAAGGTGAATGCAGAGTGTGGGCAGCGTGATGACATAGGTCCTGGTCCCCACCATCTTAAAGAAGGGCATTGCAGTGATTGGCTTGCTGTCTGCGGCGTCACAGGGGCTATATAGGGGCGTTCCCGCCGACCGCCATCTTAGTGCTGCTGATCTGAGCTTAGGGAGAGGTTGCTGCCGCTTTGTCAGAAGCAGGGATAGCGTTAGGCAGGGTCCATTAACCACCAAACTGCTTGTGCTGTGGCGATTTCCACTGTCCAACACCACCTTCGGTGTGCAGGGACAGTGGAAGCTACATTTTTTTTTTCTCTCTCTCTCAGCGCTGTAGCTCATTGGGCTGCCCTAGAAGGCTCCCTGATAGCTGCATTGCTGTGTGTACGCCGCTGTGCAAACCAACTGCTTTTTTCAAAGCACAAATCCTCTTGTTCCTTCCTTTCTGCACAGCTATCTTTTTTGTTTGTCCACACTTTTTATTTAATTTGTGCATCAGTCCACTCGTTATTGCTGCCTGCCATACCTGGCTGAGATTACTGCAGGGAGATAGTAATTGTTGGACACTCCGTTTTTTTTTTTTTTTTTTTGTGGGAGATTAAGATTGACATTTCTGCTAGAGTGCCATCCCTGTGTGTGCCATCTCTCAGTCAGTGGGCCATAGAAAGCCTATTTATTTTTTTGCTTGATTTGGGTTCTAAAATCTACCTGAAAAAATCACTACATCAATCAGTGGGAGAAAAATATTGGCCTCAGGGCTTGTGTGCCACTCCTGACTCCTGTGTGTGCCATCTCTCAGTCAGTGGGCCATAGAAAGCCTATTTATTTTTTTGCTTGATTTGGGTTCTAAAATCTACCTGATAAAATCACTACATCAATCAGTGGGAGAAAAATATTGGCCTCCGGGCTTGTGTGCCACTCCTGACTCCTGTGTGTGCCATCTGTCACTCAGTGGGGCATAGAAAGCCTTTTTTTTTTATTTGGTTTCTAAATTGTCATTGAAAAAATCATTTTATTTATTTGGTTTCTAAATTATTCCTGAAAAAATCATTTTATTTTATTTTGTTTATAAAGTCTCCCTGAAAAAAAAAAACATAGGTGGGAGATTAATATTGCCCTTTCTGCTTGTGTGCCAGTCTTGACTCCTGGGTGTGCCATCTCTCTCTCTCTCAAATTGTGGGCCATAGAAAGCCTATTTATTTTTTTGCTTGATTTGGGTTCTAAAATCTACCTGAAAAAATCACTACATCAATCAGTGGGAGAAAAATATTGGCCTCAGGGCTTGTGTGCCACTCCTGACTCCTGTGTGTGCCATCTCTCAGTCAGTGGGCCATAGAAAGCCTATTTATTTTTTTGCTTGATTTGGGTTCTAAAATCTACCTGAAAAAATCACTACATCAATCAGTGGGAGATAAATATTGGCCTCTGGGCTTGTGTGCCACTCCTGACTCCTGTGTGTGCCATCTCTCACTCAGTGGGCCATAGAAAGCCTATTTATTTTTTTGCTTGATTTGGGTTCTAAAATCTACCTGAAAAAATCACTACATCAATCAGTGGGAGATAAATATTGGCCTCTGGGCTTGTGTGCCACTCCTGACTCCTGTGTGTGCCATCTCTCACTCAGTGGGCCATAGAAAGCCTATTTTTTTATTTGGTTTCTAAATTCTCCCTGAAAAAATCATTTTATTTTATTTGGTTTCTAAATTCTTCCTGAAAAAATCATTTTATTTTATTTTGTTTCTAAAGTCTCCCTGAAAAAAAAAAAAAAAAAACAGTGGGAGATTAATATTGCCCTTTCTGCTTGTGTGCCAGTCTTGACTCCTGGGTGTGCCATCTCTCTCTCTCTCTCAAATAGTGGGCCATAGAAAGCCTATTTATTTTTTTGCTTGATTTGGGTTCTAAATTCTACCTGAAAAAATCAATAAATCAATCAGTGGGAGAAAAATATTGGCCTCTGGGCTTGTGTGCCACTCCTGACTCCTGTGTGTGCCATCTCTCACTCAGTGGGCCATAGAAAGCCTATTTTTTTTTTTATTTGGTTTCTAAATTCTCCCTGAAAAAATTATTTTATTTTATTTGGTTTCTAAATTCTTCCTGAAAAAATCATTTTATTTTATTTTGCTTCTAAAGTCTCCCTGAAAAAAAAACAAAAAAACAGTTGGAGATTAATATTGCCCTTTCTGCTTGTGTGCCAGTCTTGACTACTGGGTGTGCCATCTCTCTCTCTCTCTCTCTCAAATAGTGGGCCATAGAAAGCCTATTTATTTTTTTGCTTGATTTGGGTTCTAAATTCTACCTGAAAAAATCAATAAATCAATCAGTGGGAGAAAAATATTGGCCTCTGGGCTTGTGTGCCACTCCTGACTCCTGTGTGTGCCATCTCTCACTCAGTGGCCCTAGAAAGCCTTTTTTTTTTTTATTTGGTTTCTAAATTCTCCCTGAAAAAATCATTTTATTTTATTTGGTTTCTAAATAATTCCTGAAAAAATCATTTTATTTTATTTTGTTTCTAAAGTCTCCCTGAAAAAAAAAAAAAAATCAGTGGGAGATTAATATTGACATTTGTGCTTGAGTGACAGTCCTGCGTGTGTGGCATCTCTGTGATTTGGTGCCACAGAAAACAGAGTGTGTAACATTATGCTTGATTTTCCTTGTGGTCTCACCAACCTGTAAAGGGATATTGAAATCATACTGAAGTTATAGCTCACCGTGTAAGTTGTTTGACAGCAACAAATAAAGTTACTTTGGTTAAGTTTTTAAAACAATGAGGAAGTCTGGTGCAAGAGGTCGTGGCCGTGGGCGTTCATTGTCAGCTGGTAATGATGGTAGTGGTAGTGGAGCATCAGGTGGTCGTGGGAAAAAAAATATTCCACCTAAGTCTGGAGCTGTGGAGCCAGGTTCGTCGTCTGGTTACACAAGGCCTCGAACGCTCTCTTTTCTGGGAGTAGGAAAACCGCTTTTAAAGCCGGAGCAGCAACAGCAAGTTTTGGCTTACCTTGCAGACTCAGCCTCTAGCTCTTTTGCCTCCTCTTCTGAAACTGGTAAATGTAAAAGCAGCGTGTCGTTTGTGGATGTTCACGGTCAGGGACAAGTCGCTTCCTTGTCCTCTTCAGCAAAAACAACAAGAGAGAAGGATGCAGCAGGCGACACAACGGGTTACTCCATGGAGCTCTTTACACATACCGTTCCTGGCTTAGAAAGTGAAACAGTTAACAGGCCATGCCCATTACAAGTAGATTCTGACATGGAGTGCACTGATGCACAGCCACAGCCAGAATACTATGCTGGTCCTTTGACTCAGACCACAACATTGCCCTCTCAGGGTACTGATCCACAATCAGACCCTGATGAGACTATGTTGCCCCATCACGAACGCTATACCACCGACCGACACGGTGACACAGACGAAGTTGCACACGAGCTAGAAGAGGAGGTAATAGATGACCCAGTTGTTGACCCCAATTGGCAGCCATTGGGGGAACAGGGTGCAGGCGGCAGTAGTTCTGAAGCAGTGGTGGAGGAGGGGCCGCAGCAGGCATCAACATCGCAACAGGTTCCATCTGCCGGGCCCGTATCTGGCCCAAAACGCGTGGCAAAGCCAAAACCTGTTGGAGGACAGCGTGGCCATCCGGTTAAAGCTCAGTCTGCAATCCCTGAAAAGGGATCCGATGCTAGGAAGAGTGCAGTCTGGCATTTTTTTAAACAACATCCAATTGATCAGCGCAAAGTCATCTGTCAAAAATGTTCAACTAGCTTAAGCAGAGGTCAGAATCTTAAAAGTCTCAATACAAGTTGCATGCATAGACATTTAACCACCATGCATTTTCAAGCCTGGACTAACTACCAAACGTCCCTTAAGGTTGTAGCACCCTCGGCCAATGAAGCTAGTCAGCAACGCAACATCCCTTCCGTCACTGTAAGGCCACCATTTTCCGCACCACCGGCAGTATCTGTGCAGGTTTCTTTGCCAGCCAAAAGCAGTCAGGGTCAGGGAATCACCAGTTTTGTAGGAGGAAATATTGCATCTAGGGCACCGGCGGAAACAACACCGTCTCCAACCGTCTCTCAGTCTGCCATGTCCACCGGCACACCCGCTAGTTCCACGATCTCCAGCTCTCCAGTCCAGCTCACCCTACATGAGACTCTGGTTAGAAAAAGGAAGTACTTATCCTCGCATCCGCGTACACAGGGTTTTAACGCCCACATAGCTAGACTAATCTCGTTAGAGATGATGCCCTACCGGTTAGTTGAAAGCGAAGCTTTCAAAGCCCTGATGGAGTACGCTGAACCACGCTACGAGCTACCCAGTCGACACTTTTTTTCCAGAAAAGCCATCCCAGCCCTGCACCAGCATGTTAAACAGCGCATCGTCCATGCACTCAGGCAATCTGTGAGTACAAAGGTGCACCTGACTACAGATGCATGGACCAGTAGGCATGGCCAGGGACGTTACGTGTCCATCACGGCACACTGGGTGAATGTGGTGGATGCAGGGTCCACAGGGGACATCAATTTCGGGACAGTTGTGCCTAGCCCACGGTCTAGGAAACAGTTGGCTGTAGGCGTTCGCACCCCCTCCTCCTCCTCCTCGTCCTCCTGCAGAAGAGAGAGCTCTTCCACAGACCGCAGTCGGCCAACCACTCCATCGGCAGCTGACACTGTTGCACGCCAGTTGTCCCATTATGGGCCAGCTACTGGCAAGCGTCAGCAGGCTGTATTGGCTATGAAGTGTTTGGGCGACAACAGACACCGCGGAAGTTCTGTCCGAGTTCTTGCAGCAAGAAACGCAGTCGTGGCTGGGCACAGTAGATCTTGAGGCAGGCAAGGTAGTGAGTGATAACGGAAGGAATTTCATGGCTGCCATCTCCCTTTCCCAACTGAAACACATTCCTTGCCTGGCTCACACCCTAAACCTGGTGGTGCAGTGCTTATTGAAAACTTATCCTGGGTTCTCCGACCTGCTCCTCAAAGTGCGTGGACTTTGCTCACATATCCGCCGTTTGCCTGTTAACTCCAGCCGTATGCAGACCTATCAGCGGTCTTTGAACCTTCCCCAGCATCGCCTAATCATAGACGTTGCAACAAGGTGGAACTCAACACTGCACATGCTTCAGAGACTGTGCCAACAGAGGCGGGCTGTTATGTTTTTGTGGGAGGATACACATACACGGGCAGGCAGTAGGATGGCAGACATGGAGTTGTCAGGTGGGCAGTGGTCGAAGATACAAGACATGTGTCAAGTCCTTCAGTGTTTTGAGGAATGCACACGGCTGGTTAGTGCAGACAACGCCATAATAAGCATGAGCATCCCCCTAATGTGTCTGCTGATGCAAAGTTTGACGCACATAAAGGATCAGGCGTCTGCACCAGAGGAAGAGGAAAGCCTTGATGACAGTCAGCCATTGTCTGGTCAGGGCAGTGTACAGGACGAGGTAGCGGGCGAAGAGGAGGTGGAGGACGAGGAGGATGATGGGGATGAGTATATTTTTAATGAGGAAGCTTTCTCGGGGGCACTGGAAATTGGTTGCGTGGCAAGGCCGGGTTCTGTTTTTTTGAGGGACACAAGTGACGTAGATTTGCCTGAAACTGCCCCTCAACCAATCACAACCGCAGATTTGACAACTGGAACTTTGGCCCACATGGCAGATTATGCCTTACGTATCCTCAAAAGGGACACACGCATTACTAAAATGATGAACGATGACGATTACTGGTTGGCCTGCCTCCTTGATCCTCGCTATAAAGGCAAATTGCAAAATATTATGTCACATGAGAACTTGGAACTAATATTAGCAACCAAACAATCAACTCTTGTTGATCGTTTGCTTCAGGCATTCCCAGCACACAGCGCACGTGATCGTTCTCACACGAGCTCCAGGGGGCAGCAGACCAGAAGTGTTAGGGGTGCACACATCAGAAGTGGCGTTGGACAGAGGGGTTTTCTGACCAGGTTGTGGAGTGATTTTGCTATGACCGCAGACAGGACAGGTACTGCTGCATCAATTGAAAGTGACAGGAGACAACATTTGTCCAGTATGGTTACAAACTATTTTTCATCCCTTATCGATGTTCTCCCTCAACCGTCATTCCCATTTGATTACTGGGCATCAAAATTAGACACCTGGCCAGAATTGGCAGAATATGCATTGCAGGAGCTTGCTTGCCCGGCAGCTAGTGTCCTATCAGAAAGAGTATTCAGTGCTGCAGGTTCAATATTAACCGAAAAAAGGACTCGTCTGGCTACCCAAAATGTTGATGATCTAACATTCATTAAAATGAACCACAACTGGATTTCGAATTCTTTTGCCCCACCTTGCCCGGCCGACACCTAGCTTTCCTATGAAAAGCTCTTGCCTGTGGACTACTGTGAATTACTTTTCTAATGTCTAATTTGCTGCAGCTGATTGTCCAGCATACGACATGTTTACACCTCCCTAAATGGCCAAACTCCCCACACGGGGCCGTGGTATCGCGACTTGGCGCAAGCACCCGTGAGAGTGCTGTTTGTCTGAAGAGGTGGGTGTGCCCGCTTTTGGTCGACAGCACTGCCACTGGGTCCCTCATAGTACAATAAAGTGTCTCTGGCGGTGGTGGTGCGCACCCAACGTCAGACACACTGTTGTAACATGAGGGGGCCTGGGCCTGTACCGCAGGCCACAAGAGAGTTCACCCAGCCCCAGGTCAAACATTGCTCTACCACTTCCACAGTTATCTCTCACACTTCCACCAATGTTTAGTCTATGCGCTGACATCCTTCCATTCCTGCCACTGACAATACCATTGTGTTGACATGTATGATGGTACTTAACATAGTCAGGGGCAGTGTCCACTATTTACCACAGTAAATACTTTGCGCTAAATTAGTAGGTCTGAAACTACGCAGAGGATCCCACCCCTGTACCTAATGATTGCACCCTTCAGTGTTTTCGTTTTGTTTTAATGCGAGACATTCACATTTATTTATTGTTTTGGACTACTAACTGGCAGACACTCATTACAATCGGCCTCCGCTGACCAGACCACTGCTGCCCGTGTACCCCTGGAACCAATTTTAAATTGCCTACAGCCAGCCCAATTTATTATGTTAGGCCTTCGAAGCCTGTCTGCGGTCCCTCCTTCCACTAGGCCTCCACTGACCTGTCTACTGCTGCCCGTGTACTCCTGGAACCAATTTTAAATTGCCTACAGCCAGCCCAATTTATTATGTTAGGCCTTCGAAGCCTGTCTGCGGTCCCTCCTTCCACTAGGCCTCCACTGACCTGTCTACTGCTGCCCGTGTACTCCTGGAACCAATTATAAAGTGCCTACAGCCTGTCCAATTTTATTATGTTAAGCCTTCGAAGCCTGTCTGCGGTCCCTCCTTCCACTAGGCCTCCACTGACCTGTGTACTGCTGCCCGTGTACCCCTGGAAGCAATTTTAAATTGCCTACAGCCAGCCCAATTTATTATGTTAGGCCTTCGAAGCCTGTCTGCGGTCCCTCCTTCCACTAGGCCTCCACTGACCTGTGTACTGCTGCCCTTGTACCCCTGGAACCAATTTTAAATTGCCTACAGCCAGCCCAATTTATTATGTTAGGCCTTCGAAGCCTGTCTGCGGTCTCTCCTTCCACTAGGCCTCCACTGACCTGTCTACTGCTGCCCGTGTACTCCTGGAACCAATTATAAAGTGCCTACAGCCTGTCCAATTTTATTATGTTAAGCCTTCGAAGCCTGTCTGCGGTCCCTCCTTCCACTAGGCCTCCACTGACCTGTGTACTGCTGCCCGTGTACCCCTGGAACCAATTTTAAATTGCCTACAGCCAGCCCAATTTATTATGTTAGGCCTTCGAAGCCTGTCTGCGGTCCCTCCTTCCACTAGGCCTCCACTGACCTGTCTACTGCTGCCCGTGTACTCCTGGAACCAATTATAAAGTGCCTACAGCCTGTCCAATTTTATTATGTTAGGCCTTCGAAGCCTGTCTGCGGTCCCTCCTTCCACTAGGCTTCCACTGACCTGTGTACTGCTGCCCGTGTACCCCTGGAACCAATGTTAAAGTGCCTACAGCCCAATATTTTTTTATGTTAGGCCTTCGAAGCCT
The DNA here is from genome assembly GCF_032444005.1 of Ranitomeya imitator. Lineage (NCBI taxonomy): Eukaryota > Metazoa > Chordata > Amphibia > Anura > Dendrobatidae > Ranitomeya > Ranitomeya imitator. The sequence goes on from NC_091284.1 coordinate 433,245,511, forward strand.
GTCTGCGGCCCGTTCTTTCTACTACTACTACACTGACCAGTCTACTGCTGCCCGTGTACCCCTGGAGCCAATGTTAAAGTGCCTACAGCCCAATATTTTGTTATGTTAGGCCTTCGAAGCCTGTCTGCGGCCCGTTCTTTCTACTACTACTACACTGACCAGTCTACTGCTGCCCGTGTACCCCTGGAACCAATGTTAAAGTGCCTACAGCCCAATATTTTGTTATGTTAGGCCTTCAAAGCCTGTCTGCGGCCCGTTTTTTCTACTACTCCTACACTGACCAGACCACTGCTGCCTGTGTACCCCTGGAACCTATTTAAAAGTGCCTACAGCCCAATATTTTTTTATGTTAGGCCTTCGAAGCCTGTCTGCGGCCCGTTCTTTCTACTACTACTACTACACTGACCAGACCACTGCTGCCTGTGTACCCCTGGAACCTATTTAAAAGTGCCGACAGCCCAATATTTTTTTATGTTAGGCCTTCGAAGCCTGTCTGCGGCCCGTTCTTTCTACTACTACTACACTGACCAGTCTACTGCTGCCCGTGTACCCCTGGAACCAATGTTAATGTGCCTACAGCCCAATATTTTTTTATTGTAGGCCTTCGAAGCCTGTCTGCAGCCCGTTCTTTCAACTACTACTACACTGACCTGTCTACTGCTGCCCGTGTACCCCTGGAACCAATGTTAAAGTGCCTACAGCCCAATATTTTTTTATGTTAGGCCTTCGAAGCCTGTCTGCGGCCCGTTCTTTCTATTACTACTACACTGACCAGTCTACTGCTGCCCGTGTACCCCTGGAACCAATGTTAAAGTGCCTACAGACCAATATTTTGTTATGTTAGGCCTTCGAAGCCTGTCTGCGGCCCGTTTTTTCTACTACTCCTACACTGACCAGACCACTGCTGCCTGTGTACCCCTGGAACCTATTTAAAAGTGCCTACAGCCCAATATTTTTTTATGTTAGGCCTTCGAAGCCTGTCTGCGGCCCGTTCTTTCTACTACTCCTCCACTGACCAGACCACTGCTGCCCGTGTACCCCTGGAACCTATTTTTAATTGCATAGAGCATCCTTTTTTTAATAGTAGGCGTACAAAGTCTGTCTGCGGTCCACTATTGAAATTGTCCTCCACTGCCCAGAGCAATGCTGCCTGTGTACCCCTGTAACCTTTTTTAAGCTGCAGTGAGCCACATTTTTGGTTTAAGGCCTACTACCTGTGTCTGTCTGCGCCACTCAATACAGCTGTGTTCCATTGAAAAAAGCTGAGCGTCAATAGTCTTGTTTTCAGCCTCTAGGAATTTTAAAACTGCATTGGGGCTACAACTTTGGTAGGGCCTACTAACGGTGTCTGCCGCCCCAAGGTGTGCCCCAGGTTTCATCCACATTGCTTCGATCAGACTACTCTCGTTTAGTAGTTGTTGGAAACTACACTGCATTAGGCCTACAAATTGGGTATGGGGTGTAGAGAGATGGTGTGTTCCACTCCAAGGTGTTCCCCAGGTTTCCTCTCCATTGCTTCAATCTTAATGCTCTCGTTTAATAGTTGTTGGAAACTACACTGCATTAGGCCTACAAATTGGGTATGGGGTGTAGAGAGACGGTGTGTTACACTCCAAGGTGTTCCCCAGGTTTCGTCCACATTGCTTTGATCTTCCTACTCTCGTTTAGTAGTTGGTGAAAACTACACTGCATAAGGCCTACAAATTGGGTATGGGGTGTAGAGACGGTGTGTTCAACTCCAAGGTGTTCCCCAGGTTTCCTCTCCATTGCTTCAATCTTAATGCTCTCGTTTAGTAGTTGTTGGAAACTACAGTGCATTAGGCCTACAAATTGGGTATGGGGTGTAGAGAGACGGTGTGTTCCACTCCAAGGTATTCCCCAGGCTTCCTCTCCATTGCTTCAATCTTAATGCTCTCATTTAGTAGTTGTTGGAAACTACACTGCATTAGGCCTACAAATTGGGTATGGGGTGTAGAGAGACGGTGTGTTCCACTCCAAGGTGTTCCCCAGGTTTCCTCTCCATTGCTTCAATCTTAATGCTCTCGTTTAGTAGTTGTTGGAAACTACACTGCATTAGGCCTACAAATTGGGTATGGGGTGTAGAGAGACGGTGTGTTCCACTCCAAGGTGTTCCCCAGGTTTCCTCTCCATTGCTTCAATCTTAATGCTCTCGTTTAGTAGTTGTTGGAAACTATACTGCATTAGGCCTACAAATTGGGTATGGGGTGTAGAGAGACGGTGTCTTCCACTCCAAGGTGTTCCCCAGGTTTCCTCTCCATTGCTTCAATCTTAATGCTCTCATTTAGTAGTTGTTGGAAACTACACTGCATTAGGCCTACAAATTGGGTATGGGGTGTAGAGAGACGGTGTGTTCCACTCCAAGGTGTTCCCCAGGTTTCCTCTCCATTGCTTCAATCTTAATGCTCTTGTTTAGTAGTTGTTGGAAACTATACTGCATTAGGCCTACAAATTGGGTATGGGGTGTAGAGACGGTGTGTTCCACTCCAAGGTGTTCCCCAGGTTTCGTCCACATTGCTTCGATCTTCCTACTCTCGTTTAGTAGTTGGTGAAAACTACACTGCATAAGGCCTACAAATTGGGTATGGGGTGTAGAGACGGTGTGTTCAACTCCAAGGTGTTCCCCAGGTTTCCTCTCCATTGCTTCAATCTTAATGCTCTCGTTTAGTAGTTGTTGGAAACTACACTGTTATGAAAGGCAATTCAGTACTACAATGGACATAGCGGTCAGAGCACATACAGTGATCTGACAATAACCCAAAATCATAGAATGAGCTCTGAGACGTGGGAACTCTGCAGACCGCAATCCCTAATCCTCTCCAAACAACACTAGAGGCAGCCGTGGATTGCGCCTAACTCTGCCTATGCAACTCGGCACAGCCTGAGAAACTAACTAGCCTGAAGATAGAAAATAAGCCTACCTTGCCTCAGAGAAATACCCCAAAGGAAAAGGCAGCCCCCCACATATAATGACTGTGAGTTAAGATGAAAAGACAAACGTAGAGATGAAATAGATTCAGCAAAGTGAGGCCCGACTATTTAACAGATCGAGGATAGAAAAGGTAACTTTGCGGTCTACACAAAACCCTAAAGAACACCACGCAAAGGGGGCAAAAAGACCCTCCGTACCGAACTAAAGGCACGGAGGTACACCCTTTGCGTCCCAGAGCTTCCAGCAACAAATAAGACAAGCTGGACAGAAAAAATAGCAAACAAATAGCAAAGAAGAACTTAGCTAAGCAGAGCAGCAGGCCACAGGAATGATCCAGGAAAAAAGCAAGTCCAACACTGGAACATTGACAGGAAGCCAGGATCAAAGCATTAGGTGGAGTTAAGTAGAGAAGCACCTAACGACCTCACCAGATCACCTGAGGGAGGAAACTCAGAAGCCGCAGTACCACTTCCCTCCACCAACAGAAGCTCACAGAGAGAATCAGCCGAAGTACCACTTGTGACCACAGGAGGGAGCTCCGCCACAGAATTCACAACACTACACTGCATTAGGCCTACACATTTGGTATGGGGTGTAGAGACGGTGTGTTCCACTCCAAGGTGTTCCCCAGGTTTCCTCTCCATTGCTTCAATCTTAATGCTCTCGTTTAGTAGTTGTTGGAAACTACACTGCATTAGGCCTACAAATTGGGTATGGGGTGTAGAGAGACGGTGTGTTACACTCCAAGGTGTTCCCCAGGTTTCGTCCACATTGCTTCGATCTTCCCTTGAGGAGGGGTCACCGAACCCTCACCAGAGCCCCCAGGCCGACCAGGATGAGCCACATGAAAGGCACGAACAAGATCGGGAGCATGGACATCAGAGGCAAAAACCCAGGAATTATCTTCCTGAGCATAACCCTTCCATTTAACCAGATACTGGAGTTTCCGTCTAGAAACACGAGAATCCAAAATCTTCTCCACAATATACTCCAATTCCCCCTCCACCAAAACCGGGGCAGGAGGATCAACAGAAGGAACCATAGGTGCCACGTATCTCCGCAACAATGACCTATGGAATACGTTATGTATGGAAAAAGAATCTGGAAGGGTCAGACGAAAAGACACAGGATTAAGAACCTCAGAAATCCTATACGGACCAATGAAACGAGGTTTAAACTTAGGAGAGGAAACCTTCATAGGAATATGACGAGAAGATAACCAAACCAGATCCCCAACACGAAGTCGGGGACCCACACGGCGTCTGCGATTAGCGAAACGTTGAGCCTTCTCCTGGGACAAGGTCAAATTGTCCACTACATGAGTCCAAATCTGCTGCAACCTGTCCACCACAGTATCCACACCAGGACAGTCCGAAGACTCAACCTGTCCTGAAGAGAAACGAGGATGGAACCCAGAATTGCAGAAAAATGGCGAAACCAAGGTAGCCGAGCTGGCCCGATTATTAAGGGCGAACTCAGCCAAAGGAAAAAAGGACACCCAGTCATCCTGATCGGCAGAAACAAAGCATCTCAGATATGTTTCCAAGGTCTGATTGGTTCGTTCGGTCTGGCCATTAGTCTGAGGATGGAAAGCCGAGGAAAAAGACAAGTCAATGCCCATCCTACCACAAAAGGCTCGCCAAAACCTTGAAACAAACTGGGAACCTCTGTCAGAAACGATATTCTCTGGAATGCCATGTAAACGAACCACATGCTGGAAGAACAATGGCACCAAATCAGAGGAGGAAGGCAATTTAGACAAGGGTACCAGATGGACCATCTTAGAAAAGCGATCACAGACCACCCAAATGACTGACATCTTTTGAGAAATGGGAAGATCAGAGATAAATTCCATAGAGATATGTGTCCAAGGCCTCTTCGGGACCGGCAAGGGCAAAAGCAACCCACTGGCACGAGAACAGCAGGGCTTAGCCCGAGCACAAATCCCACAGGACTGCACAAAAACACGCACATCCCGCGACAGAGACGGCCACCAAAAGGATCTAGCCACCAACTCTCTGGTACCAAAGATTCCAGGATGACCAGCCAACACCGAACAATGAACCTCAGAGATAACTTTATTGGTCCACCTATCAGGGACAAACAGTCTCTCCGCTGGACAACGATCAGGTTTATTAGCCTGAAATTTTTGCAGCACCCGCCGCAAATCAGGGGAGATGGCAGACACAATTACTCCTTCCTTGAGGATACCCGCCGGCTTAGACAAACCCGGAGAGTCGGGCACAAAACTCCTAGACAGAGCATCCGCCTTCACATTTTTAGAGCCCGGAAGGTACGAAATCACAAAGTCAAAACGGGCAAAAAACAGCGACCAACGAGCCTGTCTAGGATTCAACCGCTTAGCAGACTCAAGATAAGTCAAGTTCTTATGATCAGTCAATACCACCACGCGATGCCTAGCTCCCTCAAGCCAATGACGCCACTCCTCGAATGCCCACTTCATGGCCAGCAACTCTCGGTTGCCCACATCATAATTTCGCTCAGCAGGCGAAAACTTCCTGGAAAAAAAAGCGCATGGTTTCATCACTGAGCAATCAGAACCTCTCTGCGACAAAACAGCCCCTGCTCCAATCTCAGAAGCATCAACCTCGACCTGGAACGGAAGAGAAACATCTGGTTGACACAGCACAGGGGCAGAAGAAAAACGACGCTTCAACTCTTGAAAAGCTTCCACAGCAGCAGAAGACCAATTGACCAAATCAGCACCCTTCTTGGTCAAATCGGTCAATGGTTTGGCAATACTAGAAAAATTGCAGATGAAGCGACGATAAAAATTAGCAAAGCCCAGGAACTTTTGCAGACTTTTCAGAGATGTCGGCTGAGTCCAATCATGGATGGCTTGGACCTTAACAGGATCCATCTCGATAGTAGAAGGGGAAAAGATGAACCCCAAAAATGAAACCTTCTGCACACCAAAGAGACACTTTGATCCCTTCACAAACAAAGAATTAGCACGTAGGACCTGAAAAACTGTTCTGACCTGCTTCACATGAGACTCCCAATCATCCGAGAAGATCAAAATGTCATCCAAGTACACAATCAGGAATTTATCCAGGTACTCTCGGAAGATGTCATGCATAAAGGACTGAAACACTGATGGAGCATTGGCAAGTCCGAATGGCATCATTAGATACTCAAAATGACCCTCGGGCGTATTAAATGCAGTTTTCCATTCATCTCCTCGCCTGATTCGCACCAGATTATACGCACCACGAAGATCTATCTTGGTGAACCAGCTAGCCCCCTTAATCCGAGCAAACAAAACAGATAACAATGGCAAGGGGTACTGAAATTTAACCGTGATCTTATTTAGAAGGCGGTAATCTATACAAGGTCTCAGCGAACCATCCTTCTTGGCTACAAAAAAGAACCCTGCTCCTAATGGTGACGATGACGGGCGAATATGCCCCTTCTCCAGGGATTCCTTCACATAACTGCGCATAGCGGCGTGCTCAGGCACGGATAAATTAAACAGTCGACCTTTTGGAAATTTACTACCAGGAATCAAATTGATAGCACAATCACAATCCCTATGCGGAGGTAGGGCATCGGACTTGGGCTCATCAAATACATCCCGGTAATCAGACAAGAACTCAGGAACCTCAGAAGGGGTGGATGACGAAATTGACAGAAATGGAACATCACCATGTACCCCCTGACAACCCCAGCTGGACACCGACATGGATTTCCAATCTAATACTGGATTATGGGCTTGTAGCCATGGCAACCCCAACACGACCACATCATGCAGATTATGCAACACCAGAAAGCGAATAACCTCCTGATGTGCAGGAGCCATGCACATGGTCAGCTGGGTCCAGTATTGAGGCTTATTCTTGGCCAAAGGCATGGCATCAATTCCTCTCAATGGAATAGGACACTGCAAGGGCTCTAAGAGAAACCCACAACGCTTAGCATACTCCAAGTCCATCAAATTCAGGGCAGCGCCTGAATCCACAAATGCCATGACAGAATACGATGACAAAGAGCAGATCAAGGTAACGGACAGAAGAAATTTTGACTGTACCGTACCAATGGTGGCAGACCTAGCGAACCGCTTAGTGCGCTTAGGACAATCAGAGATAGCATGAGTGGAATCACCACAGTAGAAACACAGCCCATTCAGACGTCTGTGTTCTTGCCGTTTAACTCTGGTCAAAGTCCTATCGCACTGCATAGGCTCAGGTTTAAGCTCAGGTAATACCGCCAAATGGTGCACAGATTTACGCTCATGCAAGCGTCGACCGATCTGAATAGCCAAAGACATAGACTCATTCAAACCAGCAGGCATAGGAAATCCCACCATGACATCCTTAAGGGCTTCAGAGAGACCCTTTCTGAACATAGCTGCCAGCGCAGATTATTCCATTGAGTGAGCACGGACCACTTTCTAAATTTCTGACAATATACCTCTATCTCATCCTGACCCTGACAAAGAGCCAGCAAATTTTTCTCTGCCTGATCCACTGAATTAGGTTCATCGTACAGCAATCCGAGCGCCAGGAAAAACGCATCGATATTACTCAATGCAGGATCTCCTGGCGCAAGAGAAAATGCCCAGTCCTGAGGGTCGCCGCGCAAAAAAGAAATAACAATCAAAACCTGTTGAACTGGATCACCAGAGGAGCGAGGTTTCAAGGCCAGAAATAATTTACAATTTTTTTTGAAACTCAGAAACTTAGTTCTATCTCCAAAAAACAAATCAGGAATAGGAATTCTTGGTTCCAACATATCTTTCTGATCAATAGTGTCTTGAATCTTTTGTACTCTTGCCGAGAGTTGATCCACAAATGAAGACAGACTTCTAATGTCCATCGCTACACCTGTGTACTGAACCACCCAAATGTTTAGGGGAAAAAAAAGGCAAAACACAGTGCAAAGAAAAAAAAATGGTCTCAGAACTTCTTTTTTCCCTCTATTGAGAATCATTAGTACTTTTGGCTTCCTGTACTGTTATGAAAGGCAATTCAGTACTACAATGGACATAGCGGTCAGAGCACATACAGTGATCTGACAATAACCCAAAATCATAGAACGAGCTCTGAGACGTGGGAACTCTGCAGACCGCAATCCCTAATCCTCTCCAAACAACACTAGAGGCAGCTGTGGATTGCGCCTAACTCTGCCTATGCAACTCGGCACAGCCTGAGAAACTAACTAGCCTGAAGATAGAAAATAAGCCTACCTTGCCTCAGAGAAATACCCCAAAGGAAAAGGCAGCCCCCCACATATAATGACTGTGAGTTAAGATGAAAAGACAAACGTAGAGATGAAATAGATTCAGCAAAGTGAGGCCCGACTTTCTTAACAGATCGAGGATAGAAAAGGTAACTTTGTGGTCTACACAAAACCCTAAAGAACACCACGCAAAGGGGGCAAAAAGACCCTCCGTACCGAACTAACGGCACAGAGGTACACCCTTTGCGTCCCAGAGCTTCCAGCAACAAATAAGACAAGCTGGACAGAAAAAATAGCAAACAAATAGCAAAGAAGAACTTAGCTAAGCAGAGCAGCAGGCCACAGGAATGATCCAGGAAAAAAGCAAGTCCAACACTGGAACATTGACAGGAAGCCAGGATCAAAGCATTAGGTGGAGTTAAGAAGAGAAGCACCTAACGACCTCACCAGATCACCTGAGGGAGGAAACTCAGAAGCCGCAGTACCACTTCCCTCCACCAACAGAAGCTCACAGAGAGAATCAGCCGAAGTACCACTTGTGACCACAGGAGGGAGCTCCGCCACAGAATTCACAACACTACATTGCATTAGGCCTACACATTTGGTATGGGGTGTAGAGACGGTGTGTTCCACTCCAAGGTGTTCGCCAGGTTTCCTCTCCATTGCTTCAATCTTAATGCTCTCGTTTAGTAGTTGGTGAAAACTATACTGCATTAGGCCTACAAATTGGGTATGGGGTGTAGAGAGAAGGTATGTTCAACTCCAAGGTGTTCCCCAGGTTTCCTCTCCATTGCTTCAATCTTAATGCTCACGTTTAGTAGTTGTTGGAAACTACACTGCATTAGGCCTACAAACTGGGTATGGGGTGTAGAGAGACGGTGTGTTACACTCCAAGGTGTTCCCCAGGTTTCGTCCACATTGCTTTGATCTTCCTACTCTCGTTTAGTAGTTGGTGAAAACTACACTGCATAAGGCCTACAAATTGGGTATGGGGTGTAGAGACGGTGTGTTCAACTCCAAGGTGTTCCCCAGGTTTCCTCTCCATTGCTTCAATCTTAATGCTCTCGTTTAGTAGTTGTTGGAAACTACAGTGCATTAGGCCTACAAATTGGGTATGGGGTGTAGAGAGACGGTGTGTTCCACTCCAAGGTGTTCCCCAGGCTTCCTCTCCATTGCTTCAATCTTAATGCTCTCGTTAAGTAGTTGTTGGAAACTATACTGCATTAGGCCTACAAATTGGGTATGGGGTGTAGAGAGACGGTGTGTTCCACTCCAATGTGTTCCCCAGGTTTCCTCTCCATTGCTTCAATCTTAATGCTCTCGTTTAGTAGTCGTTGGAAACTACACTGCATTAGGCCTACAAATTGTGTATGGGGTGTAGAGAGACGGTGTGTTCAACTCCAAGGTGTTCCCCAGGTTTCCTCTCCATTGCTTCAATCTTAATGCTCTCGTTTAGTAGTTGTTGGAAACTACACTGCATTAGGCCTACAAATTGGGTATGGGGTGTAGAGAGACGGTGTGTTACACTCCAAGGTGTTCCCCAGGTTTCGTCCACTTTGCTTCGATCTTCCTACTCTCGTTTAGTAGTTGGTGAAAACTACACTGCATAAGGCCTACAAATTGGGTATGGGGTGTAGAGACGGTGTGTTCAACTCCAAGGTGTTCCCCAGGTTTCCTCTCCATTGCTTCAATCTTAATGCTCTCGTTTAGTAGTTGTTGGAAACTACACTGCATTAGGCCTACAAATTGGGTATGGGGTGTAGAGAGACGGTGTGTTCCACTCCAAGGTGTTCCCCAGGTTTCCTCTCCATTGCTTCAATCTTAATGCTCTCGTTTAGTAGTTGTTGGAAACTACACTGCATTAGGCCTACAAATTGGGTATGGGGTGTAGAGAGTTGGTGTGTTACACTCCAAGGTGTTCCCCAGGTTTCGTCCACATTGCTTCGATCTTCCTACTCTCGTTTAGTAGTTGGTGAAAACTACACTGCATAAGGCCCACAAATTGGTTATGGGGTGTAGAGACGGTGTGTTCAACTCCAAGGTGTTCCCCAGGTTTCCTCTCCATTGCTTCAATCTTAATGCTCTCGTTTAGTAGTTGTTGGAAACTACACTGCATTAGGCCTACAAACTGGGTATGGGGTGTAGAGAGACGGTGTGTTACACTCCAAGGTGTTCCCCAGGTTTCGTCCACATTGTTTTGATCTTCCTATTCTCGTTTAGTAGTTGGTGAAAACTACACTGCATAAGGCCTACAAATTGGGTATGGGGTGTAGAGACGGTGTGTTCAACTCCAAGGTGTTCCCCAGGTTTCCTCTCCATTGCTTCAATCTTAATGCTCTCGTTTAGTAGTTGTTGGAAACTACAGTGCATTAGGCCTACAAATTGGGTATGGGGTGTAGAGAGACGGTGTGTTCCACTCCAAGGTGTTCCCCAGGCTTCCTCTCCATTGCTTCAATCTTAATGCTCTCGTTTAGTAGTTGTTAGAAACTACACTGCATTAGGCCTACAAATTGGGTATGGGGTGTAGAGAGACGGTGTGTTCCACTCCAAGGTGTTCCCCAGGTTTCCTCTCCATTGCTTCAATCTTAATGCTCTCGTTTAGTAGTTGTTGGAAACTACACTGCATTAGGCCTACAAATTGGGTATGGGGTGTAGAGAGACGGTGTGTTCCACTCCAAGGTGTTCCCCAGGTTTCCTCTCCATTGCTTCAATCTTAATGCTCTCGTTTAGTAGTTGTTGGAAACTACACTGCATTAGGCCTACAAATTTGGTATGGGGTGTAGAGAGATGGTGTGTTCCACTCCAAGGTGTTCCCCAGGTTTACTCTCCATTGCTTCAATCTTAATGCTCTCGTTTAGTAGTTGTTGGAAACTATACTGCATTAGGCCTACAAATTGGGTATGGGGTGTAGAGAGACGGTGTGTTCCACTCCAAGGTGTTCCCCAGGTTTCCTCTCCATTGCTTCAATCTTAATGCTCTCGTTTAGTAGTTGTTGGAAACTATACTGCATTAGGCCTACAAATTGGGTATGGGGTGTAGAGAGACGGTGTGTTCCACTCCAAGGTGTTCCCCAGGTTTCCTCTCCATTGCTTCAATCTTAATGCTCTCGTTAAGTAGTTGTTGGAAACTATACTGCATTAGGCCTACACATTTGGTATGGGGTGTAGAGACGGTGTGTTCCACTCCAAGGTGTTCCCCAGGTTTCCTCTCCATTGCTTCAATCTTAATGCTCTCGTTTAGTAGTTGTTGGAAACTACACTGCATTAGGCCTACAAATTGGGTATGGGGTGTAGAGAGACGGTGTGTTCAACTCCAAGGTGTTCCCCAGGTTTCCTCTCCATTGCTTCAATCTTAATGCTCTCGTTTAGTAGTTGTTGGAAACTACACTGCATTAGGCCTACACATTTGGTATGGGGTGTAGAGACGGTGTGTTCCACTCCAAGGTGTTCTCCAGGTTGCCTTTCCTGAGCTTCTATCTTCAGGCTGTTGTTAAATAGTGGTTAAATGGAACAACTGCATTTGGCGTACTAGTTGGTTTGGGGCCTACTAACAGTGTCTGCCACTCCTTGCTGTTCTCCTCCACTGAACAAAGCTGTGCCGCCTGTTTACTACGGTTGCCAATTTTGAACTGCATTTCGACTACTTACTGATTTGGGCCTACTCTCTGTGTCAGCCTCTCATTCCAGTTGTCCTCCACTGCAATGCCCCCTGGTTAGTCCTGTGTTACCAATTTTGAACTGCATTTAGCCAACTTTATTCTTTGGGTCTATATCTGTGTTTCCTCCTCATCCTGCCCATTGCCCAGCCAGTGATAGATGAGTCTGCTGGTACATTGACCCATAACGCAACATTCCCCATGCACGCTACACAACAAAATTGTGACCCTGCTTGAAAGTCAGGTTCCTCTTCCCACATATCATGCCACCTTACACGGGGACAAAGAGGAAGGTGCAGATGAAAGTGCAGGTTCCTTCATCAGGTGGGGGGAGGAATACTAGTTGGCGACGTCACTGGCACAGGGCCTCTCATAGTACGCAAAAGTGTTGCTGCCGGTGGGAGGCGCCCCCGCCGTGCAAACACACCGCTGTACTTTGAGGGGCCCTGTGCCAGTGCCAATGCCACCGAGTGGGCCCCCCCTGCTTGCTCAGGATCACAGCACTTGCAAAGTTGAAATACTTACCTCTCCCTGCTCCACTGCCGTGACATGGTCCAGATTTCCTGGGCCCACTAATTACTTGAACCAGCCCTACCCCCCACAACTTTAGCCAAATGACCCCCAATTTCAAATGCCTTCCAATTATTATAAGGTAAATTACGATTGACAAGCTTCTGTAACAAGAATGGATGTTTTTGCCATTAAAATGGGCAGTGTAGGTGTTTTCCTGGCCTCCACTCACTGCCGACTATGCTCCCCCATTGACTTACATTGGGTTTCGTGTTTTGGTCGATCCCCGACTTTTCGCGATAATCGGCCGATTCCACTCGACTCGACTTCTAAGATAGTCGGGTTTCGCGAAACACGGCTCGACTCTAAAAAGGTCAAGGTCGCTCAACCCTATTTTTCACTCTTTGTTTCATTGCAGCAATTTGATAAATTCAGAAAAGTTATTTTTTTCTCATTAATGTACACTCTGCACCCCATCTTGACTGAAAAAAACAGAAATGTAGAAACCTTTTTGCAAATTTATTAAAAAAGAAAAACTGAAATAACACATGGTGATAAGTAGGGTTGAGCGAAACGGGTCGAAATTGTTCAAAAGTCGCCGACTTTTGGCAAGGTCGGGTTTCATGAAACCCGACCCGAGCCCAGTGGGGGGTCGGCCATGAAGTCGGCGATCTTTTGAATCTGGAATCGGAATTCCGATCCCGATTCCCAATATGTTTAAGATATCGGGAATTGGTATCGGAATTCAGATTAAAGTGTAAAATATAGAATTAAAATAAAAAATATTGCAATACTTACCCTCTGACGCGCCCTGGTACTAACCGGCAGCCTTCCTCCTTCGAATCCGCGCTTCTAGGACCTTGCCGTGACGTCGCGGCTTGTGATTGGCCGCGCGGCCGCCCATGTGACGGCTCGCGCGGCCAATCACAAGCCGCGACGTCACCCGCGACGTCACCGAAGGTCCTGGAAGGGCTGATTCTTAGGAAGGAAGGCTGTCGGATGGAAGCAGGGCGCTTCCGAGGGTGAGTATATACCTAATAGGAATATACTCACCCTCGGAAGCGCCCTGCTTCCTTCCGACAGCCTTCCTTCCTAAGAATCAGCCCTTCCAGGACCTTCGGTGACGTCGCGGGTGACATCGCGGCTTGTGATTGGCCGCGCGAGCGGTCACATGGGCGGCCGCGCGGCCAATCACAAGCCGCGACGTCACCCGCGACGTCACCGAAGGTCCTGGAAGGCTGATTCTAAGGAAGGAAGGTTCCCGGTTAGTACCAGGGCGCGTCAGAGGGTAAGTATAAGGATATTTTTTATTTTAATTCTATATTTTACACTTAAATATGGATCCCAGGGCCTGAAGGAGAGTTTCCGCTCCTTCAGACCCTGGGAACCATGGAAACCCAATGCACTGCATTGGGTTTCGAGTTTCGGCCGACCCCGACCCCGACTTTTTTATAGGATCGGCCGATTTCACTCGACCCGACTTTTCCAAAAGTCGGGTTTCGTGAAACCCGACCCGATCCTATAAAAGTGAAGGTCGCTCAACCCTAGTGATAAGTATTCAGACCGTTTGCTCAGACACTCATATTGAAGTCACATGCTGTCCATTTCCTTGTGATCCTCCTTGAAATGATTCTATGCCTTTATTAGAGTCCAGCTGTGTATAATTAAACTGATAGGACTTGATTTGGAAAGGCACACACCTGTCTATATAAGACCTCAGAGCTCACAGTGCATGTTAAACCAAATGAGAATCATGAGGTCAAAGGAACTGGCCAAAGAGCTCAGAGACAGAATTGTGGCAAGGCACAGATCTGGGCAAGGTTACAAATGAATTTCTGCAGTACTCAAGGTTCCTAAGAGCACAGTGGCCTCCATAATCCCTAAATGGAAGAAGTTTGGGACCACCGGAAGTCTGGCCGTCCAGCCAAACTGAGCAATCGTGGGAGAAGAGCCTTGGTGAGAGAGGTAAAGAAGGACCCCAAGATCATTGTGGCTGAGCTCCAGAGATGCAGTAGGGAGATGGGAGAAAGTTCCACAAAGTCAACTATCACTGCAGCCCTCCACCAGTCATGCCTTTATGGCAGAGTGGCCTGACAGAAGCTTCTCCTCAGTGCAAGACATATGAAAGCCCCCATAGAGTTTGCTAAAAAACACACGAAGGACTCCCAGACTATGAGAAATAAGATTCTCTAGTCTGATGAGACAAAGGTAGACCTTTTTGGTGATAATTCTAAGCTGTATGTGTTGAGAAAACAAGGCACTGCTCATCACCTGCCCAATACAATCCCAACAGTGAAACATGATGATGGCAGCATCATGCTATGGGGGCGTTTTTCAGCTGCAGGGACTGGATGACTGGTAACCATTGAAGGAAACATGAATGCGGCTGGACCTCAGACTTGGCCGAAGGTTCACCTTCCAACAAGAGAATGACCTTCATCACACAGCTAAAATAACAAAGGAGTGGCTTCAGAACAACTCTGACCATTCTTGACTGGCCCAGCCAGAGTCCTGACCTAAACCCAATTCAGCATCTCTGGAGAGACCTGAAAATAGCTGTCCACCAATGTTCACCATCCAACCTGATGGAACTAGAGAGGACCTGCAAGGAAGAATGGCAGAGGATCTCCAAATCCAGGTGTGAAAAACTTGTTGCATCATTCCCAAGAAGACTCATGGCTGTACTAGCTCAAAAGGGTGCTTCTACTCAATACTGAGCAAAGGGTCTGAATACTTATGGCCATGTGATAATTCACTTATTCTTTTTTAATAAATTTGCAAAAATTTCTACATTTCTGCTTTTTCAGTCAAGATGGGGTACAGAGTGTACGTTAATGAGAACAAAAATTACCTTTTCTTAATTTACCAAATGGCTGCAAAGAAACAGAGTGAAAAATTTAAAGGGGACTGAATACCGTATATACTCGAGTATAAGCCGAGATTTTCAGCCCAAATTTTTGGGCTGAAAGTGCCCCCCTCGGCTTATACTCGAGTCACGGTAGCGGTGGGGTCGGCGGGTGAGGGCGCTGAGGTATACTTACCTAGTCCCAGCGATCCTCGCGCTGTCCCTGCCGTCCCACGGGCTTCGGCGCTGCAGTTTCTTCCCCTCTTCAGCGGTCACGTGGGACCGCTCATTACAGAAATGAATAAGCGGCTCCACCTCCCATAGGGGCGGAGCCGCTTATTCATTTCTCTAATCAGCGGTGCCGGTGACCGCTGATAGAGAAAGAAGCTGCGGCACCGAAGACAGGAGGGGACAGCGCGAGGATCGCCAGGACTAGGTAAGTATAGCATATTCACCTGTCCTCGTTCCAGCCGCCGGGCGCCGATCCATCTTCCCGGCCAGCGCCTCCATCTTCCCGGCGTCTCTGCTCTCTGACTGTTCAGGCAGAGGGCGCGATGACGCATACAGTGTGCGCGGCGCCCTCTGCCTGATCAGTCAGAGCAGAGACGCCGGGAAGATGGAGGCGCCGGAACGAGACGCCGGGAGCTGCAATCAAGGGAGGTGAGTATGTGTTTTTTTTTCTTTATTGCGGCAGCGGCGGCACAAATTTATGTGGAACATCTATGGGGCACAGTGAACGGTGCAGAGCACCGTATATGGCACAGCACAGCTATGGGGCACAGTGAACGGTGCAGAGCACCGTATATGGCACAGCACAGCTATGGGGCACAGTGAACGGTGCAGAGCACCGTATATGGCACAGCACAGCTATGGGGCACAGTGAACGGTGCAGAGCACCGTATATGGCACAGCACAGCTATGTATGGGGCACAGTGAACGGTGCAGAGCACCGTATATGGCACAGCACAGCTATGGGGCACAGTGAACGGTGCAGAGCACCGTATATGGCACAGCACAGCTATGGGGCACAGTGAACGGTGCAGAGCACCGTATATGGCACAGCACAGCTATGGGGCACAGTGAATGGTGCAGAGCACCGTATATGGCACAGCACAGCTATGGGGCACAGTGAACGGTGCAGAGCACCGTATATGGCACAGCACAGCTATGTATGGGGCACAGTGAACGGTGCAGAGCACCGTATATGGCACAGCACAGCTATGGGGCACAGTGAACGGTGCAGAGCACCGTATATGGCACAGCACAGCTATGGGGCACAGTGAACGGTGCAGATCACCGTATATGGCACAGCACAGCTATGGGGCACAGTGAACGGTGCAGAGCACCGTATATGGCACAGCACAGCTATGGGGCACAGTGAACGGTGCAGAGCACCGTATATGGCACAGCACAGCTATGTATGGGGCACAGTGAACGGTGCAGAGCACCGTATATGGCACAGCTATGGGGCACAGTGAACGGTGCAGAGCACCGTATATGGCACATCTATGGGGCACAATGAACGGTGCAGAGCACTGTATATGGCACAGCTAGGGGGCACAATGAACGGTGCAGAGCACTATATGGTTCACACCTATGGGGAAATATGAACGGTGCAGAGCACTATATGGCACAGCTATGGGGAAATAATGATCTATTTTTATTTTTGAAATTCACCGGTAAATGCTGCATTTCCACCCTAGGCTTATACTCGAGTCAATAAGTTTTCCCAGTTTTTTGTGGCAAAATTAGGGGGGTCGGCTTATACTCGGGTCGGCTTATACTCGAGTATATACGGTACTTTCCGTACCCACTGTATGTTAGCTCACAGAATGCAGCGGCTGCAATCCCCTGCTGTGCTGCCTGTATACTCAATTAGGCTTCCTCCCCTAGCCAGGAGCTATGGAATATACTAACCATAAAGCACATTTTTAGTGCATCTAATTGTGGAATATATATATATATCTATATACATAATTGTCTAAGGGGTACTTCCGTCTGTCTGTCTGTCCTTCTGTCACGGATATTCATTGGTCATGGCCTCTGTCTATCATGGAAATCCAAGTCGCTGATTGGTCGCCGCAAAACAGCCACGACCAATCAGCGACGGGCACAGTCCGGAAGATAATGGCCGCTCCATAATCCCCGCAATCAGTGTCCCCGGCGCTCCGCTCCCCACAGTCAGTGTCCCCGGCGCTCCGCTGCTTACTCCCCGCAGTCAGTGTCCCCGGCGCCCGCTCCATACTCCCCTCCGGTCACCGCTAACACAGGGCTAATGCCGGCGGTAACGCATTATTTTTTTAACCTGTGACATACGTGGCTCGGTATTATTGTACGTCACTGGGCAATATCCTACGTGTCTCTGTGCTGTATACTACAAGGCTGGGCAATATACTGCGTCGCTGTGCAATATACTACGTGCCTCTGTGCTGTATACTACAAGGCTGGGCAATATACTGCGTCGCTGTGCAATATACTACGTGCCTCTGTGCTGTATACTACGTCACTGGGCAATATACTACGTCACTGTGCAATATACTACGGGGCTGGACAATATACTACATGGCTGGGCAACATACTACGTGGCTGGCCAATATACTACGTGGCTGGGCAATATACTACGTGGCTGGGCAATATACTACATGACTGGGCATTATACTAAGTGGCTCTGTGCTGTATACTACGTGGCTTGGCAATATGCTACGTAAATGGGCAATATACTACGTAACTGGGCAATATACTACGTGGCTGGGCAATATACTACGTGGACATGCATATTCTGGAATACCCGATGCGTTAGAATCGGGCCACCATCTAGTATATATATATATATATATATATATATATATATATATATATAGCCACACACACATACGGTACATAGTCTCCTTTGTTATGTATATGTCCCTTATTACACAGTGCCCTCTCTTGCTATGTACAGCACCGTCCCTTACATATCGGATTATATAGAGCTCTGTCTTTATTACATACCCTCCTGTCTTGTTAAAGGTATAATGCAATGACGGCTGGCATTGGAAAGCTTTTTTTCTAACAGAGGAGCTGATGGACTGGTTGTCTGGTCACCGACTGCTCCATCAGCAGTCGTTTTATATTTAAACAAGAGAGGACTTTATAATAAAAGAAGGTGCTGTGAACAAAAATAACAATAATATACTATGTAAGAGACACTGCTGTACATAACAGTAGAGGAAGCTATATAATAAGGGACGGCACCATATATAACTAGAGAAAATGGTACGCAATAAGGGATGGTGTTATATATAATAAAAGAGGAAACTATCTAAGGACGGTACTATACATAGTAATAATAATCTTTATATAGCGCTAACATATTCCTCAGCGCTTTACAGTTTGCATACGTTATCATCGCTGTCCTCGATGGGGCTCACAATCTTAATTCCCTATCAGTATGTGTTTGGAATGTAGGAGGAAACCGGAGTACCAGGATGAAACCCACGTAAACACAGGGAGAACATACACACTCCTTGCAGATGTTGTCCTTGGTGGAATATGAACCTAGGACTCCAGCACTGCAGTGCTAACCACTGAACCACTGTGCGTACACAATATACTAAGGGACTGTGCTATACCTAATAAGTGAGTACACTATAAACTAAGGGACTGTGCTTTACATACTAAGTGAGTACGCTATATACTAAGGGACCGTGCTATACATGCCTGTATCTGTGTGCAGTGTCATTGTGCTGCCCGATTTTACAGACGCATTGAGCATGTCCTATTCTGATCCTCATGGCTCATACTCATTTGTGCAAGAAATGGACACGTGCAATCCGATAAAAAATCGGATTGCACTCGGACTAATGTTATTCAATGAGTTACATCTCATCTGCGATGTTTTTCTCAGCTGATATCGTACTGAGAAAAAAAATCGCAGCCTGCTTCATATTGCTGTGATGCTCGGATGAGACTCGCCAATGTAAGTCAATGGGTGCGAGAAAAAAATTGCACAGCACTCGCACGCATATATATGTATATATATATGTATATACTGTATATACATATATATACAGTATGTCAGTGAGACACATATATATATCTTTACTAGATTCCACAGAGAGTTAGATAGCAGAATAGCTGATAATTCAATTGTCGGGTACTGTAAAATCAGTGCAGAATCCGACATGATATGACACATGGTTTGCACACAGTAAACCATTGCATATCCATTAGATTTTTATATGTTTCTCACAAATAATGTTAGTAGTGTGTGTGTGTGTAAAATTTTGGAGCTGTAGGGGTTAATTTAAAGGATTAATTCACGGAAAAAACTGGCGTGGCTCCCGCGCAATTTTCTCCACCAGAGAGGGAACGCCAGTGACTGAGGGTAGATATTAATCACCTAGAAAGGGACTATTGCCCCCCCTGGCTGAAAACATATGCCCCCAGCCACCCCAGAAAAGGCGCATCTGTAAGATGTGCCTATTCCGGCACTTAGCCTCTCTCTTCCCACTACCCTGTAGCATTGGCATATGGGGTGATAAGGGGTTAATGTCACCTTGCTATTGTAAGGTGACATTAAGCCTGGTTAATAATGGAGAGGTGTCAATAAGACACCTATCCATTATTAATCCACTAGTATGAAAGTGTTACAAATACACACACATTAAGAATAAAGTATTTTAATGAAAGAATCAAACACACAGGTTTTTAATATCTTTATTGTATGCTCAATCCAAGCAAAGATCTCGTTCTCCAGTAAAAAATTCCAAAATAAAAAAGCGACAATATCCCACACCTGTCCGTCGTACAGTCAAATCCCACGCAGTAATCCATCTCAAGGGGTTAAATACATTTACAACCCAGAGCGGTGTTAATGCGTCCGCTCCTGGCTGTAAACGACTGGGGAATGAATGAAATGCAGGGAGCGGGGCTTCGATGACTAGAGGCGACGTCACCGAAGCTGCGCCCCCTGGCTGCATGAACTCATATAAACTCTGTAGCATGAACCGGTTGCTGCAGTGATGTTGCCTTGCCTTCGGGGAGGGTTATGTCATGCTTGTAGGCCAGGGGGATTCTCTCTATCAGGTAAGGCACTCGCATTCAACACATCTGAATCCAGGCCAGGAGGGGGAGCTCAGGACCCGGATTCAGGGGAGCTTCCCTTAGCTATAGGCTTCCTGTTCTGGAGGAGGAGCTAGTAAATCTGAGGGAGACAGTGGAGGGAGACAAATGGTCTCCAGGAGAGGAAGAAGGATGTCTGGAGCAGACATGGGGGCCAAGCAGCCAAGAGGGAGCTGCTACGTCTGGAAAGAGAGATATTTTGAGGAGTTGAAATGTGGAGGAGCTTAGAGGGAAGAAGCACAGAGGATGAAGAGGCCTAGCAGGGGAACAGCGGAAGGACACCCTGGGAGCCAGAGCTCAGAACCGGGTACCGGGAGCCCGAGGCTATAGTGGGACTCTAGGACACTTAGCAGAACCGGAGTGCATAGGACTGTATGTAGATTGCCTGCATCAAGTCTGAGGTGAAGCAGTAACTTTAGAGCAAGGGGCATGATAGGCAGTTCGAGCCTGTTTATAGGGACTCTATCATACAGACATCTGTCTTAGGACAGGAGAGAGGGGACTTACACTAAGCTTCAAGCAGCAGGGACCTTACCAACTGAACAGCACAAGTAGGAAAGACTTACGGACCTCACCTGGGAGAGGGATCTCCTATTGCCTCCAAGCCAGCCAGACCACAGCAACCCTGCACTTGGTTCACTGGACTGAGGACTACAACTACCATCAGTAAACCAGGTAAAGACTTTGCTAACCTGTGTCCTCATTCTTTGCTCATTTATCGGCTTACACCATCTTGCCATACACGTGGGAAGCCCTGGGGACCCCACTTCACCTGTGGAAATCATCACCATCATTGCTGCAACAACATCCCCCAGAGGATCCCTTTAAGCAGCATCGGTCCTCACTGACCGAAAACCACAGGTGGCGTCACGAACATAAACATTACAAATTCTCTTAAAAGACCTTCCCCTTTAATTAAACGCCCAGAGCCACAGACCAGTGGCGGTCGCAGCCACCGTGACATCCCCTTTAATAGCTGACCGGACCCGGCACCGAGTACCCCACGGCCCTTGTGGGGCGCTCCAACTTTGGCATCACGAACAGAATGGACCGAACCATTGAAATGGGTCCTGTGCGCCATGGATTATAATGGACTGTGTTATACTGTGTGAAATTGTAATATGGCCACCATTGCTGTACCACGAGGTGGGTAAAGGAGGAAGAAGATGTGTTGCCATGGGTGGAGTTCAAGAACCGGCGCGAAAGCTGGATCCATCCCCTACAGAGACTGTAATGCCAATAAAACATGTCTGTCACCAGGACAGATCCGCCCCAGGAGATGGCCGGCGGGAAAGTGGAGCAGACACCGCCCACGAAATGGAGTAAAAAAAGGAGGAAGACGCGGGAAAGCGTGGCCGCAGCATGGCTGCACGCTACTCAGTAACTGCATTGGCGGACAGCAGTGAAGAGCCGCCAGGACCTGCCGACACCAGAGAGGGTGTCCCCAGTCAGCAGCCGCAAGAAACCATTGACCTGATGACCACCATGGATCTGGAGCATCTCGGCACAGAGATGGAGGAGCTGGCCCGACGACTCCTGCGGACCCAGATGACAGAGGTGACCGCATGGAAAAGGAGTCCCTGATCCGGAGGATGAAGACCACGCAGATCCAGACCACATCACCAGCGCTCACAGCCCCAGCAGGGCCAGGAGGAGCGATGCTGCAGCAGGAGATGGTGCCAGCGACAGATCCGGAGTCAGCACCTGTAACCCCGACGGAGCCAGAAAGTAAGGCACGCCGGAAAGTGAGATACTGCAAACGGAGATGACAACGCTGCAGCACCAGTCCCTGCAGCCCGTAGACCAGGAGCCGCAACAAGTGATCCTGACCCCAGCGGAGAAGAAGGACACCAGCACCGGCGAGACAGGTACGCAAACTGCCCTGACCCTCTTCTATCTGAAGACACCCTAGTGAGACCCTTAGCAACCCCACCAACTTTACCACTTGGTCAGTCAGACACAGTTACTGTAACCTGGGATAACATGATAGACTTGAGAAATGATTTAACGGACCCAATGACACCTGAATCATTGCCCCTGAAGGTGTACAGACCAAAAGAAGCCATACGCTGGAAGCACCCAAAAACTGACCTTATGGCACTCCCAGTAGAGGTCCATACAGCAGCTAACCGTGCGGAGATACTAGCAAAAACTAGGTCCCGCAAAGCTAAACCTGCAGACAGTGGACCATTAGGATCAGGATATTATGCCCTACCTGTAAAAAGGTGCTCAGGACAGCAAATCCATATCCGTGTAGCCACTGAAAGTGGAACGCATACCCAGGCTACACAAACTCCTATTGATGGACTGTTTCCTATTGAGTCACCAGTTGTGACATCTGCCAAAGGACTTCCCCGGTCAGGAAGCTGTGCACACCAGGACCTGCCCTAGTAGAATAATTAAAGAGATATTCACCTGCGTGAAAATAATGTAAATAATGATTAATTGATGTTTCCTTTACAGTTAAAGAGACAACAGGGTAATGGACAATGATTACCTGAGAACTGTTCCTGTAAATAGTTGGCACCTGTTAAGGTGCACCCTGGTTCTGCCCACTTGCCGGCGTGGGTAGGGTCTTGTTTGCCTTGGTTCTTTACAGAAGAACTGTACAGCGCAGTGGAGACCAGGATTAGTCAATACACCTTATTGTTATTCAAATGTTTACACTTTTTCCTGTGTGCACTTATGTTAATGTTATGCAACGTTCAAGAATCGTACCTCCCATAAAGGGATGTTTAAGTTTTAACTCTTCTCCAGTAAGATCTCATTCTCCAGTAAAAAATTCCAAAATAAAAAAGAGACAATATCCCATACCTGTCCGCCGTACAGTCAAGTCCCACGCAGTAATCCATCTCAAGGGGTTAAATACATTTACAACCCAGAGCGGTGCTAATGCGACTGCTCCCGGCTGTAAACGACTGGGGAATGATTGAAATGCAGGGAGCGGGGCTTCGGTGACTGGTGGTCCAGTCACCAAAGCTCCAGCTCCATCTGCGCACGTGCACTTTCCCTTTTGATATACTGACGTGCCGCTTCTCCTCTCTTTGACCCTGGAGGACCCTGACCCGGTAGTCCTTCTGTGTCTCTTCTATTTAAGGTAACTCTTCCTCTGCCTCCATGCCTGATTGTCATTGTCCTCATTTGACACAGGTCCCTTCATACCTTGCTCTGTCCTGTGTGTCTGTCATATCCAGCCTAAGTTTCAAAGAAAGCAGTAAAGCCGCACCCTATAATTATATAGTCTCTGTGGACATTGTGGCGCACGTCCTCACCAGGGGGTCCATCCCAGACAGAACATCCAAATCCAAACTGAAGAAAAGGACATTGCCACACCGGATAGTGAAAAGCAGCTCACATATTTATTCTGCCTCCTGCGGCAACGTTTCGGTCCGAAGACCTTTGTCAAGCCCCTGACCCGGTAGTCCTTCTGCATCTCTTTTATTTAAGGTAACTCTTCCTCTGCTTCCATGCCTGATTGTCATTTGTCCTCATTTGACCCAGGTCCCTTCATACCTTGCTCTGTCCTGTGCGTCTGTCATATCCAGCCTGTCCTGTGTTTCCGCCATACCTTGCTCTGTCCTGCGCGTATATCATACACTGCCTGTCTAGTGTTTCCGCCGTACCTTGCTCTGTCCTGTGTGTCCGCCATACCTTGCCTGTCCTGTGTTTCCACCATACCCTGCCTGTCCTGTGTTTCCGCCATACCCTGCCTGACCTGTGTTTCCGCCATATCCAGTCCGTCTTGGGCGTCCGCCATAGCCGGTCTGTCCTGGGCATTCGCCACATACAGCCTATTGTTAGTCTCTGTCATTGCCAGTCTGCCTGTGTCTCCGTCATAGCCAGTTCTGCGTCTTTTCCGCTCCTACTTCCTGTCCCTGGGTATCAACTACTGTGGCAATAGTCTCCCTCAGGTCTGCCCCTAACACTCCCTGTAATGGGGGTGGTCCACCAGGCCAGCTCACCCTTGGGAGGTTCGTTGTCGTGGTTCTGTGGGTTCACTTTAGGAGTTCCGAAAGAGCTGACAGTACAATCAGGCCATGGACCCCGCTAGTACCCCGACTCCTACCCATAAGGAACTACTGTTCCTCTGGGAGAAGCAGTCTAGGATCATGTCCTTCTTGAAATCCATGGAGTCTCGTCTCTCGTCTCTGCAGGCCTCCGACCCTGGGAGTGCTTCGCAACTGGCAGGCCTCCAAGAGGATCTTGCTCAGAAGTGTGACACTCAAGCTCACATCCTTAATTTCATGGCATCTGTGGATGATCGTCTTTGTGTCCTCCAGTCTCCTGCTCCTGTTTCCTCTCAGTCCTCTGCCCCTCACCCACCGCCTCGTCTGGCTAAACCACCTCGTTACAGTGGGGATCCTAAATTATGTAGGGGGTTTCAGAACCAGTGCCAACTCCATTTTGAGTTGCTCCCTATGCAGTATCCTACTGACCGAGCAAAGGTGGCCTTTGTAATTTCCCACTTAGAGGGAGAGGCTTTAGCTTGGGTAAACCCTCTCTGGGAGCGAGATGACCCTCTTGTCTCTCAATTATCCATCTTTTTAGATACTTTTCGTAAAGTATTCGACGGACCGGGTTGTTTGGCCTCTACCACCGAGTCTCTTTTTGACCTCCACCAGGGGTCTTTTTCTGTGGGTCAATATGCCATTTGGTTTCGCACACTTTCATCTGAATTAGGATGGAACAATGAGGCATTGGTGGGAGCCTTTTGGCGAGGGCTTTCATCTCGAATTAAAGACGAATTGGCAGGTCGGGATACTCTGACTTCCTTATATCCCTGACAACCCGCATAGACTTACGTTTCCAAAAGCATACCTGAGAATCCGCTAGGGAGAGGAGAGTTCCTTGTCTTCCTTCAGCTACTCTGAGTCCTTTCCGTCCACGTCCTGTGACGACTTCTGCTGTTTCTGTCCCAAAGCCCATGCAGGTGAATCGTCTCAAACTGGCAGAACAGCGATGGAAAGAGGGACTGGTTCAAGGTCTCTGTTTCTATTGTGGCAGTGTGGCTCATCTTTTGTGTTCCTGTCCTTTGAGGCCAGGAAACACCTCAACCTAGGTCAGGTAAGAAAGGTCTCCCTATGTATCTCTGAACCTGTTGTGAATTCTGCTCTTGGGCTCCCTCCGGTGGTTGTAAGTGGCACTTTTGTGAGTTCTGCTCTTGGGCTCCCTCTTGTGGTTTCTAGTGGTATGGCTGCTCCTTGGAGTTAGCTGTCATCAGCTGCCTTCACTTATCATCTCTTCTGCTCGGCTATTTAAGTCTGGCTCTATCTTCAGCCAGTGCCACTTGTAAATGGTTCCTGGTTGGATTCACATCTCTTTGGAGTTCCCTGTTATCCTGACCAGTTCAGCTAAGCTAAGTTTTTGCTTGCCCTTTTCTGTCCATAGATTGTGGACTTATCCATTCTGTGCTTTCTATGTTTGTCCAGCTTATCAGTGTGAATTAATTCTGTCTTGCTGGAAGCTCTGGGAGGCAGATTTGCCCTCCACACCTTTAGTCAGGTGTGGAGATTTTTTGTAAACTCTGCGTGGATTTTTGTAGTGTTTTATACTGACCGCACAGTATTCCATCCTGTCCTATCTATTTAGTTAGACTGGCCTCCTGTGCTCATCCTGGTTTCATTCTGTGTATGTCTTTTCCCTCTCCACTCACAGTCATTATTTGTGGGGGGCTAATCTATCCTTTGGGGATTTTCTCTGAGGCAAGATAGCTTTCCTGCTTCTATCTTTGGGGGTAGGTAGCTCTTAGGCTGTGACGAGATGCCTAGGGAGAGTTAGGAGCATTCCACGGCTACTTCTAGTGTTGTGTTGAGCTTAGGGACTGCGGTCAGTACAGTTACCATGTCCTTCAG
Organism: Ranitomeya imitator; assembly: GCF_032444005.1. Lineage (NCBI taxonomy): Eukaryota > Metazoa > Chordata > Amphibia > Anura > Dendrobatidae > Ranitomeya > Ranitomeya imitator. The sequence continues at coordinate 433,271,625 of NC_091284.1, forward strand.
TGTTATGCTGTGCTATCAGGCAACACAGTGTGCAGTAATC